>NW_019154090.1:36193527-36321961 GCF_002288905.1 Enhydra lutris kenyoni | reverse complement strand
CAGAAGAGACTGTCTTTTTTCCACTGTATATTTTTTCCTGTTTTGTCGAAGATTATTTGACCATAGAGTTGAGGGTCCATATCTGGGCTCTCTACTCTGTTCCACTGGTCTATGTGTCTGTTTTTATGCCAGTACCATGCTGTCTTGGTGATCACAGCTTTGTAGTAAAGATTGAAATCAGGTAACGTGATGCCGCCAGTTTTATTTTTGTTTTTCAACATTTCCTTAGCGATTCGCGGTCTCTTCTGATTCCATACAAATTTTAGGATTATTTGCTTCAGCTCTTTGAAAAATACTGGTGGAATTTTGATCAGAATGGCATTAAAAGTATAGATTGCTCTAGGCAATATAGACAACAATGTTTATTCTTCTGATCCAAGAGCATGGAATGGTCTTCCATCTTTTTGTGTCTTCTTCAATTTCTTTCATGAGTGTTCTGTAGTTCCTAGAGTACAGATCCATTACCTTTTTGGTTAGGTTTATTCCCAGGTATCTTATGGTTCTTGGTGCTATAGTCAATGGAATCGATTTTCTAATTTCCCTTTCTGTATTTTCATTGTTTGTGTATAAGAAAGCCACTGATTTCTGTACATTGACTTTGTATCCTGCCACGTTGCTGAATTGTTGTATGAGTTCTAGTAGTTTGGGGGTGGAGTCTTTTGGGGTTTCCATATAAAGAATCATGTCATCTGTGAAGACAGAGAGTTTGACTTCTTCATTGCCAATTTGGATACCTTTTATTTCTCTTTGTTGTCTGATTGCTGTTGCTAGGACTTCTAATACTATGTTGAACAAGAGTGGTGAGAGTGGGCATCCTTGTTGTGTTCCTGATCTCAATGGGAAGGCTGCAAGCTTTTTCCCATTGAGGATGATATTTTCTGTGGGTCTTTCATAGATAGATTTTATGAAGTTCAGGAATGTTCCCTCTATCCCTATACTTTGAAGCGTTTTAATCAGGAACGGATGCTGGATTTTGTCAAATGCTTTTTCTGCATCAATTGAGAGGACCATGTGGTTCTTCTCTCTTCTCTTATTAATTTGTTCTATCACATTGATTGATTTGCGAATGTTGAACCATCCTTGTAGCCCAGGAATGAATCCCACCTGGTCATAGTGGATAATCTTTTTAATGTGCTGTTTGATCCTGTTTGCTAGGATCTTGTTGAGAATCTTAGCATCCATATTCATCAGTGATATTGGTCTGAAATTCTCCTTTTTGGTAGGACCTTTGCCTGGTTTGGGGATCAAGGTAATGCTGGCTTCATAGAAAGAGTCTGGAAATTAAGAAGCTCTTTTGACTCATTTCCTAAGAGCAGCAAGAAAGAGGAAATGGTTAGCTGGCTGCTTAACTGGTGTTTCAGAATTTTAGAGAAAGGAAAATAAAGAGTACTCCAAGATTTTCTTCTATACTGTCCAATACAGCTTGCCAGAATAGAAAAGTAAATAGAAATTTGGATATGGTGTATCAATCAGCTCTTACTGTGACAATGCTACCTAACAAACATCTCAGGGTCTTATAACCAACAGTTAATTCACGCTCACAGATATTCAAGTAAGTTGTGGTTCAGAAGGAGTTATTTGGGCTTCTCTGGACCAGATTGGACTCCCAGCTTTGCATCAGGTTCAGGTTTGCTCCACGTGTCTTCCTTCCAGGACCCAGATCTTGAGGCAAGATCTTTTCATGAAAGAGACCAGAGTGCTAAGAGAGCTAATGGAAGCTTGTCAAGCCTCTTAAAGCCTCAGTTTGAAACTACACACTCCCACTTCTGCTCATATCCCATTTGCCAGGTCATGCAGCCAAACCCAAACTCAGTAGAGGAAAACCACTCTACCCTATGGAGAATCCATAAAAAGGGCTGGATGAAAGAAAGAATTATGAACAAATAATACAGCCTAGTGTGCTTGAATCTGGGCTCCATTTCTACTCATCAATGGCATTCTGTTCCTGATATTCATAGATGGGGTCCATAAGGTCATAGGAACCTGCAGGAATTATTCATAGAATCTGTATATTTATGTTACTTCTTTGTTCTCTAAGACATCATTCATTGCTCTTCCTCAAAAGAGGGAAAGTACAGCCCTGTCGACACACTGATTTTGGTCCAGGAAAACTGATTTTGTTCTTCTGGTCTTCAGAACTGTGAGAAAATAAATTTCTATTGTTTAAGCCACCAAGTTTGTGGTAATTTGTTACAATAATCATAGGAAACAAATACAACACCTTCCTTCAATTTTTGCCTTCTTTTAAGAAATTTTAATGCTGACGGATGAAATATTCAGGTAAATTGAATTTCTAAGAAAGGTGGAAACAGAAATAATGCCCTAAAATTCACAGTTTGATCACAGGCCAATAGTTAATGAGCTGTGAAAATCTCTATTTCATTCTGGGCAAGTTTTTACATCTCTACATTATATTCTAAACTGACTGGTCCCTTGTTAGAATTACCAGCAAGGAAACCCAAGAGAGGATCAAAGATTAAAAAAAAAAAAAAATGAGGATATAGAGGAAAGGGAACCCTTATGCACTTTTGGTGGGAATGTAAATTGGTGTAACCACTATGGAAAACAAGATGGAGGTTCCTCAAAAAATTAAAAATAGAAATACCTTATAACCCAGTAATTTCACTGCTGGGTATTACCCAAAGAAAATGAAAATTAGTACTAATTCAAAAAGATACATGCACCCCCTAATGTTTACTGCAGCATTATTTACAATAGCCAAAATATGGAAGCAACTGAAGTGTCTATTGATAGATGAATGGATAAAGAGGATGTGATATCTCTCTCACTCTCTCTCTCTCTCCCTTTTTCTCTCCAACCCCCACACAGAACATTGCTTAGCCATAAAAAAAGAATGGAATCTTATCATTAGTGACAATATGGATGGACCTAAAGTGTATTACACTAAATGAAATAAGTCAGAAAGAGAAGGACAAATACCATATGTGGAGTCCTAAAACAAAACAAAACAAAACAAAACAAAACAAAACAACAACAACAAAAAAAAACAAATGAACAAACAGAGAGAAACATACTCATAAATACAGAGAACAAACTGATGGTTGCTAGAAGGGAGGTAGGTGAGGCAATGGGCAAAATAGGTGAAGGGCATTAAGAGGTATAAGCTTCCAGTTATAAAATAAATAAGTTATAGGGATGAAAAGTACAACATAGGGAATATAGTTAATAATATTGTAACAAATCTGTATGGTGACAGATGGTAACTACATTTATGGTGGTGAGCTTGTATAATGTACAGTATTGTTAAATCACTATGTCATACACTTGAAACTAATAAACCATTGTGTGTCAACTATACTTCAATTTTTAGAAACAGGAAAAAATCTGACCATGCCACAGTGAGCTGTCACTTAAACCTAGAATGGCTACAATTACAAATACTGATGATATCAGGAATTGAAAAGCATGTGGAACAACTGAGATCTTCATAGATTATCTGTGAACAACCACTCTGGAAAACAATTTGGGAGTAACTTACAAAGTTGAACATAACCAACCAATTCTACTCCCTGCATATTTACTCAAGAGAGATAAAAACATATGTCTGGAAAAAGATTTATAAATAAAAGTTCATAAAATCTTCATTTACAATACCCCCAAGATGGGAACAACAAATATCCATTAGATATATTTATGGAATGGAATGCTACACAGTGATGGAAAGGAACTAAATACTGATATGTATAACAAAACAGGTGAATCCTGAAGGATTCTCAAAGCATCCCATGATTTCCACTTTCAGAGAAAATGTTAAACTGGAATACAAGTTTGGATATTTACATTATCTTGAGTGAAGGAAGTGAAACGTAAAAGTGAATATATTCTATGATTTCATTTGTGTGAAATTCTAAGACAGGCAAAGTTAATCTACGGTGATTAAAATCACATCAGTGGTTGCCTAGGGCAGGAGTTAGGAGTGACTACAAAGAGACAACAGGAACTTTCTGGGCTAATATTATTACTATATTTCCTAATTGATAGGACAGTTATATACATTAGCCTAACTCATCAAACATAATATCTGGCATTTTATTGTATGTAAATTATACTTCAATAAAGTGATTGTTAAGTACCTTTCTGAAAATACTAACACTAATATGAGTCAAATGGGTTTGAAAGCAGAGCTCTCAGATTCTATCTGAGATTTATCTAGATTCTATCTAGGATTTGATTCAAGAATCCTATTCTCCATCCTAATAAAAAGTTCAATCTGACTGGCAGGGAGAGAATAAACAAACAAATAAGACAGAGGTATCTTAGGGTTCCATAGCATTCTGGGTCCATGTTGTCTCCAGGACTGGCCTCTGTAAAGACAGAGACATGTGGTAAAGCAGAGACTAGAGCAGAGAGACTGAGTGTGGGCAGGGACCTGAGGCTCCAGCTTCAGACCCTACCTCCAGCCTCAACCAGTATTGCTGTCATTATGCCACTTTCCCTGGTGTGGAATGTCTTTGAAGACATTTCCTGCAAAGCTTTCAAGTTCCAAAGAGAGAAAACAGTGTTAATACTGAGCCAGTCCTTGCTCGCCAATATATAATTGTATTGCCTTCTTTTCCTGAAGGATTTGCAAGGTCTCCCATGGTTTCCTCTTTCAAAGAAAATGTTAGTCTGAGGCATAAGTTTGGATGTTTATATTTGTTTTTGCAGTGTTGTTTGACTATTTCAGATATCATTAACCACGTTCATCTTCATCCTGAAATACTTGAGAAACTGCTTTATAAGTAATTAGAGGTCTCTCGGTTAGACCATTATCCCTTTAAAATAGCTCATTTGATTCCTAAAGTTTCAATTAATTTGATTATATTTTGGGTACTTTCCTAATGTCTAGTTCTCCAATGGGATCAACTGTTCTTTTCACCTAATGCTGTTTTGGGGAAGTTTTAAATTTCTACTCTTTGCTTTAAGGAAAAATGAAGTTCTGTAAGTTACCAGCCAACAATATAAACTACTTGATAAGTTGACTGTGCTTTTCAAAAACCCTTGCACATACTTCAGATAGAGGCAGACTCCTAGAACCCTAATAGACACATGGAATTAATTGATCACTAAAAGGGCCATCATCAAAGCTTTCCCTAAATTTGACATGGAAATTAATACACAGGTATTTGTTGCTCCATAACAATTTCATATTTTAGGAAGTGAGCCCTCCAATCCTTTATTGGGCAATAGACAAGATGTGGAACAACTATGATGACAGTGGTAAGACGGCCTTCTTAATTCTATTCTTTGCAGTTGTAACTCAGAGTTTACACAGAGAAGAAGATAATTGAGAGAAGACATAATTAAGGATGCCCTAGGAGAAATTTCCAGAAAGAAACAGAAGAAAAAAATAGAAAATCAAAACACTGTTTTGAAGCAAACATGCAAAAGGAAACATCAAAAAAGACAGTTAGAAACTTTATTCAGAAAATCAAGAGGGAAAGTCTGTTCCAGAAGGCTTGCAGGTTATAAGTCTAATATTAGAGACAATCACATTTTTCATGTACACAAAGTGAAGAGATAGATTTTTAATATACTTCACAGTAGCTCTACTATCATCCTTCTCCTGGAGAAAAGAGAGCCCAGACTAAAATTGCAGCTAATATTTTATGTGTGTTTATTTTATCTCTGTCATCTTATTCCCAGTGCAAATTACCACAAGTGAAAACCAAAAGCAAATGGCAAAAAAGAAAAAAAAGAAAATTCAGAGCACTCCTCCCAAAGCTTACATCTTAATTTTTTTTTTAAAGATTTTATTTATTCACTCGAAAGAAAAAGAGCACAAGCAAGGGGCAAAGCAGAGGGAGAGGGAGAAAACAGACTCCCCACTGAGCTGGAAGTCTGACGTGGGGCTGGATCCCAGGACCTGGAGATCATGACCTGAGCCAAAGGCAGAGGCTTGGCCAACCATCTGAGCCACTCAGGTGCCTCCAGTGCTTAATTTTTAAGACTGGAAAAGGCAGTCTTTTATTGTAAAGGCTGATCCCAGACTTTAACCTCTTTAACTCTTGTTAAAACATAGATTGCTGGGCCCAGTAATTTCTGATTCAATAGGTTTGCCTATCTAAGAAGATCCTAAGTGATGCCAATGCTGCAGATCCAGGGACCACAACATTTTGAAGGGCACCATGGTAGAGGTTAATGACACCTCTTTCCCCAACACTAATTTCTCCATCCTTATCTTTACTCTAAATCTTTCCCCAGACATCACAATATGGCCTTTTTTTGTAAAGATAATCAGTTTGAGACACAGATGAATTACTGAATATAGGGTTGGGGGCTGCCATTGTTGGAGCCCTCCAGTTCTACAGGAAACAACCTTGACCTTTGGAAACAGGCTGCAGATCTGTGAAAAGGAAACCTACCAACCTCCACCAATCTCTACACCTTCAGATGATGCAAAGCATACCACCCAAGAAAGGAGGAAAAAAAACAAACAAACAAATAAAAAAACAACAACCCTGGAATGTGCCACTGCAGTGGAATTCTGAACATCACTGAGAAAATTGTACAAGAAGCTGGAGATTATCTAAGGAACTCACAGATAAAATTCTTCGTGGCTCTGTGCCAGAAAAAATAACTTGTTACAATTAAAAACAGGTTAAATCAAACTGTCTGGCCTTAATTGAGGTGACTCTGAAAGTTTCAGCATGTGAGACTGAAACTGTCTAGTCTCTTGAAACTAATGAAACCCCTGCCTCTTCTGTCCTTCAAACAAGAGTGTATAAGGCATCCTCTGAGTGGCATTAAGGCAGGAGGATGTTACAAAGTAAGGAGGCCAATTCCAAGGGATTCAAAATGTCACCCAACTCATACATAAGGAAATACCTATTTGTATCCAACAAATATTGAATATTCTTTGGCAATTATGAAGGTTGGTTGCATGAAAATGCTGCAGAACCAGGATCATACAGGTGATTGCAAAACCTAGTGGTGACATCCTTCTAATACACATGCAAATACAATTAAGTAATGTGTGACAAAGCCAATTTAGGATGATTGGGAAAACAGTTGACAAGAAAATCTAAGCAGATCTGAAACATCTATGCAGATAATCAATACCTATCATCCAAAGATCCCCACTGTTCTTCCTCGCATCTCATTTAGCTTTACTGCTTTCAAGTCCTCCATCATTTTAATCCAATGACATCTGTGCAAAGGAGGGGAGAGTCAGAGACAATAAAAGATGGGGAGGAAAAAGGTAAAGCTCGATGACCCCTGGAATCAACCTTGAGACAAGATCTCCCTCAAGGCTTTCATTCATGCCACACCCCCTGGATTCTGAGAACATGCGTGAACAGGCGGACAAACATTAGGGGCCATAAATAAGCTAATACAACTTTCTGGAGGAAATGAAGGAGGTTGAGAGAAAGCTATGAGTCTTCACATCAGAGAAGCAAATTAACAACTGTTCTGCCAATGCTTGCTTTTCCGCTGGCTGTCAGAAGTTATACCTCAGCCCTGAACTTGCCTGGACAAGGGTGGCTCTTGGTGGCTCAGCCCGTGTCCAGAGGGTTTGTGTATTAGTCACAAATTTGGTCTCCATGTGTGTCTGAGAAAGAGTAATGATTCATCTTGACAACTGTCAGTACATTTCCTCAAATGGGAACAGGGAGAGATGAGCAACCTGGTGCCGGAAAAGAACACAAAAGAGCTAATGCCACTTCCCATAACACTTTCAAGGTTTGGACTAGACGAGTTTATGTGGCAAGAACACTGGGGCAGGAGAAGCCCAGCAGAAAATGGCCATGTCAGCACACTTTCAAAGTCCTGCCATTTAGATATAAGAACAAACAATGTTAGCTTGGAAGACCTGGAATGTATTCCCATGAATAAAATGTTATGTTTCTCCATATTATTCTTTCTTCTCCAAATAGTTCTTACTTCATGTTTCAAATTTATTTTCGTTTCATAATTAATTTAATAATTCTGCATACCCAACTCTAATACTATACTTAGAAAAAATGTATACCTATGACCCACAAATTCCACACTTAGGAATATTCCCAAGAGAACCATAACATATGTTCACTAGAAGACAGGCTATAAAATGTTCAGAGCAGCATCATCCCTAATAGCCCCGAAGTGGAAACTGCCCAAATGTGCATCAACAGTATAAAGGATAACTATATTCATACAATGAACTACTACACAGCAGTGAGAATGCTGTAGATGAATCCCATAAACATAAATAAAGACAAAAATAAGCAAAACCAAACTATTTTATTAGAAATCAGAAGACACATTACACTTGATCAAGGAAGGAGTAGGAAGAAGAGTTCTAGGGAACTGGTAAAGGACTTTTTCTTGAGCTGGGTATTGGTTGCAAGTGTGTTTAGGTTGTAAAATGCATGTCGACTTATGATATCTTCACTTTTCTGAATGTGAATCTCACTTCAGTAAAAAGTTAACACACACACATACACACACACACACACACACACACACACACACACATGAATAAACACCAAAAATACCTGCTAGGTCATCACTGTCAAGATTGGTAAACTTTAGAATAGGAATGTAGTGAACAGTGCAAATAAAAAATACTGTAAGAATTCATCACATAAATCAGCCTGCCCCAATTGTTATATCAGTTTAATAGGACCAAATGTCATGTAGCATAAAGGGTTAGTCCCCCACATTATTGTCCTTAAGTGTATGACACCAGTGAAGGTACATCTGATCACACAAATTCAGGATATGAATCAGACACATTCATGAAATGAGGAACAGACTATGTGGTATAGAATGCATTTCTCCCAGGCTTTCCCAAGAAAGAGAAAATACATTTCTTATCGTCTCTCTTTCCTCCATCCTTAGATTCCCATTCCAAAGATAAAGCATAATCAGAAGAGACATCCTATCAATAGAAAACTCATTTTCCCTAAACCCATAACAAATGGGTCAACTGAAACCCATAAATCACTACTTAAGCCTTAGCCAAAATTGATCAGAAATCTTTTCCCAAAAAGGAAATATTTCTTTTCCTACAAGTGCAGCATCCTCTGGATAACAATAGAATTCCATCACTGAACATTTGTACTGGAGTATGTTTCTGAAGAGATAGCTAATGGAGTTGCTAAAAGGCTAATAACTCCTCTGATAAGGAGTTCCAGAAACAGTGAATTGCATACATTTTTCTAAGTTCATATGACTAAAACCACTTAAAAACTGAAACATATCCTTTTATGCAAAGTGAAAGATTTTCACTTTAAACATGTTAAATGGAAAAACCTCTAAATTATTTCATAATCAACATTCAACCCTAAAGACTACCTGGATATAGGCACTGAGACATTAAGGACTTTTTAGTTCAAAGTGTAGTTCTTAGAGTTAGATGGGGGAAGATTGGTGAAAGGAACATCGTAAATTTCTTTAATATTTTAGCTCTTGATCAAGGCAAAACAAATGCGAATCATATATACAGAGTCCATGTCAGTCAGTACCCTCTTCCAATACTGCCCAGTTACTGTCCTAGGGAATAGCTAAAGGGGTACTTGGGTGGCTCGGTCAGCTAAACATCTGACTCTTGATCTCTGGGTTGTGAGATTGAGCTCCACGTTGGGCTCTGCATTGGGCATGGAGCCTGCTCAAGATTTTCTCTCCCTCTGTGCCCTCTCCCTCGAAAGGAAGGAAGGAAGGAAAGGAGGAAGGAAGGAAGGAAGGAAGGGAAAAAGAAGGAAATAACGAAATAGTTGCAAAGGAACTTAAGAGAATGTCAACTCCAACTTTCTTGCTTTCTAGGTGAAATGAGAACTAGTTGGCTGAATAACTTACTAAGATCACTCAGTAAAGAGTGGCAGGGCAAGAATCAGAGCTGAGTCTCCCAGCCTCCAGTTAGTCTCAACTCAACTGCAGAACACTGTCTCTCCTGTGAGCCTCTGAACTCCTTCAAAAGACCAGTAGTCCATGGAAGGTGGCCCCCTCAGACTCTGTTCAAGGAAAAATGGAGACTAATACTGCCAGAACTGGACAGAGGGAGAACCACTACACCTCCATGCAGCTAACAAATGTGCTTCTTAGAAGCACAGACCTCTTTATTTACTGAAGATGGCTGTTTCAGGAATGTAGCAAAGAACTGGTTTTTAAAAATCAAAACAGTTTAATATATATTTTTTTTTAATTTCCACTTCTCAGCTTGGGATTCTGGTGCTGTATGTATATATGAACATCTTAAAAGATAGAAAACATATATGAATATGAGTAAAATGGTATAATCCAGAGTATATAACCACATAGCAGGACCCCTCAGCTAACTATAGTTGCACGCATGTTTCTCATGCTCTTTACACCTCCTGAAACACATCCAACAAGCACCCCAGCTTCCTGACTCAAAGGGAAAGGCCCACTGGCAAGTGGCACTCAAACATGGAGGCCTGAAAGAAGATCCCACACTCTGGACAATGTGTTAGAGATTTCACAACAAGATGAAGTGGCTTTCTCCTCCAGATTTATCAAGACTGATAATAAAGCAAATGCAGTCTGTCTATGTCTGTGACTATCTCTTTTTCTCACATACACATACACACATGGCAGAGTCAGAGAAAAAAGAGAAGGACTTCTTTGTGTGTCCTGTTTTATATACTTTAATTATTTGGCCTTAGGGTAAGGAGTCAGAATTCTGTGATTATTTTTTAAATGAAAAAAATTCATGTTGGAGCCTCTTACTCCAAAATCACAGTTGCCAGTAAAGAACATGTCTCACAATTACCAACTTAACATATTCCTCTATGTTCTCATTTCTACCAAGACGGACAAATCACTGCTACTTAGAAACCTCCCTGTCTTGTTTAAACCAAGTTAATTTGATAATTATATTACAGTAAAACAGCAGAGGCTAAGAGCTACAATAAAGAAAGTATAGTTAGCATTCATAACTTTTATTTTTAGTTAGCATTGTTCTCACGGGGTTATTGTTCAGAAACAAGTCTCCTGACTCATTTCACAAAACATATGACAGGAAATTATTTTAAAGTTTCCTAAAGTTTATTTTATCAGTTACCTATTGCTGTAATGACTTAAAGGAATAACAACTTATTTAGCTTATGATTCTGCAGCTCAGCAGTTTTGACTGGATTCAGCTGGACCCTGCCTCTTATCTCAGCTGGGCTCCATCATGGTCTGGGATCCCTATGGGTCATCTAGGTAGCTCCAAGTCTGGGAGTGTCGGCTGGATGTTGGTTGAGGCAACGGGGGTGATTAGGCCATGGGCCTGTCTCATTCTTCAGTGAATTAGCTGAACAGAATCAATGTGAGGCTTCTTAAGGCCAAGACTTTGAAGTGGCAATTTGTCTATTCCTCCACTGGTGGAGGAAATTTGTCTATTCCTCCATTGGTGGAAGCAAATCACAAGGCCAGCCCAGAGTCAAGAGCTAGGGAAACGGATTATACCTCTTAAGGGGAGCAGCTAGCTGCAAAGGTCTCATTTCCCAGAGTATGGATATAGGGGAGCTATTAATTGAGGCCAACAATACAATCTTTCACATTTTAGTCTCAATGTACTTTCTTCAACAAATTATATCCAGTTACTTAACAGCCTTAGAAATAAGATCCTAATATACATAAATATATTTATATATTATATATATTATTTATATTGAATAAATGTATATATTTATGCTGAATATTATAATAGATATTTATACTGAAATAAAAACTGCTTTTCCTAGAAGCACTACACTAATAGACCCTGAGATCTCTGGAGGTGGAAAAGCTTTGCAAATTCTGTTCTTTATCTTCAGAGCTTCTAGTACAGAGCACTTAGTAGTTGCTAAATTTCTATTGAAAGTTTTTATGTGAAGTAAGTGGCAGCATCCTCTAAGCTAAACTCATATTCTATTTTCATATTCGTATTCTATTTTCCACTTGTATCTTCCTAGCAGGTCTCCTAATCTAACGATATGTACTCATAGTTTGTGATTAGAAGCTAATCTGTCTTGTCACTTATTAAATATAATACATTAAGTGCATTATGCATAGACAAATCTTATGGTTTTTCTATTTATTTATTTATTTATTTATTTATTTATTTATTGCTCTATCAGCGTCCTTGTGTTTTGACATTAATGTCAGGCTCCCTCTCCACTCTTCCACCATCCCTAAGTATTTCCAATAAAGCCTATGATGCAGTGACTCTAAACCTGGGCTACACATTGCAATCACCTGGAAGCTTTAAAAAAAATGATGCTGGACCCCACCCCTGACTTTCTGATTTGATTAGTCTGTAACGCAGCCTGAGAATTGGTGCTTTTAAGGCTCCCAGGTGATTGCAGTGTGCAGCCGAAGTCATGAGCCATCGGTTTCACAGGTTTTCACACATAACTTCGAAAAGACTTTTATGATACCACTACCACCTGCAACCCCTTGTCATATGCCCTAGTATCACACTTCTCCTTTCCTTCCTGGAAATTATCAGACCTGACAGCTGGGATCTTGTATATATGTCTTTGTTTCCCAGGAAACACTTCTGGTTTTGCTCTGCATAGCAACACCTGAGAGTACAATGGTAGCTAGCACACAGTAGGCATTTTTAAAAATCACTTATTGCAGTATAATCATTTGTTGCCTTATAATGACTCTAATGCACCAAGAGTACCCAGTCTGAGAGTTACAGCTTAGAATTGTGCACATAGGAGAGGGGTTCTTAAACCTTAGCTCAAATCAGGATCACCTAAAGGACTTACTACCACACAACTTGCTGGACCTCATGCCCAGAGTTTCTGATTCAGTAATTCTGGGAACAGACCTGAGAATTTGCATTTCTAACAAGTTCCCAGTTGATGCTGCTGGTATTAGTCACAAAATCATGGCCCACAGACTTTTGTTAAGAGGCAGCAAAACACAGTGACATGCTGAGTTGAAGATGCCTATTGGCCAGGCAAGTGTTGATATTGAGAAGACATTGGTTTCACCGGGGGTCTCCAAGGTCAAATACTACACCTCGGGGGTTTATGAAATGACCCACTGGGTGTGGGCAAAGCCTTTTCACATCTATGCCTAGTTATTTTTACCTAAAAATAAGAATAAAAGAAAGGTTCACTGGTTCAGTGTATGCGATAAGATAGGTCCCTCAGTCGGTCCACATCTCCATGAGGCATAGACACATGTGAAGATACGAGGTCTCCAAGGAAAGAAGGACAGGCATTCCCCAACTCTGGGGGTGGGAAGGTGCTGACCTCTTTGCTTCCTTTCAATGTATGGAGACTTGCAGTTTGCCTGGTTGAACAGGTTTCCTGATTGTATTATCCATCTTCAACCAAACTAACTAGCACAAAGTACCCAGCAACTTCAGACAATCTTGCAAAAACCCTGGCCTGAAGGTACAACCAACAATGCAACCCAGGTGAGGGGCAGGGAAGCACTGGGTGGACACAACTTTTACTCCAGGACGAGTTCTTTGTCAAATATCATGACACAGAAACAGAAATCAGATCTGGCAAGAGCTGAGCCAAAACACCAGCAAGCAATGAACAAAAAGGTTATTTGAAAGATGGATTTACAATCACTACTGCTAGCAATGGACCTTGCCAGACTATAAATGTGGTACCTGAAGATGCAAGCCAGTTATTTTAAAATTTTTATTTAATCTGTACCTCCTTCTTTTACAGTGTACGTTTGTGTGTAGTTTTAAAATAAGTAAGTGTTCATAAATTTAAAAAAAAAGAAAAAGCACAGTGACAAAAGCATGGCCTAAAGCATGAGACTTCCTGGTTCAAGATCCAGCTCTGCCACTGATTAATTATATGACAATGGGAAAGATGCTTAACCTCCTAAGTGCCTCAGCTTCTTCATCTGTAAAATGGAAAAAAAAATATATCAGAACTTACCTCCTCAACTTGTTATAAGGATTAAATGAGTTCTTACTTATAAAATGCTTGGAAAAGGACTAGACAGGTAGGAGGCACTGCATAACTTAAATATATTCGCATATTATGCTTTTAATGGAGGCATATTGATAATATTCCTGCCAACTAACTTAAAATGTTAGTTCTACATTTGAAAATTAAAACAAACCACACATGGGATGCCTGGGTGTTTCAGTCAGTTAAGTGTCTGCCTTCAGCTCAGGTTACGATCCTAGGGTCCTGGGATCAAGTCCCACATCAGGATCCCTGCTCAGTAGGAAGCCTGCTTCTCCCTCTGCCTGCTGCTCCCCTGCTTGTGTTCTCTCCCTCTCTCTGACAAATAAATAAATACAATCTTAAAACATACACACACAAAGAATCACTATAGCATCCCAATCTCAAAGCATGATACATCAGATTAATAATCATGATAAGTGCCAATAAGTGATTGTTCAGTCCATACTAATGCTTTAGAAGTGTATCTTATTTTATCTTTCCAAATATGAAGTGTTTTTGGACTCAGTTAACATAGAAAGAAACTAAGGCTCAGAAAGGTAGTGACATTTGAGTAACTGAGCCAGTAAATTCTAGAACTAAGGTACTAAGAATTTCTCTAAAAAAAAAAAAAAAGAAGAAGAAGAAGAAGAAAACACACACACACAGAATTTCTCTTAAAGTGAACAAGAGAGATGATGTATAATTCAGGACTCTCAATAAGAAGGAAATCCTTAAATTGACTAACTCATGTGTCTAAAAATTCTAAGATATACTGTTTAAACTACAGCTGGATCTAGGGGTTCAAATGATATATTTATTCTGGATTCATGTTCTCTTTAATTTTCTATTGCTCTTTCTTCCTCCTCCTCTTCTACATCATTCTCTCTTGGGCTCTTGTCTCTTTGTGCTAGCCTCACTCTCAACTAAGCCTTCTACAAGGTGACCCCCAACAGATCAAAGCTAGCATAATCTTCATGGAAAACAGTCCCACAGAGTCCTCCTTTTCACAGTTCAAGTAAAAGTTCTGGAATTGAATCTTACTAAGCTAAGCTGAATCATATGCCGGTCACAAACTAATCATGCTAATTCATCTGGACTAGGACACATATCTACCCTTAGTGCTGCAAAACTGGACCATCAGTTGGACCAAAAGATGGATATTGAAGAAGTTTGATTCTCCAAAGTAAAATCAAAGAATTTTTAGTGAACGAGGGAAAACAGATGCTGATTTCTGAATCAACTATTCTTCACTACGTCTACTGCTCTCCTGGGCTGGAAGTTAGACCATCTGGTCTGTTCTCCTTTTCTGTGTATTATCATATTATATTGACTTTGTCAAGCCTATCATTCTCTGTTGGCTTTATTATCTTCGTCTATTACTGAAGAAGTGAGCTTGGAATTTCAGGCTTCCTCTTATCAGCAAAATTCAAAGGTTTTCATGGGTACATGTCTTGTCAACCCAACTTGAATATGACTAACCAAATCCATTCACTTTTTAAAATTCTAATTAAAACAACCTAAATGGACCTGGCAATCATGCAGCCAAGAAAGAAGAAAGATACAGAGGTGAATTTATAGGAGGAATAATGGTAGCAACAATGGCATCATGTTTATATTTAGTATGTGAGTACTAAGCAAAAACTAGGGACACCAAGCAAGCAGTAGAAAGAAAAGCTAGAGGAGACCAGGGGAAAAATAGATCAGTTGAGAAAAAGCTTCTAGGAGAAAGTGGTATTTGAGCTAAATTTTAAAGGAAAGATGGGGGTTGTCATATAAATGGAAATGGAGGGGTATTTCTGGCAAAGGGAATGGCATGAGTCATAAGGAATGAAGGTTAAACGTCCTGGTCAGAATTAGATGCCCATGAGGTTGAGGGGTTGGGGAGAGACTCAGTTGAAAGATAAACTAAGGAAAGACTGAGAAGGCTTAGCATGCCATGTTAAGAAGCTCTGGCTATCTTCTGTAGTGAGGGATGAGAAGACAAAAGGCAAGAAGGCAAGAAAGTCAGTAGCTAGCAAGGATGTCAGGTCAACATTGGGCATAGAGTGTCCAATATAATCCTCACTATAGTCCTGTTGAAATAACCATTATCCCTATTTTACAGATGAGAAAACTGAGGCTTGGTTAGGGTTGAATAATATGCCTACTCACTGGTGCATTAGAAGTGTGTTGATAGAACTGGTGCTTCTACGTAGGTTATCTGATGAGTTCAAATCTAGTATTTCTTCCACTCTGCCCTTGATATCCCATCCTCCATCCCAGAAGAGTCCTGTAAGGACTGAAATTAGTTCTCTACAAGTAGGAATTCAGATGTGATTGGCTGAAACAGCTCTCTTCTTAGTGTCATCCATAATACTCACAGTGTTTTTAGCAGTTAACTATAGCATTCTTCTCCAATCAGCCCAATAGGAATTATTTTTAACTCACGATAATGTGATGTTTGCAAAACTTGGTTAGTTACTAAGAGAGGAACACTTGGCAATTTCACAAAGTGTCTAACTGGTTACTTCTGCAAACAAGTCACTGAGTGAGGTTTCTGGAAAGAGGGCAGGCTGTCTCCAAGAACATGTATAACTCCAAATATAGAAATATATTTAAATCAAGTAACTTTTGTTGTTGGACCAATGGACATAGGCCACCGTGTAAGCTTGCCACAAAACATTATTAGGGAAAAAACTTCCCAACTCTGTCAAGCTCACAATTGCTTGGATTGCCTAGAAATTAGTAGATTTAAATTCAGACTTAGAAATTAAAGACAAACATCCTGTCATAGCCCTGTGTGTCATACTAACTGACTATCAGTTCTGAAAATTAGCCTAACAGACTCATTTCTACTTTTCCTTTGATTAGAAATCAAAATCAAGGTAGAAAATATTTTCTACAATATTTTTCCTTACACAACGTCATCTTGTCACCTACATTTGCCTTGTCAGGCCAAGTAATGCCAGGTAATTCCAGGCATCTCCATCTTTCCCATTTCAAAAGATACAATGAAGAGAAGCCTGTCTGAAGCCATTCTCTAAAATGAGAATCCTCCAATTAATATGTTGATTCTGCATTTCTCAAAAGAATTGCAATTATCACCACAGTAAAATCTGATGTCCTAGCTCCAAGGATATCATTTAGAAACTGTACTTCAGTTTGAGACATTTTATGAAACCACTGAAAAGTTTGCAATATAGTCAAAGTATAAGAACCTATAAAGGATTATGTAATCACTATGTCTTGTATACGAAGTGTTGGTTTTGGATTGCTAACAAATGTTCAAACTCCCTTGGGAAAAAAAAAAAGAAAAAGAAAAACAAATTGTGGGGCCAAGAGGATGAGTGGATTGAGTGTCAGCGTTTATGTTCAAGCAGTGTGGATTGGCTCCAGCCTGAGGTTAACTTAGAATTAAAATGGAACTGGTGGTCTTAACTTGGCAGACAAGAGGTTATAACAAATCTATGACCACATACATACAGACACCACGGTCGCCAGCTAAACCGCACACATGTGGCACACTCAGAGAGCTTCAGTGAGGCAGTTACCAACAAAACTGAGATCCTTTTTCTTCCCTTTTTAGAAAACAGAGAAAACCTTATCCCTTCACCCAGCAGTTAAAGGAATCTTTATCATAGTTAACAGATTTAATTGTCTTCTGCCCAGAATTTAAGTTAACATTATTAATAGCTGCAGAAAGTTCATCCTCAGTAGAAAGCAAACTATATCTCATCAACCAATCATTTATCTTCCTACCAAAATAATGAGTTTCAAAAAAAAAAAATAAAAAGGTATCTTCCTCTATATTCATAATGAAGACCTCTTTGATTTTCTTGAATCGAATGAATGAGCATGTTTCACACCCTCTGGGTATTCATTTTGGGAAGTCAGACTCACTGGCCATTACCAAAGCAATCAAGATTCAAGACGCCACTAATTAAAGCTTCAAAGAGGCAAACCACATGTCGACATTGGTGGATTGCTGAGCGTCTCCCAGAAGTTAAGAAGAGAAGGAAGAGCCCCACTATGAATGAGAGGCCAAGGTAAAGAGTGGAGATAAGATCTATCATGGTGGGCTACCAATGTGTTCACGTGGTGGGTCCCAAATTATGGTGGACTTTAAGAATTAGTCCCTGGATCCAGAGAACAAATAACTGTAACATGGAGAAGAAAGTGGGCTCCAAGTTTTTAACAGAGCTGAATGGGATATCACTCTACCAAAATGAAGATGAGGGAATTATGATGGGGAATGGTCTCACCTGTGTTCTGTCAAAATTCTATTGGGTTCCCCTCGATCATACAAAATATCAGTTATCTAATGCTGCATAACAAACCACCCCAAACTAAGTGCCCTAAAACAACAACCTAAATTATTACTTATAAGACTATGAGTCATGTAGGCAGCCTTGCTGATCTGGGCCAAACTCAGCTGATCTTGGCTGGATTCATTCATGGTGAGTCAACTGGAGGCTGGCTGGCTAAAACTATATCAGTCTGTGAACAGTTGTAGGCTGGGGCAATGAAGGTGGTTAAGCCACACATTTTCATCCTCTAGCAAGTTAGTCTTCCTTAGATCTCATGGCATTAGCAATGTTCCAAAAAAGTGAGCAGAAGCATGCAAGTCCTTTTGAGGCCCAGGCTTTACTTTTGCTGTATTTGACTGGCCAAAACCAGTTAAGACCAGGAGCAGAGAAATAAACTCCACCTCTTGATGGGAGTTGCTGCAAAGTGTCATAACAAGGGATGAGTTAAAGAAAAAGGCAAACTTGAAGCCATTTTTGCAGTCAATCTACCATATCCATCTACTCAGCAGCAGAGTGAATAGTCCTACTTCAAACTCCCAGACTTTTTCTGCTACCCCACACTAAGTTATATACATTCCAGTCCATATTTGATCCAGCCGGCATCAAGAAATACTAAGCATGGTTGTTTCTGAGTTGTACTTTCTGACTTATTATAAGCTCTCACCATTTCATTGCTGCATGACTTTGTGGAAATTACTGAACCAATCTGTGACATGTTTTCTCATTTTTAATCATAGAGCCTAGCTCACCAGGCTATTGTTGAGAACTAAATAATATACAAGAAGCTCTGAAAAGGAGACCGACACTTAAAGTGATTAAAATATCATCATCATCATCAATATTGACAAAATAAAATTCTGATCCATCCTTTTATCCCTATTCATATCCCTTTCTATTACACGGTCCTAGAACACAGAACTTTCTCCCATGCAACAACCAGTTGACCCTTTTCTCTTATCCTGCACCACATTAGTGGAAGATAGGCCAGCCTTCTCCTATGATGACAATTTTCTGGACAGAGACATTTGTGCACTTAAATTTCCAAGCCAACCTTCAGGCCTGGGGGATGCCTGCCAAGAGCTTCCTGCTACTTCCCGTAGCCTGAACTCTAAGAGTCTGGGGTTTGCCTTGTTAAAATGTGGTATAGGCTGGGATTCCTCAGGCCTGCAGTTATGCTGGGGCCAAGACATTTGTGGCCTACACTGGCTCAGAAATCTCTCCTGATTTGCTGCTACTAAGAATCTGTGTGTCTGTATACAAACACTTATGAGTGGGTGGATCTTGTACAAGTACAAGCTCACAAAAGTTCATGATTTGAAGAAAGACTACAATACACATACTCCTATAGGAGGAATAGTAATCAGGAAGTCTTCTTCCCTATGTAGATTTTTCCAGAATAACCTTATCTTAAAATCAAACAAAGTTTTGTCTTTTTCTTTCCTCTAGGACAATACAGTTATGTGAATAGCTACATCATAAACACTACTGTCCATATAAATGTATATACTGATATAGACATTTTACCTTATATCTCTTACTTTTCTTTTTAATATTCTTAATAGTTCTATATATTTTTAAGATTTTATATACTTGAAAAAAAAAGATTTTATATATTTGAGAGAGAGAGAGAGAGTACATAAGCGAGGAGAGGAGCAGAGGGAGAGGGAGAAGCAGACTCCCCACTGAGCATGGAGGCTGTTGGAGGCTCAATCTCAGAACCCTGAGATCATCACCCGAGCCAAAGTCAGATACTTAACCAACTGAGCCACCCAGGCACCCCAATAATTATAATAATTCTTAATATTCTAATAAATAATAGTCTCTCATTTTTTTTTTCTCATTCAAAGGAAGCTTCAAAGATACCATTCTGGACCCTTGCTACTCAATGTGGTCTGCTGATCAGTAGAATCAGCCTCACCCAAGAACCTCTTAGACCTACCCCAGACCTACAAGACCAGAATCTGTCTTTTAGCAAGTCCTCTGATTCTGATACACATTAAAGTCTGAAAAGCACTGGGGGTAGGCTAGTACTTCTCAAATATCAGAAAGCTATATAATCACCTAGATACTTGACACAGATTTCTGGACCCTATCTTAAAGATTCTGATTCAGCAGATCTGGGGAGAAGCCCAAGGTACTGCATTTTTAACAATTCCCCAGATGTTGCAGATGCTACTGGCTAAGGAACAGTTTTGTTTAGCAGGGACCAATGCCTTCATTTCATAGTTGTAGAAAATGGTAGGAATGGGTAGGAATTGTCCAGTATCTCAACATTATGTAGAGATAAAGACCAGATCTCAGTCTCTGAGTTTCCTTCCCCAAGCACTTTCTGATGTGTGATTTGCTTTCCAAGGGATTCTCTTTTTTTCTACTTTCACACAACTTCCATATTCTCTATCACTAATGACCTACAGCCTTCTTTTCAATTTCTAACTGACAGTTCCAACTTCTTAACCTAGTTCAAACATACATTTTATTTTATCCTGATTTTTTTTCAAATCCTGGCAGAGGGCTGAAACAAGTTGTTCAAATAATGTTTACTGAATTGAACCTTCTTTCTTAGTTCTTTCTCTTTCATAATTTCCTCTCCTTAGACCTTCTTACTCTGGGTAGTCATTGCCGTCATCAGAATCAGCTCTATTATCTTGATCTCCAGCATCTACCTTCCAATTTTGCCTCCTTTTCCTCCCAATACAGCTTCTCTTTTTGTACCAGCCACACTAACAGCTATTCTTCCTGTACTTTATGTCCAAACTGCTCAGTCTCTCAGTAAACATGAAGTGGTAACTGGAGGAAGGGAAAAAAAATAACTTGACTTTGAAGAAAGTAGTTAAGAAGTCTGAGGAAAGCAAAGAGAAGCAAGACCTGCGGTGCTGAATCACTTTCCATTTGGCCTTTCTCTCTCTCTCTCTCTTTTTTTTTTAAGGTTTATTTGAGAGAAGAGTGCACACATACATGTGTGAGTCTGGGGAGGGGCAGAGGAAGAGAATCTTCCAGCAGACTCCCAGCTGAGTGAGGAGCCAGATGTGGGACTCGATTTCATGACCCATGAGATCATGACCTGATCCAAAACCAAGAACTGGACTCTTAACCAACTAAGCCACCCAGGCACCTCTCCATTTGGACCTTTTTAATACTGGCCACTAAATACCTAATGCATGGTCCAGATGAAAAGTCAAGGTTGAATAGAGTCCCACTTATAAAAATGTGTGTGTGTATGTGTGTGTGTGTATGTGTGTATATATATATACATATATATAATATAAATAACTATTTAGGGATTTGTCATTAAAAGATACAGAGAGTATAAGTTTTTTTTTTTTTTAAAGGGCAGGATTTAAAATCCTTTGATATATGTTGGTTGAATTCCCAAACTGGCCAAGTAGTTCTAATTGGTTCAGGAAGTCCCCCTTCTTCCCTCAGTGCTCTGTGTTTCCTCTCCTAAAAAAATACTTAAATCCCCCAAAGAAAAATAGCTTTATGAGTAGAGTTTCCAGGTATAGCAAAAAAAAATTAAAAATTTAAAACAAAACAACTAAAATTTTAATTTCAATAAGCAATGAATAATTTGTATTATAAAAATATCCCTATTCTTATAAGTACTTACTATAATATACTATAAATACTGAAAATTTTTATAGTATACTAGAAAATCATTTGTTGTTTATTTGAAATTCGAATGTAACCAGCAGTCTCGTATTTTTCTCGCTTGTAATTTCTGAAAATTAAAAGCCTTGCAAAATTTTACTAGGAATGGGGCGCCTGGGTGGCTCAGTGGGTTAAGCCTCTGCCTTCAGCTCAGGTTATGATCCCAGTATCCTGAGATCAAGCCCTGCATCAGGCTCTCTGCTCAGTGGGGAGCGTGCTTCTCCCCCTTTCTCTCTGCCTGCTTGTGATATCTCTGTCAAATAAATAAATAAAATCTTTAAAAAAATAAATAAAATAAAATCTTAAAATTTTACCCAGAATGAAAATAGGCAGGTAATAGAGTAGAAGAAGGAAATTGAAATAAATATAGCTGGCAAAGGACTGATATCCAAAACATATAAAGAATGCCTCCAAATCAATAAGAAAGAAGCAAACACATTTTTTAAATAGGAACAAAGATTGGAATGGACATTTCTCAAAAGAGGATGATATGTAAGTAGCCAGGTTAAAAGGTGCTCAATTTCACAATTCATCAGGGAAATGAAAATTAAAATCCCAGTGAGATTCCATGTACACTATCAGAATGAACAGATTATATTAAATGTTGATAAGAAATTAGATAACTAGACCCTCATCCTCTGAGGGTGAGAGGAGAAACCTGCAGCCATGGAAACCATCTGGCAGTATGATTGAAACTGAACTTATGCATACCCTATGGCCCTGCCATCCTACTCCTAGGTGCACACGCAGCAGACACATGTACATCTGTTCACCAAAGACATCTTCACAAATATTCATAAAGCACTAATAATAATAGCCACAACTAGAAGTATCTACCAAATATCTACCAGGAATCAAATAGATAACAAATTATAATATATTTAAATATTAATTTGCTATTTAGCAATGAGAATGTACAATCTACAATAACATGCTGCAATACGGATCAGTCTCATTAAAATTTTTTTTTGAGCACCAGAAGCCAGACACAGAAAAGCACATACTCTCTATAATTAATTTACATATTAGATAAAGTTTCAAAAGCAGGAAAATAGTCTCTGGTGCAATATCATAATAGTGTTTATCCTTGGACAGATGGTGACTGGATAGGGGTGTGGGGACTTCAGAGGCTGGCCACATTCTGTTTCTTAATTTTAGTAATGGTTTGTAATTACTTTGTGAAAATTCTCAAAATGAAAGTTCTTATGATCTGCAGCTTTTGCCAAATATGTTATACTTCAAAAGGATGTATTAAAACCTCTGAAAGAAGTCTCCATGAAAGACTGTTAACCTCTGACCACAATCATGTTTGTATAAAAGGAATCAATATCCTTATCATCAGAGCCATCATTGCCATAATCATATACTCTATAACCCTGCAATTGCACTACTGGGTATCTACCCCAAAGATACAATGTAGTGAAAAGAAGGGACATATGTATCCCAATGTTCATAGAAGCAATGACCACAATTGCCAAACTGTGGAAAGAGCCAAGATGCCCTTCAATAGATGAATGGATAAAGAAGATGTGGTCCAGATATACAATGGAGTATTATGCCTCCATCAGAAAGGATGAATACCCAACTTTTGTATCAACATGGATGGGCCTGGAAGAGATTATGCTGAGTGAAATCAGTCAAGCAGAGAAAGTCGATTATCATAAGGTTTCACTTACTTGTGGACCATAAGGAATAACATGGAGGACATTAGGAGAAAGAAAGGAAAATGAATTGGGGGAACTCAGAGGGAGAGATGAACCATGAGAGACTCTGGACTCTGAGAAACAAATTGAGGGTTTTGGAGGGGTGGGGGGTGGGGGATTGGGTGAGCCTAGTGGTGGGTATAATGGAGGGCATGTATTGCATGGAGCACTAGGTGTGGTGCATAAGCAATGAATCTTGGAACACTGAAAAAATAAAATTAAAAAAATCATATGCCCCATTATGTGAGAATTTGTCATGGGTTAGCCTAAGTTCTGGATATTTTATTCACACAACCTCATTTGACCTTTTTAATTTTCATAAAAAGACTGATGGGCAGCTATGATTCTTCTACTATTACAGATGAAGAAACAGAGGCTAAAAGAGGATTGGTAGCTTGTTGAGGGAAACATAGCTTTTAAATGGCAGAGGCAAATTTTTAAACCAGGATCTGATTCTAAAGCAGGTGCACTTTTCTCTGTAGTAGGCCATGCTGAATCTGCAGGTAGAGACCATAAATCCCAAAGGGAGGACATTTAAATTTCTTCCTTCAACTAGCTTTCTGAATCCTAAGGTAAGGTAAACCCTCAAATTTCAGTACCCTTTTGTGCTAAGAAACACTCCTCTGAATTCTGGATTTAATTCAGTTACCCGGAATTAATTTATGATTCCTAAAATCAATTCTAGGTAGAAGAAAGAAGGAAATGTAAATTTCTTTTTAGTATCTCAGTTATCCTCCAAATATTTAAGGAAAATCAAAAACAAAAACAAAACAGACTTCAACACTCAAGCAACATATTCTCCTATATAGTTCCAACAAACACATTAACTTTACAAGGTTGCATTCATATATCCACAACAAGTTTTTCTTGCCAATGCTTTCCAGACTTTAGCGTATGCAAGAGTCATCTGGAAAGCTTGTTTGAGCAGATTTCTGGGATCCACCCCAAGATTTTGATTCAGTAACTCTGAGGGGAGCCTGAGAATTTGCATTCTTTATAAGCCCTCAGGTGATAACGGATGCTTTTGGTCATCAGACCACACTTGGAGGTACTGCTTTATTATTATTTTTTTTTTATTATTATGGACTAATACTGCTTTATGCCAGGACAGACAACATGTAAGAAATGCAGACAACTGCTTTGCTTGGGGACTGATCGTTCTGACTTTGTCACTAACATTTACAGCTACTATCTCAGGCTAGGTCCATGCGATAGTTTAAGAGATCAGCTGGCCTCCCCACAGCTACCCTCAAGCTCCGTCGTGATAATTGGGGCCCTTTGTCTTTATCATCATCAGTGTCAATGTCATCCATTCTGTCTGTCTACTGGCCAGGAAGATTCCTGAAACCCTGAATTCTGCTTATCCTTTGCTCTCCTGTGAACTGCAAGCTCTCTAGTATCCAAAATTTCCACATGATATGCATATTCACTACATTTTAGGTTGTTTTGTGCAAAAGGTAAAAAAATAAAATTACAGATCTGTAGGGATTAAAGCCATCTCTTAGAATTTGGTTGTGGTTTATTAATTTTGTCTTGTGTTTTTCCTAATCTGGGTATTTTAAAAAGAGAACAAGCTCACTATACTACATTGCAGATGAAGGACACCAAGGAGTCCTGAAGTCATTCTAACTCTTCTCTTGTTTTCCAGTCTTCTTCAGAAACCCCAAAGCAGTTTCTCTCCATGGATCCTGAGCTCAGGTCTCTCCCCAAGAGTTCTGAGGTATTCTTAGTAGGACACCAGCTTTGTTGAGGGATGCTTATGATCAGCTTTTTTTTTCTTTTTTAAGATTTTATTTATTTATTTGACAGACAGAGATCACAAATAGGCAGAGAGTCAGGCAGAGAGACAGAGGGAAAAGCATGCTCCCTGCTGAGCAGAGAGCCTGATGAAGGGCTCGATCCCAGGACCCTGAGATCATGACCTGAGCCATGATCAGCTTCTTTACATCAAGTAGTCAATCACATAATCTAGAAAGCGCTGGGCTACAGGAAGCAAGATGCTGACTCTGTCTTAATATCTCATGGCCAGTTTACAAATTCAAGGTATTAAATGGGGTGAGGGGAGGGTGGGGGGATGAATGGAATCACTAGATCCCTGATTCAGCTCCTAGCTAGCTATGTCACTCCTGGGAAGGTCACTTAACTTCCCTTACCTTTCAGTGGCAAAATAGGGTCCATTTTAAGTGATCCCTAAGATCCCACCTTCTCTAAGAGTCTGCAAAACCATGAACCTATAGACAAGACCAAAGAAAACACCCTCCTTTCCAACTTGGCACAAGTGGAAGTTTTACTCTAGGGAAATAGACCTTCATGATGTGTAGGTCACAGAGAAATGTCAAGCAAATAAAAGGACAAGGAAAAAGAAATCAGAGACAGAAAAGGCATGTGCAATGCACCACAAGAAGAGAAAGCACACTTTTCTTTTTCTCCCTTTGAAGTCGATAGAGAAAAGAGCAATAAAATCCAAAATCCAACAATATCAACCAGAAATCAGTCTGTTTTCAGATTCTGTTGCTACAGTAGCAAAAGAAAGTAGCTAGCTCCTTCCCAGAGGCTCCTGGGTAGGGAGCATCCATCAAATCACAGACACGCCCTCTATTCAAACTCGATTTGGCTAAAATGACTTTTTTATGAGAACTCATGAGAAAATGGTTGACTTCCAGCCCTTATGTTATCAGAGTTGTTTGACATTGAATTACATGGACCCAGACTATAAATCTTGACTTCAGGCTCACATGCAAGGCATTTGATGTGTCTGGGAACCTGCTGAAGAAAGAAATTAGCTGTAAAACAAAGTAAAAACCCCTGTTCCCATGGGAAGACCCGGCAGGACTGCTAATAGATCATGTGTTCATTTGGAAGACACTTGTTCCTTTGGTCAAACAGCAACTAATATTTTTGCTTTCCACTGCCTTGAACAGGAAATATGGTGCTAAGGGCCGATAGACAGGGCAAGGCATCAGATTAATTACACGGTCAGTAAACATTTGCTCACCCATGTTTCCTAACGGTTTGAACACTTCCTGGTTAGAGATCAGGGATGCCACTGGTCTCTGTTAACTGTTTTACTCTTGTATAAATGTCTGGGAAGATGGAATACATTTTCAAGGAGGCCCACCATGAGAGGACGATGGCGGTACGGGGTGCAGTTGACAGCAACCCCTGCTTGCAACCTGTGCTGTGGCTGCCACAGTCCACTGCCCTCACAAGGACAGAGCATCTGGAAACCTGAACTCAATAAGATGATCTGATGTCATTTGGAAGTTCTCTTTCCTCTTTGGTGGATAATTTTTTTTTTTTTTTTTTTTTTGAGAAAGAGACGGAGACAGAGAGTGAGAGCACATGTGACTGGGGAGAGGGGCAAAGGAGCAAGAAAATCCCAAGCAGACTCCCTGCTGAGTGGGGAGCCAGACGCGGGGTTCAATCCCACGACCCTAAGATCATGACCTTAGCCAAAATCAGGAGTCGGATGCTTAACTAGCTGATCCATCCAGGTGCCCCTGGGAGATGGATATTAAATGGAACTTCAGGTTCATTCTAAAGAAGAGAAAAGGCAAAGCATTCTGGGAAAGATAGATGGTAATCACATCAGAACACCTGCCAGGGCGCCTGGGTGGCTCAGTTGGTTAAGTGACTGCCTTCAGCTCAGGTCATGATCCTGGAGTCCTGGGGTCGAGTCCTGCATCGGGCTCCCGGCTCCGCGGGGAGTCTGCTTCTCCCTCTGACCTTCTCCTCGCTCATGCTCTCTCTCACTGTCTCTCTCTCTCTCAAATAAATAAATAAAATATAAAAAAAAAAAAAGAACACCTGCCATCTACTCTAGTCTACTTAGAAATCACTTCTCTAGGGCAACTGCAAAGAATGGACAAAGACAATGCCTGCCTAGAGCGGTTCTTTTTTTTTTTTTTTTTTAAATCAACATACAATGTAGTATTTGTTTCAGGGGTACAGGTGTGTGAATCATCAGTCTTACACAGTTCATGGCAATCACCATAGCACATACCCTCCGAAGTTAAAGCAGTGTTTCTCCAAGTGTGACCTTGGACCAACAGCCCAGGTATCCCTTGGAAAACTTATCAGAAATGCAGAATCTTGGGCCCCACCACAGACCTGCTCAATAGGAAACCCTTGGAGGTGGGGCTAGCAATCTGAATTACAACAAATTCTTCTGGTGACTCTGATACCACTAAAGTTTGAGAATCCCTCCCATAAAAGGATTCTCACATACCTGCTATACAGATGCCACCCAAGACTGAGACCCAAGCTCTCTGCTCTATTATATAACGTCCTTATGATCTGGCCCAACCCATGTATTGCAGTCATAAATGCCAGCTATACATACCTCTGCTAGGCCCAGTTTATTCCCTCTTTGAGAATTTTGCCTGGAAACTTCTCATGTCTGGCTCCTTAGTTTAGTTTCCTGTTCAAATGTCACATTTTTCATAAAGTAGTCCCCTACCACAGACACCCTTTTAAGTATCTGCCAACAGATACTATCCAGAATTGTCCATGTAGCAACTTTCCAAGATCGGAGATAATTTCATGACTTTGTTTCTATGTTGATGTCCCATTCTCACAGAATGGAATATAAAACTCCATAAGAGTTCTTTATGCCCACTATACACTATGTCTAATATATATATGCACCCTACTCTTCAAAAAAGTGTAGCATGTAGGCCCTCTCTTCCCCCCTTCCCAAAATCTATTCTCATTTGTCAATTACACCTTAAAAAGGAGATGAAAAACTCTATTCTTATATATTCTAAGTTAAAAATCCATATGAATGAAAAGAAGACAAAGCATTTACATCAAGAGAAATGAAAAACAATTCAAATTCCAGGCATCATTCAATAAGTACGATGTGCCTTTTAGACACTGGGGAGAGTCAAAAGAGTTTAGATACTAAAATAGCACCCTTTGGGCATCTAAAGAAGGGTCTGTAATGCTTTCCAACAGATGAGTTCTGATTTAGATGTAGTTCCTTTTTCTTTTACCATAAGCAGAAGACCGTCTTCACTATAAGAAACTTTATCTGTTACGAGGAGATAGGAAAGTCATCAAAATTCAGTGCCTAAATTAACTTTCTCTCTACCTAATTGTGCCTTTGTATTTTTTTCTCTATTTTATCTTCATATATCTTTTACAAAACTCAACACAGAAGCAGAAACTTGAACATGAAGAGGTGTGCATCTAAACAGCACATGGCCCTGGAGATCCAGAAGCTCCTTCACAAGGTAGCAGGTTATTTTATTGTTCTTTCAATAAAAGATGTCTGAGTGGCATTACTTTTGCCTCCATAATGGCTTAAATGCTTCCAAGAGGCATTAGAGTCACTTTCTCCCTGCAGAGATGGAAGAATAACACAGATGACAGTGCATTTAGTAAAAGGCAGACAATGCCCGTGGTTGCTCCATTACTCTGTCATCAGAGATATCAGCACTAGGTTGGGCACTGAGCATTAGCCCATGTAGCCTGATATGAGTTCATGGAGCTGGAATTCAAAACACTAACCAGCTGTGGGAACCCAGTGAGAAGCCTGTCACACTGAATGGTATCCAGATTAGAGCTGTGAGAATTTGGGAAAACCCTTCTCGCTAAGTAAGTTTTCTTCTTCAGCTTTCTTTCTTATTTGAATTTTCAATGTTTGCTAGAGTCCTGAACCTATAGCTATACATTTGAATAATGGGAAAAGACAGCTCTTAAAAATATTTTTTGAGGAAATCATAGAAATTATAATAGTGACTGGATATTTGATGACCCTGTAATTATAATTTTTAGGTGTGATAATAGCATTAGGTTTATGTAGCAAAATATCCATAACGCTTTAGAGATGTGTGCTGAGAGGAATGTAGGGTTGAATGAAATGATGTCTGGAATTTGCTTTAAAACAATTCAGGAAAAAAAAATGAGAGGGAAAGGAAAAGATTAAACAAGAATTGCAAACCCTCAGTAATTGTTGGATCTGGGTTGAGTTACGGCAGATCAATAGAATATTCTCTCCTCTTGTAAAAGTATGTTTGAAAATAAACAATAAAAATATAAAACATAAAATTGAAAAAGCACAGTAAAGGGAAAGAAATAATGCCAGACCAAAAGCAAAGTTATCTCTTAAGTAACATAGAAAATGTCTTTTCTGCTAAGGATTTTCTCAAGGCCAGCCACTGTCAAATAATCTACAAAACCAAAAAAAGGAGAAAGTCATGTTCTCAGGCACTCAGGTCTTAAAAATATCCTTTTGTGGTATATGTATTGGTAAGAGCAGGCAAAGAAGCTTAAGTAAATAGAAAAGAAATCAGAAATGACATTGCTTTATTTGGTAGCTGATTGTTCATAGGAGTGTCCGTAATGGGAATAGACCAAAACAGAGATATGTGGGTCCCAGGTTCTATGGGATTTTTTTCTCATGAGTCCCTATGACTTTCAATTAACATTTCTATCCTTTAGTTTCCTCACCTATAAATTACAGGGTTGCATGAAAGGAGAACTAAGGTGTCTTTCAGGCCTCAAAGTGCAAATTTCAGATTATGTTAGCAAATCTCCTTCAGAAACATGGGAGAATAAAAAAAAAAAAAAGGTCAAGTTCTAGATATGACTTGACTACTCGGGAGATGGCATATTTATTAAGCCTCTATTGAATTCTCAACACAGGAAACACAAGTGTAACAACCTTTTTTGTTTAGAAAATCCAATGATCAAATGAAGCAATGTGGAAAATAAATGGGTTCCAAAACAGTTTTAGCAACAGTATAATTCTACTAAGAAAAAAAAATAATCTCTCAAATATTTTGTGAATTTGTTTCCTTAACGCAGAAAAGATTGGATACAAATGACCTTTACTGATACATCAAGAAAGTTCTAAAATAATTTGTTTCCCTCACAATGTTTGAAAACTATGAAAACATGTATATTTCTAGTGAAATTAAACGGTTTGAAGCAGGAGGGTTGGCAGGGCAAAGATGGATTTACACTACCACCCAAAGCAGACATTCACTTAGGCTCTTCCCTGGGAAGGTTAGCAAGTGTTGGTGTTGCAAATACATGACCGATTTCAGAAAGATGCCCTGGAGGCAGCTCTTTTTTTTTTCTTTTTTTTTTCTTTTCTTTTTAAAGATTTTATTTATTTGACAGAGATCACAAGTAGGCAGAGAGGCAGGCAGAGAGAGAGGAGGAAGCAGGCTTCCCGCTGAGCAGAGAGCCTTACGTTAGGCTCAATCCCAGGACCCTGAGATCATGACCTGAGCTGAAGGCAGAGGCTTTAACACACTGAGCCATCCAGGCACCCCAAGGCAGCTCTTGATGTACAAATTTGAAGTCCATTTTATTCTGGGGTCCCGCTTTCTACAACTTGGTGTCTTCCAGATTTCTTTCACTTCTGCTTTATTTGAAATTTGAGGTTAGTGAAAAGAAGGGGGGTGATTTAAGTTTAGTGAACAACACATCAGCAAACGTGCATCAGGACTGCTCTCTCTTCCACAGGGACAGGTATGGTAGATCTCAGTCAAAAAAAAAAAAAAAAAAAAAAAGTTGAGTCTATTACCGTTAAGATTTACATCATAAAATACTTAGGCATCCTAGTCTTCACATTTCAATAAATGTGTTTCACTCAGATTTATCTCTGCACTTAGAATGTTGCCCTTCTTTTTTCATTCAAATCAGCCTATTCTTTTCTAAGAACCAGACGTGAAATATTAGGCAAAGGTGACTGGGCAAGGGGGAGAAAAATATCTTATTATTCCTCTGAGAAACCCTGAAAAGAAGAAAGAGAATTTTTCTCACTCCAGGCTGGCTCTATTAACTGAGCTGTGATTTATTAGCAAACATAAACACACAAACTGATGGCATCTATATTTAATATCTATTAAGAGTTTGGCGATACTGTTGCCAGATAATAACTTTTTTTCCAAGAAAAAATCTTAAAGAATTTTTCTGAATTCTATATTGCCACTTTCTGACCTTCTGAGACCAGTTCTTTTATCCAGTCAGAAAACATTTCTCCAACTTTACAATGAACATTAATGAAAGGAAAAAAAATTCAACATCTGTACATTTATTTCAAGGTAATCCTTTGAGAACGGATGCAATTCCATGGCCATAATTATACTTAATTCCATCTAATTCCTGTATGAGAGATAGCCCATAGAAGTTGTGAGCTTCAGAAAAAGTATTTGTGCCATCTGATAGGAGGTATTTCTTGATTCTTAGCAGTTTTACCATCAACTCTAAAACAAGGAGACAGTGCTGGCTTTCTGAGGTATCTAAATGAAAGTTTCTCAATGCTGCATCAGAATCACCTAGAGGAACTTAAACCACAGATCTGACCTCCAGAATTTCTAATTCCAAAGTTCTGGACTGCAACCTTAGAAATTGCATTTCTAACAAGTTCCTGGATGATCCTAATATTCTTGCTGCTGGTTTAGAGACCATATTTTGAGAACCAGGGACCTAAATATATGCAGAATTAAGCACTTGAATAACAGAAAACTATTAATTACTTCATTCAGTTCTGCAGAGCCTTAATAAACCACTTAAACATTTTGACTGGGGGGTGGGTAAGAAAGGAGCCTCTACCTACCCACTTTGGAAACCAAAACCTGAACGTACACAGTCCTCAGTATAAGCAAAATCATCCTAGGTTTGGGCTCAGCTATAGCAGAGTGCAAGCAACTCAGAATTAGGTAAAATATTCCTAATTTTCAGTATAAGGAAGGGCATTTGGTCACCATGTAATCCTGGCCATACAGGTGTGCAAAGCATCAAGAACTTCAGAGAGTGGAAGGGGCGGAGTAGTATTTCGGTGTTTTGGATTGCCCTCTGACCCTGATTCTTATTAGCAGCACAATAAAACATCTAAAGAAATCTGAGATTTCAGGATGTGATCTGAAGTTCCACCAATGGGACAGAGCAAGTGAAGTTCACCACCTCGGCCTTGGCCGTTGACCTCTGTGGATGATCGGTTCTGTCTCTATCACCTCTGGCTCCTTAAATGTCCTTGCTGGCCCAGGCCTCCGCTTTCGTCAACGGACCCTCTGGTTGTCCTTCATACTAAGGTGATGATGACAACAAGCATAAAGAAGTCTTTCAAAAGTGATTTCCTGTATCTCACTTATCCCAGCTCAGAAAAATCTTGCCATTCAAATAAACTGGCGTCAGAGATACAGTGGGAAGAAGAAGGGATGGAGGAGGGGGAGAGATGGGGGAGGGGAATCCCTTTCAAAAGCTCTCCCTGTGAGAAGAGGAGACAGGAGCAGGAAGAGGGGGAGCCCAAGGCTGGCTATTTTTAAAATGAAATGCAGAGCCCTTTGGTCCTCTCCCCTGTTTCTCTGAAGCCCCCCGAACAACGTGCCAAAGGCATAAATCGCTGGGCAATTCATTCTGTCTGTATTTCCTCTGTACTCTATTTAGCAAAGCAAGTACAGCCAAAGCCATATGGGCAGAAATATGGACTTTCCATCAAAATCTGCAACCTCCTTTCACAAAGCTGTCTTCCATCAGGATCAAAGTGTTGCCTCCCAAATGATGTCACTCATAAAGGGATCCCAGAAGAAAGAAGAAAGGAAATTCATAATGGTTTGGGGGTGCAAGTTGAGTCTTAACATAGAACTGGACAATAGTATTCCTACCCCAGTAGAGGGTACAACTTGCGCCCCCAGGGGAAGGTCGGTTCACTGAAGATGCAGACGGCATTTTAGCCGCCCTACTGGCTCTCACCCCTGGAGGTGGGAGAAGGAATCGCAAAACTGTTCCAAGCTAATTGAAAGAAAGAGAAAATAAGCCCTGGTGTTGATACAGAAAAATCTAGGACAAGACAAAGGCAACTCTCAATTTACCTGCCGGCCTACTTATTCTTCCATTAAAAGGCGTGTTATCTGTACCAGAAACGAGAACTGATGCCTGTGTTAACACTTGTTGTCTCTGTTTTATTTTTAGGCTCTTTACTCAGAGAAAGGACAACAAGGCCAGCTGGACTTCAGGCCTCAGGCCACACTTGGTTTTCTCAGGTTTCTCTGCACACAAAGGCCCAAAATAATTTTCCGTCATGACCTGGCCAAGAAATAGAGCCGGCTCTCAGGGTGGCCACTGAAAATGGGCATGTGAGCTTGGTTATCTGTCCTTAGTGGGGTCTGTATCATCACCCAATGTGATTTTCCTATCCAGGTGGTATTTTTTTCCTGCTGAGGCAATGCTTAGGTATAAGAAAAATATACATATATACGTATATATGTATGTGTGTATGTACATGTGTGTAGTGTAGATATATATATATATATATATATATATAAAATCAAGATTTTTACATATTTTGTATAAACTTACATATATAAACATTTTAATATATTTTATATATATACATAAGTGTGTATGTATGTATATATATACATACATATATATAGTATAATATTATATATATATATATATACACACACACAAAATCTAGATATATATAGAGATAGATAGATGATATGGTAAATCTAAGAAAAAGTGAAAAGTTCTAAGACCCAAGACACTGTCTTTGACGAAAATGTTAGCACAGTGGTAGGTATTAGCAGTGGGAGGCCAGCACAGGGTACTTCCTGGGACAAAGCTGCCTATGTTTTCTTCATTTCTGTGGGGGAAATGTAGCTGTCACCTGTAACACCTGCAACACCTGGAAGTCTGGGGATGCCCATGGCAACTAGCCTAATCAGCTTCATGAAGAAGGCTCCAGTCGTGCCTGCCAAGGGCAAGTCTACCAGATGGCCCTGAACTCCAGGGAGGGTAATGCAGCCCAAGACACCAAAATGGTTCCCAAACTCCCCAGCCAATCTCAGAACTCCTTCAGCATTATTTGCCATAGATAAACCACTTGATATTTTCTTCTCAACATCCCCCCCCTTTTTTTTTTGTTTTGCTTAAATCAAGTCACTGAAAAAATAACAAGTCCTTGTGGAAAACATTGAAGTAGACAAAAGTATATGAGAGAAGTTCCAATAGAACATAAACAGAAATGCTTCCCACCCTAGACCCTGTTCCTGAGGCTTGCTTCTCTTCCTTTAAAAGGAAGACTCACAGGAGTTACAGAGATGACAGAAATGCATTAGTGCCAAATGGAGATTTTCTAACTAATCAGAAAAAAATAAAAGAGATTGAAAAAAAAATCAGCTCACCATGGGATCCAAAGTTATCTGGCTCTATGTCAATTAAAAAAAATTTTTTTTCAAATACCTACATCAGCGTTTTTCAAACTTTTTTTTCAGTCATGATCCACTGAAGAAATGGACTATATGTCACAAACTGAGTGCACACGCATGCACACACACCTGTATATAAATACTTTCCTTTACCCAGCATGATGCACTCTAATACTTCTTGTTCTGTTTCATTTTTCAAAAATGCCGTTTGTGACCTACAGCACACAGTTTTAAAAACACTGCCTTAAACATTGGGAAATACTGGTTACGCTTCATGTTCCTAACCCTATCCCCAACACTAACACTATTCACAGTTACCCAATCACTGTTTATTCAACACAATCAACTCTATTAAAATATTCTTTTTCAGCTTTTCTTTCCCACTAAAACATAAAATCTTTTTTTCCTGAGCCAAACTGTCAGTACCATCAACTCAGAGAGAATATCATATGTACCTTATGTTGTATTACAAAAGATGTACCATAAATACACAAGGAACAAATTTAGTCATCACACCACTGGATATCTGAAAATTTTAATATTTTTTCCTATGGATTTGGTCCCCATAAATTAAAATGAAATTATACTATAATCAAAGTATATCTGTCATTTATGTTGGTGATGGACATAAAAGAAGAAACAGTCACTTCCCCCTTCCTGCTAGAACACTTCAAAGTGCCTACAAGTGAAAGCTTGTCTGTGACAGGAAGTGTCATGACTCAAAAGTGAGGCACACAGCAGACATGTTGGGTTAGAAGTGGCTGTTTTTGCACAGCCATTATTCTGACCATGTAGCCACATGTGGAGAAATTACACCATGTATCATTGTACCATTGACCCTGCCAAAGAAGGAGTGAGACTAAAGCATATCCTGGAAAACAACTTTCTTCTGACATAAAATCTTGGGATAAGATCATACCAATTGTAGTTTTATCACTTATAGAACAATCTCAGGGAGTTTCATCCGGGGATTCTGGTTTTCAATTTTATGGAACAACAAATGTCGTGAAATTTTATTTTTAGAATCCTTTGATCATATACCATTGTTCTTAATTCACAACTCCAGTCATAAAATTGTATTATTTAAAGGGCAAGACAATGAAATTGATTACAATCCTGTGTTTTACCCCCAAAATAACTTCAATAACAACTTGCATTTTGAAATCTAACTATATGCCATAATAAGAACTAAGCACTTTCTTGGCATTTAGCTCATTTAGTCCTACATTAACCGTATGAGGTAGGTATTATTATTGCTGACATATTACAGAGAAGAAACTAAGGCTCCGGGATATAAAGTGAATTTCCCAAGGTCACATAACTCAGTGTCAGAAACACTGCTGGACTTTAAACCAATGCACTTAAAACCTTTCTGTATTCTAGTTCCACAAGTAATTCAATGAAGACCATAGTATTAGGGCATAGAAATAATAACACAGCTCTTATAGGAGGACTCAACTAGAAATAAAATGCTTTAATAAGTATAGAAGTGTAATGATTAAGTAGATGAAACAGCTTTTACAAAACTTTCCATTCTCTGTATGCCCCACAGGACCCCTCCATCAGCTTCCACCCCTTACTCACTATCCCCCACTAACAGAACTAAACATGACAACTTTCAAAGGTTTTAGGAAAACTGGTTCTCAAAATATATCCCCTGAAAATGTGTTAGAGATGCAAATTCTTATACCCCACTTGTTTTTAATGTAGGTTTGATTATTAATCACTTCATGATAAACCCAACATATCTGAAGATCATTGCTATTAAAAAGATGCTTTGTTATACTCTCAGATCATAAGAGGAGGGGGCAGGATGACCTCTGAGACACCAGGGTCAGTCGGGAGACAAAGTGGGGTTGGGCTGGGAGGGCAAGATCTTTTATTTTGGTTTCTGGGGGAAGGAACTAGAGAGGTAAGACAAACAGATTAAGTTATTTGCTAGTTTGATAATTTCAGCAGGCTCTGGAACATAGGAACTATCTCTAATTATCTGGCACCTAATTCTCTGATGATTAGGGAAGGTAGATAAAATGATAGGGCTTGGAGTCTGGATTGAGTGGTATGCATTTGAAAAGCAAAGCTCCAGGGTGAATTGTTTACTATTTCTAGGAAGGGGCTGGCACCAGAAAGGACAGTCCCTCCAGGGTCAGCAAAAGTCCAGATGTCAAAGCATTAGAGTATAGCAGATAGAAGACATGGTTACTACACCACTCTAGACCTACTGATTAAAAATACTGAGTGCAGGATTAGAAGCCTGTTTTCACATCCCTCCAGGTGAGTCTGGTGCACATTATAGCTTAAGATTCACAGCTTTACTATTTACTCTACTGTATTTCACATAGCACAAGGAGCAGTAAGTACTTAGCACAGACCAGAATTTTTCCTTTTCTCACAATTTAACAAATTTAAGTATGGATATCAAATGTATATCCATAGACTATTTCAAGAAACTATCTTTAAAACATTAAATACACACAAAGACTTCTAATAATGCCATCTATTTCTTTATGTTCCCCAAACAGCTGTGTGTTTAAATTAGAATAAAGACAACCAAAGTTTTCAATAATAAATAGCACACTGAGACACTCCGCTGTACCCTTTAAAACTAGGTGTTTAATTTTTAGAATGATCTGAAAGACAGCTTTGGAGCCAAGGGCATTAGATAGCCTTTTGAGTTTCACCCTAGAAAACTCCATGTAATTTGTTTTCTAGAATTTTCCATTAACTTCTGAAAGACCCGCTTCTATGTTTGGTCAACAACAGAAACTATGGATAGTTTTATGTATATTGGGAAGATTACAGAACCCAACTTGTTACTACCAAAACTTTTAAATCCATGTTTTGAAAATAAATTGATGTTGGAAAAGGAAAAAGAATATTCATGACCCAGTCCTAGCTACGCTTTAATTAGTCATATGAACTTGGGCAAGCAAATAAATCCCTCTGGACTTTTGTTTATCTCATCTGTGGTACCAGGGTGCTGGGTGAGAAGATATTTCAGAGCATATGTGATTCCTAATCTATATAGAGAGGCAAAAAGAACTTCTCATGAAAAATCCCTTGAAAGAGATAATGCTTTTCACCATAGTTAAATAGGAATATACTTCTCTACCTGCTCTGAGCTCCAAAATCTTAAGTATATTTATTATTTGAGACACCCTGGTCTACATGTTTATCTATAAATAGGAGTTCTCATCTTGGCTACACATCATAATCATCTAGGGGAAGTTTAGGAATGTCAGTGTTTGGAACTAACTCTCAGAGATTGTTCTTGGGTCTGTCTTGGTCATTAGTATTTTTAAAAGCTCCCCAGGTAACTCTAACATGCAGCCAGTGCTGAGAGACATAAGCCTATAACAAGTCCTGGAACATTTTTTAAATCAGAAAAGAACTCACAGTGGTTAGTAAGTTGTACAACTATCTGAACATGTGGTGGGTAAGTGGGGAAGTCATGTTGGTAAGTGTGGCCTCAACCCTGAAAAGAGAGGGGCAGTGGTCAGAAACTAATTTCATGAATGATTCTCTGAGACAAGGAATAAGATTGGGTAATATTTTCCCCTCTTCTGGTAGAAAATAGAAAAGTTAGTTAAAGAGTTCTGGAGAAAGCAGATTTGCACAGGTATTGTTCTCATAAAGGGTGATGCAGGGGTCGTGTAAATTTCCATCTACATGAGAATTTGGAGGTAGAAGATAGTCTTGAGGATATGGCACAGCAGGAGAAATAGCCGGGATTATAAGCGTTTGTGAGACACCAACTGGAACAGTTGGTTCTTCCTGAAATGCTGGCTGGAGGAAGAGAAGGATAAGATTTACATAAGGCAGAATTCTTGGACTATGCAGATGAAATAAGTATGGTGTCCATGGCGCCAATTCTTTACACCTTCTGTCTCCACATCCTTTACCAGATAACTTTGTAGTGCTCCCCCACAACTCTGTCTCAGGGCCATATGACTTAGTTTGGCAAATGGGATGCAAGCAGAGAGCTAAAAATCACTCCCACTCCTGTATCTTTACCTTTGTCATATGAACGTGCCACCTCAGATCTGCTGGCAGTCAACTGATCCCAAGACATGTGGGCAAAGCCAGTTGAAGCAGATAGACCCTAAGGTGACTACCAATGATTCCCACTGTCTGCTATTCATAGGTTTATGGAATTCTATCCTCTTGAGTGTGGGTGGACCTCTGACTTACTTCTAAGCAACAGAACATGGCAAAGAAGACAGGATGTCAGTCCTATGATTATATTAGTCATACAAAACTCTGTCTCAGGGGAGTCACACTTGCCTTTCTGTTGGCCTTGAAGAGGGAAACATAAATATGTGAAATGTGGAGAAGCCCATGGGGCAGAAAAAACAAAAGAGATCTTTAGAAACTGAGGGCCTCACTCTTACAGCTGAAAAGAACTGAATTCTGCCAACAAAATGAGTGAAAATGAAATATACCCTTCCCCAATCAAACCTCCTGATGAAAGCATAGCCTCGTCAGCACTATGACTGCAGTCTGGTGAGACTCTGAAGCAGGAAACCCAGCGAAGCTATAATTAGATTCCTAACCAACAGAAATTGTGAGATAATCAATGTGTATTTGCTGAAGAACCATCCAGCTATAGCTTTATGAACTAAATAAATGCTAGATAAGCCAACCCCCATATATGTGTGCAAGCCCAGCCAAGACCACCAGAGTAACCAAGCTAAGCCAAATAGGACCACAGACACAGAAATAAGTCCAGCAAAATCTGCTAAGTCCACTGCAGAGCATCTGAATCCCACAAATTCTATAAGCTAACGAAATGCTTATTGCTGCATGTGACTGGGTTTTGTTATTGTTACACAGCATTACTGTAGCAATAGAAAATGATAGAGAGACAGTGAAATTCAGTTATTTCCTTAGTTCTCACAAACAAGTGAGGTTTCAGGGAAGTTGAAATTAAGTATAACATAATGTGATAAAAATAACAACATGGATATTACTTACTACCCAATATCTCAATGACAAATTCCTGAAATCATTAGTCCTCCATACCTAAGAGAAATATCATTGTCCTGGGATGGTTTGAGTACTATTTTCTTTTGATCATTCTGTCTATTTGTTCATTCTGTTTCTCTCACACCTATCTCACTAAATGATCAATTCTTTATATCCAGTTTTTAATATTGCAGAGAAATAGTTGCAATTCTTGAAATTCATGCTTTATATACACATACACACAAAACTACTAATTGAATATCTATGGTTCTCACTTTTGCTCTTTGTATATGCAATCAATGCTATAATTTAAGGTTTTGGGTCTTCCAATATTTGCTATGAAATTCCAAACACTAGTACGAAGTCAAGAAATGTCATCTCAGATACCGCAATATGACAGACTCTGTTGTAAGGTCTCTATGAGTCTCAAGCTCTTTCTCTCTCCAAATATATGCACGTGTTCTCCATTCTGGCAGGTAAACAGATTTATACTGTCCAGTCTTAATGGGCAAAAAATTTCCAGGCTGAGCCTTCGCTGAAAAGGAATTTTATGGTATGGAGCAAAAACAAACCTAGAATGTTTCCAGTACTTAAATTTTCAATATTCACCCAAATGCAGCTGCTCTTAGAGTTAATCTAAATTGATTCAAGTCATCTGTATATAGGTCAAACTAGCCATCATGTGGAGATAACTCCCATAAAAGAATAGTTTCCTTAGTGTACAATGAAACATCACTATTGAGACAGGGGGAGAGTTATGTACTATTTTAAGGTTTAGGGTTTTTTTGTTTTGTTTGTTTTGTTTGCATATAATGAAAATGGCTAAAATAGGGGCACCTGGGTGGCTCAGTGGGTTAAAGCCTCTGCCTTCGGCTCAGGTCATGATCCCAGAGTTCTGGGATCGAGCCCCACATCGGGCTCTCTGCTCAGGGGGGAGCCTGCTTACCCCTCCCTCCTGCCTGCCTCTCTGCCTGCTTGTGATCTCTGTCTTTCAAATAAATAAATAAAATCTTAAAAAAAAAAAAAAAAAGAAAATGGCTAAAATAAAGCCACAGTCAAAATTAAGTTTTGGCAAGGGTGTGGTGGAACTGAACCTCTCATACACTCCTGTTTGGTATGTAAATGGTATAGTCACTATGGAAAACTGTTTGGCAGTATTTGCTAAGGATGAATGCATGTACACCTGAAAACCCAATAGTTACACTCTAAAAAGATGCATGCATTTGTTCACCACCAGGGACTCATGCAATATTGTTTATTGCAGCACTATTCATAATGACCAAAACAAAGAATAACTAAAATCTCCATAACATTTGGATCAATAAATTATAGTTAATTTATACAATGGAATACTAAAGAGTAATCAGAATGAATAAATTTCAAAGCACGGATATGACCGTACCTCACAAACATAGTTGAGTGAAATCAGACACAAAAGACTACATCCTATGTGATTCCATTTATATCATACACAGGCAAAACTTGTCTACAGTGCTAGAGGTCAGGGTAGCAGTTGTCTTTGGGGGGGAAAGGATGGTAGTGACTGAAGAGGAACACATAGAAGATCTGGGGTAATGATTCTTAATCTAAGCACTGGTTGCATGAGTGTATTTAGGTTTTGAAAATTCAATCAAGCTGTATACTTACACGATGCTAACTTTTCTCTATATGAGTTATACTTTAATAAAAACTATACTTTTTTATTTTTTTAAGATTTTACTTACTTATTGGAGAGAAAGAGAGAGTGGGCACAACTGGAGGAAGGTGCAGAGGGACAAGCAGACTCCCTGCTGAGTGTGGAGCCTAATGCAGGGCTTGATCCCAGGACCCTGAGATCATGACCTGAGCTGAAGTCAGACACTTAACTGATGGAGCCATCCAGGTGCCTGTACATAATTCTTTTTTTTAATTTGAGGTATAGTTGACACAATATAGTACATTATTTTCAGATGTACAACATAATGATTCTTCAAGTCCATACGTTATGCAATGCTCACCACAAGTGTAAGTACCATCTGTCACCATAAAATACTATATAATACCATTGACTATATTCCCTGTTTTATACTGTTTCCTTTCTTCCTTCCTACCTTCCTTCCTTCCTATATTCCTTTCTTTTATGCTATACCATTCATGTACCTATGCTATAACTTATTCATTCTATAACTGGAAACCTGTATCTCCTACAACACTTCATTTATTTTGCCCATTGCCCCACTCTGTCAGCCACCAGTAGGTTCCCTGTAATTATGGGTATATTTCTGCTTTTATTGTTTGTTTCAATTTTTAGATTCTACATATAAGTGAAATTATATGGTATTTGTCTTTCTCTGAATTATTCCTCTCAGGATAATACCCTCTAGGTCTATCCATGTTGTCACAAATGGCAAGATCTCATCCTTTTTATAGCTGAAAAATATTCCACTGCACATATGTATGTGTATATATCTTCTTTATCCATTCATTTGTTGGATAACTTAGGTTGCTTCCATATCTTGGCTATTGTAAATGATAACAATAGAAGGATGCATATATCTTTTCAAATTAGTGTTTTCATTTTCTTTGGGTAAATACACAGTTGTGGAATTACTGGATCATATGGTATTTCTCTTTTTAATTTTTTTCCATTTTTTTTTATTTTTTATAAATATATAGGTATTTTTATCCCCAGGGGTACAGGTCTGCGAAGCTCCATACTATTTACCAGAGTGGCTGCACCAATTTACATTCCCATCAACAGTGCCCAATGGTTCCTTTTTCTCCTCATCCTTGCTAACATTCGTTATTTCTTATAAAAAGTTTATATTTTAAAAAAAATTGCTTTCTAATACCAGGATGCATCTAATTCAGTATAACCTACTACAATTCTCCTTTGGTAACTTTAAGTCCATCCAATATAAGTCTAATGAGTACAATGCTGAAGAACCTACAAAGTAGTAGAGAAATCTGATTAACTTTCTTTTATTTCCCCAAATCTTCTACATGGAAATTGAGAGATTTCTGCCTTTGATGAAAGAGATTTTGATAGGCCACCCACCATGCTATCACCTTAACTTATGAAAATAGGTTTGACACTGCTTCAAGGGTTGTGGGTAAATTTTCCTTATAGTATGATAACTCCTTTTTATCTTGCAAAGATCCCTGGGCAGGACATTTTTCATTCAGTACAGTACAACAATATGTCTCTAGCTCCAAAACTTAGACTAGAAAACAACCTGGGCCAGAATGACACAGTAGGAAAAGAAAGCAAACCTTGACTGAATGAGAAGCTGCAGGTATATCAACAAGCACTTTACATATCTGGCAGCTTTGAACCTTCCAGCAACTCTGTGAGTCTGGGAAATGGTCATTTTTCCCATTTCACAACTGAGGAACAGGATTATAACTTTGGCCAGTCACACAGCTGAAGAGTGGCACAAACTTGGTTCAAAGCCCACACAATGACCTTCCATCCAATTCTCTTTTTCTTGCCAAACTTTCTCATATGAGCCAAAGTAAGAGTAATATATATTCTGTTGGAATCACTCTTTGAACAACAGAGAGATGTCTGGGGGTGGGGGGTAACTGTCACAGACATTAGCTACTATGCTTTGTTCCTCTTTGCATTTCATTCCAGTCTTTTTGAAGACTGACATTTATTGTCTTTTTATTTTATTTTTTTTTTAAGTAGGCTCCATGCCCAGCATGAAGCCCAATGTGTGGCTTGAATTCACAATTCTGAGATCAAGACTTGAGCTGAGATCAAGAGTCAGACACTTAACTGACTGAGCCACCCAGGTGCCCCTGAAATTGTTGTCTTTTAATAATCCTCCTATTACTCACTTTTTCTTCTTCCCCCCACTAATGAGGATTTAGACCTGTCTGTAGCACCCTGGGCATCATTGACTCCCTTTCTGGAGGTCCTCAAGTTTAAGTCACTGACATTTCAAATCTGTTTTGCAGATCCCATAAGTAGGAAACTGATATCTATCTCAACCAAGCTGTAGCAAATGATTTTTCTAAAACACTTTAAATAATAGCTTTTAATTCAATGAAACATTGAAAAATATAGACTGCTCTCACACACAGATTCCCTTTAGAAGCTATAATGCCCTTTAAAACAAGAATGCTGTCTTTATAGTTCTAACATGAGACCCATTACATGGGAGGCACTCAATAAATAAATCCTTATTAAATTAATAGACGTAATTCTTCCAACTACTCTGTAAGGGAAGCACAGCAGCTATTCCCAATTTGAAGAAGGAAAACAGGGTCGGAAAAGATGCAAGTCTTAGCTCGTGCACCGAAGAAATACTTAACCCACGCCAACTGTGTTCAGATCTGTGTTCATTACATGTGCAACGAAATGTCACCAGTTCTAGCAGTGAAAACCAAATCATTTACAGCAACACTGAGGAAAATACAAGGCAATTGACTTCAAATACACGAAATGGCTTCCTGAGGCCACTAAGCAGCGTGCTCTGCAATCCAGCTGGGGAATCTATCTCACTGACCTCTTGCACCAAGGAATTCCTCTGGTTTCTATTTCTAACTTTTCAATTATGCAACCCTGTTCCTGGGATGGGAGATTTGTTAACTTGAGAATGCTTGAGAATCTGTTGCCCTTCTCTGGAGTTAACCATCAATCTCTGGACAAGAGACATTTCTCATCAGTGATCTAAGTCCTGCGCAGAACCTTTGGGTGGATATTGAACAGGCCAGTAGAGTATAAGTTCTTAAGGACAGCATCAACCATCATCCAGGAGGAAAAAGAAATGAAGCAAAGTTTGTTCAAGGAGTGACTTTCCTAATTTTAAATTCAAAAAGTTATATGAACACAAATCTCATTTATAACATTGAGAGAAGTAGGCAAACCAGTGGATAACACAATAAGGGAAATACATTTAGAAGATCTGGTATGAAACCCAGGAATTAGCGTATTGAACAAGCTGTACGGTTGTTTCTAATGCAAAGAATTTACCCTTTGAGAAAAACTAGGTGAATAATGTTCTACATTTAAGTCCAGACCTTTTAAAAACCAAGCCAAAATCCCTGATGTGCACGGCAAACATAAAGAAGACCTTTTGACAACTCAAATTTCTCAGTGTCACGTTATTTGACCATAGGAAAGGGATTTTCCTTCTTCCACTCAATAAAGTGTCCATCATTTCATTGTTCTTAGATCACTCTTGGCCCCATCTCCTGATTTACTCTGTATATCATTGAAGAAAGCTCTGCAACCTCTGTTCTCCCATGTTCTCCCTCTGTCTCCATGTTCACCCAATTGGAGACCCTACAGGAGGTTACAGGACAGAATAAAGGGAGATGGCAGGGTATTCTCCTCATCTTTCTCTTTTGTAGGTAGTGTTGTAATGCCTTAGGCAGCAACTGTGCCTTCTCCATGCCTTTGGTTCCTGCCAGAGAGGCCCATTGGGGCTCTAGCTTTTGCTAGGTGGCCTCAGCTACCAGTCACCCAGTCACAGATATACCATCTGCTTCCTTGTACTTTTCACTCCAGGGATGGTAATGGCGCCCTGATTCTGCTGGTACATTTCTTCACCAGCTTCTTTTTGGCATCTCAGTTCTTCCATCAACTGTGTGTTCAATTCCCTGCTTTAATTTCCTCTCATTTCAAATTAGATCAGTTTCTGTTCTCCTGACTGACTTCCAGCTGCTACCTAGAGTACCTTTATGCCATCCAGCATGGATATCAACTGTGGGCTCCCCATTGCAACATCCAACCAAGAGGCGGTAGAGCCTTTACCTTTGACATCCGACACCCGCTGCTCACCAGCTGACTCTGGCTGTCTGGTTGGCCAGGTGAGGTCCTCTTCTTTGAACACCCTATTCTTACCTCTCCCAAAGCCCTGGAATCAGAAACAAAACAACTCTGAGTTTTGGCCTGTCTTCTTCCACTAACTCATCCTGTTCCTCATACCTCCAGAATCTGATCTCTGTTGGGAATTAATAAATGAATTAAAAATATATAAGGGCTAAAGCTGTTACATTTTAATAGGGGCCTTCAACATTAAACATAAGATGGGGCATAAAGGTAATTTCAGCAGAGGCAGAGGGATAAACATTTAAGGAAAAGTAAAACCTTTCTGAGGCACCTCAAATTACTTCAGAAGGGGCTGCCTATTCTAATAAGTAAAGAAGATGACTAAAGTGGAGCTGACCTTAACTGAGTGCTTTCTATATAAAAGGCACTATCCTAAATGCATTATGTGTATTATCTCAATTCTGACAACATCATGTGATATGTATGGTTAATGCATTTTTTTATAAGAAAACAGAATAAGAAATTTAAGTTATTTGCCCAAAATTATACACTTGGTGAACAGAGGGGCCAGGATTCAGTATAAGACTATGGGGTCCTCATGTTCCATCACCTCCTGAACATGAGTCAAACCAAGGAGAAATAAAGTCAAGAAGTAATAAAAGCTATCATGTTATAAATAAGAAAACAACTATATAGTCAGCTAATCTTCAACAAAGCAGGAAAAAAATTCCAATGGAAAGAAAACAGGCTCTTCAATAAATGGTGCTGGGAAAATTGGACAGCTATATACAGAAGAATGAAACTCAACCATTCTCTTACATCATACACAAAGATAAACTCAAAATGGATGAAAGATCTCAATGTGAGACAGGAATCCATCAAAATCCTAGAGGAGAACTTTAGGCAGTAACCTCTTCGACATCAGTCACAGCAACTTCTTTCAAGACACGTCTCCAAAGGCAAGGGAAACAAAAAAAAAAAAAAAAAACTTTTGGGACTTCATCAAGATCAAAAGCTTCTGCATAGCAAAGGAAATAGTCAACAAAACAAAGAGGCAACCCACAGAATAGGAGAAGATATTTGCAAATGACACTACAGATAAAAGGCTGATATCCACAATCTATAAAGAACTTCTCAAACTCACACCCAAAAAAACAAATAAGTCAAAAAATGGGCAGAAGACATGAACAGACACTTCCCCAAAGAAGACATACAAATGACTAATAGACACAGGAACAATGTTCCTCACCATTAGCCATCAGGGACATTCAAATCAAAACTACATTGAGAAAGGACTTTACACCAGTTAGAATGGCAAAAATGGACAAGGCAAGAAACAACAAATGTTGGAGAAGATGTGGAGAAAGGGGAACCCTCTTACATTGTTGGTACAGCCACTTTAGAAAACAGTGTGGAGATTCTTCAAAAAGTTAAAAATAGAGCTACCTTATGATGCAGCAATTGCACTACTGAGTATTTACCCCAAAGATACAAACATAGTGAAAAGAAGGTGCACATGAACCCCAATGTTCAGAGCAGCAATGACCACAATAGCCAAACTGTGGAAAGAGCTGAGATGCCCTTCAACAGATGAATGGATACAGAAGATGTGGTTCATATATACAATGGAATATTACTCAGCCATCAGAAAAGATGAATACCCAACTTTCACATCAGTATGGATGGAACTGGAGGAGATTATGCTGAGTGAAATAAGTTAAGGAGAGGAAATCAATTATCATATGGTTTCACTTATTTGTGGAACATAAGGAACAGCATGGAGTACATTAGGAGAAGAATGGGAAAAATGAACAGGTTGGGAATCTGATGGGAGACGAATAGTGAGAGACTATGGACTCAGGGAAACAAACTGTTTTAGAGTGGGCAGTGTAGGGGTATGGGTTAGCCCAGTGATGGGTATTAAGAAGGGCATGTGATACATGGAGCACTGGGTGTTATATGCAAACAATGAATCATGAAACACTACATCAAAAACTAATGATGTACTGTATGGTGACTAACATAATAAAAAAAAGTAGATACATTAAAAAATAAAAGAAATAAATAAGAGAACATAAAGCAACACCTCTCCTTTTTCTTTTTCTCTTAAGTTTTCCTGATTTTGAATTTAAATCACATACTGTGCGTGTCCATTCCAGGAAAGGCAATCAGTCAGTGATCAGGACACCGCAGAAGTAAGTGGCTTTAAGGGGGTGGGGGCACGCAACATAATTAACAACATGGGAGGGATCTGTTGTGTTAACACAGTCTGGTGGTGATTTTTTCAGGTGTGATGACTTTGCAAGGCTGGAGACATGCTTCCTCAGGAAGACGGAGAATGACAGAAACATTTCCTCTCCCTGGAGACAGGATTCAGACAAAGTACAGTCATGAGGGAAAGATTTCACTGAGACACAATTTAACCCAAAGCCCTAGCAATGACAGTGTTATAACCTAAAGTATAGCTGACAAGTTCTTCTATTCTCCTAATGTAAACAATAATGCATCGAGACACTTATGCAGCATTTACTTTGCATGAGAAAAAGCAAGGAGGATACCAAAAATCTAGTAGTGATAAAAGAAATAAAGAAAGCTTTCTAGGAAACAATGCTATAATTCTAGTTTATGTTATTCTCTCAAATAAAGATGCTGAAGTGTTTGGGAAGAAGACTAATCAATCCATCTAAACCCTAACAAACTGACAACAAACCCAACTCAACTGCTGTAAGACTAATTAAAAATTGTATTGACTCAATACCCATAACTGGTTTCAGAAACTATTATGTCTAGGAACTCAAACAATGTCTATAGAACACTCAGGAATTGCATCTGTTCTCGATGGACCCTTTTCAAAACAGACTCAACCACTATAATCCAAGATGGCACTTAACAGCTCTAGAACAGTTTCTCACCTTCTTAGTACGGCCAGCAGACAAACAAGATTATATATATATATATATATATATATATATAATCAGCTTCCCCCCATTCCCCCTTCCATACTTCCTATATCTGCAGCAAAAGTGCTGGGATTCACTATGATTGGATAGATATAGGTCACAAGTTCATCCCTGATAAGCCTGGGTCATGTGAACACACTGGGATATGGGGGTGGAGTCAGATTTGCCCAAATAACATGACCTGATTGTGGAGGAAAAAAGGTCTTCAGGGAACATGAATGCTGTTACCAGAAGAGAGAAGAGATACTGCACAGAAAAACAACAGCAAAGGTCCACCAGATGGGCAAATATATAGACATAAAGTATTTTAGAAAGAGATAAGAGAGGAGACTATAGCAGATATTTTTTTAAAAAATAAAGGTAGGAAAAATGATTTGATGGAAAACAACCATGAAAGATTCATTCATCCGTTCATTCATTCATTCATTCATTCATGTGATAGTCATTTGAGTCTCTATCAAGACTTGACTTCCTCCTCTGTGCATAAAAATGTTTAACCTTTACAATTAGCTCCAGGGGAAGCTTCCAATACAAAGTTCACATGCTATAACATTTAATATTTTAAATTAAAATTGTGAATAACAAGTAGTTAAGAGTATTCTAATGTGATACTCAGTGATTTCAGTCCTCCAAATTTCTTCCCTATACTTACACTTACATTAACAGGAATATTAAGTAGTATTCTCTTTTTAAGAAACATTTCCCAGATTAATCTGAATTCTTTTCCTGCCAAGAACTAAAATTCCTAAATCTGTGGAATTTATAGAATACTTTTTCATTAACAGTCATTGAAATATCTAAATCTTCTCACTATTTTTCAAACTATCATTCAGAAATTGAGATACATATTTCAAGCAAGCTTTTCTTCATTGAATCAATGAGAGTGTAGTCAATGGCACAAGAAATGGGACAAAGGGGAAATATACATTCTCCATTTGCTCTGCATTTTTCTTTTGCACAGTACCATTTGTGTCTCTAAAACCTAAGCAACTCAGAGAGCAGGAGCGTGTCTGTTTGTTTTGGCACTGCCAGAGTTATTGTATGAGCCACTTTTCCTTGCTGAGTTCAAGGAACAATAAATAATAATAATGAGAAAGGGCAGCTTGATGGCATGACTCAGTGGAAGCTGGGAGGACATGTGGCAGTTGACCCCAAATGTAAAACTCACATTTCACATCAATTACAGAACTAGATGTAGATTAGACAAGAAGAAGGGCCCGACTTTCTTCTTTTTAATCATACGATACTGTTGGGATGCCTCAGAAGAGAAAAGCACAGTATTCCATCGTGTTTCTGCCTGTACAGACAGTGGAGACAAAGTGATGGTGGCAGTGCCAACTTTGCCATAAATTTTTGCTGTCAGAAAACTCTGCAGCCAGGATCAATCATAGGGAATTATGTTCAGCTGCGAACATTTTCCCTGCCACATTACTTTAACATCGTTCTGATTCACAAACAGTTAATTTCATCAATCGCATAAGATTTGGAAAGATTATTTCCTGTTAAAACTCCATGCTGAGTTAGATTTCTTAATTTTCTTAAGTAACTCTCAGGGCATAATCTTATGCAGTTCCTAGTGAGAACACCACTCCTTTAAAATGAAGCATCAAGAGTTAGAAGAATTTTCCCACTTTCCTTTCAATTGGTTTGCCTCATTCCTCTCTGCAATAGGTTTCTCTAATGATGTTCTCTAATGAGTGGTATAGGTGTTCATTGCCCATACTGCTAGGGGTTTGGCCTCTTTCAATATGTGGTAGAAGTGACCAGTATTTCTTTAGTATGTGGATGATGGTGGGAATATTTCACTTGAAAGAGGTACAAATTCAAAAAGACTGGTTTTTGGTTTTGACTATAGTATATATTAGTCATGCCGTAAATGCTAAATGAGCTTTTAAACGGGAGTGTCCTAAAAATCCATTTTGTGCCCTGATGGTAAGATTCGAAGTGTTTTGACTTTGCCATTTTTTCCCTGGTAGAAGTTAGACAACAAAGAGGCTTCTCTCCCAGAGGCCCTCTCTACTCCCTATGTTGGTTCTGCAGCTCCACCTTAAGAAATCTTCCAATTCAAGGGGTGCCTGGGTGGCTCAGTGGGTTAAGCCTCTGCCTTTAGCTCAGGCCATGATCCCAGGATCCTGGGATTGAGCCCTGCATCAGGCTCTCTGCTCAGCAGGGAGCCTGCTTCCCCTTTTCTCTCTGCCTGCCTCTCTGCCTACTTGTGATCTCTGTCTGTCAAATAAACAAATAAAAATCTGAAAAGAAAAGAAAAAAAGAAAGAAATCTTCTGATTCCTTCAGCCCTTCCAGATTATTTTATGAGGACTTGGGGTTGAACAGTGATTTATGACTTTTTTTCTAAAGATGTGGTATACTGCTTAGGTGGAGGAACACTTTGATTTAGTAATTTATTGAAGTAAAAATTTATCAAGACACTGTATTCAAGGGGAGAAGAGCTATCAGGGGAAATAGGAAGGTTGCTGCAAAGCCAACTGGAATGAAAAAGCAAGGAAGCCTTCTTTTTGTAAATTAGGCAGAGCCCTAAACTCACAGATGTCCCTACGTAATTAATGCATTTAACACAACACACTAATTAACCACCTCTGAGCCAAATGTAAGGCTTCATAGTGCCATCTGATAATGTCCAAGAATCAAAACTACAAGAGAAACTGCTAAGTTTCAACAAAGCCATTCCTTCCACCTCTTGATCATACAGATAAACTACATTTCCCAGACTCCCTTGTAGTTAGAATGACAATGTAACCAAATCCTGGCCAATGGAATGCAAGCAGACATACTATGTGCCATACTAGGTGCTTGGCCACAAGAACCTCCCAAGCAATTCTCCAAATTCCTTCTCTCTTCTGCCATCCAAATGCAGAGAATCCAGCCAAGAACTAATATGACCTAGAAGAGGGGAAGCCACCATATAAAAGCCTGGGTCCCTGAATAAGCTTGAATAATCCTGCAAAAGGTCTACTGTTATGCCTAACACCCAAATACAGTGAAAACTACAAAGCTCCAAAGACATGGTATAGCCCCATAGAATTACCTTAATTTCTCTGAGGTCTTCCAAAAGCAACCCTTGTTTCAGTGACCATCTAGAAATGCTAGACTCGAATATAGTCATCAGAATCTAACACTACAACTACGTGAAATAGAATCAGTAGGTTCAAAGATGGCAATAGGAATTTACCAGTTCTAGTTTATATGCCTGAAAAACTCGGGCTCTTTATTAAGAAACAAGATTGAGAATTTAGTATATCACTATTTGACAGCAACCATAATAGTAACCATTCAGTCAAGAATCATCAAAGATGCTAAAACTAGTGAGTAAAGTTTTATTAAGGAACAGTCTCTCAGACAAAAATCACCATTAGGCAAAGGCCACAGTAATAACTGCTGTAGGCAAATCCACCAATAGGTGCTAAAATCAATGGTGTAAATTTGAGGAGAAACAATACATTTGCATAGTCTCCAAGTATGTTCCCCAAATATTGATCAGTTTATAATTGGAGAAACAGTACTTTACAGTAGAGGAACTCAGCAGGTACCACCTTAACCAAGTGGTCAAGGTTAACTTCATCATCAATAAAATTTATCAGCATGATGATCTCCTGGTATCATTTACTGGCAAAAACACAACAGTTCTGTGGCATTCTTGGCATCAGTGTATAACCCAGTCTAATCAGGCGAATAGAACAAACTCTGAGAGTCTAAAAAACAAATAACCACCTGAATTAAAAGAATTAGAGTCACAAAAAACAAGGCATTACTGAGAAATAATCACAGGTTAGAGGAGATTAAGAAGTCATAACAAATAAAAGCAATATGGGATCCTATACTGGATCCTGGTACAGAAAAATAGCATTAGGGAAAAAAAATGGTGAAATTCTAGTAAGATCTATAGTTAAGAGTGTTCTACTCATGTTAATTTCCTGATCTGACAATTGCACTATATTTCTGCAAGCTGCTAACATAAGGGGAAGCTGAATACAGGGTATACTGGAACTCTGTACAATTTTCATAACTTTTCTTTAAGCCTAAAAATATTTTTAAAAAAGAAAGAATAAGTTATTTACATAGTCTCAAGAATCTCTCTATAAGCTATTTAATTATAAGGGGAAAAATAGTAAATTTACAGTGGAGATGCCTAGCAGATACCACCTTAAGCAAGTGACCAATGTTCTTATCACCACTAATGGGACAAATAGAAATCTCCTGACATAACGCAGTGAAGAAAAAGTTATCATCACTTCTTTGATATTATTGTCAAAAAAATGTGTAAGTTGAATTTTGTCATGAGGAAACCTCAAGGAAAATTAGAATTGATGGACATTCTAAAAAATGACTGATCTGTACTCTCTAAAAACATCAAAGTGTTCATCATACAAGAATATTACAAAAATTCCCAGAAATATATAAACTACCAAAACTGAATCTGGAAGAAATAGAAAATTTGAACAGACCAGTTACTCACAATCAAATTAAATCAGTAATTAAAAATCTCCCAACAAACACAAGTCCAGGACCAGATGAATTTACAGGTGAATTCTATCAAACATTCAAAGAAGGATAAATATCAGGAGCATCTTGGTGGCTTGGTTGGTTAAGCATCAGGCCCTTGATCTCAAAGTTGTAAGTTTCAAGCCCCATGCCCAGCGTGGAGCCATGCCCATGCATGGAGCCTACTGAAAAAAAAAAAGGAAAAGTTCTCATTAAACAACAAACAACAATATTTGGGTCACTATTCAAATCTGTGTATGCCAAATTGTAATTCTAAAGACTGTTAATACCTATTCTTCTCAAACTATTCCAAAGAATAGAGGAGGAAGGAAAACTTCCAAATACATTCTATGAGGCTTACATTACCCTGATACCAAAACCAGATAGACTCTACAAAAAAAGAGAACTACAGGTCAATAACTCTAATGAACACAGATGCAAAAATCCTCAACAAAATATTAGCAAACTGAATCCAACAATATATTAAAAAATCATTCACCACAATCAAGTGAGACTTATTCCCGGAACACAGGAGTGGTTCAATATTTACACATCAATTAATGTGATATATCACATCAATAAGAAGAATTAAATCATATGATCATTTCAATAGATGTAGAAAAAGCATCTGACAAAGTACTACATCCAATCATGATAAAAACTCTCAACAAAATAGGTTTGTAGGGAACATACTTCAACCTAATAAAGGCAATATATGAATAACCCACAGTTAACTTCATACCCAATGATGAAAAACTGAGAGCTTCCCCCCCCCCCCCAAAATCAAATACAATACAAGGATGTCCACTCTCAGCAGTTTTATTCAACATACTACTGGAAGTCCTTGCCACAGCAATCGGCCAAAAAAAGAAAAGGAATAAGATGCATCCAAATTGGTAAAGAAGTAAAACTTTCACTATTTGCAGATGACAGGACACCATACATAGAAAATATATATATAGAAAATATACACCATATGTAGAAAACAAAGACCCCACCTAAAAACTAGAACTGATGAATGAATTCAATAAGGTCATAGGCTACAGAAATCCATTACATTTCTATACACTAATAATGAAGTAGCGAAAGAAAAACTAAGAAAGCAATCTCAGGGTTCCTGGGTGGCTCAGTTGGTTAAGTGTCTGTCTGACTCTTGATTTCAGCTCAGGTCATGATCTCAGGGTCATAAGAGCAAGCCTCACATTGGGCTCCACTCTCAAGTGCAGAGTCTGCTTAAGACTCTCCCTCTGCCCTTCCCTTCCCATTCATTCTCTCTCTCTAAAATAAATAACTAAATATTAAAAACAAACAAACAAAAAAACAGAAAGCAATCCCATTTGTAATTGCACCAAATAATAAAGTACCTAGGAATATATTTAACCAAGGAGGTGAAGACCTATACTATGAAAACTACAGAACACTGGAGAAAGAAATTGAAGATGACAGAAACAACTGGAAAGATATTCCATGCTCATGGATTGAAAGAACAAATATTGTTAAAATGTCCATGCTACCCAAAGCGATCTAAAGATTTAATGTAATCCTTATCAAAATACCAACAGTATTTTTCCCAGAACTAGGACAAACCTAAAATTTGCACAGAACCACAAAATAACCAAATGATTCTGGACAAAGAAATAATGAATAACCAAATGATTCTGGACAAAGAAAAGCAAAGCTTGAGGTTTCACAATTAGAGACTTCAAGTTATATTACATAGCTGTAGTATTCAAAACAGTATGGTACTGACACAAAAGTAGACACATAGAACAACAGAACAGTATAGAAAACCCAGAACCCACGATTACATGATCAATTGATCTTCAACAACAGAAGTAAGACTATGCAATGGGAAAAAGACAGTCTCTTCAACAAATGGCGTTGAGAAAACTGGACACCAACATGTAAGAGAATGAAACTGGACTACTTTCTTATACCACATGCAAAAATAAACTCAAAATGGATTAGAGACCTAAATGTGAAACCTGAAACCTGAAAATCCTAGAAGAAAGCACAGGCAGTTATTTCTCTGACATAGACCATAGCAACATTTTCTAGGCCTGTCTCCTGATGCAAGAGAAATAAAAACAAACTATTGGAACTACATCAAAATAAAAAGTTTCTGCATGGCAAAGAAAACAATAAATAAAACTAAAAGACAACCTACTGAGTGGGAGAAGATATTTGCTGACAACATATCCCATAAAGGGTTAGTATTCAAAATACATAAAAGAAACTTATAAAACTGAACACAAAAAAAACAAATAATTCAATTAAAATTAGACAAAAGACTGAACAGACATTTCTGCAAAGGCTATACAGATGGCCAACAGATTCATGAAAAGGTGCTCAACATCACTCAGCATCAGAGAAATGCAAATCAAAACTATAATGAGATATCACCTCACACCCATCAGAATGGCTAAAATCGAAAATGCAAGAAACATAAGTGTTGGCAAGGATGTTGAAAGAAAGAAACCCTCACGCTCTGCTGGTAGGAATGCAAACTGTGCAGTCACTGTGGAAAAGAGTACAGAGGTTCCTCAAAAGTTAAAAACAGAACTAACCTACATTCCAGTAATAGCACTACTGGGTACTTCTGCCCAAAGAATACAAAAACGTGGGCACTTGAGTGGCTCAGGCATTTGAGCATCTGACTCTTGGTTTTGGCTCTGGTCATGATCATGTGGGTCATGGGATCAAGCCCCATGTCAGGCTCTGTGCTCAGTGGGGAATCTGCTTAAAGGTTCTCTTCCTCTGTCCCTCCCCCTACTTGTGCACACACGCACTCTCTCTCAAATAAATCCAAAAAAGAAAAAAGAATTCAAAAACGTTAACTTGAAAGGATATGTGCACCACTATGTTCACTGCAGCATTATTTATAATAGTCAAATTATGGAAGCAGCTCATGTATCCATCAACATATGAATGGAAAAAGAAGATCTGATACATGTACATGCGCGCGTGCATGCGTGCATACGCACACACACACACACACACACACACACAATGGAATGTTACTCAGCCGTAAAAGAATAATGAAATCTTCCCATTTGCAGTGATATGGATGAACAAAGAGTATAATGCTAAGTGAAGTAAATCAGAGAAAGACAGATACCATATAATTTTACTCATATGTGGAATTTAAGAAACAAAGCAAACAAAGGGAGAAAAAGAGAGACAAATGAAGAAACATATTTGTTAACTTAGACAACAAATTGATGGTTACCAGATGGGAAGTGGGTGGACAATGGGTGAAACAAGTGAAAGGGATTAAGAATATGTATGATAAACACTGAGTAATATATAGAACTTTTGAATCATTACATCATACACCCAAAAGTAATATAACACTGTATGTTTACTATACCAAAATTAAAATTAAAAACTTTAAAAATAAAACAACAGGTGTGAAAAATCAGAAAGACCTAAGGACTACTTCAGATTATAGGAGATGTAAGAAGGTATGGCAACTAAAGGCATCAAATGACCTTGGATTGGATTCTGGACCAGATTTCTTTTTATTTTGTTACAAAGGAAATGAGTGGGATAATTGGTAAAATTCAATAAAGTTTGCCAATTAGATAATAGCTCTTTATCACTCTAAATGTTAATTCTGATCATTGTTCTGTATAAGAGACAGTCCTTGTTTTCAGGAATTACCCAGTGAAAGTGTTTAGAAATAAAGCATTATGTCTACAACTTACTCTCAAACAGTTCAGAAAACATTATCCACACACAGTCACACATACATACATACAAGGAGATATACACATACATACGTATACATACATGTATGTACATACACACAATACACACATTTGGGTGAAGGGCTTATGGGAATTTTTTCCTAAAGTTTTTATAAATATTCTGTAAGTCTCAAATTATTTCAAAATAAAAATTTTAACAATAAGAAGTCAATTGTTCAAGGTTCTCTCAGGAACCTAATATTTTAGTTGAGAGATTTTTTTTAAAAGGCAGAGATATTACGTATTCAGAGTAGCCGAAATTAATTTTTATTACTAATTGAGGATATACTAATAAATAATACTATTTCCAGGTGAGGGAGAGGATATGGGGTGGTGGTGGCAAATTGTCAAAGCTTCATGGAGAAAGAAGGGCCATACTTGGATATTGAAGGATGAAGAATTATGACCAAAAAGAGAGGTAAGAGTTTCCAGGCAGGAACACAACCTTTGGAGAAGAGAAATGGTGAAAATGACCATGTCCTTTCTGGACAAGGAGGGTACCAGGTTTACTAGATCCATGATGTGTCTATAGATGTCAGAAATAATGCTGAGTTTATCTTCTGGAAGGTAACATTGCCAAAGTGATTTAGGTGAAGTTATGATGAGTCTTGGTTTTTAGATTTCTTTATCCACGGAAAAATAAGGAATCAATGAAAGTGTTTTTTTTTTTTAAGATTTATTTATTTTAAAGAGAAAGAGCAGAGGGGAGGGGCAGACAGAGAGGGAGAGGGAGTCTTAAGCAGACTCCACAGTGAGCATGGAGCCTGATGCAGGGCTCGATCTCACCACCCTGAGATCACAACTTGAGCCAAAACCAAGAGTCAGACACTTTATCAGCTATACCACCCAGGTGTCCTGAAAGTGTTTTTAAGTAGGTATAAGTGGTACCAAGTACTTTATAGGTAATAAATCTGTCAAAGATTAGAGTGGGGAAGAGTGTGAAAGTAGAAAAACTAGAGGCACATTCCCACTTATGTGAAGGACTGATGGGAACAATATATTCCAGAGATAAGAGGGTCAGTGGAATTAGTATACATGAGATGGCACAATAACCTATAGAAATGTGTAACCAACAGAGCTATTTACTTTCTATCATTGACATAAAAAAATCAGAGTGTTTGACTAACTTAATCTTCACAGTGTTCTTAACTATTGTTCTAATAGTGGGAAAGGCAGGACTAGAGCATAGACACACATTTGAGGTTCCCCTCCTTGACCAGCCAAAACATTCACATATATTTTAACCATTAAAATAAATGAAGGTATTTTTCCTTGGGAAATCATAAAATTACCTCCTGGAGACTCAAAGACCATAACAGAAGGAGTAAATAAAGGAAAACCTCTTGACACATTAACTGACATTGGTTGATAGCTGTGGATAGGCTTGATAACCAGAACTAGAAAGAATCACAGCATTCGGTGAGGTTGACACCTCATTTGGTGACAAACAGTCAAGGTCAACAGGATGAGTTTCCATGGCTACAGATATGAGAGTGGAATGGGAAGGAAGGCCACAAACACATGGGTGTAAGACTGAGTATAAAGCACAAATTGTGAAAATTGGCTTCATACAGTTTCTAGTCAAAACCATGGAAAAAGAATGAATTTTATCAAGAAGGAAGAATATACAGAGGAACAGACTTTAGGGACTTTCTGAGGATGTTCTTGTTGAGGAGAAACAAATAGCCAGAAAGAAAGAGGCTGAAAAGTCAGAGGAGATCTTAAAAGGTGTTATGCATAGAAGCCAGGAAGTGTTCAGTATTTCAAAGAGAAGCTAATCAAACTTAACTCATCTCTAGAATAGTTTGAAGACTGTGAAAAGAAAGTACTTAATAACAACTATAGTTAAAACTCAAATATTCTGTACACTGCTACACAAAAATCAAGGTGTCATCTATCAGTTCTAGGTCTCATCAATTTGGTTCAATCTGTGTGTCTTCTTTTTTTAAAAAAAATATATTTTTTTACATTTTGAAATTATCTATGTTTTCAGTGTTATAAAAGTCAGGAAATATATATATCTTTAAAATAAAAAATCATCTGAGGACACAATTTTGTCTGAAAATTTTAAATGTCTTTTTTTCCAATACTGAATTACCAATAAAATATTTTTTATGAGATCATAACTTTTAAATACTGGCAAATTCCTTATTACTATGAGATGTAACAAATACAATTACTGATCACAATTCTTCAAATTGCAAAATATTTAATCATCATTTGAATAAATAATGTCAAGATTTTCATACTGTGAGTTAGAATATTGAAGCTCAGAGTACAATATGTGATTTACCTAAGACTAGATGTGTACCTAAAACCCAGGAATCTTCTACTTCTGTCCTTTCTCTGGGATAAATCTAGCTTGCAAGAATGTTTGGGGTCTACACAGTATTCTCCTTCAAAAACTAAATAAGTCTCAACATTTAAAAATTTAAGAAATTTCCTACTTCTTGAGAAAAGTGGGAGCAGCTTAAAGGCTACACTGTTTTGATAGGATATGAGCTTTCCATTTTAGCACAGTCCCTACCATTTCTTATTGTTTTTTCACTCCTTTATGTTACTTACCTGGCCGTCTAGCTTTATAAGCCCTGTCTAGAATTCACTAAAGAAGGCATGAGAAATTAACACTCCTAAATGTTTTGCAAATGATAAAAAATGGTGGAAAAGGGAAATTGGAAACTAAAGCAAAATTCTATCTTCCCACACTTGTTTTTTTTTTTTTTTTCTTAAGAGGACTGTCTTTTCTCATCTCTCTAACCCATGATTTTGAAAAACTTGTGCCAGAGAAGCAAAAATTGTCCAGAAATCATTTTAATCTAGTGCTTGGATAACTTCCTGGACTTTCTTACCACTGCTACTTACCTTCCCCAACCAGGAGAAAAAAGAAAAAGACATACTAAAGTACTGAATGGATAAATAAACCATGGTACATCCAGACAATGAAATACTCAGCACTAAAAAGAAATGAGCAATCAAGCCATGAAAAGATACAGAAGAAATTTAAATGCATATTACAAAGCAAAGAAAGACAATCTGAAACAACTCTATACTGTATGAAAAAGCAAAACATGGAGAAAGGAAAAAGATCAGTGGTTCCCAAGGGTTAGGAGGGAAAGAGATATGAATAGAGGGTGCACAGAGGACCTTTTAGGGCAATAGAACTATTCTGTATACCATAATGGTGGACACATGTCATTATACATTTGTCCAAACTCATAAAATGTACACTACGAGTGAATCCTAATGATCTTTAAGTGATAATGATGTGTCAGTGTAGGTTCATTAACTGTAATAAATGTACCACTCAGGTGGGGAATGTGTGGGTGCAGAGGTTATACGAAAAATCTCTGTACTGTCCTCTCAATTTGACCATGAACCTAAACTCTATAAATAAATAAATAAAGTATTTTCAAAATTGAAGGCATACTTACCCAAAAAAGAATGAAATTTCTTTTAAAAGATTTGTCTTTTGGGGAGACTGAATGGCTCCGTTTGTTAAGCCACTGCCTTCAGCTCAGGTCATGATCCTGAAGTCCCTGGGAGCCAGTCCTGCATTGGCCTCCTTGCTTGGCGGGGACTCTGCTTCTCCCTCTGACCCTCCCCACCTCTCATGCATGCGCGCTCTCTCTCTCTCTCTCTCTCTCATTCCCTCTCAAATAAATAAGTAAAAATTTTAAAAATAAATATTTAAAAAATATTTAATTTTTAAATTAAAAATGAAAGATCGTTTTTGTATCACCTCTGTATTTTTACAAGCTACTGAATTATCTTGGATCTTTTGTAACTGCTATGTAAATATCTAGCTGATCTCCTGAATTTGGTGATCATTTTTGTCATTCTGAAATAAGTTTCAACTGGGAAATACGTAGCAGTTCCCTGTAAGTGACATCAAAGGGCATTTTTAAGACCTTCACCTTTAGAGGTACACTCCAAATCACAGCAGTAGGAAAGGAAAGTCTTTACAGGAAGCATTCACCGAAGAAGGGACTCCAGAAATGCACTGAGGTTTGAACAATTACAAAACCAGACGAAAATTCTCTTGGTTCCTCCTGTTATTGAATACTGGAAAACCACCAGTCCAAAGCATTCATGTCTTTCAAAATCTTTTGCTCATGTTAGCCTGGTGTTGACATTCCCGTTCCACAAGGAACCGAGAGGTTAACATGAGAAAAGCACTGTGCGGAGTCTTGCCGCTCTAAATGTGGTCCCTGGACCCGCCGCAGGAGCACCACAAGGGCCTTCAGCGGAAACAGGGCAGCGGCCCAGGTGCTGCCCCAACCTCCACCAGGCCAGGTGATGCTCATGCAAATCAGAGTTTGAGACGCCTCCACTCCCTTGGGGCTTCTAGGCTGAAACACTTTGTGCATTTTTCTGATTCCCATTCTTAGCAATAAAAAAGGGTGTCTTGGTGGCGGAGCTGACTGACCTCATGGTGGGGCCTTCCAGCCACTCAGGGCCTCCTGGCCTCCCCCAGGACTCCTCAGGGTGGTGTGTCACCGCAGTACGGGACCTCGTGGTGGGGTCTCAGGGTGCTGCGGGGGCTCTTGGGGGCGGTGTTGACATGGCCCGCGGGACCTCGTGGTGGAAGGGCCGACCAACAGGACAGACAGCTGACTGATGGTCCAGAGAGGCAGCTCGGGCAGCGCGCTGGCGCACGAAGAGCCTCTGCCGCTACCAGTGAGGGGCCCACACGAGGCATCACAGTGACCACTGGGTTCCCAGCACTCCTCTGCCCACAGAGGTCAAGCTTAAATCCGACAGGAAATTCATCAATGCCCGAGTGAGAACACCCACACCAGATGAGGTGTGGTTGGTTGTTCTCAGTCTGTGTTGTGCGCCTTGGATTGCTTCACCTGGTGAACTTTAAAAACAATCTTGATGCCCGAGCCATGCCCTAGACTAATTTCATCATTATCTCTGTGGTGGAACCAAGCATCAGTGTTTTTTGAAGTGCCTCAGGTGATCCTAAAATACTGCCAAATGAGAAGATTGTCATAAATGTTTACTGGGAAGGGGTCTTAACAGGGGGTGATTTCTCCCCCAGGGGGTATTTGGCAATATCTGAAGATATTTTAGATCATCCCTGGGGTGGTTGGGGGTGAGTGGGGAAGGGGTGATACTAGTGGCCAGAGGTAGAGGCCAGGGAGACAAGGTACAGGACATACCCCTACAACAAGGAAGCATCTAGCCAAAAATGTCAAGACTTCCAAGATTGAGAAACCCCAGCTTATATTATGTATGGTGGTTCTTAAACTTGAATGTACATCATAATCACCTGGAAGGCTTGTTAAACTACAGATGACTGGATCCCACCCCAGAGTTGCTGGTTCAGTAGGTCTGAAGAGGGAGATGAGAATTTGTATTTCTAACAAGTTTCCAGATGATGCTGATGCCACAGATCCAAAGGCCACACTTTGAGAACCACTGATCCAGGACATTGGTCCTCAGACTTGGCTGCATACTGAAATCAAGTGTGAATTTTTAAAACTACTGAGGCATGGGTCCCATCCCTAGAGGTGCTGATGCAATTTATCTTAGGCATGGGCCAGATGCTGGGATTTTTAAAGTTTTCTTATGTGATTCTACTGTGCAGCCAAGGTTGATGTCACTTATCTAGGAAAATAGTGTAGACAGAGAACCAAAAAAGCCAGGACTGGGCCCCTTGTTTTCTTTTCTTTTCCTTTTTTTTTTTTTTTAAGATTTTCTTTATTTGAGAGAGAGACAGTGAGAGAGAGCATGAGCAAGAAGGTCAGAGAGAGAAGCAGACTCCCCGTGGAGCTGGGAGCCCGATGCGGGACTCGATTCCGGGATTCCGGGATCATGACCTGAGCCGAAGGCAGTCCTCCAACCAACTGAGCCACCCAGGCGTCCCCCCTTGTTTTCAAGGGTTAGATGGAGGAGGAAGAAGTTGGAGAAGACATGGCCAGTGAGGTAGGTAGAAAACAAGGAGTGTGTGCTGTCAGAAAGCCGAGATAGAACTTTTCAAGATGGAAAGAGCAGTCTGCATGATCCAATATGTTGTATTCCCATGTGTGCTAGCCCACAAGGTTGCTACTAGCTGTCACCTTAGGCCAGCATTAAAAACTTTTTAAAATTATCTTTTTTGTGGCTGCTTCAGATTTCAGATATCTTCCTCAACTCTATTCAAGGACGCCCCTGAAAGACTACTCCTCAACAGTACTGAAGGCCACTGAATTGTATACTGTCAACCTCTAAAGGACCCAAGAGATGATAGAATTTAGCTTCTTCATTTTGCCAATGATACAATAGAGGCCCCCCAAAAGTACCTTGGCTACTGTCACACAGCCATGGTTGGCAGAGCTCAAGGAAGAACTTCGGTGTCCTGATTTTCCTCTTTATGCACTGCATAACCTACAAAGAAAATCTGGATCCAATGGCTTAGGATCAAAATACCTCTATCTACAAGCTTTGCTCCATTGTTCGCCAGTTGGTGTGTGTCAGGAATTCTCAAAGGTAGAGCCAGACCAGGGTTGGGGTTTCCCTGCTGACTCCTCCAGGTGGAATGTGTTAAGCTAACAAGTCAACACTCGTGTGAGGCAGGTAAAGGCCCACATCCGATGGATCAACAACCTGGAATCTTTCATTAGGTAATCTGTTTCCTTTGTACCAGGCCCAACTCTCAGGCTAGAGCTCTGGGCTCCACCCATCAGTACCTTCTTTGCAGTGACCTTGCTGTTCATGAGGTCACATCACTGATAGGTGAGCCCAATGTTCTGTGACAGACATTGATGAGCAGAGTAAGTCTGACATGAATCTCTTACATGACCTTTATTCCAAGGTGGGTACCAGAAGATGCTGGCAAGGGAGGCTCTTTCTTCACTAAGATGCCCTTCAGGGTGAGAAAATGGAAGGGTAGGAGCCTGGCTGAGCACAGAACCATATATAGCAGGTACCTTAGTCTTTTTTAGTAGCTCTCACCTCTAGTGGGTGGGAGGTTTGCTAAGTCCTATGGAAAAAACTACCTAAATGAAAAGCTCTAGAGCCTCCCATTTATTGCACTGTAAGATAAAAATTCATCCACCTTTCTAGTAACCTAAGGATAAATGAAGGTTTGGGGGCACAAAATAACCTTAGAAATAATTTGTGCTATTGCTGTCTCAAGACTCAATTAGTTTTTTCTAAACCAGCCCAAAACTTACAGGCTTAAAACAACAGCCTTTTTTTTAAACTAAGGTGAAATTGACATATAACATTATGTACGTTTCAGGTGTACAACATTCTGTTGACATTTGTATGCTTTACAGAATGATCATCACTAAAAGTCTAGTTACCATCCATCACCTTCCCCGTCCCCTCTGGTAATCAACAACAATCATGTATTTTTTTCATTATTCTGTAGGTCAACTGGTAGTTCTGGTCTGGGCCAGCTTAGCTGATGTTTCTGGGTTGTCATGTGCTTGTTCCTGTAGTCAGCTGGCAGGTAGCTAGTTGATCTGAGATAGCCACGAGGCTACCACATATCTGGCGTTTGGCTGACTGTTGACTGGACCAACAGAGATGATTGAGCCGAGTGTCTCTCTTCCTCCAGCAGACAAGCCCAGGGTTCTTCTTTGGTCTCAATGCCCCAAAGAGCAGCAAGGAAAAGCCAGCCCCAGTACTCAAGCACTTTTCAAGTCTCTGCTTGGATCATACTTGTTATTGTCCCATTGGCCAGAGCAAGTGACACAGCTTATTAGAGCCAGAGGTGGTTCTATAAGACTATAAGTCCTGCCCAGCAGTCTCCTCTATGTCCTTGTCTTCTAGATAATTGAGTGGCATGGGTTGTTCAATACTACTAGTAAGCAAAATAGTGCTCCACTGCATGATGGTGGAGAGGGTATCCTCGGATGGAGACAACAGTAGATAAATCACACCTTACTTACAGCTGCGATTTTTTTAAAAAATTGAACATGTCAAAAACATCCCACAAACCCATGCCCTAAGTAGGAACAGAATTAATAATAGAACACATAACAGAATTTAAAAACTTAAGCTTATTTTTTAAAATATTTTATTTATTTACTTGAGAAAGAGGGAGAGAACACAGAGGGAAGGGAGAAGCAGACTCCTCAGTGAACAGAGAGCCTGATGGGGGGCTCAATCCCAGGTCCCTGGGATCATGACCTGAGCTGAAGGCAGACACTTAACCAATTGAGCCACCCAGGTACCCCCAAAGCCTTAAGCTTATTAAAAATATATAATAAAAAGACTTAAATAACTTCAGTAAATTAAGAAATCTATAATGGAAGAATAAAGGTAGGCTGTGTGTGTTTTAAGGTAGAATGTTAATGTAACTGTGGTGTAAAATTTACACTGCTTTACCAAGTTCTGTGGCTTCTATGTCTCTTGTTGGCCTATTTTTCAGGTAGGCTTGTGATAGAGATTCAATATACCTAAAAGATTTTTTTTTTAATATTTTCCTACACTATTGCCAAAATGTTCTCTTTTATTGTTGTGGGTTTTTTTCCCAGATGACTAATAGAAAATTTCTCTGGGGATACAAAATAGTTCCAAGGAATAGAAACTTACATGCCCATTTTCTTTCATTGAACTTACTTCTGGAGGTAAAGTAAAATACAACCTGTTAGATAAATATGGTTTTTCCTCTTTAAAAATCTCCACAATCATTTCACTGTGTTAGATGTGCATCGAAATGGAAGGGGGGGAACGATACTTAAAATGCAGTATGTATATTTTGCCAGTTTAGTTTATCCATTCCATGAAGCTTGTCATGTTCATTGGAAAGACTACAGCTAATTTGCCTCCATCTTATTTACAAATACAGTAGTAGCTGATTTAAAAAACCACAAGGATGTAGACAGTGTATCAGTATCAAGGGAACACCTCATTCCCTATAGAATTTGAAATCATGGCAAACTGGAAACATAGGATCCCATTTACTTTGGCCTTATCCATCATCACAAACTCAAATATAGGCTACTAGAACTCCTGGGAGTGAAACTCCTGAAACTCATATGAAGGGAAGGAGTGGAATAGATCCAAGCTCCCTGCATCCTGAGCCCACCTTACCAAGTATAAGAAAAACCAGAGAAAGAATCCTTTCCCTCTTTCCATCTAATTCTGACCAAATCAGTGGAGGAATTTCCACTTCTACAGTCTGCCTCCAAAGATTCAATGCAGACCTTCTCCCATTCTCCACTCCAAAGACAGTCATTGCTCTCAACTCATTCCCTGGCATAAAGATGAAGCAAAATCCTATGGATTATATAATAAGGTTTACAGAATGAGGGCCAAATGCTGAACCAGGGTACCCAGTTTTGTACAGAGTAGGAATTTGATACTCTTGAAAGACCTAAGTTCTTCAGTAAATCTTTTCACTAGAATTGGACTCAAAATATCCACATGTAAAAATGATGTAATTATATCTGCATTAGATATTTGTGATTCTTAGAAACACGTTTATGTAAGCATAATCCCAATGTATTCCATATACATATACATTTACATGTACATAATCATATATCACCATGCTTCTAGGGAGCACTCCCCACTCCAGTTACCTTTAACAGACTGGTGTACCCATCTACCAACTTGTGTGGGTATTTTACAATTATCCCTGATTTGGGTAATTACCCCTGGCAAACCAGATCCACCTTGCCTGGAAATTTATACTCCCTGCTCCTGACGACTATGGAGAGACAGCCAATTATTGACAGTGAGTTCAAAAATGAAAAGAAAAGAAAGATTGATATCCTTGCCTCAGGGTGGTAAGACCAACTGTATTGCAGTTCATGCTTCAGAGCTCCCCCACAGAATGAGGCTGCAGCCCAGCTGCAGATGAGACCACCCACTTGCTCAATGTATTTCCTGGCCCATGCTACTTCCTTCACTCCCATTCTCCTAAGAGCATTTCTTCTGTAAGTCAGGTGCACTGAATCCCTGTCTTAGGCTCTGCTTCTAGAGAAACCAACATGAGATGACACCTCATTACTGATCTTGAATGTTTTCAGAAACTAGAACCCTGAAGTGGATGCTTGTTCTATCCCTACCTTTAACTTTGAAAGTAACTTACCACTGCGTGTTTTCACTTTGAAAGCATTTGCTATTGACTACATGCTTGATAAGATTTCCTCTCCTCTCTCCACCTCAGCCATCACTCACATAGGCTAAAAGTTCCTTTTGTTTGAAGGGCCTGACACACTAGTATAGAAACTCAAAGTCCATTTTCCCTCTTTAAAACAATGTAGAGATTGAATTACTTATTCCCTCCCAGGAAAAAATAAAATCTTTAAAAATGGTGCTTTAGAAACAGACAATAATCTTTCCTGAACTTGAAATCCACAGACAACTGTCACAGGATTGCCTGGCCCTGGAAAACTTCCCCATAACAAGACCATTTTATGAAACTGATGAAGCTAACCCAGTTTTTCATAAGTTATCCCTGAAGGACATAATATATCAAATATTTTCTTATCATTTTCCCCTGTATGCTTTCAGAGCACATTCAATACTCTTTTCTTCTCCTCCGCCACACTATTTTCTACATTTGTATGGAGGTGTAGTCCTCTTAGACACACTGGGAATGGAAAAACTTTAAATAAAATAAAACAAAATGAAAAGTCTAAGTAATTATGCTCATACTGGATAGCCACAGCTAAACTTCTATGCAAAAGAATGTCTATCTCTTGGAATTCGATACATGTGTGCGATAACAACCACAACCAACAGCCAACAACCATGGCTCAATTTCATGTGAACCTTTTTCTCTCTTTTCATCAGATGTAGAAATAAACAAATTAGATTTTATGGATTTTGGATCACTTTTTAAAAGATTGATTTATTTATTTGAAAGAGAGAGCACAACATAAGCGAGGCAGGGGGAGGCAGAGGGAGATAGAGAAGGAAAGAAGCAGATTCCCCACTGAGAATGGAGCCCAACACGGGCTCAATCTCACCACCCTGAGATCATGACCTGGAGGTTGACTCATTTTTTACTGTAACAATCATACTTCTCCTAGCTGAAGTTTACTGAACACTTGCTATGTGCCAAAACTCTTCTAAATGCTTTACATCTATGATCTCATGCAAATAGCACAACTACCTTATGAGCCAGGTACAATTTTTTATACCCTTTTTGCAGATAAGAAAACATTATATCCTATGCCATACCAATCTTCTCTCATATAATCTCATCTTTGAAGGAAAATCTTCCTTTAAAAATTCTCTCTGATTAGTAGTATACTATGGTATTTCTGTAGTCAGTCTATGCTTTGAAATAAATTATCATTCTAAAATGGGAACTTTTAATAAAAACTAACTGTACCTTTTATATGCGTGATTATTCATCTTTAGAGCAGTGGTATTACTATTGTTAGTCCTCTTACATAGTTGGAGATACTGAAGCTTGGAGATGTTGTATAACTTGCGTACTATTAGATTCAGGTTTGTTCCAAATATCTGTGGGGCCAGGGCAAGAACACAAATAAGACCTGTCACATTCTCTGTACAGCAAAAGGGCTGTCCCTGCTCACAAAGGGCTAAGCATGCAACATGTAGAAAAACCCAGGCCACCTACCCAAGCTTCATGCACATTCTATCACTACAAATAGCTACCACTCTTCAGGCCTACGATGGCATGCACCAGCAGCCATTCACCCTCAGGAGGATAAACTTGGAAAACTGGCCCCTGCAGGTCCTGGAAAGGACTTGCTCAGGACAGTTTGTCAGGGAATTCTAATCCTGGTTATTTGGAGCATGACCTAAAAGGGAAAGTGTAGATTGCAGGTATACATGTACCTGAGACCTTTGGACTTCTTGCTCATGGAGAGAAATGCAATCAAGGAGAACCAGGATGTGGTTTGCTGGAGGGCAGGGCCTACTGTGGGGGCCCCAGTAGCCCAACACTGAGAATGGAATTTGCTTCATAGATAAGAAATGAATTAGTCAGAATTTGACTCCAGATCCCTAGGAGCCCTAACCCTTCAATGCCACCATTTTACTAGAGGAGGTTACATTGAACCTCCTCTGCTACTTCAGCACAAAAATGAACCACAGAGCCTTCTACTGCTTTCATACTTTAGATGAGAATATCTGTATTTCTTGGAGGATTACATGGGCAAAGAAAACTGGCCTTTTAAAAGTTCTAAAGAGTAGATGATCAATAGGCAATTCTTAGCAGAATTCTTTCCATACTTAGAATGTTTCTCTTGAGAGTTCAAGGCCTAAGCCAATGATTAACGAGAGTATACATGCCTGTCCACCTGGAGGCAAAGAAAAGAAGAGGCAGGAAGCAGATGTTCAAGGCCTTTCCCTCAAGGTAAATTTAAGAAGTAGGAATAGCTATGGAGAGCAGCACCTAGCACAGTGCTTGAGCATACTAGGTCCACAATGAATATTTCATAAAATTATGCAGCATGAATTTGTGAGTATTTGACTCTCCTCTTTCAGGGACCAGAATTTGTCTGTTGGTAAGATGGACTTGATATATCTTATCAATGTAACCAATACCTACCAGATTACTTTCTCTCCAACAGAACAAAACTTTCACATTTCTATGTCTTAAAAGAAGCTTGAGTTGGGGGGTAAAGACTCAATATTCCCTGGAACTCTCAAATGCAAAATCATCTACCTTTAAAATTCTTTATAAAGACTGGCTACCTCTCATCATTACATACGAGATATTATCACAAGTTCCCTCCATCCCATTTCCCCCAAGAACCATATAATTAGCAATGTAGATACAGCTCAAGGGATCTGAAGACCCACTACTTACTTCTCTAAAATGCCAAATTTGTAATATGATGAGAAGAAAGAAGAAGAAAGAAGAAAGCTGGTTATGTGCTCTTAATTTCTGTGAAAAATCATGATCAATAGTAAGGTATGGTTGGTTTGTGTGTGTGTATGTGTATGTGTGTTTGTTTGTGTGTGTGTGTATAGACAGAGAGAGTGGGAAATATACCAGTGAATGAAATGTAAATAAATATTACTGATTTACTTCCAAAGCTAAATAGAAAAATGAAGTTTTATGTTGGGGGGGGAGGGGAGAGATAATGATACATACATGTATATAACCATTGGGAGATATATGGTTATAGATATGTAAACACATAAGATAACAGAAGCCAATTTATTTACAGATATTCATAATAGAAAACACCACTGAGAGTGCTGTGAAATGTGTAAGCCTGGTGATTCACAGACCTGTATCCCTGGGGCAAATAATACATTATATGTTAATAAAAATAATTTAAAAGAAAACACCACTGAAAACAAAAGACCGAAGATTTTATAAACTTGTGCTTTTTTTCCTATACTTGGAATCCAAAATACCTAAAATATGTTCAGTCAGAAGAACTACATAGGAATTGGAAGAAAATGGAAAACACAAACAAATCCACAAAAATGACTCAAAAACTTACTAAATTGGGTGGCCTCAAATTTCCACTAGAGAGGCCACTTCCCATCCAAGTGGACAGGATCTACTTATAATGGTTAGGCAACTGTAATTAGAACTTGAATAATTCTAAGAAGTCAAAAACTTAAATACTTATATAAAATCTTCTAATTATTACATGTTATCTAGTTCAAATTTTTGAAATATATAAGATAGCACTGTATAGGTCAAACAACACATAATTACAGGTTTCATTCCTCCTTTAGAGATCAGGCATGGTCTCTGGCCTTCCAAAATGAAGGCTTCAAGAGATTCACACTATTTTAAGGCCAGTCGTGGTCATAACTTACTAATTGAAATATTGTACAGACTAGACCATACACCAACATGGAATCATCCAAGCTCTGTGACAGGTCGGTGCCTACAAAGGCCCATCTGGTGGTGTCCCTTGAACAAAGAAGCCCTTCAAGGAAGTCCTAATAATTTTCTTGTGGGCAGCGTTGCCCAACTGAATTATCAATACACCAGTCCCAGATGATCCATTTAGGGGCCATCTGTGTTTATTCCAAAAAAGTGTGAATGGCATCACCTACCCCAAACAGAGCATACCATTGTGCCGCTTGGCAAAAGCAAACATCCTTTCCATGAATATTTAACTAAATGCTTTTCTTATCAGTATTTGGCACAACTTGGACTGATCCTATCGTTCTGTGTTCTGGAACATGCCCTACAAAAAAGATGATCAGAATGTTTCTGACTTTGTCTTCATAGCCTGAATGTTCTGTTAAGCAGTTTTGAATTCAGGTGATTCCCTCACGTCTTTTTTCCTGAGAACTAAATTCAAAGTATCCTTACTTGTGAGGACTTGAGAAGTTTATCTGATATATCTTATGATAGAACCACCAGTGACAAAGGTGTTTTTAATAGGTATTCACTATCAAGTAAAGCAGCTCATCTTACCTACAAGTTGAAGTGCAGTGGTGATTGTGGGAAAGATCTTTGGGAGTTGAAATTTAGAATTAATGGTGGTGAATGCAAGAATATTTTTTTAAAAAGAAAAAGAAAAAAGAAAGATAACATCCAATCAGATCTAGAAACCATATGCCTAGTTTTATGCACCCATTGAAGAATGTTCATCAAAAGTTTTCCTGCCCCCAAGTAATTCATCTTCTACCTTAGGAAAATGTGCCTGGAAGACTCATCTTTAATCAACTGGCTAGGGCTGTGTGTGTGTGTGTGTGTGTGTGTGTGTGTGTGTGTAGTTGGTGGTTAACATAGTTGGTGGTTGAGTGGCTAAGAGCTTGGGTCCCAGTTTGCATGGATGTCCTGGAGTATACCTATTATACTTATTGCCCTGGTGTCATAAGTAATAGCGCCTCTTTTCACTCTCAAAAACATCCCAGCTTGGCATTTTTCCAAAGAAAATGAAAATGCTAATTTGAAAATATAGATGCATTCCCATGTTCATTGCAGCATTATTTACAATTGCCAAGATGCAGAAACAACCTAAGTGTCTACAAACAAATACATGGATAAAGAAAATGTGAGCATGCACACACATATATTATTCAACCATGAAAAAATGAAATCTTGCCATTTATGATGACATGGATGGATCTTGAAGGATTATGTTAAGTGAAATAAGTGAAACTTATTTCAAATACCATCCAGTCTCACTTAAATGTGGAATCTGAAGAAAACAAAACAAGCTCATTGATACAGAGCACAGATTAGAGGTCGTCTGAGGTGAAGGGTGGGGAGTGAGTAAAATATGTGAAGGAAGTGAAAAGATACAAATTGCCATGCCAAAAAGTCATGGGGATATAATGTACAGCATGGGGACTGTGGCTAATAATACTCCATTGCATAGTTGAAAGTTGCTAAGAAAGTACATCTTAAAAGTTCTTATCACAAGAAAAAATTTTCACTGTGTAGTATGGATGTAATTAACATATTACTTATGGACTTATTGTGATTATCATTTTTCAAAAAATATATAAATATTGAATCATTACACTGTACACCTGAAGCTAATATGTCAATGATACCTCAATTAAAAAAAAAAAAAGTTGAAGAGGAGGAAAAAATGTTCCCTATTGGAGAATAAATTCTACAGTCACTCTAGGTGTAGGTCATTCTAGGTATAGGTATGACTCTGCTCTTTTCCAGCTAAGAGACTTACATGAAACTCTTTCCCTCTAAACTCTAAATCTCATCTGTAGAATAAGAACAATAGTTAACAGCTACCTCTCAAGGCTGCTATGAGGATTAAGTTTGATAACAGATTTCAAATGTTTAACCTGCTCCACAGTAAACACTGGATAAGTTTTAGCTATTATTATTTAAAGTTCTGTCATGTGAGAAGAAATTTATCATATGGGGTTGAATGAGCATCAGTACAAATCACTCCATCCATCTTAAGATACTTTGGGTAAATACCGCTGAAATAAATGCCCAGAAATCATTTCATCACAGCTCCCACAATACAAGACAAGAACATTCAGCAACAAATACGATACACATGACGGTGTCCCTCAAAGATTGGCCACCAGGAACTCGAAGGTCAAACAGGACGGTCAAACTTGCCTTAGGTGCCATGGAACAGAAGACAGGGAGTTGGTGCCCCTGCAGATGTGCTCAGATTTTTAAAGGAATCAAACCTGGGGGTCTGCTAGGCTTCCCTGCTTCTCTTCCTTCCTATCGCTTGCCTGTCTGTGGCTGACCCAGGGTCAGCTGTGGACTGTGCATCAGGCACATGACTGTGGAATTCTGGTCCTGCCCCCCACGCACAATTTACCTTCTGGAGGATTTTCCCAGCTCCATGTTTTCAAAGTGAAGCCCCATGTTTCTCCTCCAGCAATGGAGAACAAGGCCCAAATGTAATTTCAATTACAGCAATAACAAATTCATGAGGGCCCAGCCCTTGCCATCTGTCTGAGGACTTTGTCAGGCCCTTTGTGGGTCATGATGAATACCATTTCACCAACCACCAGAACAAATGAGAGTGAGCCCATGGGTTTTCTGCAAAAGACAGAAGATCAAATGAAGAGTAGAACTGTCTGAATCCCCAGCACACTGGCAGAAGTAAAATTTATCACTATGCATTTGCATAATTCAGTGAGATTCCTCATTTAAAAGCTGACAAGGGGAACAAAACAGAGTGTCGTTTGGAAACAAGATGGCAGATTTTTAAATTTTAAACTATCAGTCTCTAAAAAGTAACAACCTCTCCACAATGTAGGAACTTTGGTATTAGCTGGTGACTATGTATTTTGTACGTATAAATATATAGGTAGAATAGCTAACAAGTATTAAAGACATCCCATGTACCAAGAATTATACCAAGCACTTTGTTGCATTTAATTCCCATAACCACTTTATGAATTATACATATTTATAGGTGAGGATTTGAGGCTCAGAGAGGGGCAATAATTTGTTCCAGGTCATACAGCTAGAAAGCTCTAGTTATGAACTACAGACCTGATCTATCCGACTCCAGAATCTATGGACTAATCACTGCACCAACCATAGCCCCTTATACGTATACAAATACACACACAGGGACTTTCCATTTCTTTCCTGATGTGAACTGATAGGTAAATCAGCCTATCTCCCGAAGAGAAAATGGGAATCCTAGCTGGGCACAGAGCAAGAACCCCACAGAGTATGGAGTTGAAGGAAAAGTATAACAAACCAGAGTCAAACAAGTAATCTACCAAAAAGGCCAACCTTTTTGGCCCAAGAATTAAGCCATGGAACAGAAATAGGGCACAAATGAAGAATCTAACCCCAAGGTCAACTTAAAATCTTTATAATAATAACTGCCAACATTTATTGAGTGCTTAGTTTGTGCCAGAAACTATTCTAGGCAATTTTGCATGAAATTATTCCTTTAACTCTCAACATTGTCTCATGCCCATTTTACAGATGAGAAAACTGAGTCACAAGGTTATTAAGTAACTGGTCCAAGAGCACAGAAATTACTCAGTGACCGAGTTGGCATTTGAACCCAGGAAGTCTAGTTTAGGAATACAAACTCATAATCCTTCTGTACAGGTATGCTCTATACTTTCATTTTCTTGGAGGATTCATGGTTTTTGTTGACATTTTGTGTCAAATGAAAAAATAGCCTCATAATTCAGTTTATGAGCTCTCTTGATAAATAAGTACTATTTTTCTCTTCAGGATACAACAGATTGTCTATAATCCTGGTTAAGAACAAATTTTTAGAGCCCACAGTAGCCAAATCACTATTTCCAAGATTATGAAATTGAAAGTCATACTGATTGTTACCAATATTCATGGCAATAAACCCTATTTCCAGTCTACTTCTTTCCAGGTGACATCTGGAGCTCAAGTGAAGTCACAATGGGTGCCATCTCATCATTACATATCAATATAGTTCTTCTGAAAAAACTGGGAACACTACCCAAGGCATAATAACCCTCATAAATAATCTATCAGCTTGAGGACATTAAATGTAAAGAAAGGGTGATCTCTGACCTTCCACTCCCTTTAATGGTGCTTCATTAGTCTTACAAATGGAAGCAAATTCATAATGGGGGGGATCAATTCTGCCACTTGGAAATAATTAAGACACATACATCAAACAACAGCTTTTTTTTATTCTTTCTAATTAAGTGATCCATCCCAGAGGAGTGCTAACTTGGTCAGGGTAAATATAAATTACACTAAGCATGGGCATTTTAAGATCAACGTAGAGGTCTTGATGTTTCCCCTGTGCTTTTCCTGTACTTTTCCAAACACTGAACTACTTTTCTGACCATGCATCAAGAAACTAAAAACCTGGATTAACTGGGCAAGAAGACACTCAATACCCCACTGGTGGCCCCACAGGTGGCCAAACCGTCTGCCTATCTTATTGAAGGAGCAATCACAGTGACAAAGCTGACATCATGGGAAAACACCTTAGCATTCCATCTGCAGCTCCACCCTGCCCTTGGACTTCAAAATACCAGCAAATATAGTATCTGGCTTAGGAATTAGTGCATCAATTTTTAAAAGATATGTCTTATACCTCTTGCTAGGCTGCCTTCCCAGGATATCATCTTTGATGTCAAGGGTTCATCACAACGTCCATGGATAGGTTTTTGCCATTGTCTAAGGCCTCAGCCATCAGTAGAATGGAACTTCTGGCTGCTAGGAGGCCAGCACTGGCTTTTCTAAAGCTTTTGCCTAACTTCTAAATCAACTCACAGATTACATGCAGTTTTGACTGATGAAACCACCATGTTTCTCCCAGAAAATTGACGCAGGGCTGAAAAGCAAACTAAAAATATACAACATTTTTTTTAATTTTATTTTTAAATTTTATTTTTTATAAACATATATTTTTATCCCCAGGGGTACAGGTCTGTGAATCGCCAGGTTTATACACTTCACAGCACTCACCATAGCACATACCCTCCCTGATGTCCATAATCCCACCCCCCCTCTCCCAACCCCCCCCCAACCCTCAGTTTGTTTTGTGAGATTAAGAGTCACTTATGGTTTGTCTCCCTCCCAATCCCATCTTGTTTCATTTACTCTTCTCCTACCCCCTTAACCCCCCATGTTGCATCTCCTCTCCCTCATATCAGGGAGATCATATGATAGTTGTCTTTCTCCGATTGACTTATTTCGCTAAGCATGATACCCTCTAGTTCCATCCATGTCATCGCAAATGGCAAGATTTCATTTCTTTTGATGGCTGCATAGTATTCCATTGTGTATATATACCACATCTTCTTTATCCATTCATCTGTTGATGGACATCTAGGTTCTTTCCATAGTTTGGCTATTGTAGACATTGCTGCTATAAACATTCGGGTGCACGTGCCCTTTCGGATCACTACGTTTGTATCTTTAGGGTAAATACCCAGCAGTGCAATTGCTGGGTCATAGGGTAGTTCTATTTTCAACATTTTGAGGAACCTCCATGCTGTTTTCCAGAGTGGTCGCACCAGCTTGCATTCCCACCAACAGTGTAGGAGGGTTCCCCTTTCTCCGCATCCTCGCCAGCATCTGTCATTTCCTGACTTGTTAATTTTAGCCATTCTGACTGGTGTGAGATGATATCTCATTGTGGTTTTGATTTGTATTTCCCTGATGCCGAGTGATGTGGAGCACTTTTTCATGTGTCTGTTGGCCATCTGGATGTCGTCTTTGCAGAAATGTCTGTTCATGTCCTCTGCCCATTTCTTGATTGGATTATTTGTTCTTTGGGTGTTGAGTTTGCTAAGTTCTTTATAGATTTTGGACACTAGCCCTTTATCTGATATGTCGTTTGCAAATATCTTCTCCCATTCTGTCAGTTGTCTTTTGGTTTTGTTAACTGTTTCCTTTGCTGTGCAAAAGCTTTTGATCTTGATAAAATCCCAATGTTCATTTTTGCCCTTGCTTCCCTTGCCTTTGGCGATGTTCCTAGGAAGATGTTGCTGCGGCTGAGGTCGAAGAGGTTGCTGCCTGTGTTCTCCTCAAGGATTTTGATGGATTCCTTTCTCACATTGAGGTCCTTCATCCATTTTGAGTCTATTTTCGTGTGTGGTGTAAGGAAATGATCCAATTTCATTTTTTTGCATGTGGCTGTCCAATTTTCCCAACACCATTTATTGAAGAGGCTGTCTTTTTTCCATTGGACATTCTTTCCTGCTTTGTCGAAGATCAGTTGACCGTAGAGTTTAGGGTCTATTTCTGGGCTCTCTATTCTGTTCCATTGATCTATGTGTCTGTTTTTGCGCCAGTACCATGCTGTCTTGATGATGACAGCTTTGTAATAGAGCTTGAAGTCCGGAATTGTGATGCCACCAACTTTGGCTTTCTTTTTCAATATTGCTTTGGCTATTCGAGGTCTTTTCTGGTTCCATATAAATTTTAGGATTATTTGTTCCATTTCTTTGAAAAAAATGGATGGTACTTTGATAGGAATTGCATTAAATGTGTAGATTGCTTTAGGTAGCATAGACATTTTCACAATATTTATTCTTCCAATCCAGGAGCATGGAACATTTTTCCATTTCTTTGTGTCTTCCTCAATTTCTTTCATGAGTACTTTATAGTTTTCTGTGTATAGATTCTTAGTCTCTTTGGTTAGGTTTATTCCTAGGTATCTTATAGTTTTGGGTGCAATTGTAAATGGGATTGACTCCTTAATTTCTCTTTCTTCTGTCTTGTTGTTGGTGTAGAGAAATGCAACTGATTTCTGTGCATTGATTTTATATCCTGACACTTTACTGAATTCCTGTACAAGTTCTAGCAGTTTTGGAGTGGAGTCTTTTGGGTTTTCCACATATAGTATCATATCATCTGCAAAGAGTGATCGTTTGACTTCTTCTTTGCCGATTTGGATGCCTTTAATTTCCTTTTGTTGTCTGATTGCTGAGGCTAGGACTTCTAGTACTATGTTGAATAGCAGTGGTGATAACGGACAACCCTGCCGTGTTCCTGACCTTAGCGGAAAAGCTTTCAGTTTTTCTCCATTGAGAATGATATTTGCGGTGGGTTTTTCATAGATGGCTTTGATAATATTGAGGTATGTGCCGTCTATCCCTACACTTTGAATAGTTTTGATCAGGAAGGGATGCTGTACTTTGTCAAATGCTTTTTCAGCATCTATGGAGAGTATTATATGGTTCTTGTTCTTTCTTTTATTAATGTGTTGTATCACACTGATTGATTTGCGGATGTTGAACCAACCTTGCAGCCCTGGAATAAATCCCATTTGGTCGTGGTGAATAATCCTTTTAATGTACTGTTGAATCCTATTGGCTAGTATTTTGGCAAGAATTTTTGCATCTGTGTTCATCAAGGATATTGGTCTGTAGTTCTCTTTTTTGATGGGATCCTTGTCTGGTTTTGGGATCAAGGTGATGCTGGCCTCATAAAATGAGTTTGGAAGTTTTCCTTCCATTTCTATTTTTTGGAACAGTTTCAGGAGAATAGGAATTAATTCTTCTTTAAATATTTGGTAGAATTCTCCCAGGAAGCCGTCTGGCCCTGGGCTTTTGTTTGTTTGGAGATTTTTGATGACTGTTTCAATCTCCTTACTGGTTATGGGTCTGTTCAGGCTTTCTATTTCTTCCTGGTTCAGTTGTGGTAGTTTATATGTCTCTAGGAATGCATCCATTTCTTCCAGATTGTCAAATTTGTTGGCATAGAGTTGCTCATAGTATGTTCTTATAATTGTCTGTATTTCTTTGGTGTTAGTTGTGATCTCTCCTCTTTCATTCATGATTTTATTTATTTGGGTCCTTTCTCTTTTCTTTTTGATAAGTCTGGCTAGGGGTTTATCGATCTTATTAATTCTTTCAAAGAACCAGCTCCTAGTTTCGTTGATTTGTTCTATTGTTTTGTTTTTTTTTTGTTTCTATTTCATTGATTTCTGCTCTGATCTTTATGATTTCTCTTCTCCTGCTGGGTTTAGGCTTTCTTTCTTATTCTTTCTCCAGCTCTTTTAGGTGTAGGGTTAGGTTGTGTACCTGAGACCTTTCTTGTTTCTTGAGAAAGGTTTGTACCGCTATATATTTTCCTCTCAGGACTGCCTTTGTTGTGTCCCACAGATTTTGAACCATTGTGTTTTCATTATCATTTGTTTCCATGAATTTTTTCAATTCTTCTTTAATTTCCTGGTTGACCCATTCATTCTTTAGAAGGATGCTGTTTAGTCTCCATGTATTTGGGTTCTTTCCAAATTTCCTCTTGCGATTGAGTTCTAGCTTCAGAGCATTGTGGTCTGAAAATATGCAGGGAATGATTCCAATCTTTTGATAACGGTTGAGACCTGATTTAGGACCAAGAATGTGATCTATTCTGGAGAATGTTCCATGTGCACTAGAGAAGAATGTGTATTCTGTGGCTTTGGGATGAAATGTTCTGAATATATCTGTGATGTCCATCTGGTCCAGTGTGTCATTTAAGGCCTTTATTTCCTTGTTGATCTTTTGCTTGGATGATCTGTCCATTTCAGTGAGGGGAGTGTTAAAGTCCCCTACTATTATTGTATTATTGTTGATGTGTTTCTTTGATTTTGTTATTAATTGGTTTGTATAGTTGGCTGCTCCCACGTTAGGGGCATAGATATTTAAAATTGTTAGATCTTCTTGTTGGACAGTTCCTTTGAGTATGATATAGTGACCTTCCTCATCTCTTATTACAGTCTTTGGCTTAAAATCTAATTGATCTGATATAAGGATTGCCACTCCTGCTTTCTTCTGATGTCCATTAGCATGGTAAATTCTTTTCCACCCCCTCACTTTAAATCTGGAGATGTCTTCAGGTTTAAGATGAGTTTCTTATAGGCAACATATAGATGGGTTTTGTTTTTTTATCCATTCTGATACCCTGTGTCTTTTGATTGGGGCATTTAGCCCATTAACATTCAGGGTAAGTATTGAGAGATATGAATTTAGTGCCATTGTATTGCCTGTAAGGTGACTGTTATTGTATATTGTCTCTGTTTCTTTCTGATCTACTACTTTTAGGGTCTCTCTTTGCTTAGAGGACCCCTTTCAATATTTCCTGTAGAGCTGGTTTGGTATTTGCAAATTCTTTCAGATTTTGTTTGTCCTGGAAGCTTTTAATCTCTCCTTCTATTTTCAATGATAGCCTAGCTGGATATAGTATTCTTGGCTGCATGTTTTTCTCATTTAGTGCTCTGAATAGATCATGCCAGCTCTTTCTGGCCTGCCAGGTCTCTGTGGATAAGTCTGCTGCCAATCTAATATTTTTACCATTGTACGTTACAGACTTCTTTTCCTGGGCTGCTTTCAGGATCTTCTCTTTGTCACTAAGACTTGTAAATTTTACTATTAGGTGACGGGGTGTGGACCTATTCTTATTGATCTTGAGGGGGGTTCTCTGAACCTCCTGGATTTTGATGCTTGTTCCCTTTGCCATATTGGGGAAATTCTCTCCAATAATTCTCTCCAATATACCTTCTGCTCCCCTCTCTGTTTCCTCTTCTTCTGGAATCCCAATTATTCTAATGTTGTTTCGTCTTATGGTGTCACTTATCTCTCGAATTCTCCCCTCGTGGTCCAGTAGCTGTTTGTCCCTCTTTTGCTCAGCTTCTTTATTCTCTGTCATTTGGTCTTCTATATCGCTAATTCTTTCTTCTGCCTCATTTATCCTAGCAGTGAGAGCCTCCATTTTTGATTGCACCTCATTAATAGCTTTTTTGATTTCAACTTGGTTAGATTTTAGTTCTTTTATTTCTCCAGAAAGGGCTTTTATATCTCCCGAGAGGGTTTCTCTAATATCTTCCATGCCTTTTTCGAGCCCGGCTAGAACCTTGAGAATCGTCATTCTGAACTCTAGATCTGACATATTACCAATGTCTGTATTGATTAGGTCCCTAGCCTTTGGTACTGCCTCTTGTTCTTTTTCTTGTGGTGAATTTTTCCACCTTGTCATTTTGTCCAGATAAGAGTATATGAAGGAGCAAGTAAAATACTAAAAGGTAGGCAACAACCCCAGGAAAATATGCTTTAGCCAAATCAGAAGAGATCCCAAATCATGAGGGGAGAGAAAGGGGATAAAAAGAGGTTCAGAAAGAAAAAAGAAAAAAAAAAGAAGAAGAAGAAGAAACAATTAAGAAAAAGAAAAAAGAAAACCAATAAAGAAAAAGTATACAAAGGAAAAAATATATATATATTAGATAAACTAGTTAGAAAACGTTAAAAAAGAAAAGGGTAAAAGTTAAAAAAATTTAGCAGAAGAAGAAAAAAAATTGAAAAAGAAAAAAAATTAAATTAACTGCAAGGCTAAAAAATCATGGGGAGAAAGCCATGAGTTCCGTGCTTTGCTTTCTCCTCCTCTTGAATTCCGCTGCTCCCCTTGGTATTGAAACTGCACTCCTTGGTAGGTGAACTTGGTCCAGGCTGGGTTTCTTGTTGATCTTCTGGGGGAGGGGCCTGTTGTAGTGATTCTCAAGTGTCTTTGCCCCGGGCGGAGTTGCACCGCCCTTACCAGGGGCCGGGCTGAGTAATCCGATCGGGTTTGCTTTCGGGAGTTTTTGTTCCCTGAGCGCTTTCCGTAGAGTTCCGGAGGGCGGGAATTAAGATGGCGGCCTCCCAGTCTCGGCCCAGAGGAGCTAAGAGCCCGGGGCCCCACTCCTCAGTGCGCCCCCAGAGAACAGCGCCCAATTACTCCCGTCACCCTGCCTCCGGCCATGCTCCGAGCTGACCGAGCCTGCGACCGGTTCAAGGTAACCCCGAGCTTAGAGCTTACTCCTCGGCTCTGTCTCTGTAGCCAGCTTCCCCGTTCTAATACCTGTAAGCTCTGTGACACTCAGATACCCCCGATCCTTCTGTGACCCTGCGGGACCTGAGGCTACGCTGACTCTGCGTGGGCGTCACCCCGGTTAAGCCTCTGGAGCGATGTCCCTCAGCGGAACTGACTTTTAAAAGTCCTGATTTTGTGCTCCGTTGCTCCGCCGTTTGCCGGGAGCCGGCCCCTCCCCCTGTGGTCTATCTTCCCGTCGCTTTGGATTCACTTCTCCACCAGTCCTACCTTTCAGAAAGTGGTTTTCTGATTCTAGAGTTGCTGTTCTTCTTCTCTTCAATCTCCCGTTGGATTTGTAGGTGTTTGCAATCTTTAGATAAGCTATCTAGCTGATCTCCCGCTACCTGAAGTTGTCTCAGCCTGCTACTTCTCTGCCATCTTGACTCCTCCCCCAAAAATATACAACATTTTTTAATGGATCTTTGCTTATGAGATAAAAAACCAGTATTATCTCACCTTAATAAGACTTGGGAAGATCTTTACAATCAACAAATGATTTACACCTTTAAACTCATCAAAGAAGTATACAAAAGCATCTTGCTTCCATGGACAGAAAGCAGAAAGCAAAGAACACTAGATTCAGAGCCAAGATACTCTATTCAAACCCTGGCTCTGTTGCATTTTCATTACGTGCATATATATCCACAAAGGGAGAAACTTCCACCATTCATTTGATGCTCAACGCCTAGGATAGTGCCTGCCATGTAAATAGATACTCCATAAGTATGTGAATATAAATATGAGCCTGAATGAATGAGTCAACAAATTTTTTCTCTGGAAATCACATCTTGGAACAAGTTTTGAGGACTGGTATCTTAGGTTGAGTCCTCAAGAGAAGCTCTGAGGAGAGGGTATTTATAAGTGATTTATTACAAAAGTTCTTAAAGTTCAAAGAGAAACTGCTCAATGAATGAGAGTGGCAGGCAAGGAAGAGGACACACCAAGAAGGAGTGTGATGTCAGGTGACATATGGCCTCAGCCTGATCCTGTGGGGAACTTGAGCATAGATCAGAGAAAGGAGCTAAACTTTCAACCTCCCTTCCCAATCAGTTATGGGGTATGGGCTACACTGAGAGATGAAAGAGGGCAAGACTCTGAAGATCGAGGTGCAAAATCAAAGCACACAGAATCCGGGGATGGCACATAAAACCACCAAAAGTGATCCAAGGGGATCTGCTCAGGGCTTTGGCAAAGTCCACTAATAGTAGACTGCAAGCTGTTGTGCTTTTATGAACCAACACTGAGGAATAAAACATCTAGTGCTTTGACTTTTCAAAGGACATTCTCTCACACATTCAGCATCTGATCCTCAATGTAACACTGTGTGATAGACACAACAGGAAGTATTATCATCTATTCACAGCAAATAAGGGATCTTGACCCAGAGAAGGAAAACGACTTATTTCTGGTTAAACTAAATAAGCACAAATAAGATTATCTATTATAGAAGAGTAGCTAGGGGAGAGCTGAATTTATTTGCTCAAGGCACTGGGAGACAGTGAAGATTTTGATGCTTCTATAGATCTTGGAGAATGTAAATGATGGGACTTGTGGTGGACAGAGGAGAAAACATTCTAGATGAGAGAAAACCAGAGGTGGGGAAATACATAGAACAACCATTAAGGTAACAAAGAGAGGGACCTCACGGAAATGGAGTGAGTAGGGTGATGAGCCAATACTATGGTGATGAGGCCTTGAAAATACCAGTCAGAGTCACTGAGATTTGATAAACTACTACCAGAAAAAAATCAAGCAGGAAAAGCAAATAAATCGCTGGGAACAGAGTCCAAGGATGATGATATCTTCAGTAGTCTAAAGGAGGTGAGGTGAATTGTCAGTTTTCCTGTGTGAGTTGATGAAGACCTGTCCTAAAAAGGTAGCATTGGGGAAGAGAACACAGACATGAGAGATAGGGGAAGAGACAACCAGTGGTGACACAGTAGATGGATGTGAGAGTTGAAGCAGAAGAGGAGTTAGAAAGCAATCCAGACTTTTGAACTAAGGGATGGAATTTCTAGATTCCTAAGTTGAGTGGTGTCAGATTCACTTATCTATAGACTTACGGTGTATTCACCTCTTTTTCTGGCCCAGTTTACCACAGACTCAAAATGACTTGTCTCCAACCGAAGGTGACCAGTGGCCAAGCACCTCAGGGCCAGAGCTAGAATGAGAAACAAGGCATTCTGACAACTGGCCCTGCAGGTGCTCCTTTCCCCTTACCACAGACCTGGACATGAACTCATACATCACTGTGAAGAGACATCTGACAGCAGCTATCGTAAACGTTCAGCAAATCTCCAAGGTTGAGGGTCAATTACTGGTAGCATATGAGGCACCTTAAAAAGTTTCAATGAGCAAATTAAATGGGAAAACAGGTGAACCTGCTTTATAGATTATAATGGGAAGTAACACTTGTCATCATTGTTTGTATTTTAGTAGTAGTATCTCACCCATATAACTTATAAAGCACTTTAAAATTGTTCATTTTATTTTTAATATATTTGTTTTTGTATCCTCTTTTTGATACCAACATTTTGTCCTATGCATCTCCCAGACCATTATATTGTGTTTAAACACTGCATGAACATCGATCATATGAATACACAATAATTTAACCATCTTCCTTCCATAGGACAATTAGGTTAGTTCCAGTCTATTCTTTTTTCTTAAGATTATTTATTTAGGTATTTGAAGGTGAGAGAGAGAGTGCACACAAGCAGGGGGGAGGGGAAGCGGAAGATAAAGAAGCAGACTCTCCGCTGAGTGGGTAGCCCAAAGTGCGGCTCAATCCCAGGACCCTGAGATCATGATCTAAGCCGAAGGCAGATGCCTAACCAATTGAGCCACCCAAGTGCCCCATATTCTTAGGAATAATATAATATTAATATCTATCTATATATCTTTTATGAATAAGAATAATATTAGTATTAACCAGTGAAACATGGTTATCAACAAAATGAGACTGACTCCTTAATATAATCTAAAGGCCTGAGGAATTATTGAAAGGAGAAAACTGTTACAAAATCTCATTTATTGGGTTGTCTAGGAATCACCTGCATTTCCCATAGCATCAGTCATTGCCATATTCACTCAAATTTTACACTCAATAAATGAAAAATAGTCATTGTTCTGATTAGGAAGACAAATCTTTCAAAGAGAAGCTATTGATACAAACCTAGACTGTTTTGTATTTCTATACAAAGGAGTTTATGATCATCTGTTCACACTATTTCATCTAGTTACCACAGAGAACAACTGTCATTAAATTTTCTGGTTGAAATGTCCCTGTTGACAGTCTTTAAGCCTACCCTGGCTGAAGAAAATTTGAGTCATCAAAAACGGAGTGAGCTCTTCCCTATTAATAAAGATGTACCAGAATAATACGTGACTAGAATTTTAAAGAAATATCCATTTCTTTAAAATGGATTTTAAAGAAATAACCATGTCTTTTTGTCTTCAAATTCAGGTTCATCCTACCTAATCTTTTGTTGGAATATGATAATTGTTCAATTAAAAAAAAACTCAGTCCTTATCCTGTTTGAAATTGAAACCACTGAATTTTAGGATAATTAGTATCCACCCTCCTTTCTCTTTCCTTTATGAGATACTCAGTGTCCTGTCTCAGGCTTATACCCACTACTTTGATCCTTTTCATAGACAAAATTGAGAAGGTTCAATGGGTCTAAGTGTCTAATTTCAAGTCAAGTATTTCTAATAATAAGAGGAAAGAGTCATTGCACCATATTCCCAAGTTCAAAGGCATTTCTGTCATTTTGAGATTAAAAATAAAAACAGATTTAACTGTATTTTAGCAGAGCAAATCTATTGTTTACACCCTCAGGAGATAGTTTTTCTTAAAATGAGAAAATATAATAAATTATCATTTCCAAGTATCTTTTCATATACAGCTCAGGTCTGTGGTATGGAGGGAGAACTCAGATGAGGTTACTGGATCTGAACAGCCTTTAAGAAGAGCATTGTATACATTCAACTTCACAATCCAAGGAGGAAAAAGTGAGTGTTAGCAGGAAACCATCTCCTTTTGGTATAGGAATATTCCAAAACACATATTAGTTAAATTTACTGATGGTGTGCTTATCAGTGGATCCTAGAAAGGAAAAGATGGCATACACAAACTGAGGAGAGTTTAAGGAAGGGACTGTTTACAGTAAGTGGGTGATGTTTAGAAGACCATCAAGAAATGGCAAGAGGGAGCCTTTTTTTTTTTGGCTCCTAAACCAGAAAGGGCAAGAGTTGGAGGCAGCTACTGGAATACTGAAGGATTTCTACAGGAGAGGGCTGCCTGACAAGGGCCATTGCCTTCCATGGTAGGATCAACAAATCCGTGATTTGAGGACAGGGAGAAAGCCAGGAGAAAAAAATATCCCATCATTTTCCTCCAGTCCTCCCATTTCTTCCTCATTTCTTCCACTGACCAACCCAACTAGAAGTCAGAGGAGGTCCACAGGGATCAGAGTAAGGTGGATAATATGGCAATGGCTCTAAGAGGCAAATGAAGATACCCAGTATGCTGTGGAATGTCAGGTTCTGCCTTAAGCAAAGGTGAGGTAAAGGGTTTGTCCCTGATACCTCCTAAACCTTTGGTAGTCATCTCTTCCTAGTCTATAGCTGATCCACTGCCACCACCAGAAGTTCACCATCATTCTATGCTGCTTCCATGAATATCTGTGCCTCCCATATGTCCCTGACATAGGCTTGTCTTACCTGAGTCACAGCCCATATTTAGATGAGCACAGTCCTTATATTTTCAATTTACATCTTTTTTTAAAGATTTTTTATTTATTTATTTGACAGAGAGAGAAAACACAAGTAGGCAGAAGTAGGCAGAGAGGCAGGCAAGAGAGAGAGGGAGAAGCAGGCTCCCCGCTGAGCAGAGAGCCCAATGTGGGGCTCAATCCCAGGACCCTGGGATCATGACCAGAGCCGAAGGCAGAGGCTTAACCCACTGAGCCACCCAGGCACCCCAATTTACATCTTTTTATATCCTAATCCTTCAAGGGAAATTACTTCTTGCTATGTGGCAAGCCAGTCAGTCTAATAAATAATTCCATGCAAATGTCTAATATCACTAATTGGATAAAATCATAGGTCCTAGAGCTAGAAGACTTCACAGAAATGATTTGTGGCACTGTCGGAATATTTCATATAATGACATGAATATTTTGTATAGGAGGCAACAAAGGCTTAAGAATGTAAGATTAGACACAAAGCTTACATGCAATCCAACTTGGAACAAAAGACATTTTCAATAAAGACCTTCAGGAAACCCAGCAAATCTCAAAGTGTGGTACTCACCTTAATTAGGTGGCATTCACCTAATTTCTTAATTAGGGAGCATTCACACAGCACCAAGAACATTGAATCACACGGTCGGAAAGTGATTTTTTTTACACTCATCTCAACAATTGATTATATCACAGAGAAAGTCTTGGTTTGGAGTCAGAACATCTTAATCCTTCTTAAAACACTGGCTACACTCCCCTTTTAACAAAGAGAAAGAAGCATCAGATATAAACTTCATGTGCAGGCAATCATTAGTGATTTAATTTAATGTTTTATTTCCCTTGAATTTTTATTTTGTGTCAACTTTTATTTTATGATGAATAATAATGAACTTCAATTTGTTACATTAAAGTCTTTTTCACACAATTTTAAGTTTATTTATTTATTTATTTATTTAAATTTAAATCCAATTTAGTTAACGTATAGTGTATTCCTAGTTTCAGACATAGAAATTTAGAGATTCATCAGTTGCCTATAACACCCAGTGCTCATTACCTCATGTGCCCTCCTTAATATCTACCATTCAGTTACCCCATACTGCCACCCATCTCCCCTCAAGCATCTCTCAGTTTGTTTCCTATAGTTAAGAGTCTCTTATGGTTTGTCTCCCTCTCTGTTTCCATTTTGTTTTACTTTTCCTTCCCTTCATCAGTTTTGTTTCTCAAATTCCACATATGACTGAAATAAAAAGATATTTTTCTCTCTCTGACTTATTTCACTTACCATAATACCCTCTAGTTCCATCCATGTGGCTGCAAACAGCAAGATTTCATTCTTTTTATGGCTGAGTAATATTCCATTTTACCTGTTCATCTGTTGATGGAAATCTGGGCTCTTTCCATATTTTGGCTATTGTGGACACTGCTATTTTTTTAAAGATTTATTCATTTATATTAGAGGGAGAGAGAGAGAGAGAACAGTGGGGAGGGGCAAAGGGAGAGGGAAAAGGAGAGAGAAATGCAAGTAGACACTGGGCTCAATCTCACAACCTTGAGATCAAGACCAAGAGTCAGATGCTTAACTGACTGTACCGGCTGGGTGCCCCCAATTTTAAGTTTAAAAAGTAAGTGATTTAAAGAAAAAAGTATGTAAAAAAATAGTACTTTTTTTTCAGAGTTATGTTTAAAAAGTGTTAAATGAAGCAATGTAGTTTGGGAAACATGACTTTATTCCAAAGGGTTTTTATCTATTATCCTATAATTTAAACATATATGAATTTCAGATAATGTATGTGTGTACATATTTATCATGACAGGCAGATTTCTAACATGGCCCCCAGTATTCCTTGGTATATATGTACTGTATAATTCCTTCCCCTTGAGTGCAGGTAAAACCTGGGAATGTAATATCTTACTTCCATGATTATTTTGTATTATATAGCAAAAGAGATTCTGCAGATTGTAATTAAGAAACCTATCAGTTGACTTTCAGTTAATCCAAAGATTGATTATCTCAGGTGGGCCTGACCTAATCAGGTGAGCCCACAGAAGAGATATGAAACAGCAACAGGTGTTTTTCTGCTGGCCTAGAGGCAAACAGTCATGCTGTAAAAGCAGAGGGCCATATGGCAGAAACTTGAGAGCAGCATGTAGGCACTAAGAGTGGTCTATGTAGGACCTAAGTCCTACAGCCACAAGAAAGATGCCATTGAGAAACATTGAGCTTTGAAGAGGTCCTTGGGTTTTAGACGAGATACCAGTCCCAGTTGATACCTTCATTTTAGCCTGTTAAGATCTTGACCAGAGGGTCCAGCTAATTTATGTCCAGACTTATAATCTATGGAAACTGTGAATAATAAATTTGGTTGTTTTAAGCTATTGAATTTATTATAATCTGTTATAGGAGGGGAGATGCGTACACACACACACACACACACACACACACACACACATACACATACTCAAACCCTTACCATGTAAAAGAATTTTGAAGAATTAATTGGAGGAAAGCCACATGGGAGCCTTTAGATTATACAGAAACTCTAGTACTACCTACACAATATAGGTAGTATTATCAAACGGCCTACAAAAATTATCCATCATTCTCATGCCAAGTAGAAATCACTGAATTTTCAAAAAACTCTCAGGAGTCTTCCAGAGCAGTCTGTCACACTTCACTCTGCACACAAGTCCCTGAATTATCTTATGAAAACACAGGCTCTGGCTCAATAGGTCTGGTTTGGGGCCTGAGATTCTGCACCTCTACCATGTCCCCAGGTGGTACCAATACCATTACTGTGAGTAATAACAGTTCAGATTCATCCCTTTTTACCTAACAGGGTTTTATCTAAGGCACAGAAAATGGTTTCTTTTTTTTTTTTTTTAAGATTTTATGTATTTATTTGACAGACAGAGATCACAAGTAGGCAGAGAAGCAGGCAGAGAGAGAGGAGGAAGCAGGCTCCCCGCTGAGCAGAGAGCCCGACGCGGGGCTCGATCCCAGGACCCTGGGATCATGACCCGAGCCAAAAGCAGAGGCCCTAACCCACTGAGTCACCCAGGCGCCCCCAGAAAATGGTTTCTTAACAGGTTTTAGAGATTATCAAGGTGATATAAACTCCTTCCCAGTATCCAACACAGCCAAGGCCTTTCTATTCACTGTCCATTCAAAAAGTGAAAGGATACTGGGACTTGTCCACCTCAGAATTTAGATAACCCAGACTGAATTTAGCTGTATTTCTTTGACACAGGGCAGGTCACCATGAGACCGGAAATCTTGTTGAAATGTACACCCAAGATTTGCAGCCTAGTCTAACCTCTATTCAAACTTCTGAGACTGTGAAATTAGGCTGGAAGTCTCCACATTTATTATAAGATTCCTGGTATTTCCTGTTTCCAGTCAGGCTGGCAATATTGTAAGCACAGTCTCTCTCGTGGTTTTTGGTACTTCCACTGACCATCCCAGCTAGACTCAAGAAGAGTTTAATAGCACACAAAAGATGCAACGTTCAAAAAACTGTTGTGGAGAAATTTCATTTATGTAACCTCCAAAGAGGTTTCATTTGGTTTTCACTGTGGTGGTAGAAGACAGGTAGTTTTTCCAATTACGTAAAATCACATGCCTGATTTTCCTTCCCATCCCTTGTCACCTTCTAATATATTTCATTTCATAAGAATAAATTGATTTCTAAAGCTTGAGACTAGAAGGGAAGTTTTAGAGATTACCTGTCTGAGCTATTTGTAGTAAACTCATGACCATTGAATGTAAACCTGCTTGTTGATTTCTCTGAAGTTTGAGATAAACTGATAGTATTTCCAAAAGAGTCTGGATAGTCTTATTGATTAGTGAAAGAGTGTTCTTGCTCATACTGACTGAGGAGAAGCAGAAGGGCTAGAGAAGGAGGGTTCCAGCCAAAGCCAGGAAAGATGGAAACTGTGGTTAATTAAAAAGAAAAAAAAAGAAAGAAAGAAAAGTGGAAGATACAGACTACAAAGATAATAGATTGCTCAGGCAGCTGGACAAATCCTTGAATCAAGTTGCCGATTCAAGTAGTAGACATTTGTCCAGACCAAAAGAAAGAAAATAGTAAAAGTGATCTTCAGAGGGGCGCCTGGCTGGCTCAGTCAGTTAATCATCTGACTCTTGATTTTGGCTCAGGTCATGATCTCAGAGTCATGGGGTCTGCTCTTGGTGTGGAGTCTGCTTAAGATTCTCTCTCTCCCTCTGCCCCCCTGACTCTAAGACAGCCCTCCCCACTCACTCATTCTCTTTCAGAAAAAAAAAAAAAAAAAAGGATCTTCAGAGAAGTACAAAGCCACACCCTTTCCTGAAAATTACCAAGTATTTCATTGTCGGGACTAAATTACCCATATTGCTTGTCAATACTGGTGAAACATTTAGCATTACACCTACAGAGAGTGGCCTTATTGAATGTGTGCATTCTGGGGCAAGGAAGAGCTAGGAGATAAAAAGGAACTTCTTTTGAGATGTGGTGACAGATACACAGCAGAGTTCCCATGACACTGACCAGCCTTGAAGGGCAGCAGCCTGGGAACTGGATGCCATGGTCTTCTACCTGTTGTACCTCTCTCAAGCACATCGTCCAGATTTGACATCAGAGATTGGATAGCCTAAAGCCAAGACAGGGTTAATCCTTGGTGCCACTTTTGTAAAGGTCTCTTCTTTTGCTCTTGAAGCAACCTTGGCACTATACCCCAAAGCCACTCTCAATGCTGATTTCCAGGCTTAGCCTAGGGCAGCAGACCTAATGGGTCCAAATGCTGACAGATGTGTGGCAGGTGGGATGAATTCTTCCTTTAACTCCCCACATTGCACTTCTTAATAATATCACTTTGTAGCACAGGAGTAGAAATAAATGCACCCAGACAAATACAGATATGCAAACATACACACTATACAAAAGACTCAAAAAGTGTGTACATTCATATGTATGTATGTATGTATTTTTGAATGTGTGTTCACTTCTGGTAGCATAGACATGGCTAGAGCCTGAAGTGGCTCTGAGGAAAGGGTCACAGTACTAACAAGGACCAAGTATTGAGGAAGAAGACTCAGAGTACAGAGAAGATGGGTAGATAGCCATACGGGGCACTTGGAGTAACAGAACTACACAAGATGGAAGGTTTGACAACTTGAGACCCATAATCCAAGCTCTTGGCTGCAAATTTCCCACATAACAATCATACCCACTTGCAAAAATTAAAGTTCCATTGACAAGTCTACCTCAGAGTCCCCTGAGGCAAATGCGTCTTATCCATCCATATGCCAATGTGTCTGGGTTACAATGTGCCCTGTCCTCTTCCTGGAGGGGATTTTCCCTCTGCCAGCATCACATCGCTCAGCACTAACCAGACTCTCCAAATCTCCACGCTTGCCTCTGCTTTCACAATGTCAGTGAAGAAGAGAGGAGAAATAAAACCACTTGCGGTAGCCACAAGTCTTTGCCTTTAATTACTTTTGCTTCTATAGCTCTGATTAACCACAGTGTAAAATCAACAAGCTGTTTCAGTAAAAAGTTAGGGTACATTGGTTACCAATTTGAATCTCCATACAAGAAGGTCTTACAGGATCAAAAGAAGTAAAAAGAAAGAAAGAAAAAGAGAAGGAAGGGAAGGAGAGGGAAGAGAAGAGAAGAAAACAAAAGAAAAGGAAAAAGAATATGTGCCTCATTCTGATAAACAGACGTCATGACTGCAGGACTTCTCTGTGCATTTCATCTGTATGCTTGTCCACCTGCTTCTTGAAACTTGGATCTATCCCTTACTCTTACCCTGCTCTCTTTAGTATACAGGATTGGCTGGTGCAGGGTAAATACCCCAGATTCCCTTGACTATTTGGTTTCTAACTAAGATGGGGCAATGGGAAGTACTGGCTTTCGGGGCTAAGGCAGAAGAGAGGAAAAAGCTAGATATTTCTCCTCTCCTTTTTTTTTAAAGATTTATTTGTCTTAGAGAGAGAGAGAGCACACATGGTGGGGAGGAGCAGAGGGAGGGAGAGGGAGAAACATAAGCAGACTCTGTGCTGAGCACAGGGCCCAAGGTGGGGTTAGATCTCATCACCCATGAGATCACAACCTGAGCCAAAATCATGAGTCGGATGCTTAAGTAACTAAGCCACTCAGGCACTCCTCCTCCCCTCTCTTCTTTGAGTGGTTTCTCAGACAGAGGTTGCAATTCCTCCATGACTTCATCTCCTGCCACCTGGGCTTTCCTCTTAGGACCTGGATCCCCATAAGCAACACCTGAGTTCTGCTAATACTTCCTGTCTGCTCTGTCCTCCAGCCCTGGGCAAGGTAGTGTCTTCCTGCATCGTTCATCTTTATACTGCTTCACCTGCCCCGGTTTTCAGTTCTTCTAACACCTCTCTAGTTCAGTTCCTATATTAAATTCTATTAAATCACCTTGTGTGGGTTGGATTTTCTTGAAAAACCATAATAGATACAACACAGTGATGTGTTTCATGACTCTCTAAGAGGAAGAATGAACACGCCCAAGATTTATTTCACCATATTCCCTTCATTGCTGTGACTATGTGTTGACATCCTACAGACAGTGGCAGATCCTATTAAGATAGAGTTGCCTATTCTTCCAGTTGTCTACCTCCTAACCCCAGAATATTTGCACATGAAATGAAGGATGGCTTCTAGGACATTGCATAGCCTCTGAAGGTCAAAGATGACAAAACTAATCTTGTAACTAAACCTCCAAAAAGAAGGCTTGAGAGTAGGCATCCGAGTACAGAAGGCTAATTTCTAGAACCCACATGACTCCCACAAAGAATCAAGGTCATCCATATGAGTCAATGACTTTGCTCCTCGAAAGTCAATTTGGAGAAGAGTATAGTCTACTGAGCCCTAGAATCAGGCCCTCCAGGGCTGGCTCAGCTCTCAATACTACTCAGAATTTACACAGTATTTTCTATCTTCAAAGAACTATGCAGACATTAACCAATTATTCTGTTCTTGGCCCCACGCCGGGTTATACTATCAAGATTTGACAAAGTCTTTGTACTCTCTGTAGTTCTGTAGGAATGTAGGTTTGTCTATCTTAATCAAAACTGAAGCCAAGCTGGGACCTTTGGCTGAAGGAAGCCTTGGTGATTTAATATTTAATACAAACATCCTGTCCTCATAAACTGATCCCCTTTAACAGAAAAAAAAAAAATGTCATTAGAGCACAGTCGAGCAAAAAAGGAAAAAGATTATAAACTTTGAAAAGAACAAAATAGTTAATGTTTGGAGATTTTAAAGTGTTTTCAACAGACAGTTGTGCAGCTGTGGTAACTTTGGAGGGGGGCTTTCACTGTCATCTGCCTATGGGTGCCTAGTATTAAAGGTTTACATATTCTTTATACTCTCCATGATGTGCAGATATTTTCTTTCCCCATTGAATTTCCTCCTTCTTGCTTCCCCTTTGAGACTCTTTGGCCTTTCAGGCCGTGAGCTGATAAACTGCAAGAAAGAGATTAGTCCTGGAAAATAAAACTGTCTGCTTAAAATGAGATCAGGTACTATGGAGGGAGTTGCAATGTGAACCTCTATACTTGGCTCTTTCTCTAGCCTGTTGCTGGCCTAAGAGGACCACCTTCTCCCTCTAGGCCTTCCTCACTGCCTCTTCTAGAAGTCATGCTTCAAAAATGACCCTCCATGATGGAAATCAAGGCAACTGGCTACCAATGCCAGAACTTCACTGTGGCAAAAATATCCCCACTTTTTGTCTGACTTCTGAGTATTAGACATGTGGAGTATAACCAAGACCCACCAAATACTGCTTGCCATCTGGTCTTGATTTAAAAGCCAACCACATGGCATTTGCACTTCTCATTGACTGACAAGTTCAATTGCAAACCAACTTTGGCTTTCCCATCCTATGCATCCATAGGACTTTAGATAAGCAATTTTGGCACCAAATATGCTCATAAATATCCTACTAGGGAATGGAGCTGTATGATCATCACTAACATATAAAGGGTCAATCTTAATAAAATTGTGCCACAATCAAAGATAGAAAAAAAATGGAGACAACTTGGGTTTCAAATAGCAATAGCAGTCAACAAGTTGCTATTTCATGGTGGGCACTTGGTGATTAAAGTTTCCACTGGATATTCAAGCACTGTTAATGGCTGACATTTAGTAAAGCAAAGGAAAACAGAGGTTTGTAAGAATCCCAGAAAAATTCCCGCCCACAGATTCCCATGCCCCAGATTCCATTTAACAATGTATTGAAATCATATTCTAACTTTAAGCCTTGACTCCAGTGATTCCAGTGTTTAGTGATTTCTTCTTGTTTCCTATACTATCTATCCTCTGTTTGTCTGCCTCTCTTTCTGTCTCTGTTTCTCTATCTCTATTTGTCTTTATATATAGTATATTCCCTGCCATACTGTCTTCTAGTATTATATCACTACATTATTTATTATTTTTTCTGTGAGCATGTTTTATCTTTCTGTCTAAGCTTGGGAAAAGCAGCAGAGCCTGAGACAAGGATGTAAGCATCTCTGGGAATGGTCCAACGGCAAGGAGGGTAGCTGGAGCATTTACCCACCAGATCCAACCCCACCAGTTGAATGTTGTCCCAGGGATATTGATTCCCCAGCTTTTCTGAGTGGTGCTTATAAGCCAAACAAACTCAAGCTCCCAGAGCTTGGCAAAAGGCTCTGGGGCAGAGCATAGAAAGCCATGAAACACACTCTTGAGGTGAGATGCTGACAGCGAGAGTTGAGTTGTTAGTTTGTTGAACTGCCTCCCACATGTACACTGAACTCAGAGGTGGGACATGGGTCTACAATGCCAACATCAGAAGCATTTGTTCTGTGTCTATCTCGCCAACTTGCAAGTTTCTCAGGGAGGGGCAGTCTTACCTGATGTGGTGCCATGCTGTGTGTCTAACATAGCACCAGATATTTGGAAGTGTGATAAATATTTCTGATAGGATCCAGTTCAGAATAAATCAATCATGTATTCTCAATGCCCCTTTCCTCTTTTCCTATTTCTCTTATTCCTAATGTCACTTGCCATCCTTCCAGTATTTTAATAACAAAAAGATAGTTGATTTGTGGTAGAAAGAGCATTAAAACTTACAATGCAAAGGCCTGGGTTTTGAGTCTTAGGTCACCCTTAAACTGAGTGACACTGGGCAAATCAAAAGTCTCTCCAAGCTTTGATTTCCAAATCTTCAAGATGCTTTTCCCTGAGGTTAATGTCAAAATGAATATACATCTGTATGAAAAGCACTTGGAAAACATAGAAATGTCTGCATATATAAGGGACATTCCTTGTCCTCATCCTCATGGCAAGCTGCTTTCTAAATACCCACTCTGCAGTTAAAAAGTTCTGATCATTTCTAACTGCCAGGGAGACACAGAATATAGGAAAGTGATATAGTCTGACCATGGTGCCCTGCTCACCGATGAACTCTGAGCCATTTCACAATTTCTGGTCAATACGCATCTTCCTAGAAGAGTGGATCTCACCAGTCCCCTTGAGTAAGAAAAAGCTGATATGGGAAGAACTCCAAATCAGCCACTTTTCTGAGATCCCCTGCTTATTCTTCTAAGTAAGCCTTCCTTTTACACAATGTCCAATAGGTATCAGTTACCTACTACTACAAATAATGCCTATATAACAAACCATCTCAAAATTCACTGGCTACAAAGAGAAATCATTATGAAAAAAGGATATGGACTGATGGATGAATAGAGGAATGGGTAGACGGATAGGTGATAAAACAAATATAGCAAAATACTTGGTGGTAGGGATATGGCTAGGCACTAAAATGTCAGCTTATCTTATGTTTGATATTTTTCACTAACAACAACAACAACAAAAACCCTAAGCATTTCTTTAGTTTACAAATATATGGGTCCCTGTGTTCTGAGCAGGGCTGATTTTGGCTAGACTCATTCATGTTTCTGCCCTATTACCTGGTAGATTATTGGGAACTATGATCTATAACCATAGACCACATTAGTCTATGATGGCCTTTTCTGGAATGGCTCTCCTCCATGTTTTATCCTCCAGTAGCCAAGCTAAGATTTGTTGTTCACTTGATATTCACAGAAATCCAGAGAACAAGTAGAAATATGAAAAGCTTCTTGAGTCCTTGGCTTAGAAATATCACTATTACTTTTGGGGCACCTGGGTGGCTCAGTCAGTTGAGCATCTGACTCTTGATTTCCACTCAAGGGTTGATCTTGGGGTCGTGAGTTCAAGCCCCATGTTGGGCTCCACCCTGGGTGTGGAGCCTACTTAAAAAAAAATTAAAATAAAAATTAAGAAATATCACTATTGCCTTCACAGCAAGCAACTGGTCAAAACAATTCAAAAGACCAGCCCAGATTCCAAGGGTGGGGAAATAAACAGGAAGGGTAAAGAATTGGAGTCGTTTCTGCAATCTACTCTACCCATCTTACTGGTTGCTAACCACGGTTACCACAAGGCAATGAGGACTCTACCGTCAGACTTACATACTCACCCAATTTCGATCACTCACCAACAGTCACATGCATAGCACATTCAGAGTCTAGAAGTCCTCAGACCCCAGAGGAAAGGGATGATATTTTAAAATCTGTATGTTGTTCAGCTGAGGCTGCAGTCCAAGGAAAGTCAGTAATTGCCCTCTTGAAGCGGGAATCAGGAAGCAAGGATACTATCATTCACATGCAGGTTTGAGGTCCTGCCACCCCCAGCTAGCTCCCTCACTTCATCTTATTACTTGCCCTAAACCCATAGGTCTTCCTCTGCAACCTCTTTCCTGGGGCTTCTTGAAGAACACACTGCTTCTCTGCTTCCCTTCACTTATTGCTTATGGACTATCCTTTGTAAACTAAGATGAGGTCGCTGACCCACCTTTCCCAGAATTTGAGCCTTCCCTCAGCTTAGCAGACATATCTGGGTTCATGGAACCAGGTTTCTGCTATCTTCTGGTCCTCCTCATATTTGGAGGAGTTAGGCCAACATGAGCAGTGTAGCCTTAGTTTAGAGAATAAACAGTTTCTGTGTGCTGAGTTCTGCAAACACACCTGGGGTGAAAACTCCAACACCAATAACATCATATTAACAGACCACTGGTCAGACAGCTGACAATAGGAGCAATGACAAACATAACACTCTAAAAGCTGGGAAACCTAATAAGCATTGCCCTCTCCAAAGCCAAGCCAGGTGGAGGGTCTCTCAACAACCTCGTGTTATCCGTCTCCATAAAAAGAAGCAAACAATGAGATATATTTCCTAATGAAGACCATTTGGTTATTAGTACGCAAGCTATGGAATTAAGACTTTCTTGTTAGCCACTTGTCAAACTCAAAGACTATGAGATTTATTAGTTTTTAATTAGCCTTTTCATTACATCATTAGTGACTTCCCCACCACTACAGTGCAGAAAGAGCAAAAAGGTACATTTAGATCATGCTACTTGATTAAAGATGACACTAGGCCTGCCTAGCATTCTTAAGAGCTGAGGAGAGGGTGAGTTAGAGCAAGGAATTAGGAGGGGTGAGAGGCTGGACATCAGGGAAAAGCAAAGCCTTTTGGCTCAACATGAATGAAATCAGACTCCTTCCTCCCTTCTGCTTGAAATAAAAGATATTAGCCTGGCCTGTAATGGGATCTCTTTAGTTTATTAAAAATAATAATAATAACAAGAGGAAGAGGGTGAAGTGGGAAGTGAAATATTTGCAACAATGACTCACTTCATATCAAATCATAGGTTAGTCAGATGATGTCAGAGATGTAAGCCACACCCACCCTAAATAAAAATCAGACACCTCTATCCACTGGACTTCCATTTAGATGTGAAGAGAAAACACTGGTGTAGTGACTTACTGAGCCCAATAAAAGTGACTACCTTGCATGTGCCTCCATTTCTCCATCTGTAACATGGGGGTTAAAACTAGGTCCTTCCTCAGATTTCTTCTATCACTAACATTCCAGGCCCTCAAGGTCAAATGTAATCCTTGCCTTCTCAGTGCTGCTACCAGTGATGAGTCTGGTAATAATCCTGGAAGGCTAGCATCATTCTAAGCCCTATTTTGTTAGGAAGCCGATTAAGACACTGGTTCTAAGACTTGCTGGATTCCCTGCTACTCACAGCAGGGACAAGAGGAGTGGCAGAGGCATCCATGGGACCTGGTCACAGAGGCAGTCTCTGGTACCACCCACTCCTGAATCTGCATTTTAACAAAATCTCCAGGCATATACTCAAGTTACAGTTTAAGAAGCAGGGTCCTAGGTCACCAAGCTACTAAATGCTAAAGCCAGAGGCGAATTCAAACTCTCTGATATTATATCCTGTCCTTTTTCTACCCATACCACACCCATGATTCCTTCTTCCAGAAGAAACTGGCCCCTGTTAAACTCTTCTTATCAGCTTTGGTCAGGATGCCAAGCAAATCTCCAGATACCCTCTGCAGTCTCTCACTGAGGTGCTCTTGAAAGCCATTACACACCACCAGAATTGTTCCCTGGATGGCTCACACCCTGCCCCCACCCCCCATGTAATTAAGTTAATCTTGGATCCAAAACAACAGTATTGCAATGGCCTTGGAATTGAAAAGAAAAGAGCTTTTTTTTTTTTTTTTTTTTGGTCTATGAAAAGATAAAGACAAATACAAAAACAACAACAAAACAATGAAACACTTTTGTGGATAATGGGGAGGCAAAGGGCCACTATAGGCACTAGGAAGAAATTTCTTTAAGGACAGTTGGCCTTGGCTTCTCTCCTGATGTTTTTGGCTTAGAAGACATCAGAGACCTCCACTTAGCTGTGAATAGTGACGGTCTGGAGACCCCCAGGCAGACAAGCCCCCCATTACTTGGGTTACTCTAGAGTTGTAAACATGGTACTCTCTCGATCTGTTTTCTAAGGCGAACTGTATATAAAGCATGTGTGTGGCAGGAGATGATAGCTCGCTTGAGGCTTTCAGCAATCGATGTTTACAGACTATAATGGAAACCACAAGTTTCTTCTTTAACTCAAGTCAGTATACATTCCTTCAACCCGCAGGCAAATTGGAGCAGGGAGGGGGGTTGGGAGGGGTTCATAGTGAGTCATCATTTCACATTTTTTAACAGCTTAATGAGCATCTAGAAATGCCTTATTAGCCAGCAAAAATACAGAGTCTTTTTTTCCCCCACCAAATTCAGCAATGACCCTATTTGGACGTGGAATTCCTTGAGCATCTACTTTAAATGACGCCCCTCATGGAAGGTGAGTGACTAATGTCTCTACCACAGAGTTACAAACAAAAGCATATGAAAGGCTCCACAACTGACTTCATGTTAATAACTTTCCCTCATTTTGTCCCAAGTTTAGGAGGGGAAAAAAATTATTTCTCGTAGGTTCCATTAATCCTCTGGAAAGCCCAGCCCAGGGTGCCTGGAAGAAACAAGAGAATTCTCAGATCTGCAAAGCAGCTTTCTCAGCCAAGATTCACGGTGCTAACAGACAGATGGTAAATATCGCTGGGGTTCTAAAGCCACAGCTGTGTGCCTCTGGATCTCTCAGATCTATGTGTGTGATCATTAAAATATTTCAGATCATCTAAAATAGGAGTCTCTGTGATCTTGGCAACTTCAGTATTCCTGACCCTCTTTTATATTTTTCTTTCAGGGGCCACATGCATAATCTCGGTAAAATAATGGGGAAAAGTACAGAAATTCCCAAAGCTACTTATCATCTTCAATATATTTGTGTTTGTGCATAGACATTTTAATGCTATATTAAATAAGTCATTAGTATTTCAATATCTCTTTGGTAACTGAGAGGGAGTAACTGATTTTTTTTCCAAGTTTTGTCTTGAGTCCCAAATAAATAAATTATCTTTTGTCTTTTCACTCTTCTTTCTCCAATCCTCTTTAATACTATAGGTCAGATTCCGGCTCCTAAGGCAACTACAAGCTCTAAAGGGTCCCATTTGTCCTTTAGGCCAAATTTGCATCTTTTAGATCATTTATGCCAATTCTGCATGACTTTAAAAGAACGAGATTGCAAGAGTCACCCAGTTTCATGAGAGGAATTCTGTGAGGTTTTCTTTTTGAATTTACAAAAGTAAAATGCAAGTTTATCATTTCTGGAATGACACCAGAGTACATGACCTAAGATCTTATGGACATTTCTTCATGTCCTTACAGATTGGCGTTAAAGCTACCTGCTGTTTCAGAGCAAACATTCATTTGAAGATTGAATTGTAACTCCTGTACAATTTGTGGCAATGGGAAAAATAGTCCTGTTATATAATTCTATGTCAATGAAATTGAGGTCCATCTCAAGAGAACCTGGAATTCTTATGACAGATGCTGATAAAATAAAAGATTAAAGAAGTAAATCCATTTTTAATTCCTTCCTAAATTACATCTCCTTTCACTAGGCAATTCCTCTGAATAAAGCTAATTCCTCTTTTAAAAATGTCACCTCTGTATATTTATCATTCAATCTTGTCTGAACGTGTTGTTATTTAGTATAGTCTTGGGAAAACTCCTTCAGGGTAACTGCACGACTTTTAGCTCAGTTTCCAGTCTTTCTCTTTTCCTTTTCTGGAGCAAGAAGAAAGGAAAATCAAGTCATGAGTCCTGTGGACTGTGGACCCCATAAAGGGGGTTGTCAATATATACACCTTGGTGTGTGGACAGAGCAATTTCCACACTTGTCTTTTCATTTATGCATTTGTTCTTCCAGTAGATATTGGAAAATCTAGGATGTGTGCTAAGCTAGGTGCTGAGTGGACTCTGGTGTACAAAACTGACAGAGTCCATGCCTTCAAGTATCTTCCATTTTAATGGGTTTTAAAGGGTGGATAAAGATGATTAACTCAAAACAAGGAACAAATTAACTAGTAGAAAAAATACTAAGTGCTACATGGACTTTGCTTGGATTCTGATTGGAAAACATGGTAAAACACATCTTTTGGTCAACTGAGGAAAACAACACATACTATGCATTTGATGATACTAAAGAATTAATGTTAGTTTTGTTTGTTGATCATGGCTTTGTTCTGATGTTAAAAAAGAAAGAAACATAATAAAAGTCCTTATCTATTAGACACATACTGAACTGCTTACAAGTAAATTTGCTAGGATTTGCTTAAAAACTTTCTCCAAAAAAAAAAAGTGGATAAGAGTAAACAAGAGAGTTAGACAGTGGTGGTTAGAGCTGGGTGATGAGGGCAAAGGAGTCACTCAACTATTTTCTCTATATTCATGTGCTTTGAAAATATCCTTAAAAGATGAGGAGGAGGATAATGATGATGATATACTGCATGGCTGTACAGGGTTAACATTTCCTGAGCACTTAGGATATGAGAGCTGCTCTACATACATCACGCTTGTGGCTATTCCATAGGAACAGGATGGACATCCATGCAAAATTTGGTTCAGAGATTGAGAATGATGATACCACACACACACAGTAAGAGGGTATGGAAAGATTTAATACTTAATCTCAAGTCGTTTGGGGGAAAGCAAGGCAGGCCCCCCAAGCTGGCCTGAAACTGGTTTGTGCTGGAGGTGCAGCAGGGCTAGAGCTCCTATATGCAGACAGGGGCTTATGTGGTTTGACTTTCCCGCCAGCTCCAAATGAAGGAGCACTTATCAGTGTTCCCAGATGTGTGGCACAAGGGAAAGAAAGACCAGTGAAGCTCAAAATCTGTCCACAATCAAACATCAAAAAATTGGAGTCAGAATATTACAATCTTTTCATTTAATTTGCATTATGACACCCCCCCCCCTTTTAGGTTAGGATAGTAGTTCACGGAAGAGAACACTGAGGCTCAGCAAGGTTAAGATACTTGCTAAGAACATCAAGGTAACAACATCAGAACCAGAGCCTACTGTCTCACGCACACTCTATGCTCTGCTACCTCCTTTCACATTGAGGCAGGAGGCCCCTCCACATGCAAGGATCACATGTCAAGCACACTGCAACCCAGGAAAGGCAGCAGGACTTATTATGCTGGAGTCTGATGGTGGAAGTTAAGGTCCAGGCCAGATGGATCATAGAATCAATAAAGATGGCCTATGTAAGAAGCACATGGATTTTTCCGCTGAAATACTACTTTTCTGTGAAACCAATTAGGATGTTTTTGATTGCAGAATGGCTTAATAAGGAACTGCATCATAATCTCAAACAGAAGGAGTAGCTGTGTGGGCAGGGTCCAGGGTGAATGGACTCAACAGTTCAACAAGGCCCCCAGGAGTTCTGATTTTCTTCATGCTTCCATTTTGACAGTCTGACTTCATTTGCAGGATGGAACCAAGATGAGTACAGATGTCACATCTGCACATGACAACATCAAAAGGAAGAAGGGAAATCCCCTGAGAGACAGAGAAAAGGGAAAAAAAAAAAAAAAAAAAAAACATTTCCTAGAAGCCCTCCAGCAGATTTTCCCTTGTGTTTTGTTGGCCAGTGGGCTGGGTCACATACCTGTTCCTGAACGACTCACTGAAGACCTTAAAGCAATGCTAAACCACAAAAGACATTTGACCTCAGGCTGAAAAGAAAGTAGAACATTGGAAGGCCACACAAACCCAAGAGGACAGGCCCTACTCTGTTCCAACAGACGAGCCACACCGGAGCGTGAGCCCAGTGATACCAGACTTTTGGTGTTGTCATGACAAGCCAGAAATTTAGATTTCTTTATGTCTGAATTTGTAAATTTTGGCCACATATTTAATTTTTTTAAAAAATATACTGCAGGCCAACATTCATTCTATAGCTCAAAAATAACAGGTCTGTTGATTAAAAGCGGTCTTTGGTTTCCCAGTGTGTAAACTCTGAGCCAACGAATCACAGACATTCCAATCCAGAAGGTCTGAGATGACAACAGAGAATTTGTATTTCTAGTAAGCTCCAGGATGATGCTGATGCAGCTGGTTCCTAGGTTACACTGGGAGTAGCACTGTTCTGTGGTCCCACTCCATTTTGCTTTTCTTCATCCTATGGAGTGACTATATGGGGTCGATATTTCATAGTCCTCAGTGGAGAAGCCATGCCTCCTCCTTCCTCCATTCACTGCCTACTGACACCTCTTCTTCCTCTTCTGGCCTTCAGTACATTTTAGAAAATCAACTGAATTCTCAGGTTGGCTAATGATGCCCTTTTCTTCCCCTCCTCTCCAAATGAAATGAAATAAACACACCATGATATAGAAAGGCAGGAAAAACTTCAAACAAGCTGGCTCATTATTTCCCTCCACAAACTAGGGAAGGGCACAAACAAATAAACACAGTATTGCTGAGGGAAGCCAGCGCAGGGCCTGGTTTTCACCAAGCAGTGACCTCCTCCAGTGAATTAAATGCCCAGAGCCCCACAGTCTCATCTGGTCCTGATTTTCAATCGGCAGTAAACTGATACTTTTTTTTTTCACTTTCATTATAGCTTGTTTTCATCTAGTTTATATTTCCAAATGTACTGGTTTTCAAGCCTGAACTGTCATATTAAAAAAAAAAAAAATCAAAAAATGTAGGCTAGCCGACCCAATGGCACCAAGGAGGAGGCCCAGCCCTTGGCTTGTGGGAATTCCTTGGAGATTTTCTTTTCTCTGAGCTAACCCCATTGGGAGTCACCAAGTTGACGGGTGGGTGGAGAGTGATAATGAAGGGGCCCAAACTATCTATCTTACCTTGTGTGGGGTAGCACGCTGAACAGAAAGAAAAAAGGATGAAGGAATACCTAGAAGTTTCCATGCACTGCACACTATGACTATTACAGCAAGGACACAGAGGAGCTTTGAGGGAGGAGCAGGCTTGGCAAAAGGGTCACCAATCTGACAGCAGAGATTTGTAAACTTGCCAGTTGATGGAGAAAAGGGCTAACTCTCCCAACCACGGGGAATGAAGGCCCAGTTCTATGCACAGAAAGGAACAGCCAAACCCTCTGACTAAATCTGAAAAGAATTAGTCAGCAAATGGAATGAACACAATTGGGAATGAGTTATGAACATTCCCAGCACCCACCCTGAGGTGCATGGACAACACACCCCTCTGCAGGATGAAATCCATCCAGGGTGACCCTCACAGATGTCTGCCAGGCCTCCAGCTATGCCATGACGAGAAGGTCTGAGCTCATTCCCCTGGGCAGGTGCCTCCCTCCCCAAGCTCTCTGCAGCTGGGTCAATGCAGTCTCTCCTCCCCACTGCAGGAAGTATGACTTTGGGCATGGGTGTGGGGGGTGGGGGGGGGTAATGGTAAACAGACTTGCAAGCCCTCCAGAGTAGAGTTCAACACCTAATGGTTAGTATTTCAGGAGTTCGGGCTTCCCTCAAGTGTGGATGAAGATGTGGTAATGAATTGGGTTTCACCACAAGGCAGCCCCCATTTTTTGTAGCTCCTATACACAATTCAAACATGGGCTTTCTCCTCTACAGAAATGATTCTGAATGTAAACCCAAACATGCTTTTCCTCCAAGTTTAACTTTGCATGTAGCAGCATAAAAAAATAAATACTTGAAGTGTTGGTCTTCACAGTCTTCTCTGAAGTCTTTCCTCCTGGCTGATTCCAAGGCTCATTCTTCTCTCCATCTCTTCTGGCAAAGTCTTGTCATCCCTGGGTGACAGCCCTCTTCCTTCTGAGGATGCTTTAAATCTTTGCTCTCTGGTTTCTTCCTGAAGCTTCCGTTTCCATCTGGTGTCAAGTGCAAGGAGTTGAGAAATTTTCCCCAATTCTAGTCTTTTAATAAATGCCTTTTGGTAGTCTGATCATTCTTTTTTGCTCTATTTTCTCCATTTGCACACACACACATACACACACACAAGCATGTGTGCATGGGCACATACAGGTACATGCACACAAACATACATGTGCTTCCCCTTATCATTCTCCATTTCTCTCCTTTTCTCCCTCCTTCCCATCTCCCCTTCCTCCTTTGACCTTCAGAAATCCAGGATATTATATGTCACACAGAGTGGATCTCTATGTTATGTTAAAGAAGCTTGTCCCATCATAAAATGAAAAAAAAAAAAGAAAAGTATACAAATTCTTCATAATAAGTAGTAAAACGGACTAAGTTTTTCCGGTTTTGCTGGATATTGTGTTTTAGGGGAATTACCTCACCCCTTCCTCAATTCTGTGAGTGAGGAATCATACCGTGCCATTTTGGGAATTCAGAGAGGTTGATCAATTAGCTGAAGTTGCACAGCTTGTGGTGGGTGTTGCAGCAACAATTCTAATCCTGGCAGCCAAACTCCAGGGCCCTGCTTTAAGCACATGTGATGTTAACTCTTCCTCTCTCTCAAAAGGTCAGGAAAGGATCCAATAATCTTTCCTCCAGCACTGAGTACACACGCTCAGGTACTTGGGATCTGAGAACGATTCGGAGTTCCGTCACAAAGGGATACCCTATTTTATCCATATATCATATCTCACAATGGAATAGTCATTTTCAATCTTGGCTGCATTCAGACCGGGAATTTTTAAGAATCCTGATGTCTAGGTCATACCTCAGAGTCTGATTACATAAGAATACCAGGAGTGTAGAACCCCAGCATCATTACTTTAAAAATCTCCCCTGGTGATTCCAAAGTATTGTCAAGACTGAGAATCACCAAAATAGTGAAATTTCAGGCCAACAGCATCAAGCAAATTAAGGAGCTCCTTTTTGGGAGTGGCAGGGCTATCCCACCATCTCTGAAGTCAAGGTATTAAGTGATCAAATTTGTGTTTTTCCTCATATTGAGATAGCTATGAAGAAACCTGTCTCATAATACCTAAAATGGCAAATGGCTATAAAGTAAAGCCTTCTGGGGTGCCTGGGTGGCTCAGTCAGTTAAGCATCTGCCTTTGGCTCAGGTCATGATCCCAGGGTCCTGGGATCAAGTCCTGCATTGGGCTGCCTGCTCAGCAGGGAGCCTGCTTCTCCCTCTGCCCCACCCCCTGCTCATGCTTTTTCTCTCTGTCTCAAATAAATAGATAAAATCTTTAAAAAAAATTTTTTTTAAATAAAGTAAAGCCCTCTGAACTTGGAAGAAATGAGACCTGGGCTTAGGTTCTATCCATCTGTTGTGTGCTAGCTATGTGACTCTTTTTTAAATTGTGGCAAAATACACATAACAAAATTTGCCATCAGCCATTTTAAGTGTACAGTTCACTAGTAGTAATTACGTTCACACTGGTATGTAACCATCATCACCATCCATCTTCAGAACTCACTCCATCATGCAAAACTAAAACTCTACACCCATTCAATGACAACTCTTCATTCTTCCCTCCCATCAGCCCCTGGCAACCACCATTCTAGTTTTTGTTTGTCTGAGTTTGACAGCTCCAGATATCTAAGTAGAATAATGCAGTATTAGATCTTTCATGACTGGCTTATTTCATTTAGCATGACATCTTCAAGTTTCATCCATGTTGTAGCCTGTGTAAGAATTTCCTTCCTTTTTAAGGCTGAATAGTATTGTATCGTGTGTCTATACTACATTTTGTTTGCCCATTCATCTGTTGATGGACATGTGGGTTGATGGACATTTGGGTTGATGGACGCTTTTGGCTCTTACGAATAATGCTACTAGTGACTTGACTATACAAATATCTCTTCAAGACCCTGTTTTCAATTCTTTCAGATATGTACCCAGAAATGGAATTGTTGGATCACTGTGTGACTTTAAACAACTCATTTCAATCTTCCTGAGCATCGATTTCCCTACTGTAAAATTCACGTTCATTAAACATGGCTCTAGGTGCTGGGGATATCACAGTAAATAAGATGGCTAAGGTTCTTATTCTTACCACCAGCTACCCCAAAATGAATGAGATGACTTGGGTTTTCTAGCTTTCATTAACAAATTAATCTAGAAATGTTTGGCCTTCTCATTGGGTATTGAGAACTCTTGTACTAAGAAACAAAAGTTTATCTGGGAGTCTGAAAATAATGAATGCAAAAGGAGGGAGCTCCCATGTTTAATAAAAGAAAATCTGAGTCTTGTAATTTTAGCTGGATGAGGAAATTGTCAATCCCAACCACATTTCCCCTTGGATGTGGCATTAGTAAGAATTCATGCCAGGGCCTAATTAAACATTCAGATATCCTTTCTCAAAGAAAAGAGGGGGAAAAACTATTGCAAGGCACACGCACGCGCGCGCACACACACACACACACACACACACACACACACCATACAAATATCCTGCATTTTCATATGAATTTCAGGAAAACTTCTGAGAAAACCTACAACTATGTAAAACCATGAATTCTGCAAGTCAAAAATCACCATATAACCAAAAAAGAATGAGTCCCAAATGATAAAGCACTCCGATACATCCAAATTCAAGAGCAATGAATGATTTAGAGAGCTGTCCAGAATTCTTCATGAAGAATGAGTTGTGTATGACTTCCCTTAATTAAGGTTGTGATTTCTTAAAGCAACAGGAAGGGAGGTAGAATATAAGTGATAAGAGATGTGCATGGCTGTTGACTAGGAATTTTTCATTCAGACACCTTTTGAGAGAAAAAAACATTCTTTTGAAAAATACGAGGAGCGGTATAACAAATATCTGTGATTCAGTCGTTCATTGTTGTTATTATTTACTCAACATTATTGAGGTGCAATTTACATACAATAAAATACATACATTTTAAGTTTGGATTCAATGAATTTTGATAAATGTATACACTTGTATAACAATCCACCCCATAATCGAGCTACAAAACATTTCCATCACCTCAGAAAGTTCGTCCCTGCCCCTTTGTATTCAGTCTATTCTTGGCCCCAGGCAAACACTGATATGATTTCTACCACTGTAAACTAATTGTGTCTAGTATAGAAACTCAATTAAATGGAGTATATAACATGTATCATTATCTTTCTGGCTTCTTTTGTTCAGTATTCATCCATGTTGTTGCCTATATCAGAACTTCGTTCTTTTTGTATTATATTCCTTTGTACAAAGGTAAGCCAAAATTTCTTTATCCATTCTTCTGGCTTATTCCCAGTGCTTGACTATTATGAATAAAGCTTCCATAAACATATACAAACCTTTTTTGTGGATGTAAGTTTTTAATTCTCTTGGGGAAATTTCCAGGAGACAAACTGCAGGTTCATAGAGTCAATGTTTAACTTTATGGAAACTATCAAACTGTTTTCCTATGTGGTTGTAAAATTTTATACTCACACCAACAATGTGTGAGATACCCAGCTGCTCTATATCCTTGTCAACACTTCGCATTGTTGCTTTTTAAAATTCATCATTGTGGTGGGTGGATAGGGATGCCTCACCGTGTTTTTAATTTCCATTTCCCTCATGACCAATAATGTTGAACAGCTTTTCATGGGCTTTTGTGGATGTATTAATCAGCTTGGGCCGCCATAACAAAACCATGGACTGGATGGCTTATAGAAATACATTTTCTCACAGTTCTGGAAGCTGGAAGTCTGAAATCAGGATGCCAACATAGCGAGGTATTCTTCCTGGCTTGCAAACAGGATAGGAGGGAAGAGGAGAGAAAGAGAGAAGGAGAGAAAGAAAGAGGGATCTGGTGTCTCATCTTATAAGGATGTTATTCTCATCAAATGAGGAGCCTCCCCTCGTGATCTCCTTTATCCTCATTACCTCCCCAATCCCCTATTTCCAGATACTATCACATTGGGCATTAGGGCTTCAACGTATGAATTCTGGAGGAACACAAACATTTAGTCAACAACAATGGCCATTTTTATAAGTTCTATTTTGAAGTTTCTATTCAAACAGAGAGCCTATTTTTGTATTGGATTGTCTTCTTATTGAATTGTAAGAGCTATTTATGTATTTTACATAAAAGTCCTTCATCAGATATATCTTGAAAATACTTTCTCTTTGTTAGAACATGCCCATACATTTTTCTTAGCAGTACCATTTGAGGAGCAGGGGTTTTAAATTTGATCATGTACATTTTTTTTCCTTTTAAAATTAATGCTTTTGAGTCATAGCTAAGAAATCATTGCCCATCCTCAGGTCATGAACATTTCCCTCGTATCTTCTTCTAGAAGTTTTATATTTTTTAACTTCTATTTTTAGTTTTATATTTTTAGCTTTTATGTTCAGGAATGGAACCCAGGCTGAGTTACTTTTTATGTATACCATGAGGTAAGGGCTAAGTTGAATAAGTTAGTGAATATATTTGACATAAGGTAGGCACTCAATAAATAAGTTCTATAATTATTATTTCTTAAGCAATTAAAGACATTAAAAGCTATAGTTACCCATTTAAAAAAGACTAGGAAGATTTACATTAAGGAATAATTAAAAACAGAATGGGGGACCTATCAAAACTAAGAGCTTTTACTTTGCAAGAAACCTGCTTTATCTGGTAGATTTGATGGCTGTGGCTGATGTTCCCAGGTTCCCATCAAAATCCATTTGACTTATCCCCAAGGGAGCCGAAAAAGAGTTCTCACACAGATGGACCCATTTCCCTTGTCTTTCTCTGCCCAAGGTCATTCTCCAGCTGCACGTATACCAACCCAGGCAGGCTGGAAAGTCTAGGTAGGAGGGTAACAATTCAGGAGCAATCCTTGACACAGGAGGAACCAGAGTTAGTGAATATACAGATTCAAGCCTGCACTGCCTCACCCCCAGGGGACAATTTTTAGTTGTGTTTTTACACAGTGACGCACAGGGTCCCCAGCAGGATTGAGCCCTGTAGAGATGTTCTGTTCTTTCACAGTCCTTTGCTGACGCTCTCCTCCTTTTCATTCTCAATTTCCCCACTCCTGTGTGCTTCCTGGAATCCACTCCCAAATTACCTACTTACACCAAAACTCTTATCTTAGGGTCTGTGTTTGAGGGAGCCTACACTAAAACAGAGGGCTGGCCTCAGAAATGCGATGCTTTGGACACAGGAGTGTCTCCCATGAAAGGTGACTCTCTCTGGAGAAAGAAGGAGAGAAAGGAGATAGGCAATTTATTTCACATCAAGAGTGCAGGTTAGAAATAGAGAGCCTCAGTCACTCAGGTGGTTTTTGTTCCCAAACCCTCTGTGGTGGTATCCACGCATGGAGTTCAAAAGTCTTTGTTCTGGAAACTTCTGAGCCAAGTATTTCAAGGCCCTTGGCAAAAACACCTTGCTCAAGGTAGCAGTCAAATGAAATAGTGGAGTAATGTCTGGGTCCTGCCTGCTGCTTCTCCGAGGAACAAGCCACAAGCCATAAGCCAAAGCAGGAAGGACATTATCCCAAACACAACAGTTTTGCAATACAGACAGTTTTCTTTGAAAGGGCTCTACAAATATATTTCTTTCACTTGGGAACTTCAATAGAAGATAATTATTCTTTTCTGCCTCATAATATATATTAAAAATGTTCAAATGTGGCTTTCCAGGGATTTCTGCCAAATATTTTTAGGCACCAGAGCCAGCTTTACTTAATTTTATATGGCCTGCTTAGTCTATTGTAAAATACCCTTTCATGCAGTATGAATTTGTTAAAGAGGCTAAAATATATTCCTTTATGTTAAAGATCTAACTTAAAAAGCTTTCAAGGTTAGGGACGTTCACCCTCTGACCTATCCCACAAAGCAATAACCACTGCGGAGGAATCGAAGCCCTCCTGAAATGCTGTGCACTTCTCCAGGCTCTCCTTACCTCCGTGAAACAAAGGAAGACTGCCACCTTCCAGGAAAGGCAATGTCCATGACAAGAAGGCTGTTTTCAGATAAACAGTCTACTGTATTACCACCAGGGCATACAATATCCCAACCCCTACGTTTCACGGCCTTTTCTGGTTTTAGGAGCTCATGCCAACACCTAGTAATGAGCACAAAAGGCTGTGTGAAACACTGCATTTGATGGAGTGTTTGTGTTGGCTTCCTTAAAATCGGCTGATTTCCAAATCTCATTCTCCACCCCACCTTAGTTATATTTATACTGTTGTGCAGAACAAACTTGGACCCGTATTTAAATATGAAATGCTTTGTGGCCATTCGTGCAAATCTCTTTATCGGGGTCTCGCACATTAACGCCCTTCACAATTGACCCACAGGCCGATTGTTTAACGTAACGTTTCCACGGGGCTGCTTTCATGCACTCACAGCCCTGTTTTTACTGTTCTTAGCTTTCCTGGACAATCAAAAGGAAGTGGACAGAGCCGGCTTGCTGAAAGCTGGAGCTGCCCCAGTGTCTCCTCCTACCTTCTGTCTCGGGTTTTGTTTTTCTATTTCTTTTTCTTTTTTTTTTTTCCCCATCATTTTTGGTGGTAGAGAAGGCAGAGCCAGACTATGTAGTTACAGTCTCTCGATTCTGCGTCTGCTGTATTTTCCCTCCTGGCACAGAGACAATGTGAAGACTGACTGTAACCAGTCTCAGGAAGCCCGTTTCAAGAATTTGTGTTCCCTGTTGATTTATAAAAGCAGTGCAAAGGGGTGTGTGTGTGTGTGGTGTGTGTGTGTGTTGGTAATATTGGAGAGCAGGTGTACAAAACCCCTCTTTCTTAAAGTAATAGAAACGTCCAACATCACAGGGTTGCACCTTACATTTCCCCCCTCCCTTCCCATTTTTAGCTTTGAAGACAAGGGTTGCAACCTGTACAAACTGTTGCAGAAAGACTTAGAGTGACCAAGGCACTTCCTTGGAAACAATGTCCCCCTGAGGTGCTACAGCTAATGACAGTCTAAGCGGCAGTTTTCTCTTTTGTAAGAAGCGAGACTGATTTCTATTTGCACGCTACTGAGGCTACTGAGTACACTAGGTGTACACACAACAAACAGTAATAATGTCTGTCGCCTATGACGGTTGTGAAGATTTAATAAACTATCCCAGGTAAAGCACAGAGCACAGGGTCTGACAAGGAGTGAGTGTGCGGAAACGTCATTCATCATCATCATCATCATGAATCATGAATCTCGGCAAGAGTCAAGAGGTCTCCGCTGTGGCTGATAAAATGATCCAGAGCTCAGGTTTTGGAGTCAAGCACACCTACCTGCAAATCCCTCGTTCACCATTCCCACATACATGACCTTCAGCAAGTTAGCTAAGTTCTTTAAGCCTTAGTGTCCCCATCTGTAAAATGGGGCTAATAAATTGTGTACCTTAAAGGGTTGCCAAAGGGATTATTTTTTTTTAAAGATTTTATTTTATTTATTTACTTGACAGACAGAGATCACAAGTAGGCAGAGAGGCAGGCAGAGAGAGAGAGAGGAGGAAGCAGGCTCCCTCCTGAGCAGAAAGCCCGATGCAGGGCTCGATCCCAGGACCCTGAGATCACGACCTGAGCCAAAGGCAGAAGCTTTAACCCACTGAGCCACCCAGGTGCCCCACCAAGGGATTATTTTTATATATGTACTTAGCACAGTGTTTTGCATGTCAATATACGCTTTACATACCAATTTATAGTAGGTGTCAATATTACTTGCTTATCTAATACAGTTTTATCATAAGGACATAATAAGAAAGTAGCACAGAGGACAAATGTATACCTATTCAGCCATGTATCTTACAGATTATTTCCATAATCAATTGGCTTAATCAGAAGCACATTCCTTAGTCCTTGAAAATCTTTCAAACCAAGGTATTACCATATCACATAGGAGTTGAGCTAGAGAGCCAATCACCCACAGAAATTAATCCTGAGGTGAATTTTTAGGAGAAAGTTGGATGGAACATTAATGAAAGTAAACAATCCTGCAGTTATAAAACAACTCCCACGTTATAGTGACTTAATGCAAAATGATTATTACTGTTCAACTCACAGTTCAGTGCAATGCCATAGGGAGGGTCTGCCTGGAGTCATTGAGAAGCCTGGATCCACCACCTTTTAAAGCCTCCAAGTCCTCAGTTGGATTATTCCTACCCATCCAGTTGACAAGGAAGAGAAGAATATTGGAGAATCATGCAAGATATTTTAGGGGACATTCCTGGATATGGCATATATCACTTCTACCTGTATTCCATTGGCTAGAATTCAGTTATATGTTGCCATCTATTTCAAAGGATATTGACAATTGTAGTCTTCCTGGGAATCCAGAGATTTGATTATCACATGGCACTGTCTGCCTCAGGTGGGTAGGAGGAGTTCACTTCACATCTGTCAACCCAATTTAAACTAGTTAAGGGACAACATGCTATCCTGGAAAGTGAGATGTTGATTTTGATGCATCTGAAAAGAGTTAGGAAAAGAAAAATGGGTCATGTCTGTTCCTTTTCTGATTGGACCACTTGTTGAAATGAGAACCCTCTTTACCCCACATATGTCAAACACACCTCTAGGTGAGTACAAGGGAGAAGTGAAAGTATAATGTGGAGGTCTTCCAAGTCTACTCTAGATTATTTTAATACAAATATTGACAACAATTCTTCACTTAAAGAAAAACATCAGGAACAAATGCTAACCTGGAGGGATGACAGAACAACATGTATAAACCAGGGATATTCCAGACAAACCAGGGCATTCAGTACATGTAGTTATCCTAACTTTGTGCCCCTTGATAGTCATAAATTCTATAGAGCTTTCTCTTTGAAGATAAGTAATGTATCTATCTTTCAGTGCTCCAAGTGGGATTTGCTTATCAAACAGAATCCACTGTGTCTTGATAAAACATCATTGCTGCAGCCTGAGAAGGGGCTTTGCTGAACATTAAGGAATACCCTCTTCCAGAGCTGGTCGTCCCCTAAATTCCAAGTGAAGAGGAGAGGACACACAGACAGGCTAAAATCAACCATGGTGTTCTAGTTTGGAAAAATGAGACAGAATGCACTTTCAACATTCATGAAGCATGAGGGTATAGGATGGCCGTAGGTACAGTCATATAATCTTAATCCCTACCTATACTGCATTTCAATTTGGGATTGTAAAGTGGGCAAAACCACCAAACACCTGTTCACCAAATAGTAGTTTAAAAAACCAGGAGGTACACTCCCTGCTCATAATCCCAAAAGTTCAGAACAGTGAACTTTAGGACAAATTAATGAAATTAAAATTTATGCCCCCAATATCAAGGCCTGGTATTATTTATTTCAAGAGATAGTTTAGATTGAAGAGAAAAATACTTTCAAGAAAAAGATATAAAGCAAGCATGCAATTTTGTTGTAGCTTACAACTGTAGTTCTATCCCTAAAATATCTCTTTTAGCAGCTTTCAGAGTTAAATCATCATCTGCATCTAATTAAGATATTTCTTATCTTTAAAGCTGTTATCACGTAACTAGGAGATTTCTCCAAATCATTAATTTACCTACCTACTCACTCAAATACTCATTCAATACGCATTTGTCAAACACCTTTAGAGAAAAATGGGACTTCAGGCTCTCTAAGTCCACAATATTTTCCAGAAAAGAATCCTGTTAAGGCTGTGGCATGTTCCTTAGATACAGCCAAGGGGATATTCATGATATTTAACAGTGGTAGAGCACAGGAACCAGCCGATCAGAATGGCACCTTCTATAGACTGAATATTTGCGTCCCCCCCAATCTATACGTTGAAAGCCAATCCACAGTGTGATGGCATTTGGAGGTGGAGCCTCTGATAGGTGATTAGGTCATGAGGATGGAGGCCTTATGAGTGGGATTCATGCCCAAAGAGCTCCCTCTTTCCTTCTGCCACATGATGGTACAGCGAGAAGACAGCTATCTATAAACCAGGACATGGACCTCACCAGACACTGAATCTGCAGGTGTTTCGATCAAGAATCTCCCATCCTCCAGAATGATGAGAAATCAATATTCACTGTCCAAGCCATCCAGTCTATGGTATTTTTGTTATAGCAACCAGAACGTACTTAGACACACCTCCACCACTCAACCAGTAAGAAAAGATATAGCTAAAGAATACAATGTGGCCACTCCAATACTTATCAGCTGAAAACAACCCTGGAGCAACCTTAATTCCTGAGAATGGTAAAGACAGACCTTTTTAATAACTAACGCTTCTGAATGCTGTGGTAAAAACAACAGTAGGTTGAGCTGTAGTATAAAAAGTCCTCCTGTATCACTTTCTGAAGAATGTAAATAGGTGAATCTACATTTCATTCCATTGTCAACTCAAGATGAAAACTAGAGAATTTACTGGGTGCCTACTGTATATAAACATGGTACCCATACCTTACTTTTATAATCTCTAATTCTTACAACAATCTTATAACTAACCCACTTTGCAGATGTGAAAGTAGTTTCTGAGAGATTTTCTGTTTTGCTGAGATCACAAATTTAGCTCATGATGGTGGGTTCAATAGCAGGTCAAGCTCAGGTCATTTTCCATTTGCTTTAATTCCATTTTGGGAACTAACTTCTCCCACATGGTGTTCACTCTTAGGAGGAGTGTGAAATTGGCCAGTCCTTTCCTACCCAAGGAGTAGACATGATCCAAGCAAGGTTTGATGAATTACAGAAATGGTCACAATCATTTTCCACCACCACCCCTATATCCATACTACTTTGCAATATGAATTTTGCAGCTCCTCTAATCAGGATCTAAAGTCTATTTCCCTATCCTTTAAATCTAGGCTGGCCTTATGATTTGCTTTGGCCAACAGAATGTGGCAGAAGTGACACTGTGAAGCAGTGTCTAGTAGCAGCTACTAGAAGATGCATAAGTCAGCCAGGCTCAGATCATTTGGGCCTGCTCTGCATAAATGTTCAGCTTAAACCAGCTCAAACTGTCAACCTACAAAATCACGAGCTGTACAAATGTTGTTTTAAGCCACAAAATTTTGAAGTAGTTTGTTACCCAGAAAAACCAAACCAATATGCAAGGATGGAAAAGACCTACAATAAATCCCAGAGGGGACCCATGACAATATTTTTAACTATGTCTTGCTGCCCAGGTGACCAGATCTCCCCTGATTCTTTTCCTCCCCCAGCCTGGCTCTCTAACATTATCTTTGATAATGTGAGCCTTATAAGGCTTATATTCCGAAGCTCTGTTTCGGAAATCCAAGATTCTGATCATGGATGAGGCCACCGCTGCTGTGGATCTGGAGACTGATCGCCTCATCCAGACAACCATCCAAAAGGAGTTCTCCCACTGCACCACCATCACCATCGCTCACAGGCTGCACACCATCATGGACAGTGACAAGATAATGGTCCTAGACAACGGGAAGATTGTAGAATATAGCAGCCCTCAAGAACTGCTGAGAAAATCGGGCCCCTTTTATTTGATGGCCAAAGAGGCTGGCATTGAAAGTGTGGACAGTACATCATTCTGACAGTAGGTCCCACGGGTTGGGAAAGGACTATAGGGATCATGTCTGATTTTTTGTGAGTGCAGTCACACAGAAGTGTATAAAATGTACATTCTAAAGCAGGATCACATTCTATCCAGCTACAGTAGAACCCCCCAACCCCGCTGTGATGATCCTATTTTGATTATACCTCCTTCCTACTTACCTTCCCAGAGATAACTCCTATCCTGAATTTTGTGATAATCATTTTCTCTTGCTTTTCACTTTAGTTTTACTACTTGGTATGTACCCTTAAACAAGGTGTATCTTTTTTAATTTATGTAAAAAAAAAAAAGGTTTATATTCCTGTATTCTTGTAAGTTCCTTTTGTTTAAGTTTGTCAGAGTTTCTGCCAACCAAAAAAAATCTCTAGCTTATCATATAGGCTTTCCAAACTCTTCAATTTGCTGCTGAAAAACTGAGGCCAGAGAGGAAGTTTAGTTATCTGCCTAGAAGCGTGCATCTACTAACAGGCAAATGCCAGGACCAGAATCTAAATGACCTAACTTAGATAGTAGGACCATTATCATAGTACAAAGATATCACCCTAGTCATGACAAAAACCAACTCAGTATCACCAGAGTAAGTAAGGCTACTGGTGGCCAAAAAACAATCACTTGACACAATAACATTTTATTCTCAGGCTTCTCATTGGCTGGTCGTGGATTTTTCTGGTGGGGTAGTCTTTCCATGTGCTCATTCAAGGACCCACGCTTCTTCTGTATAGTGGTTCTACACCCTCTAAGTCTGAGGGATTCCTGCCATTCAGCCAGTACACGAGAACAAAAAGAAAAGAGATGATTCATAAGAGGGTTTTGTGAGCCAGGCCTGGAAGTAGCACCTATCACTGTTCTCAGATTCCACTGGACAGAGCTCAGGCACATGACCACATCAAGCTATAAAGGAAATATAGTCCCAAAGATGAAGTGAGAGCACAGATATGGGCAAATCTTTGCCACAGACTCTTAGCTGGTTTCATACAGAATCACTTAATCACTGAGATTAAACACTTTCTGGTCCTTGGTAAATGACTCCATTCTGAAATGTGACCAATAAAAGGCACACCCACTTTTATTTATTATTGAATAAATGATAATGAAAAATATGGCTCATGCATCAGAAAACCCAGAAATTGAGATCCTTACACTTGCTGTACCTTGCTAGAAAGAAAGCTCTAAAAGAGACCAGACACCCAGTTCAGAATATACTACTGTTCCACCACAATATTCTGTAGTATTTCCATCCCTTCCGCAAAACAAGCCTGGGATTATGGGCGCAGGGATTCTACAAGTAATCATTTGCCTTCCCTTGTCTGATGAACAGCAAGTTCAGCTGTTTACCAACCACTAGATTACTCTTCAGATTTTGGCATTATATTTGAATCACTCAGATACATTTAGGGAAAAAATATTTCTCTGCTTTGCACCTCCCCAGTGGATTTCTTTTCCACTTTTCCAATTTCATAAGAAAGTCCTCAGGAAAAATAGAGTTATAAAAGTATCAAGTTAACAGATGAGATGAGCCTACATTTTTCTTTTCCCATGATACATCCTAAATACAAAAAAAAAAAAAAAAGAAGACTAGACAGAAAGTGAGACCCATCCATCCACATTCCAAGACACGCTCCAGTTACCCAATCACTGTAGAGCATTGCCAGGTCACAGAGACCATGATTTGGACAAAAATGCACCTATTTGTAATATATTCTAATTACTTAGTTGATACTGAAGACTCTGACCAGCCATTAAGTAGCCAATGGACTTTGCCAAGAAACCTGCATGGAAGGTTCTGTGGCATCTTATTTGCTGTAAATTAGAGCACTTTGGACCACAGAGCAAGCCTCTGAACAGCTGCGATTACAAAACAAAGCCCTGGAATGCATATTCTCTCATTTACTGTTTTTACATTTCTCTGTTGCCAAAATATTTGGCTACCTTTTCTTCCTCCCCCACCTCCAGCTCTTTTTTAAGGACAGGGAAGAAATCTAATTCTCAGAAAATGATTGGTTTTCAAAATATGCTAAGCATTTAGACATTTATTAGAAACAGTTTTAGTTCCTCATTAATCTAAAGCAAATTATTATTGATTTGCAAGGGATAGCTCATCTGATATCCTTCAGGCAGTCATAAAAAAAAAATGGTCTGGGCATTAAAAATGGTTTAATGTCTTTCTGGCAATAGCAGCTAAACTCAGTCAATGGCAGCCCCTTCCAACTGGATGAAAAATAGGCCATTCTCACTGTGTGTTCTGTTCACTTTTGCCCAAGTGTTCCAAATAACGTGTGTTCATATGCATTTATTTTCACATTGGGTTCTTTAATCAGCGAGCTCTAGATATTCCATTCATGCTAGAGTGATTTTCAAAGTGGGAAAGAATTCTTGTTAACACTATCATGTGCTTAAACTGGACAAGTTTTGTTATAGTGAGTTTTTTACTATAACTTGTGAAAGTTTTTACTGCCTTGAGGCAATCTCAATGAGACCAGGTTGAAGCCTGCCTTGCACTTACTGGCTGGGAGCATCAGATCTTGAGTCAAACTGCCAAGCTGAATTTCTGGCATCCACCACTGAAGCAACTTACACACTTTTGGTAAACTTCAGCTCTCTCCTCTGCAAAACGGGAATTGCAACAGCATCTATAGCAAAGGTGAAATTTTAGATGAGGTTGCTAATTCTATCCCAGCACCAGGATTAGAGATTCTCTATTAATATAAGAGTTCTCTAATAGAGATTTCTCTATTAATATAGGCTATTGGCACAGGCCCAAGATTATTAGTAGGTGAATATTAGCAGCTTTACCTGCTCCTTGCTCGCTAAAAAGGACTACGCTTTGCCAGCTTCCTCTCCCCCAGAAAGGTTCAGCCTTGCCAGACTATAGCAAAGGGGGAGGGGTAGAGGGAGGACATAGGCCAACACAATTTCAGGAGTTTTAAATAATAAATAGGCACTGGTGTGGTATGTGAGGAAATTTATTGAAAGGTAAAGGGAGATCTGAAGTTATGTTCTTACAGCATGTTCTTATGTTTATGGTATTCAAGAAATGCAAGTGGAAGATGTGAATATTTCTAAATTTCTTTTTGAATGCTGGTTTCTGTGTGTATGTGTGTGTGTGTGTATGTGTGTGTCTAAGTACTATCCTGATTGGATAGGACCACTTAGATTATTGAATTGAGCATATTTACTATATCTACCATTCTTACTTAGTGTCATTACTTAGTATTATTGTATATTCTGGTTTAGTTGGCCTCTCTGTCCTTAATCAATAGTATCTTGCTTTCACTTTCAAAAATGTACTGGTTTATACAATAAAATTCATGATCACCCTCCCACTACTGTTGTCGTCACTGGTGGTATCACTGCAATTGTAAACATTTACATCATCTATCTATACTTGGAAAAATATTTTTTCTTAAATTTTTATTAGCAAACAAATTAGTTCTTCAGACAATTAAAGCATGTCAAAACTCACTTGCTCTATGAATGCCAACTTCTAGGTAAAAGTGAAATTTTAGATACCATCTGACCCTAACTTATCCAATTAGCTCATTCATATACCTCAATGACATCTCCCAAATAATCTTTCCACTGTAAAGTCCCTTCCTCTTCATATCCTAAAAAGACAAAGGGCAGGTACCAAAGTTGGGCTACTACAGGTTCTTAATGTGGATACTTTGCCCATAAGAACACAGAAATCTAATTTATATGACAAAGCCATTTATACTTTCTATACTTTCAGGTCTTCAGACACAACAAGAATCTTAGCAGCAGGAGCAGATATCCTCCCTACGCTTAATTATCGATCTCACAGTACTCATTTTAAAAATGAGTAATTACTTGTTCTTTAAAAATTAATCAGGACTTACAATAGGCATAAACTGGTCAGCAAATCCACTAGGGAAGGAAGCAAAAAGAATAGGCTAAGTCACAATTAGCATACCTGTGAACTTGATGCCCTATGTGTTAGCTTTTCCTTCCTAAAAGATAAGGTTTAAAGTAATTCAAGAGGCAGTATTTCCATTTTGTAGTGAGAATCTTAGGATGCCAATTACACAATACTTATTGTCAAGCCCTTAAATTTAATGATCTTTCTAAGACATATATGAAGCATATGAAGATCCATTACAGGATTTAATTTTAAAGGAGAGAGGAATCCATTATGAATCTCTGAAGACAATTATAGTGAAGTATTCATTGTTCTCTACTTGGAAATTTTTACAAAAACATTTTTTTTAAATATTCTTTACAAAAGAAATAGTTTAAGATGTAATATGGACATGTTTTCAAGCCAAATGGACACATTTCTACCTTGAAGGAAGAAGACAGTGAGGATAAACATGCAAATAGAAAAAAAAAAATTAAGTATTTGCTGAATGAATTATTCCCATGTTCAGCTTGGTGGCAGTGATTTTTTTACAGCTCTTTCCACTTTTCAAGGTTTCCTCCATCTTCCTTGGATATATAAGCCAGATTTCTCTCTTTCTCAACTTCCGTCTAAATTTCCAAAATGTTTCTTTGGCTTTGGTCCTCTAACACCACTCAGTAAATGTGTTCACTACCTTGGGAGTATCTGTGGTCATATAATTCCATAATCATATTTGTAGATGATATATTGTAATTCACTTAAGCTGGACTTAGCGCTCAGCATGAGCTCACAAAGATGTCCATGACAGTGATCAACAATGACTTCATTGTCTAAGGATGAACTCAGCAGCTTTTTAACATCTGCAGAGGGGAGGCCCATTTCAATGACAAACAGAACCTCAAGGTCAAAAGAAATCCTAAGAAATCAAGTGTCTCTAAAATCTGAAAATAATTGATTTCATAGATCACTATGGAGCAAGAGACTGAAACTGCTTCTTCAATTGGCATTGTCATGGAAAAACAAGAACTGAACATCACTTTCTTGAAGTTATGATGAAATTCCTGGGGCAACATACCAAAGTGAAAGCAATGTGTACAAAGCTGTGTGTGAGCGACTGACAGAAATTTCCGAATTCTGATCTGCACACACTCTATTAAATATGATTAGATCTATTAAAAATACAAATCTATCTGCGTAATCACTTTCAATTCTATAGCCGCTTTTATCTCCGAAACCATGTCCAATTCCTCTTCCTTCATGTTTCATTTCTGGAAAGGTTTTGTTAACTGATTTTGTTCTCAGATGCTATCACTTTATTGTCCACTATGTACACTCTATTTTTATTTTTTAGACTTGTTATGACATTTGAAGGACAATTCCATTATGCTAAGCTGCATTTTTCACTGCAATGATTTTCTTTCTGTAACTTGTCTTCCTAAAATTTTCAAATTATTTTTGGGCCCTTGTCATAAAATCACATCATTTACCTGACAATCTTTGATATTATTACATTTCCTCCAATATGCTTTAGAAGCACAGCAGAATCATCCATGCTACCTCTAGGAAAACACTGCAGAATCAAAGTTAGAAATTTGTTCTGGAAAAGTATGTAGTAGCCTTCAAAAAAGTATCTAGTAGCCTTCAGGCTACCTGTCAAAGGGAGTTCGTTCATATTTGGTTCAATAGTTTTGTTTTTTTGTTTTTTGTTTTTTGTTTTTCTGCTTCCTGAAAGCTTACCTGGCAAGTTAATTGTTGAAGAGGGAAGAGAAAAAAATGTAGGTAATAAAAAGTCAGCATCCAAGAGAAAAAGCACAGAGATGATATGGGAATATAGCTGTTCCAGATGGGAATGAGCATAAAATTCTAAGTACACAGAAAATTTATCTTGGGGTTGGGTAGAGGAAAATAAAGTTTCAATAAGAAAAAATTATTGTCAAAAAACAAAAAAATTTTAAAAAAAGAATGAATAGAGAACATCCATAAAAAAGAAAAGAAAAGAAAAGAAAAAATTATTGTCAAAGAGAAAAAAAATGTGGTACCACAGGGAGTAGGGCACTAGGAAAACTGCTTGAGGGTGGGACCACAAAGGGCAGATGAACAAAATTAGGTGGAGCCCAAAATAAAGTGAAGCCTTTATTAGCAGACCTGTTGACATAACAATCTCATTGTTATGTAAGACCCAAGGAATTTCTCCCAGGATCCATACCATTCCTCACAATCGACCTGCTACCAGGGTAAGATGCAAGTCTTTTCAGGTTTTTTAGACTTAACAAATATGTCTGTGATAGAAATATTGAAAGCTCAGCCAATAACTTCTGGCTCCTGAAACCTTCTCTGCAGTGGAAATTAAAACAGAATATATATTCTTTTCACAAAGTATTTTGATGAAGAAACTGGGCATTGAACCATGAGGCTTTGCTAAGGTTCCCAGAGGTCAGATGTAAAACCAACAGCCTGCCCTCAGTGAACTTTCTCTAAGTGATGCTTCTTCCAAATGGTAAGAGAGTTCTGAGACCAAATCAAAAGACTCCAAATAGTTACGATTGAAAGTAAACATATGAAAAAAAAAAAAAGAAAGAAAGAAAGTAAACATATGTTTCTAACTCATCAGCTTTTAGAAAATCAACAGGTCTTGCTATATTTATCATTTAATACTTTCTATAAGAAGCTGTGCATTGCTCTCGGATTTAAAACGTGTCATTTATGTAGAATCCAAGGGCAACCATTACAAAAATCCCAATCACTTGCAGAAACAGACAAATTATTTCACTCAATTAATCTCTGTAATAAAGACATATTTAGAAGCAAAAAGAACTGAGTCTCTTTATCACTGGGATCTACATGCCTGGCCTCAGGTTGAGCTAAAATGTAACCATATGTAGCATATTAAGATTGTCAGATTTTTTTTTTTTTTTTCATTTATGAAGAACACTCTGAGGGTTTTTTTTTTTGTTTGGTTTTTTGTTGTTGTTGCTGTTGTTGTTGTTTTAAGATTTTACTTATTTATTTGACAGAGGGAGAGAAAAAGCACAGCAGGAGAAGCAGCAGGCAGAGGGAGAGGGAGAAGTAGGCTCCCAGCTGAGCAGGGAGCCTGATTCGGGGCTCATTCCCAGAACTCTGGGATCATGACCTGAGCCGAAGGCGGACACTTAACTGACTGAGCCACCAAGCACTCCAAAAACACTGTGAGATTAGAAGAGAGCTGTGTTCTCCTTTGTATCCCAAGGCTTCAGGTTACATAGATTATGAAAGATTATGAAAGCTGCAAATCAAAGACCTTGATATTCCCAAGAAACTTCTGAAATGCACACAGCAAAAGATATTTGTTCAGAAAAGAATAAGAAACAGAATTTCAGCAAGCCCGTAGAACTTCAGAGAAAACAGACTGGCCTGGTCCAAGCAGAGCAGAGAAGTAACACAGAATTTATCTGCATTTTCTTCCAACCCTTTAATTCAGCTATGACTCCTAAAAAGCAATGTGCACTCAGGGATGCCTTCAAAGATCTTAAGTGAGAATGGGTCTCTGCCCTTGAGCTACACCAAAATGTGTCTATAGATGTCAACAGTCAGTTCCCAGGAAGCAGGGCTTCAGACAGGGGTTCTTGTGTGAGACATAGAGAGAGGGAGGGCTCTCAGGAGAAACCTGTGAGGAAGCAATGGGAGCAAGATAAGATAAGGGGATGAGTTAGGCAAAGGCATGCCTTCAGAAATCCAGCCTGAGCCTGATCCTTTAGGGAATTCTAGAGAGTGAACGCACCGTGTCGTTGGTCCAGCTTGTTGGACAAGGAGCCAACAATACCTGCTAAACAGCCCTGTGAAAAGGATCTGGGTGGGCCACCTATAGTATCTCCTATAGAAGGTGTGTATAGCCATTATATAAAAATGGAACATTTTCCAAAACAATTAATTTTGCTTAATAATTGAGAGGCCATGGTTTGACCTTTTTTTTTTCCCTGTTGGCAAAAAAAACAGAATTTTTTTTCTTTATGTTAGAGCAAAATGATGTGTATTTTTAAGACAAAACAAGACATTTCCAGCACCAAACTAATCATGTCACATCTTTAATCAAAATTTTCCCAAGTCTTTATTCTTGGAAATATCTGTGGTTTGTCCACCAACTCTTTGGCGAAATGACCATGAAATTTAGGAGGGTCCCATTTCCCCAGGTCCAGGGATGAAAATATGACCAGTCAATCAAAGTTGGCATCCTCTTGTCTCCAGTGGCTGGTTCAGACGAAGGAACATGATCCAAGTAATAAAGCCATTGAGAGTTCTCCCTCTGACTTTTAATAGAAATAGAATGAAACCATCACCCTCTTTTTGCAAGGGCTGCTAGATGTAAGCCTAGACCTTTGGGTGCCATATTTGCCTTAAGAATGAAGCTGACTCACAAGAACCAGAGTGCAGAAACAAGTGAATATAGCTATTCCTAAAGTCAATACAATCCTGGACTGTTGTTGTACTGGTTGCCTGTCAATCGCCCTGCAGTCAGTTTTATCTGAAAGAATACTGATCGCTAGATTTACCCATCAACTGCAGGATAAAATCTAAACTCTTTTGTAGGAAAAATATGGTCCTCTACCGACCCATACAAACCCTTCCCCTATCAATCCTCTGTCTATCCCAATTCAAGTCCTGAAAACAGTGAACATGGGCGCCTGGGTGACTCAGTCTGTTGAGCATCCGACTCCTGATTTCAGCTCAGGTCATGATCTCAGGGTCATGAGACTGAGCCCTGTGACATAAGACTCCATGTGCTCAGCATGGAGTCTGCCTGAGATTCTTTCTCTCCTTCCACCTCTGCCCCCGCTCCTGCGCACTCTAATAAATAAGTAACATCTTTAAAAACAACAACAAAAACAGTAAACAGCTCACCATTCTCCAATCTCACAGTGGCTTCATTTCATGCCATCAGACCTTTGAAAAGGCCCTTGTCATTGCCTGGAATGCCTGTTCCATATACAGTCTATCCTTAGACTTCTGCTAGATTACTCACCCTTCTACCCAATCTTTTCTGGTAGTCTCAGCCTCCTCCAAAGTGCTTTTCCTCCATGCTCTGCCTTTGATTGGTTGTTCAGCAAAGACAAATTGTCCTCTTTCCTCATCAGACTCTTAAAGTTATCTTCCAAAAGGGATATACTTTTTCTTTTTGTATCCTCAACCTGAAGCAAAATAACACATACTAAGCAGGAGTTCAATTAGTGTTTGAGAATGAAAGAAAAATGAGAGAGGGTGGGAAGAAAAGAACCAAGATTCCAGAAAATTCCAGGATATTCTTATGCTCCAGGAAACATATCTTCATTTGTGAACTTCATATACTGATCCCAAGCCATCAGAGAGATATTTTCAGATAGGAGTTTCTCTTTCTACCTCACACATCACATTCTTCAAAAATGTGTCTACTTATGAATTAGACTATAGCTTCCTAACAAAATACTTTTATATTAATTTTATTTCTGCCACATAAAAAAAATGCCTGTAAGGCAAGAACTTAAAACTCAGTATTACTCTTCCAAAATCTCAGAATATATTGCATTCCACTGATGTTAACAAAATTGTCTATCATATAGACCACAATCATGAACTGCTTAGTTCCATGGCACTTAAGTTCCTTGCAGTCTGGCCTGATACTTAAATTATCTAATCTTCAGTTCTTCATTGATGAAATGAGAATAGCATAAATTCCCTGATAACATTGTTACGAAGAAGAAAATGAGACAGTGACATATAAGTAATAACTTAATAAATATCAACATTATCCTCATCTTCATTACTAGTACCTCTCCTTGTTGTACCAGAAAGATTGTGCATCTATTCTAGCCTTGTTCTCCCTGTCCCCCATGCCTGGAATATCTGTCCTAGTTTCTCATTTCTTCACCTCCTCTCCATCTCTCCTAACCAATCCTATGATTCATCTCCTTAAACTATCTTCATGACAATCAGCATGGCTTCAAACCTCTTTATTAATTCTTAGACACTTGAAATATAGAAGTATGCTTAGCTTTAAATGCTCTCTAAGTTGCAAATGAATGGAATCTTTTCATTGGTGAATTGGAGACTAAATGACTGCCTGAAACCCAAAGGTGGTTACATTCTTTTTTCAGGTCCTATCTGCTGGTGTTTTATAAGACTTTCATCACTGATATTTAATTCAATATGATAGAACCCTTTTATTCAAAAGCCAAACCAACTAAAGAATCTGAGAAGCTAATTTTCCCCTCATCCACTCTAGTCAGTTATAATGGCTTCCTAAAGGCTACAGAGGGCTTGGGAAAGGTCAAGGAACTTAGTATGCTAAAATCACCTCTGTACATTCTAAGTCTTTAAACTAGGAAATCCAGATGTGGTAATATGATGAGTCCTGGTTAACCAAACGGTTAACAATTTACTACATTGCTCCTGTTCTTTAGCCCTCCTTAAATGGAATTTTCCTGTAAATCCGTACCTACTTCACTACCCGCCCCCGCCACACACACCCCCCCCACCCGCCCCAGTTTAGTGAGAAAGTCATGATGTTCAAGTCATTGTGTGACAAATCCCTTCCGTTCACACCGGGAAATGTTAATTATCTGCCAGGTTTCTGTAATCCTTCTCCACACTCCTGGGAGAGGCGAATTTCAAAGTGACAAGTGACTGTGAGGTGTGTCCCACACTATCCCCAAGAGAAAGGGGCCCCTTTTCACTTATGTGGCTTCCTCTCACTCTTGGGGTAACAGGAGTGTCAGGGAACTGTGGAGGAGATATTCCAGGCCTGGAAAGTTTAAGTCAAGGCCCACTGGGAGGAGTTTGCTAAAACCTTCCAACTCCTTCTCACTGTTGCTGATCTTTTTTTCCTTTTTTTTTTTTTTTTTTTGCTCTGGAAATCATTGAATACCAAATAGGACATCCATATGGAAATCCTTTGTGCAATCCAAAGGCTCTAATGGAGTTACTTTTTGGAAACTATAGAATTTGGCTTCTAAGAGTAAACTGGTTGGTCCTTCCAACTCCAATCTTGGCTACTTCTTTCACTGAATCCAAGATAATGATCAACTGACTCCCAAATTTCAAATAGCTGCTTTGTCCCCCAACACTGTCAAATGGAAATTGGTAGGAAATATTTAAGAACTGTATTATTCCTGGACCTGACATTCTTAGTAGATGATGATGATGATGATGATGATCCTTACTTCATTTATTAAACATTTATTCTGTGTCAGTCATTTTAGAAGAACTCTGTATCTATTTCCCCTTTTAGTCCCTCCCCCCAAATATTATTCCACATGAAAGTCAAATGATCTTTGAAAAACACAATTCTGACCATGTCATCCCTTCTAATATTGTTCACAGATTCCCATTTATTATCCATACATTGAGAATATTAATAGTAAGAATTACACAGCTAACAGTGGATACCTACCTACTACTAGGTGCAGCAGACACTTGGACAAGATTGATGTGTATTAACTCATTTAATCCTTATTAAAAGCCTATGAGTTGAATACTACAATTACTAAATCCCATTTCTCTGATAAGGAAGCCAAGGTTTAGAGAAGTTCAGTAATTTGCCTAAGGAAGCACGACCCAAAAAAACAACAAACTACTTCCTCCAACACTTCTGTGTGATGGGTCCAGAGTCCTCATTGTTAAGCACAAGGCTTTGGGGTGAGTTTTGGAAGATAAAGCCTATGATATGGCCTATAAGAGTGACCTTTAACTATAGGAAGCATATTGAAGGTTGCTGGAGGGAAGGTGTAGGGGATGGGGTAATTGAGTGATGGGCATTAAGGAGGGCACGTGATGGAAGGAGCACTGGGTGTTACATGCAACTGATGAATCATTAAATTCTACCCCTGAAACTGGAAAAAAAAAAAAAAGTGACTACAAATTTTATGAATAATTACAGTAGGTGGCAGATGTAAACTGGAACTCTCCCAGGCAAACCAGAACTACCCATAGAGTCCTATTTGACTGCTGTCTGCCTTGCCAGCCCCACCACCAGTTGTACCCTAATCATTCTCTGGATCCCCATCCTAGGGCTCCTCTTTCTGTTCCTTCAACAGGCCCTGCTGCCTTTGGATACAGAACTCTTCCTTCACAAAATTCTCTCCCTCCTATACTCTCCTCAGTCTCCTCTCCTGGTTAGCAGGCTCATTCTTCAGCTCTCAGCTCACAGCAGTCCCCCTGAACTAAGTTAGGGAACGCTTACATGCTCCACAGGATAGCATAACTGATTCTGGTTACTATCTGTCTCTTCCACTTCTCTCTATGCTCCATAGGGGAGCTGTTCTCCATTCCCTTTAGTACCCTTGTACCTGGCAGAGGTTAAATGCTTAGTAAGTATTTGTCATAGAAAGAGAGGAAAGGAAAGAGAAAGAAAAATACATAACAAGATCCTGGCTTTTGTCCAGATTGAATAGATATAAATTTACTTATTAATTCATATATATATATATATATATATATATATATATATAGTACCTCTCTTCTCTTCCCC
>NW_019154090.1:35953629-36193427 GCF_002288905.1 Enhydra lutris kenyoni | reverse complement strand
ATATATATATATATATATATATATATATATATATATATATAGTGCATCTCTTCTGTTCCAGGTGCCATTCTAGGTGTTGAGGATTTAGCTGGAATAAGACTGGAAAAGGGACCATTCTGGATAACAACCAATAAATCCATAAACAAATAAGCAAGACAGTTTCAGATGGTTCAGAAAGTGTTACAAAGTAAAAGGATGATGTGATAGAAAGTCACTGGGAGATGAATATAAATTTAATAGCCAAGAGTTCAAGGCAAGGTGACATTTGTGCTGAGTCCTGAATGATGAGAAGCTCTATAGAACACTCCAGGTGGAGGGAAAGCTTGTGTTAGCTGTGTAGGATAGAAAGACAAGTGTGGCTGGAGGAAGTATATGACCAGGAAAAAATGGTTGAGAGGGGGGTTAAGGAGTTGTGGAGGCGGTTCATATAGGACATTAATAAACTGTAATGAATTCATATTTTATTTCATGTGCAGTGGGGAAGCATTGGATTTTAAAGAGTAGGATGGCTTGCTTTGATTAACTTTTTTTTTTTTTTTTTTTTAAGACTGAATTGAGAATAGACTGGAGGAAAAGGGCAGAAGCTGGGAAAGAACTGCAGTAATCCAGGCAAGAGACAGGCAGTGAACGAAGTGGTACCTAATAGAGGTGTGGTCTAGCAGTGCTTCTCAAGCTCAACTATGCACCAGAATTGCTAGAGAGCTTGCAAAAGAACAGATTCTCATTCTGCAGGTCTGGGGTGGGGCCTGGGATTCTAAATTTCTAACAAGCTTTCAGGTGATACTAATCTTGCTGATCCAAAGACCACAACTGAAAAAACAAGAGTCTATAGAACTTGATAGATGACATCTGGAAGCCACAAAAAGAGAGGAATTGAGGGTTATTTGTGGGGTGTTTGTTTTCCTTGAGAAATTACAAACATGGTAGTGGCATTTACTGAGATGGAGACATTTATCACCATTCCTGCTTTTCAAGTTACCATACTGCTGTCTGCTGGGGTAGAAAACTTTTTAGGATTGAATAGCAACTCACTCTGGCATGGGAGCCAAATTTGGGATTAAGAGAGTGTAAAATCACATTTCTGGCCCAGTAGAAAATTGATGCTTGAGCTATGATGAATCCAAGCTCTTAGCAGTAAAATGACCCTCTTTGGATGAGTCTGCATACATTGCCAAGTACTTGGTTTAAAAAAAAATGGTTTATGGATCTTTTTTTTCTTTCCCATAAACATCAGGTGCCCTTAAAGGGTGGTAAAAAATTGGGTCATAGCACAGCTGAAGTAAATGGGACAAGGAAAGGATTCTTCTACTTTTGTACATACTGTCCAACAGTTGTTCACTTGTCCTTAGCAAGCTCACAATCTTTATATTCCTGGCAGAACTTGTTTAAGTTCATAGCCAACAATTCACCATCTTTAGACTTCACCGTGCTTTATAGAAAATGAATCCCAGCCACTGAATTGCTAAGCAACTGTTAAGTGTGCTCACAAATGAGGGCTTTTAATATTTACAAATCTGCAAACTGTTCTAGAATTCTCTGCCCTTGCTCAAAGATGTTGTGCAAAGCCAATTGGAAATTATCTGGCTCCAGATGTGCATCATAAATTGAATCTGACTTTATATAAGTTGTAGGACTTCACTGGTTGCTCCTAGAAATGGAAAAACATGGCAGGTCCAAGACTCCCCCTACTATTCAGGTTCTTTTCGTGTCTCTTCCATTCTGGGAACAGAACTCCTGTTTCTCATGGGCTGGTCAAGTCAATCTTGTTGCACAGCTCTCAACGTGGAATTGTGTTTTGCCTGAGTTTAAGCTCTTCACAAAGGAGGGTTTTCAATAGGCCCAGAGTATTTCTGATTTGGAAGGGCAAGCTGAGTTGGAAAATATGATTTTCTGGCCTGAAAAAAATTTTTAAAAGATTTATAAAAATTCCCAGAAGACTCTTTGGACATCAGCTAGCCCTTACTAAGACTATTGTACAAATGAATTGGAAACATATGGATTAAGTTCCCCCGGAATTAAACAAGGTTTCACACATGAAGGAGGTAGGAACAGGGGTTGGTACAGAGAAGAGAGTGACAAAAACATTTCAAATCTATGTTAAATCAAGACCCCTGGAAAAATCCACTTTATAAATGAATGAAAATGCTACTGATATCTCAATTCATCCTGATTTGAGATGTTAAATTTGTTCTAGTGTAGAGATCTTTTCCTTGACATTGGTCTTCAAGAATAATCTGATAAATCAAACAGAAAACATTGTTATCCTGGCCTCTTTTACATAATCTTATTAAGTTCCATTCAGTAGCTTCGATGGAGGTAAGTGGCCTATAAGCATTATCTCTTCTGAGGAATAAAGTCTAGGAAATATTTTTCATGATCACAATCTAGAGGCATTTTCTAACCTTCTCCAGTGGGCTATGAGAAGATTGAGGAAAATGCATCATTATTTGACAAATGGGAAATAGGCCTGCACTAAGACTTATGATCCTAGCATGAAGCAGAATGTTGAGCAAAAAAGAGAAGTTGATGCATTTTAATAGCAATTATAGTACAAACAAACCAAAAAAAAAAAAAGTGACCTTGATAACTTTCCCTGCATATAGCCAAGGTCAAGTCCAACTTAACATTCTTTTCTAAAAATGCTGCTTTGTCACACTGCCAAGGACAAAGGAAAGTTGAGTCCAACTATATATCTTTTAAAATCTTGGGAATGTTTTAACAAGGAGAGAAAATTTTCTCATAATTACCATATAAGATGTCTGGATTCAATGCCTGCTATGTTCCTAGAGTTTAGAAAACAGTGAGCTGTGCCTTAATCCTGAGTTTTTCTTTATTTATTCCACGAATCTGAATAGCAAATCCTTCTTCTAATAAACAATGTCAAGACAAATCTAAGTCAAAGTCTGACAAATTGTCATTTTCACCATCTTAACGCAGGCTAAGGAACTCATTTCTACAACTGGAATCCAAAATCACCAAACTCCTGAGAAGACTGGCTTCCCCCATCTATTACTCTCACCTCTCCATCCTTTTCCTACAATTCCCCCAAGTCCACTACATGTCCCAAAGCCTTCATTCTGTTCTTAAAACACAGTTAGCTTTTGCCCATCTTGGGGCCTTGATAATGGCCATTCCCTCTGCCTAGAGGGAATCCTTGTACAACTTATTCCTTCTCACCATTCTGGTCTGTGTTCAAGTGCCCACCCTTTGTCCCAGTCATTCCACAATCTATTAAACTGTTCATTTTCTCTCTTAGTAAATTGTCACTCTCAGAAGTTATTGCACTGCTCCATTTATCTACTAGTTTATTTGTGTCTCCTCACAAATTGTATGCTTCATGAAAGGAAGGACCATATTTGGCTTATTACTCTGTTCCCAGCAACTAAGACAGGAACTTGCCAAGAGTAGACACTCAATAAATATTTGTTAAATGGATTAATTAATTAATTCATGAGCCATGTAATAATTGCTAATAGTGCCCATCCAGATCTCTTTTCCAGTTCTATTCATCCCCAGCTACTGTGTGGTCCATGCTGCTAAGGACTAATGCCTGTACCATCCTCTAGAGGACTACCCTTGGACAACTGGAGCACCTCATCTGTAGGAAGTTTAAAATCCCCTTGAGGCATCCCATAGACAATGACTGACAGAAGCCCAGTTCTGAGTAAAACAAAGTTGTGTGGTATCATTCACCCTCCAGAGCTCCATGCAGGATCTGACTGAAGCTAAACTTTATCTGAAATCTTGTTTTTGCTATGCATTTTCCATTTCCTATCCTGCTTCTCTCATTCCTTTTCTCACTCAACAAACAACTTTTCCCTAAATTCCTGTCCCATGTCCTACTTCTAGGGAACCCAACCTAAAATAAGACATAAATAAAAGTTCATGAAATCAGCATCCATCCACCAATAATTGTAGGCAGTGTCCAGTTAACATTAAATTTGTGTTTATAAACAATTGCCATGTGTATTCTGAATGCCAGTGGGGGGGAGAGAAGGTGTGGTTCTTACAACAGTGGTCTGAGAGTCCTTGCAGTTATTGGCAAGGACCCATGTATTCATTTGCATACCAAACTTCATTTGCAGACTACCTTAATGACACACCTCATACAAATATATATGTATATGGATGGAGATGGATTTTATAATACTAAAATTTATTTATAACTAGGGGTAATTCTTGGTCACTTTATTTTTTATTCTTTCAATACTCTTAGGTGTGTAAATATTTTTTAATGTTAAAGAGGGATTTTTATACTCTAAAAAGGGGGGTATTGTTGATTTAGAAAATGAATTCTTAAAGTAAAAGAAAGGGATAACACTGTGTCTAAAGAATCAACCTAGGGACCCAGGATCAAATTCCAAGAAAAAGTTGCCTTCTCTGCCTCACAATCTCTTTCTCCATACACCTTCCTAAACTCTTTCATCTATTGTTACTACCTGAAATTCCTAAGTTGGAAACTCATTTCAGTTAATGAACATTATCATTAAAAAAATGCCATTGTGTCTGGGAAGTTTAGGGAGTCAGCAACCATCCCCACTTTAGTAAGAAATTTCCAAGCCATTGATTCAATAAATATTTCTTGAGAACCCATTATGTATAAGGCACTAAGCTTATCTAGCCAGGGATACAAAGTTCCGTAAAGGACAGGTCTTTCCCAGAAAAAATGGAAGAAAAGGGAAAAGGAAGAAAAAAAAAAACAGAAAAGAAAAGCAAAGTTTTCTTCTTATCATCTGGCTAACAAAACTTTGAGCTTGAAAAATTCCAGTGAGGCTGGAAATAAGACAGATGGAGGCATGAAACACAGAAGGATTAAGGAAATTAAAACCCTAATAAGGCATGAACAGGTGAGAAGAGAGGTTCCAGGAAATAAAGATGACAAAACAAAGTTGGTATGGTCATAAATGTTGCCTAAATAAAAAAGAAAAGGGGGGGAAATACCCAAAAAAAAAAAAACAAAATAAAACAAAACCCCTCTCATCCCTCTCCCCAGTATACAATGTAACTCTTCGACTTTAAATTCAGTGACTATTGATCTCCTTTATGTATACTGTAATAAATGTTATTGCCCTATGGTAGGACTCCAATCACTCACTCCAGTTGCTTTGCAAAAGGCAATGCTGTTTTTCAGACCTACTTATTAATATGTATCTTAACCTGCAATTCAATCTATAGAGCACTAGGTCTTTGTCCACAGGCTTATGATGATACTCTTCATTAAAGCTGAGCTATGATTTGGGAAATAGGCCAGCATTTTTCCCCATGAAGTAATCTTTGTATTGACTAATAAACACTCCCATGTTCAACACAGGACGGCTTTGTTACCACATATACCTCACTGGTTTTAGATCCTATCTGGAGGTTTGAGGGGGAATGTTAGACATTCATCCCAAAAGGCATGTATCAATCATCTATTATGCACCAAGTGCAATGCTATGCACTGGGAACATGAGTTAAATACCTCACTTCCATGAAATCAAACTTTTGAATCCCAGAGAAGTAAGATTAATTCTGCCTAGTGGAATCCAGGGGAGATGGTGAGATGGAACTGATGTCTATCTGGTCCTCAAAAGAAAAAGAGGTAGAAAAGGGGGTAAAGGCACCCCACCTAGCCAGAAGAGCCTGTGCAAATATGTCAAAATGGGAAGTATGTGGTCTGTCAGGGAGAGGTGAAGAAATTAGTAAAGCTAAAAAGTAATACCTGCACACCTCTTCATGTGTTTAGGGCTACTGACCATTTGGGTATGCTCTTTTGTGAAGTGACTGTTCAAGTCTTCTTTCTATTTCACTATGGGGTCATTTGGCTTTTCTTTTCAATAAATAGTAGCTCTTTTTTTATATTTAAGATAGGAGTCCTTCTGCCAAGCATATATATTGCAAATATTTTCTGATCCATGGGTTTCCTTTTCTATCTCAGTGTTGTCTTTTGAAAGACAGGGGATCTTAACATAACCAATTTATCAACTTTTCCCTTTATGCTTAGCACATTTTAGGTCTTGTTTAGGAAAACTTTTCATGGTCATACAATTCATAATTGCCAAAAGTTGTAAGCAACTCGAATGTCCATCAAGAGGAAAATGGGTGGAGCACCTGGGTAGCTCAGTGGGTTAAAGCCTCTGCCTTCAGCTCAGGTCATGATTTCAGGGTCCTGGGATTGAGCCCCGCATTAGGCTCTCTGCTCAGCAGGGAGCCTGCTTCCCTTCCTCTCTCTCTGCCTGCCTCTCTACCTGCTTGTGATCTCTTGTCTGTCAAATAAATAAATAAAATCTTAAAAAAAAAAGGGTAAATAAATACCCTTTCAATGGAATATTATATAGTGATGAACATGAACTACAACCATGCATAATACGGATGAAACAAACATTATGTTACTGACAATGTAAAACAGATACTCTAAGATTCCATCTATATAAAATTCCATATATGGAAAAACTTATCTATGGAATTAGAAGTCAAGACAATGGTTATCCCTGGCAGATGGTGACTGGGAAGGACCTTGAGGGGCTTTTGGGTGCTGATTGCATTCTGTCTCATAATCTGGTTGCCAGTTTATGGCATGCAAGTTTCATAAGAATTCATCAAGTAGCACATATTTTCTGTATTTATATTTCCATAAAAATATTTATATTTAAAAATGTAAGACAAGGTCACGTGAGGGAGAATAGTGACAAAAAGAAATTAGGCTGAAAAGACAACAGATCTAGAATTTAAACATCCCTACTAAGAAGTTTGTCAAGTTTTAATTAGTTTTAAGGTCTGGGCTTTAGACAGACTCCCTTGCCATGGGGAGGACTGAGGCAAGTATGTATCTGAGATGAGGGAAAGGGACCCATCTGGAAGCTCTACAACAGTCCAAGTGAGAGATGAGGAGGCCTGATTAGAAGAAAAGACAGTGGCAGTGAAGAGGGATGAACTTGGGTTTTCCCACTGAATGTTTCTTTAAAATCTACTCACCAGTGTCATAAGACCATAAGCACCTGCCCAAAGTGTGGGGGGCAAAGGCCTACAAGTCTTTGACAGATGTTGAGTTTTCAAACAATGAGAGACCTTGATAAACATACCTCTCTCCTGGATTTATGAAGTCCAAGCACTTTTGTCTGGCTCTTGTCTTGGATTGTAAGACATGAGTGCTAATACAAATCCACATATGGCTTAGTGGAAAGTTCCAGAACTGACACAATATTGTTTGGACAAATTTTTCCTTTCCTCCTTTCTTCCACCCTCCCTTGCACACTATTCAAGTCCTCTTGCTGGGTGGTTTCTACTTGTCTTGTTAATTCCTTCCTCTGTCTACATGCTTATTAGGAGAAAGGATGATTCCTTTTCTTGGAAATGAGGAGCTCTGAAAGGCAGGAACTACACAGGGCACTCAGGTAGGCAGCATGTTGCAAGATGGAGCATGAGCAGGGCCTCTAGGCACTGAGAGTGCCATGAAATCTTCCATAGGCACAGGATCAGGATCCCATTGGTGCCACCTCTGAGAGGCAACAGGGTGGGGTACAAACACCTTGTTGTCACCAGTGCCTTCTCCATTATGTTCATTAGCAAATATTTATTGGGCTTCTCTGGCTGAGCCACCCACTCAATTAAATGCTTTGTGGGAAAGGACGGGAAGGGAGCATAATGTGAAATCATGATCCAAAGACCCAGGGTGCACCCCACTCCATCTTGACTCAGGCCTTATAAGAGTAGACTGTGCCCACCCAAGATTCCCTAAGATAAAAAGAGGTAGCATGTAGAAACCTAAACATAGCCTCTCAAAGAGCAGAACCATAAACTGAGAAGAGACAGAAATTTTCCAGTCAAATCCTGTTATACCCTTTAGGGCATGTTCTCAAGGAGATGATATCCTCACACAGTTTTCAAAATGTTATACAAGATGGTCTCTTTTTGTTTATTTCTTGGACTCTCACCTACGTTTTGTACCTTGCCACCTATGAAAAGGTTGCTCATATGTCCCAAAACCAACTCCAAATTTCACCTCCCTAGGTTTTCTATAGAGCTCTTTCCTGGAAAGGCAAGATGTCAGAATAAAATTTACAGGGTGCCTAGGTGGCTCAGTTGGCTAAGCATCTGCCTTTGGCTCAGGTCATGATCCCAGGGTCCTGGGATCAAGGCCCACACCAGGCTCCCTGCTTCTCCCTCTCCCTCAGTCTCTCCTCACTGTTGCTGCTCTCTCTTACTTGCTCTCCCAAATAAAGAAATAAAATCTTTAAAAAAATGAATAAAATTCACCCTGCCCAGAACAAAAATAACAATGTTGGCCCAGAGTGTATATTTTCCACTTGTCTTTTCTGAAGGAGCACAATTTATATGGAGCATTGCTCAGCCTCAAGGGCTCCCACACCTGCAGGACAAAAGCACCACTGCTTTCTCACCTGAAAAAATATGGCCTCCTCCACCAAACTGGAATAATTCCTGAGTCTAACTCAGGTCACATGTTGCCAGTTCCAGAGTGATAGCAACATTACAGTGATTTAGAACTCCAGAGAAGAAAGTCTTCACTCAGGCCCAGTCAAGCCTGCTTAGACCTCAAGACTGAACAGTCACCAATTCAGTCATGAAATGACATAATTCTCTTATATCCTGGACAAAGAGTCATTAAGGCCACCATTCCTTTATGGGGCCCACACTTTGTCACTTTGTCACAGATTGAGAAGCAATCTCTGAGTAGGCATATATCTTATCTACCACCAGTAGGATCAGTCAGGCCTATCCCTCATGAGATATGCAAAAGCAAAACTGTGTCTCATTGAGGTAAACCCTTCATTTTTTTTAGAGACTGCATAAAATGGTACTTTCAGCCTGCTATTCATCTACATTTGGAAAATGATTGGCATTTCTAGTCTAGGGATGAAAATGGCACTAGAAGTTTTCCCATTTTTCCTTCCTCTTATTGCACAGTTATTTTGGAATCTTTCTAATAGTATCTTCTGAACTGGTACAAGTCAGACCTAGAAGTGTTTCTCAGATACTTCCACCAAAGTTTTCTTTTAGCATGAAAGAACATTGTACTACACCAGAGATCTGAGCAATAAAGACAATATAGTCCACCATGATTACAACTTTTGTCTTTAAAATCTCATGTTTGTCCTTAAAGTTCAGGTGCTACTTATATACTCCTTTAAGTTATCTGTGCCCACTATCAGTATAAAAATAGCACTATAATTTATATAACATCACCTTCAGTTGATATTCTAGAACTTGCACCAGGTTCTATCCTGCTCCAGGTTCTATTCTGTAGATAGGCTTGCATGACTATGGGAAGCAATGAACAAATTTCATAAGATTCCTTGGAAAAAGGGCATAATAACTCATTTTAGTAAATGTTAGTTTATTCAATTGAGTTGACAGAGAGTTGCTATGTCATATGTAGATTGGAGTAAAAGAAAATAGAAAGGATGGATGGATGGATGGATGGATGGATGGATGACTGAAAGATGAGAGGTAATGTCCCCTGTCCCCTTCTTTGGAACAAAGAAGAAGATAATTCTGCAAAGATTCTGTATTTCACTCCTCTGTGGAAACATCAGGATGGAGCGGGACTTTGAATTCAAGCGGATGGCTTCATATGTAAGCCCAAGCCTAAATCTGCAGGTGATTTTTATCTCATCTTTTTCAAATTACCATTATCCTATTATGGAGAATCTGCTCTATTCTCCAGCCCAGCCAACACTTCATAAGTGGGCAACTTCATACTTACCATCTTAATTCATACCCAAAGCCCTTCAGATAATCTTCTCTGGTAACTTTGGAAAAAAGGTAACTGTCATAACACAAAAGTGGGTTTCCGCATAAGCAAAAGAAGTCAGCATGGATGAGGAGGATGAAGGTTACCTTTGGTCCTGGAAGACTCTAGGTCTAGTTGGTATTAGTCATTATAACAGTAACATAGTTTATTAAAATCTATGTGTATATTCATATGGGTCATCAAAATCTATGGTCAGACCTCACTAATGCAGAGCTCATTATTGCTGTTCATAGATGCCATTACCTGAGGTCCTGTTGGTATTCTGACTTCTATTCAGTCCCTTTAGGCTCTTCTCTTGAACAAAGACTTGGAGAATAAAAATTCCACCCAGCTGTGATGTTTGCCCTACCAGAAAGTCTCATTGTAATGTATCAAAATCTCTGTAATTGCTCATAGTTCAGTTCCACCTTCCTTCCCATCTTAAGTTGACATCTAGAAATAGAGCCCAAGATGGAGATTCACATGGAAGTAATTTATTGAGAAAGGAGAGAGTAGGGGAAGCAGGACAGGCAGAGTTAGGGTGTGGTCTCTGCTGGAGTCTATCCTTAGTCTGATCCCACAGGGAGCTCTGCAGCATGGATTGCTCCACAGAGTTGCCCCCTGCCCTTTTTGAGGCAAAGAGTCCTTAGTGCCCCTGCATCAGTCAGTCATTGGCTATGGACCACACCCAAGGGCAAAAGAGTTGTTTAACTTCCCAAGCAATTGCAGGCTAGGCAACTCCCATTTGGCCAAGGGCGATTCTCCAGAGAAAGAGACAGCTGTAAACCATTAACAGCCAATGCTCATAGCACTTGGGATATGGGAACACCAGCCTGGCAAAGGAGATCTGGGTGGGTCAGCAACAGCATCCCTATACTTACCATCCTAATTCATCTCAGAAGATATTCCTCTGGACAATGTTTTGATTCATAATGCTTGCTTTAAACAATCCCAGTGGAGCAAAATATAATAATATATACCAATCCATAGTATTTACTAATAGGCTACCATGTGCCAGGCATTTTTCTAAGTGTTATCGTGTTTACACATTACTCCTTTGAGGTGGGCACTTTTATTATCCACATATTACATATGAGAAAATGGAGGGACAGAGTAATTAAAGAAGGGAATGAGTGGGGGACCTAGAATTAACATCCCATCCTCTTAATTTTGCATTAAACTGTCTCCTACTTGTTGCCAAAGGGTAGCAGCCGAAGGGGGGGTGGGAAGCTCGGAGCTAAAGTGGTAAAATTTTACTAATATAAGATACCATACCCAACTAGGTGAGAGAAAAACCTTTTGAATGATAGAGAGCCTGAGGACCTTTAAGTCTCTTTGTGTGTGTATGAATTTCCAAAACGTGGCAATTTTATCTACTGGGTTGATGTTCACCATTTGAACTTCCATCGTTTAAATCCCATGAAAGTGCAGTTGCATAAGACATGACTCTCTGCCAAATGAAATAATAGCTAACATTTGTTAAGCACTTTCTTGTGCCAGGCACTGTTCTCAGCAGTTTACATGGATTATATCATGTAATCCTCAGAACCACACCATGAGGCAGTCCCATTTTCAGATAGGAAACTGAGGCACAGAGAGAATAAGTAATATGCCCAAGGGTACATAGCTAGGAAGCATCAGGCCAGATTTCAGAGATTGTAATCTGGCTGTGGATCTATGTTCCTAACTTTACTATGTTGCCACCCAAAGAGTCATGGATGGTTGGAGCTAGGAGTCATGTCAGGCTGATTTAGAGAGGAGAAAACTGAGGCCCAGAAAAAGGTGGTGACTTGGTCCAAATCACACAGACCCAGGACTCTTAATTTTCCTCAGAGTGTTTTCCATATTTTGATAAGTTTTATCAATAAGAAACAAAATATGTAAACTAGAAACAGTATCATTTACTTGCCAGTAATTCAGGGGTGTGTTTTTAAATGTTTGAAGTCTCTTTCTTTCCTTGTTTCTCTCAAGAAGCAGATGACATCAAGGGTTGCTATTCAGGAAGGTAAGAAAGAAATATCAGTACATATCTAGCCTAGAAAGAAACTATTCTGGTAACTTGTGTATAACTATGTGATATGATTTCCACATTGCTATTCTCTCTTTTGGCTGGAACCTGCAAATTCCAATGCCAAAGTATGTCTCTTTAAAGAAAGGAAAGGAAGACAAGAACAAATATTTATTAAATATCTACTATTAGCATGCATTGCTGTGTGCATGCTATGTAAATTATCCAAAAAATAACCTTTAAAATCAGAATGTTAGCAGTTAGCATTTTCTAATGCATGCATTGCTCTGTGTGTGCTATGTAAATTACCCAAAAAATAATCTTTAAAATCAGAATGTTAACAGTTAGCATTTGCTAATGCAAATGCAGTTCGCATTTGCTGCATAACAAACCAACCCCAAACTTAGTGGCTTGAAACACAACAATTTATTATTGTTGATGAGTAGCTGGGAGGCTATAAGGATTCATGCCAAGATTAACTGATTTCATGTTAGTTCGCTCATATTCTTGAGGGTAGCTTCTGGATTGGCTAAGGACCCACTGGTCTAGGATACCCTCAGCTAGGATGACTTAATTCTGTTCCACATCCTACTGAAGGATATTCCACACTTGTTCATGTGGCAGTGGCAGAAGAGACCAAGCAAAGGCATACAAGTCCTGAGGCCTAGCCTCAGAACAGGCACACCATCCCTTCTACTCCATTCTATTGGCTAAAGCAAGTTACAGGGCTGGCCCAGATTCTAGGAAAGGAGAAATAGATTTCATTCCAGATGGGATGAGCTACAAGATCACACTGTCAATGGCATAAGCATATAAAATAATAGAAAATTAGAGACTTTCTTATAATCAATCTACCACAAATATCCTAGAATATTCCAGATCATTTAACTGGTATGTTTTCCCCAAAACATATGTCTCCCTCACATAGCTCATCTACTTGTGAAGGCATTTGTGTTCACTTTGTTGGCTTACAGAAAATTCAATAAAGATGCCACTGGGTTTTAAGGTGGCATATAGAATTTTCAATTTACCCAAGTAAAACAAATGACCATCTAATCCCACCAAAGTTCTTTGGGATCTCATTCTAAATAATAGTAGGGTAAAGTTGACCTATCTCCTCCCTCCCTACCCACTATATCACTTACTGGTTGAAAGAAGAAGCAACTAGATAGAAAGTTTTTTGTTTCTCGGTTTTCTGCAGGTTTTAGAAAGAGACCAGCCCAACAACAAAAGATCAGCCCCAAGGCCTCAACCAAAATGAAAGCATATCTTTCCTTAGTGCTTTGTTTTACAAATGACAAGAAAGACCCCTGGAGTGGGAGAAACACTCTAAATCAGAGTTTGCAGATAATTTTATAACAATGCCAGTTCCAGTTGGTTAATGGAAGCTACCAGAAGTTCTATGCTGAAAAGTAATACTAGGCCTTAGGCAGTTCTAATAAAATCAATAAATTATAAGAATTTTCCAGCTGATGGAAGTAGATCTTGTTGCAGTGGTTCTTTTAACCTAACTCACACTAAGATAAAATACAGTTGAACAAGTGACTGATTTCCATCACTACGTTAACTCACAAGGTAAGCAGATCCTCATCCCCTGGGCCTTTCTCCCAATCCTTATTTCTTTCAAATTCTAGGTGGGCTGTTTGGGAGAAAGGCAAGTGTAGCAGGGTTTCAACCACTGGGTTTTACCCTGGCTAATCCAAAGAAAACACATGGGTTCACACCAAATTCAAAACTCAGGAGGAATGATCAAAAACACAAAAGGAATTCCAGAGTGTCACAGCAGAACGCACCCTTGTCTTGCTCACACCAGACCTCAATTTACACGTTTTTCAACATCATCTACCTACTGAGTCAAGAAGGGTGTGAGGCTAGTACTAGATGGTCAGGGACTACTTTAAATTAAGAAGAAACATTTCAGATCCATAATAAGGCTTATCAACAATACAGCAATCTATAACATGGTAAAGAGAAGAGGACCCAAAAACAAGTTTAAATTTTGATTAGGGCTCTTCTAATTAAGCAAGTTTTAATATCCTTCCCACAGTCTCAAAAGAGACATAATATATCCATCTTAGAGGTTGTCTGTGAGAATTAAATGAGCTAATGTGTAAAGCATTCAGAATAACAACTAACACATAGTTGAGGCTCCTAAATGCAACTATTGTTAACAAAAGCAAGTATTTACTCAGTTTCTATTATATGCTGAAAACTGTGTTCCATGTTATGTGTAAACAAAGGAGAAAATAATCAAAACATAAAGACCTGCTCTTTACTTTTGGGAAATACAGAGTCTATTTGGGAAATAAGATGAACATGCATATAATAAATAAGAACTATATAGAGAAGAGTATACAAAATATTCAAGCAGACTCTGAACATACTGAGAATCTGGGGTCATTGTCTCTATTTCTTGCCAGAGGAATAAATTAGTTTCTCAAACTTGTTGACAGTTCCATTTTCTTAAGACAGTTATTGGAGGTGACTTAACTATCCAAACTTGTTTCATCTGAGTTTTGAATATTTCTATTTGTACTTTGAGTGCCACCAAGTAATTTTATATGACAGATATAAAGGATAGTCCATCATTAGCTAAAAAGAATAAGGCCACCACCTATCACCCTGGTGCTGCATCTTTTACCTTCCATATCATCCTCCACCCATCATCTGGCCTATCATAAGATGAAGTCGATGAAGTAGAACAAAAGTAACAACAGGCCAAGTCCTGATACTTTCCAAAATTTCCCCTAGATGCCAATGCCTCCGAATAATCATCTTTTCTTTCCATTACTGAGATGTCATTATGCAGGCAAAGCATGTTCTCAGTTGCCCGCAGTAGGCTAGAGGCAGGGTACATTGTTCAAAGATAACTCATGTCTTATTAAATGTCAAAACCTAACCCACGTGATTCAGCCACAGCCTCACCCAGTTGCAGGCTGGAAAATTCATCTAGGCTAATACCTCTGTGAACAGTGGAGAATGAAGGTGATCACTGAGCCCCACCAAAGAGCAGGAAACAATGACTGAACCATAGAGATGAAGGCCTTTGTCAGGTCATTAAGCAGCAGTGATTGCAATTAATTGATGGTAAAATAAGAAAGAGTCTCTTGTTCCTGGAGGTCAGGTGCTAGGACAAAGTACTACTCTTTCTGGGAAGCTTCAGAAAGGCATGCTCTGAATTGTGCTTATGGGAGGATAGATTAATGGATCCATATTGTGGGCATTGCAGGGAAAACAATAATATAGAGCCATAGAAGATTTAGAGAAAACCCCAAATATGGGCACCCCTCCCCAGATAGATGTACAACTTCCCTGGCTAACATCACTTCCCCAACTGATGGCTATTTATGAATGATTTCCCCAACCAGGCTGCAACAGGGATAGTGATTGTGAGAGAGCAAATCCCACAGTTGTTTGGTTGTCGCAAGAGGCAATGATACATAAATTAAAATGATGAAAAAGAAGAAAATCTATCCAGAAGTAATATGAGTTAACATTTGGAAATCTTTGGAATATATGTTGTTAGAATAAAGCCCAGGTGTTCTTTACTCTGAGATGATATTTAGAATTTGTTAATCCAAACGCAGAGAGAAAGAAGATGGTAATAAATGTATTTCCAGAAAAGGTTTTCCAAGTGTCTTAGAAGTCCAAATTATTATCACTGCCAGCTTCAGGATGTATGTGTTTGTCTACTGAGGGTTGAAGCCATAAATGCACATGATTTTTCTTCAGTACACTGATCTTCTCAGTTATGGGAGTGATAAGAAATATACAGGGAATCGAAGTACATTAACAAAATAACGACTTAAAGTTTAAAACTCAGATCATACCAGATATAATTTAACATTCCTAAATGGGTTAGACAATGGTTTCCAAAAGTTGGGCTAAATAAATCAAAATAATCAGGGAGTCTTCATTAAAATACTAATTCCCAGATCTTGACCTGTAAAAATCAAATGAGAATTCTTAGAGAGAGGCCTAGATACCCTAAAATTTAAAAGTTCCCCCAAGTGATTCTGACACAAAATTTTTCATACAGGTGACAGCTTCAGGTCTTACAGCAACTGAATTAATAATTATACCCTCTGTAGGAAAGAGTACTGGACAATGAGTAAGGGAACTCAGGCCAAGATCAGCCTCTGCCTCTTAGAAGCTCTGTATCCTACACCCTTGGTCCCCTAAGTACACCGTGCAATGTAGAAAGTGAAACAACAGCATTGGCATCTCCTAGGAGCTTGTTAGAAATGCAGAATCTCAGGCTCACCCTTTCCCTATAAAAATAGGACTTGCATTTTAACAAGATTCTCAGGTAGTTCCTGTGTACCTTAAAGTTGGAGAAGAACTACCTAGGTCAAGTCATTCAAGTCATTCAGTCTTCTCTGGGTTTCATTTGGAATATGATGGACTTGAACCAGATAGTTTCTATATCTTCCTTCAGCCTTGACAATGCATGATGACCATCAGAGTGAAGATGCTGTGGGGGAGGGAGGTGGAATATTCTAGAAAGTTTTAGCTGGAATGCCAGAAAAAAAGAGAATTGAGATTAAATGGACACACACACACACACACACTTTATAGAAACCATTTGTCTAAGAAAAATCCAAATCCCATGAAATATATACCCTCATCTGAGACTAAGAGAACTTGGTCAAGCAGGAGCAGTACCTTGCTGGGGATAGGAAACTGAGGAAATGAGAAAGGTTGTGGACAACCCAGAGTTCCAGGGCATGTACAAAAGAAAGGAAGAACTAGAATCCAGGTGTCTCCACTCCCATCCCTGGACCACCCTGTCTTGTTGTGTCAGCTGCATCAGGAAAAATTAAGAAAACAAGAGCAGGACATAATAACAAAGACAGCAGGTGTTTATAGGGGGTGGTATATGGACATGGCTCCTCAGCCCCATTCCTGGGCCACTTTAGTCCTTGGGTTATTATTTTAACATTATTAAAATTCACATGATTGAATTTTAACTTTAGAGATCTCATATTCTGAAAACTGTCCTTCTCTTTCCCCATCTTTAGCTCTGTATGGTTTCTCTTTGGGGCACTAATGCCAAATGAATATACCCTTCCAATTTCCAAGGGTCAGATTTCATGAATCTTGACTGGCACCCTTCCTTCTCAGATTCCAGGCCTTAGTTGCCCATCATTTACCCTTTCATGAGCTCTGTATGCAAGTTATACATATTTCTTATAAGATTCGCATGTCAGAAATTCAGATATTTATACACAGAGCTATATACAAATGTAGATTCACTTACTCTTTCTAATTTCATAAATAAGAGATTTATGAATATTAATAACATTCTAACATCATATAAATATGCAACAAAAAAGATGAATTCTTTTTTCTCACAGGTCCCCAGAAACAACCACTGCCAATAATACAGGACATAGTCCTCATTGTTTTCCTTTTTCTTATACGTTACTTAAAAAAAAAAAAAAAAAGAATCATATTACACATGTTAGTTTTGTAACTTGCTTTCTTCATTTTGTATATCTTGATCATCTTTTTAAGTCAATATAATTTTCTCCCTTCTTCATCATAATAGCTTTATGGTATTCCAACATTTTCCCAACTATGCACCTGTTAACAGACACTTGAAATATTTCTGATTTTTTTTCTATTATAAACTATGCTGTACATCTGAATATGTAATGCCAGAAACTACACATGAGATGGCAAAGTATTCAGTTCATTTTTGTTTGCTGATTGCTGATTTTTCTCCCATTGCATCTTTGGTCTTCAATTATAATAATGATGACAATAAAAGGCTGGATTTATTGGAGGATTCAAAGATTATAGAATTATGATTCCTACTAAGAACCCTGCATGTGCTCTGAGGGCAGTCCATCTTTGCTACAGAAGCCCTTTGTCATACCACATGCCATCTACCCCACACCGCCTTACCACTCAAACCCTGGAGAGTCAGACGCTTCATTCTACATAGTGTGGTGGCACTGGGACAGTCAGCAATACAGACACAGTTTCTGCTCTCAAAGGGTCTAGAGTCTAGGAAGGACATTAGAGAAGTAAACAAAAGATCAAGAATTTCAGATGGAGATATGTGGCGTGAAGAAAATATTACCAGGTAATAAGATGGAGAATAACTGTATGGGGTAAGGGAAGCTAAATTTTCAAAGCATTCTTTTTTGAACAGACAACCCAACCCATTGTTAGGATTTTAGAAGTATTAAAAATAAGCATAAAAGTTCATGAACTCCTGCCATTGGGTCCAAACTATCTTATTACTCTTCTTATTGAAAACCAATGTGTCTTGAGTAATCTTTAGAGATAGCTTGTATATATGTAAGAAAATGTTTGTACACATATAGAAATATGTGTGTATATAGATATGTAAAATTATTCATCCATGTCAAAATGTCTTTTTCTAGGGGCACCTGGGTGGCTCAGTGGGTTAAATCCTGTGCCTTTGGCTCAGGTCATGATTCCAGGGTCCTGGGATTGAGCCCTGGCTCTCTGCTCAGCGGGGAGACTACTTCCTCCTCTCTTTTTCTCTGTCTGCCTCTCTGCCTACTTGTGATCTCTGTCTGTCAATTAAAAAAATAAAATCTTTTAAAAAAATCTTTTTCCAAAAAAAGTCTGACCTTAGATTACAAAGGGGAAATAGAAAATATCTGGCGGAAAAAAGCTAGTCTGAGACACCCAGACGTAAACTCCCATTTATCAGGGAGAGATGGTACGAGTAATCTAATTCACACTAATTCTTGTAATACAAGATTTTTCCTCTTCATTTACTGAAAAGCAATTGGCACTGGCAGCACTTGATATAAAAGAACTTCCTAATGGTAAGAAGGAAATGGATGGGTGAATAGATGGATGGATAAATGCAAAGACAAATACCAGATTATTGAGGGAGCTTGAATTTCTTTGTATATCTCCTGTCTATTCCTCATATTAAATACAGCTTCAATTCAACGCAACAAATATTGATGAAAAGTCAAGACCATCAGAATGGCCTTTCAAGATTTCTTTAAATTCCAGGATTCCACAAAGGCATATGGAAAAACAAAGTGATGTTTGGTTTTCCTTTCTTCTTTCTTTGCTTCTATTTATCAACTGAACAAAACCCAAAGCAAATTTTAAAAATTAAAATTTAGTAAGAAAGAAAGAATGCTGTTCTTAAATGCTTTCTCTACTGTGGTTTCCCTTTAATTGATCTCTCTCCCACTGGATCATTACCCAACTGGCATAGAATATTGCTGCAGATGGAGACAAAAAAATAAATTACTAAGTTCAACCCCTGACTGGATTTATATTTCCTATCTAGCCTGTGGAAATGCTACATAGTAATGGGGGGCATAGGAAGGCATGTGTGTGGTGGCAGTGGGGGATGCATATTTTGTTTGTTTGCTGAATTTAATAAGGCCATCTTGGTTTCTCCATGACAATGAAACATGAACTCCATTCACTGACATATAGTCTTCTCTGAAAACCCAGGGCCCAACCCAGAATCACTGCTCTGGCTCCTTCAGATTTGAGTCATTGTCATATTTATTAATCTTCCTCACAGCTGTGTTGGAGACTTATTGGACTTGAAGTAAACTAGCCCAGTTGGAGTCCTATTATAACTAAACCTCTCCCCTCATGCTTCTATTCACATACTAAACTACACAGGTGTCCTTCCAAAGTTTGCTCTACAAGAGCAGACCATATGGGAAGAAACAGGGAAAAGGTAAGCAACAGCTGGTGAGGACTTTTCCAATGTCCCAGCTCCCTCAAAGCAGCCTTCAACCAATGACTGAAGGAAATTGGTAGGTAAGTATCCCAATTCCTCCCCCCGCCCAGTCAGGACCTTTCTGGCAAATACTCTACACTGAGTTCCAGAGTTGCACAGTGGAGTTAAGCTCACCACATTGGTAAATATACTGACCTTATTGCCTTCTTCACCTCCTTTTCTTGCCTTCTACACACCTATTAGAGCCTTCTCTGATCATCTCCCAAATAAACTATTTATCCTGGACTCCTCGTAGCAGGATCTGCTTCTGGGGAAACCCAAACTAAGATCCTGTCACCCAGTATAGTGTTATAAACACAAATCAATCCTTTAAAAAGATCACAATAAGCAAATGGACAAAATAGAATGATCTAGTATAAATGTGTAGTTGAGCTGAGAGGTGAATACATGGTTTGGGACATACAATTCTTACCTCCCCTCCCTGACATTGTTCTCTCTCATCTTACTGCTCACCCTTATTTGCCCAAACCCTTCCATCTAGCAGGCTGCTCTGTTTTAGGTGACACAGACATACATGTGCATTGCTACCTCTGTGATTTTGTGCATGCCATCCTTCTAAACCAAAATGACCTCTCCACAACTCTTCATCCTGCTCAGACTATAACAGTCCTTCCAGACTTATCTCAAGCTTTGCCACTTTCTGCGATACCTCTGGTGTCACAACGAAGAATCACAGTACTCGTAGCCTATAATTCATAACTCACTACTTAATCATTTGCTTTTGTATAGTCTCTAATTATTGCACACATGGTAGTCTGCCTCCCTAATTAATTTAGACTTTCCTGGGGAATAATAATCACATCTTGTACCTCTCTAGTCCTCCCAGGGCCTAAAATAGTATGGCACACACAACTCTCTGTCAGTGTGTGATTTAGGCATTTAAGTTATAAAACACAGCGTGTGTATGACCAATAGTAATGAATCATCTTTAATGGACTTCAGAAAGGCCCCTTCCCTCTCGTGCTAACTGCCTAGCAGATGGCGTTATCTGGAGCATCCTTCTTGGTGATCCTTTCCAGGGATTCAAAAACAGACAACAGGCCACAGCAACACCTTGGTTTATACACAACTTCCCCTCACTGGTTTAAAGACATAATAAAAGATAATGCTTCTTGCTCATAAATAAAAAGTACTTAAATGTAATTTTGACAAAATGCATCCCAGGGGTGACTGAAGTCTTTTTCTCTCTGCTGTGATTGTTGCTGCTATAAATAGACAATCATAAAAGAATCAAAAGGGGAAACCTTTTAAAGGATTGCTCCAGGGCCTGATACCCTCCCCACTTTATTTTTCTTAGTCCTAATGCCAAAGGAAAACAAACACTTATCAGCGTGCTAATGGTGTTTATTCCCCCTCTGCCTTGGATGTGTGGCAGAGTGCCAAGCCCCAAGACCGTTCACTAAAGCACCAAGTGAACGAAGGTCAACTCTATCATTGACTGTACCCACGACTTATATTCTGAGAGCCACAAAAAGGTTCAGGATCCTGAATATTTTCCCCATCTTTGTGCCTTTGCAACACCTACACTGTTTTCTCCAGGCTCCATATAGGTCAGATCCCTTCTATTCTGCCTGCCACATCATAGCCACCTCTATGCCCCTCTGAAAATAGCCTACTTGAAGACAGTCAAGAAGAAGCAGAATGCCATTTTGCTCCTGCTTTTGCTCAGGCTTCTGAACTACTCATGCTGGAGCTGCTCTAGCTGGGAAGCTTTCAGCCAGAAGGCTGTAATCCCCAGACCTCCTCTATCCCATTTCCCACACATGAACTCAGCAGCTCCTCCGGAGTGGTGCAAAACTGGATTTGTGTTCTCCTGCAAGGCTTTCCAACTTCCAGCAAGTCATTCCTTACCAAAGCAAAGGTCAACCATCCTGTTCAGGTGGGAGGTCCTTAAAAGATCCCCAGAGAAGAAATGAACATTTCCTGCTGTTTTTGGTCTCCCTTCTAAGCAGCAAAGCATACAGAGACAGTAGCTCTCCTTTCTCCTCTTCTTTCTCCAAGTCTTAGCATTTTTGGCACCTAAACTGGAACACACACCCAAAGCAATCTTGCCTGCAGCAAGGTTACCCTTCAGTGGTGATATAATTTTTAATGGTACCTCAGTGTATCAGCTGTCCCTGTGCCTCTTACAATCCACTGTAAAGAAACCTCCCTAATCTTGACAATAGACTTCTTCATGATGATTGCAAAAAACAGCAGTAATTAGGAAATGGAATCTAGTATCCTTTTAGTCCAAGTTCAACTAATTTGTAAGTGGCTTTCAGTGACTGGAATAAATGTGGAGCCAGCCTCTACTTTCGCTAAAAATCTTCTCAATGTGCAAGAGTTTTAAAAAGATAAGGTTTTTAAGGAGAGCAGAGCACTGGGTGTGGTGTATAAACAATGAATCTTGGAAACTGAAAAAATAAATAAATAAAATTACCAAAAAAATAAAAAATAAAAAGGAGATTAAAATTATAAAAATAAAAAAAAAGATAAGGTTAGGAAGGTTTTAGTTACAATCATCCTTCTTATATAGAACTTTTTTTTTTTTGTAAGGACTCTTCATGTCCATTATTTTACTTGGTTCTCAAAGGAGTAGGCAGGATGGCTTAGTAGTTAGGAATGCTAGTTACAGGTGCCTGAGTTTGAATCCCAGCTGGAAGATTTACTGGCTTTGTGACATGGAGCAAATGACCTGCCCCTACCCGTGCTTCTCCTTTCTTACCTTAAAATGTGGGTAGTCATGATACATACATTATAGAGTTAAGTTTTTTAAATGTTTATATAAATATAAAGGATTTGAAACTATGCCTGGTACATAGTGCTAAAAAAATCATCATCATCATCATCATCGTCGTCATCATCATCATTATCCCTAGACTATTAGAACTGAAGAAATAAAGTCTTGACAGATTCCATGCCTAGCCAAATCAATTCTTTAAGTGAGGAGGTCGGATATTGTTGTCTTAGTTTGTATTTCCTCAGAAACAGACACTGAGACAACATTTGGGTAGAAGGAGTTTACATGGGAGATGAAGTATCAGTAGAGGCAGGGAAAGAAAGGAAACAATTAAGGGTGTGTCCACAAACAGGTAACCACTAAGGGCAACTAGTGCAATCCCACTGGGGACCCTCTATGTAATTTCACAGAACATACACACATACTGTAGAATTATCCCGCTGAGGGAGGAGGCAGGTGGGGAATTTATCCACCATTGTGGAAGGCAATTTGGGGGCAGTAATCAGGCAGCAGAGACTCCCAACCAGGCCCATGCATCAGAAGGGCAGCCTTGAAGGACCAGATGCATTCAATCTTAAAGATACAGGAAGACATTGGCAAAATGAAAGCCATCTGTAAGTGACCTCATGGTGTGGCTAAAAGAATATGAGAGGGCAACGACATCAGTGACTAAGGGATACAGTGCAAGTGTTCACATTCTGTGACGATCTTGTACATTCAGGCAGAATGAAAAAGCCTAGCCAAGGAGACCATATCGTGAATCACCCTCTGGAGAAGGCTTCTGTGTGATCTTTTTTGGTAATTCATCCCAAAGCTTATCAAATTTTATGACAACCTTAATATCATCAAAATCTCTTTTGGTGAGTTCTTTTCTTCTACATTGATTTCCCAGAAGAAGAAAGACCAGGGTTGACAAATATTTTAATTAGTAAAATAAAAGGCATTTTAAAACACCATAACATTTGTTTTAGACCCTGTTAAGAACGTGGAAAAGAAAGCATTCTCTAAGCCAAAGTGCTCTATTCTAACAATCTGATAAGCTATTGGAAAATGTCTACCTTCTGCATAGGAATAAATTCACACATATCCTTCCTGGGTCACATTTTTAGGAAAAGTAAAGTTTGGAGCAACCATTGTCAAGTTGACAAGCTAATACTTGAAAGACATAATGCACACCTGAGCCCCTCAAGGCAGGAATCAAACCAAGTACCTTTTGTCAGATACCTGCTCTTTACTTCCCTTTTTTCCTTCAGGCAGGGCTTTCATTTCATCTTATTACCCTTCTTTTCAAAGGAAAAAAAATATCCAAAATCCAGTTGTAAAATCAAGAACTTTCATCCACAATCCAGTTCTAAAGAAGGAAGGAATACCAAGGCAAAATTACCAAACTTATCACCACCACTCTCTCTGATTTCCAGCCAAACCCTCTAAACATGAACATAACACAGTTAGTGACTAGAAGATGGTAGAATCTGGTTTTTATTTAGAACACCAGTTTACCCCATTTGTAAATAGGCATCTTTGCTTCTTTTTATATGAAGAACTTCTTTCTCTATATTTGGGCAGAGCTCACTGGAGTAACTGAAAACCACCACCTCTGAGAATGAATGGTGATGTAGACCAGAGAAAGTCATAGTGGAGGTAACTTAGGCCAGAGATCCACAATGAAACTACACTGTATTATTTCATTTTTTAAACTTACACATTCTCTTACACCCCTTTCCTTGGGTGATTTATGTTCAGTTGATTTTGCTACAGGCCTGGAATGTTTACACAAAGTCTTAATAGACATTTATTTTGGAAGTTACATTGTGAGATAGAATCAAGAAATTGGCCCATTGCCGGAGTCAGAATGGGAGGCCACCTGGAAGTTAACAATCACTTCGAGAAGACCAGAGGCATGTAACAGAAGGTTCCAGAGAAGTAGAGACTTCATGTAATAACCACATTGTGCTCAGACACACACCATTAGAATGACTGAAGAGAAACCTATGTATAAACAGAGACATCCACAGAGAGAGATGTCCAGGATTACAATTACTCAATGCCTTAATACTTTAAAATCATGCTTTGTACTACATCTTATAGTTTATATATGCCTTTATGTAATGTCTAAATTAATGTTCTCCAAAAAGATGTCTATAACTCCAAATGCCAGATAGCCTGCTTTAACTTTTTTGATTAGTGCTGAATTTATCTTTGAGATAAATATTAAAAAATTATGACCCATTCTTTACAGACATGGAAACTGAGACTCAGAAAGGGTCAGCAAAACCACTTACTCAAGATTATATGACATTTACCTGGTAAAAACCACATTCCCTTTAGTAATTTCACCAATTTCCCACAGCTGTTTTGATTAAGGTATTAGTTTTTTTCTATGACTCAATCAAACCCACTGAGTAATCAAATAACATTAATGTCAATAGACTGAGCACTGTGGAGAATAAAAATAAATGTACTCTTCTTGAAATTATAACCTAATTAGAAAGAAAAGTATGCTTCCTTAATCTACTTGTTTTTACAGGTAAAAGACAACTTTCTAAAGAACTCTTTGCAAAAGACAAAATATAAACAAATAAACAAGTCGACATATTATATATCCCTTGAATATGGCATGGCATGAAGAGGAATTACTGCTTTAAAGAAGGTGCTCAGAGGACTCCTCCATAATAAAATGACATTTGAGAGACTCAGTAGGAAGGGAAAAAGTAAAGCTGTGCTGGCATGTGGGGGAATACCATTCCAGGGAGAGCAAAGAGAAAGGGCAAATTTCTCAAGGAGAAAATCTGCTTAGCTTGTTCACAAATAGCAAGGAAACCAATGTACCTGAAGAAGGGTGGGCAAGGGAGAAATAATAGGAAGAGAATGTTTAAAAGAGAGGGGCAGAAACAAGTCGGGCCTCAAAAGCCATAGTAAGAGATTTGACTTTGTGGCCAAGATGAGATGCCTTCGGAGGACTCAAAGAAGAAAAGTGACATGGTCTGGCTTATGCTTTAAAAAGGATCATCCTAGGGCGCCTGGGTGGCTCAGTCAGGTAAGCATCTGCTTCAGCTCAGGTCATGATCTCAGGGTCCTGGGATTGAGCCCATGTCAGGCTCTCTGCTCAGCAGAGAGCCTGCTTCTGCCTCTTCCTCTGCCTGCCAATCCCCCTGCTTGTGCTCTCTCTCTCTCTCTCTCTCTCTCTGCCAAATAAATAAATTAAATAAATGAATAAATAAATAAAGGATCATCCTGGCTTCTTTGTGAAGAGAAGACTATAGTGGGACAAAAGCTGAAGCAGAAGATCAGTCTTGGGAGATGCCATGGGAGTGGATGTGGTAAAATGGTTGGATTTGAGATACAATCTGAGGCGTAAGTTCCACAGGATTTTCTAGTGAATTGGATACAAGATGGGAGAAAAATAGAAGAATCAATAAGTGCTCCCATATTTTAACTTGAGCACCAGACAGGATGGAGTTGCCACAACTGAGATGAGGAATACCAAAGTTAGATCAGAAGGCCAGTTTCTGTCCTATACAGTTTGAGATACCCATTAAATGTCCAAGTAGGGATACTGAAAAAAAAACCCATTTAAATATATCAGCTTGGAGTTTAAGTGAGAGATCTGAGCTGATGATATAAATTTGGGCATCAAAGGATACAGAAAATGCTTAAAGCCATGAGACTGAAGGATATTACCCAGAAGGTGAGTATAGATTGAGAAGAGGGACAAGATCTGAACAGGTGGGGTGGGAAAGCCCAACATTTAGAAGTTGAGGAAGTAAGAAGAAAATAGTGGGGGACATCAGAAGAAGTCGTCCATGAAATAGGGAGAGGATAAAGAGAGAGCCATACCCTGGATGCTAAATCCAAAAAAAAAAAAAAAAAAAATTTTTAAAAGGGAGGTCATCAAGAGACATGAGAACATATTTGCACATGTACATGTATACACACATACACACTCACAGACATACAAGAAAGATTGTAATGGTTTTATCCATATACCCCCAAAACAGGAACAACCCAAATGCCCATCAGCAGGAGAACAAATAAATCATAGAGTAGTCATATAAGGAAGTACTACTCAGCAATGCAAAAGAATGAACTCCTACTGCTACCCACAGCAACAGAGATGATTTTCCAGGTATAATGATGAATAAATAAGCCAGACACAAAAGAGGACATACTTTCTGATTCCATCTATATGAAATTCAAGGAAAGTCAAAACTACTGAATAGGCACAGAGGTCAGAACAGGTGCACCCCCTGATTTTTTTAGATGGGTAGGTATTGATAAGGAATGGGGTTTAGGTGAACTTTCTGGAGGAACAGAAATGTTCTCTATCTTGATCTAGGTTGTGGTCATACAGGTTCACCAAGCTTAGTCATCAAATTTGTGTATTTTACTGTATCCAAATTAAGCCTCCATAATAATTTAAGAGGTATAGAAGGAGGGCATGATAAGGCTGTCACGTGCTATAGAAGGACAAGAAAAGAATAAATGGTCTTTGCCCTTGAAGAGTCTTTTTTAACAGGCCAAAAATAGAAAATGTGAAGATTTCCATTTCAGAATAAATGACTACATAATTATGATGCTCTTTTCTACAGAATCTCTTCTTGCTCTGCCTCCCACCATGCGCATTTCAGTCAATAGTTAGCACCTCTGCTTGGCAATTGGACTCCACATACCTTGGAGGCAATAGGAAGAAATGCTGAACAAGTTGCCTTGGTAATTAAAGCTTTTACAAGGCTAGTCCTTTCACACTAGTCCATGCCCCACCTTCCCAGTTCCCAACACACTCCCACAGATGCTATTTGCCTGAACCTTCCAGCACCTCTCTGTTACGCCCTCCAGGGACTGGGCTTCCCTTCCCCACCAATTCTCTTTCCTGTCTTTGACTCCTGACCTACTGATTGTAAACTTGCATAGTTGTTTGCATCAAATTTTCAGCAGGCTTTGGAGTTTCTAACCCATGATCTAGCATAAATCTAAAATCTCTGCCAACTCATTGTCACTCTGGTGGGATACCCCTGATATATTTCCTAGGGCAGCTACAAAAACTCCCTCATGGATGGAGATTTCTTCTCCCCACTCCAAACCTTTTAAGTTAGATGAGATTATCAGACTGTTAATCACTGAAGTCAAAACTTTATAATCAGGGCTTAGAATACTCTCCATCAGAAAGCAGAAAAGTGCAAGGGATTTCTACTATGAATAAGATCACAAATTAGACACATAATTACTCCCGTTTGGAACCATATGCCCAATGGCAAAGCGGGCTCTTTTCTCTGGCAAGGCTATCCTAACTTGGATAGCCTGCTTTAGCTGGCAAATTTTTGTTGTCAGAGAAGCAAAAGGATAATACCTTATGGGCAATTCTGGAAAAAAAAAAATCACGTCTTGAAAAAATTATAATTTCTTAGGAGCCAATATGTGATCCCATACTGAGACATGCCTCCCAGGTTGACCTGTGTACAGCTCTGTCCACCACACTACACTATTCCCAGCTCCCTGTCTCGGTCCCTGGGATGGTCACAGAACAGCAGATCCTAATAGTCATGTCTTGGCCTCATTCCATTTCTCCATAAAGAGAGTTAAAGGAGAGCATAGCTCAGGGTTTATACCAAACATCCAAAACTAAAGCTCAGTAGTGACAGGCAAGGGATGGGGAAGGTCAGTGAGGTCTCTGTAACTTGTGTTACTACTCTTGGATTGTTTCTAGGACAGGCATCATGGGCATATGGCTCATGTAGCCACACAGGACCCCATGCTTGGAAGGACCTGTACTTGGTTTAATGCTCTGCTCTTGCTATCTTAAAATTCTTAATTTTTTTAGCAAAGACCCTGCATTTTCATTTTGCCGTGGCACCTATAAATTATATAACCAGTCCTGATTATTTAGGTTAGTTATCAGCAAACTAAACATAACTAGTTATTTTTGAATACTCCACCTTGGGATTTCTCTAACCATAGATTCAAGTTAATGAATGAGAGGCATTGAACCACATTCAGGTATCCAAAGAGACCACTGTTTTCAGTGTGTAATTTGAGGAAGGTATGTCTGTTGGATTTCCAGACTGAAAAATTCTCCACCAAAACTGGAAAAAAAAAATAAGGAAGTGTCTTACAAATTAAAGGTCAAGATCATGGATAAGAATGTATTTGAAAGACTTTAAGTAAAACTTTCACCCTGGGCTTGGACATAGCATTAAAGTATACTTATTACTGTGCAAATATTCCATCACTCATAATACTGATGGTTGAAAAACACACATAACCTGAAAAATCCCCAGTCCATCATTTATCAGAGGTAAGATGTGGTAATGTGGCTTAAATGGGTTACAAACCAACTTTTGGCAGTGAAACAATGAAGGAAAAAGAGGAACTTGGGTAATCCACTGAGTAATAATTGCTTTTTTCCCTTTCCCCCAAAAAACAAAAATCTAAGGGATACATTTCCAGAGAGGGCTATCTGATTCCTTATTATTGCTCCAACTTTCTCTATGTTCTTAGATCAAATCCTTGTAAACTTTCTCCTCCTCTGTAAAGTCTTCTGGCTATTTAAAAGCAATTCAGAGTTTTTCCCCCCTTACCATCTCCCCTAATTCAATAAAATTCTAAGCAAGTAAAGGCTCTCCTGGCACTTGCCAACATCAGAGCCAAAGGGGGCTGGAACCAAGTAAGCAAAGAAGGTGGACCTTGGTAGCTGGGCTTGATGCCTGGCTACAATCCTTTTTATCACCCATGGTGTTCTCCCTGTCATGGAATTCACCACCAGAGTCTTCCCGCCTGCCTTCATTCTCCTCCAGGTCTATTTCCTCCCCTGCCCCTTCACTCTCAAAGATGACTTTTCCACCTACTTCCCTGGGAAAATTGAGAACATCTGATGAGAACTCCCACAAGTTTCCTCCCAAACTCCTTCAGTTTTCTTTGGATCATCACCCAAACCTTCTTCCTTCCCGCCCATCTTGGAGGAACTTTCCCTGCCACATGGACAGGTTAACCCCTTCACCTGCTCCCTGTCAGGCTGAGGCCTCCTTCCCATGACTATGATCTGTTTTCCCTTTCCAATGGCCATTTGTCTAATTCCTCAATAAGTGTTCAAATCTTCTCATCCACAAAGAAATAAACACACAAACACCAAAAACACCCCCTCTGGACCCACTCCCCAATCTCTAGACTTCCCATTTTCTACCAGACTCCCTCCTACTCCTCTGCTTCCTCTTTTCATCCCTCAGCCAAACAAGATATTATCTGAATAGCATCCAGCATAAAAGTTAGAAGGCACCAAATAAAGAGGAGGCCCATTCCTCAGTCTCATGCACCTTGGCTCTTCCTTTCATCTATCTTGTGGAATTATCCTCTCAAAGATCCAATAAAACCCAAGGCCTTCATTCACCACCCATCCTGTTTGTGTTCCCAATAGCACTCCTGTTTCTCAAGATGAACCTTTCTCTTCCTTGGTTTCTGTGAGGCTGGTTTCCTTCCAACTCTTCTTCCTGCTCATCTGATGTGTCCTTGTGTTTTTTTCACTATTCTTTGTCCATCACTTAATGGAGATTATTCTCAAAAATACCAGCCTTGGTCCGTTCTCTGCTCATTGCGCTGTCTGTGTTTATCCCATGATAATCCTCAGTGGCTTCCATTCTCACTATGAATTTCCCAAAGGTAATCCCTACTTCTGACTTCTAAATTCCAGGCCACATCTCCATACAGGAAAAACACCTCCAGCCATACGCCTGACATCCTTCTAAACGTGGTCCACTGGCTCCTCAAGCTTTGGTTAACTAAAGCAGGATTGGTGGGACAGAAGGAACCATTTCACATAACTCTGAGGATGACTCTTGAATGATTCTTGCTAAGAGCAGGAACTAGTGTCCAACTAAGACTCAGCAGCCCTGCAGGTAAAAGCAAAAGATTATTATACCTGCTACAGGAAGAGCAGGAGATGGGGGACAAGGCCAGCTCCTGACACAAAGAGGCAAAGTTGTACCTACTTATGTGCTTGGCACTGGATGCTGCCTCTTTTTTTTTTTTTTTTTAATTTATTTGACAGAGGGAGAGAGATCACAAGTAGGCAAAGAGGCAGGCAGAGAGAGAAGGGGAACCAGGCTTCCCACTGAGCAGAGAGCCCGATGCGGGGCTCAATCCCAGGACCCTGAGACCATGACCTGAGCCGAAAGCAGAGGCTTTATCCACTGAGCTACCCAGACGCCCCTGAATGCTGCCTCTTAGTCCTCCTAAAGTTTATACTGTGCAAGACACTGATAACAGAGACATCACCAAAAATTAGACAAATATTGCTTGCACACCTAGGAATTGAAAACTAAGTACTTATTTTGGCTACAAGTCAAGGCACAATGGCATTGCATGAAGCAGGAAGTGATGGGGGCGTGTGGCCTGGACGCAGGGAATCAGGAAAAGCTGTGACCTCTTTTCCACTTATTGTTCATACTGTAAATGATTTACTTCCATCAGTTAAAAGACCCATGCGGACTCTGTCCCTCTAATTATTTGTGGGTCTGTTAAGCACCTCTCTGTAATCAAGACTCACTTTTCTTTTTAGTGTGAGTACTTAGATCTGCTTTCCTAATCCTGGCATCCCCAAATCCCAAGGGGCTTTGTGAATGATACTCTCCTGGAAGACACTGATTTCCCTCCTCAGGTTAGGAAAGTTAAGAGGAGTTAATAAATTTTTGGCTATGCATGTGTCTTACTTTCCCACTAGAGGTGGGGGGGTGGTGGGCGGGGGAATAGGCTTGCTTTTGAACAAAGGAGAATGAAGAAAAAGAAAAGCTCTCTTCCTCCACCAGGAGCCTAGACTTCTCATTCAGGGCCTCCCGCTAATTCCAGGCCTCTCCCTGAAACCAGGGAGGCCTGGGCCCTTGGGATACTCACCACTCCTCTGGGCATGATCTACAGCATTTACAGCTTCCGAGTATCCTAATCTATTCCATATTCCAGGAGGCTCTCTGAAGGGAAAGGTAATCATTCTCACACAAACAGTCACTTCACACTTTCTTTCCCACTCACATCCGCCTGGAATTGAGAACAAGTGGGGAATGGAGTTCTGCCCTCCCCAGTGCTGTGCTGCCCCTTGGCCTTTGCTTAATCAAGGCCGTTGCTGTGGCAATAAGCCATGCACAAAGTAGTCTGTCCAGGAGAAAGCAGAGAGATATGGGACTGCTTTTCCCATCTTAAAAGGAGTATATGATCAAAACCACACCATAGCTGTTAAAGAAATAGGAGCGAGAAGGAGCAAACAACCTTGGTTATGAACAACTGAAAGGAAGCCTTCATGGAGAAAAACATAATTGAATGATTCCATTACTTTCCCCTAATCACCATTGTGTAGCATTTCAATTAAAAAATGTATCAGCTTTCAGATTCATCCACCAATGAGGAAACTGGAATTAAAAACAGACAACCCATTGCAAAATCTCCAGGGCTTAAGATAAAGCAAGTACCGTTCCCACCACACTTAGCCATTTGCCTGACAGCTAAACCCAGATTTCTTAACTCTGTCACACCAAATTTAACAGGACGTCCTAACTCTGCTTCTGGAATCTATCCAAAATCCAGATCCTAACTCACATCCTTCACCACTACCTTTTTAAATGTGAGGCACTATCATTTCTTGGCTGGAATATTACAAGAGATGCCAACCAGGCCCTCGGCCACATACCAACACCACAGTTCATTCTCCACACCGCAACTGAAGACAGCATTTAAATACCTGATTTACTTCCCAAAGGTTTCCCATTGCCCTTGGAATGAAATCCAGGTTTTTTACAGGCTGCATAGTTTTCCTTCAGCTGTTCCCCTCCTCCCCTCTGCATTCATGCCTGACTCTCTCTCCCTTTTCTCACTACGCTTCTTCCACATTGGCTTCCCTTGCTGCCTTCCATGACACCTGACTCTTCCCCATTATCTAAGGTTGTGTTTCCTAGCAGCATACCCTATAGTGGGATTCTGGAGCATGTGGTCTGTTGAGGGAAAGATCTCAGGACAAAACTGCAAGAGTGAGGAAAGAAGAACATGGAATGAGAGGAAGCCAATAAAATATGTCTACTCAATCTCCACTGGAGACTCCCTAGGCTCAGCCTGATGATTCCACAGCCCCACTGAGGCAAGAGGCCAGAATCTTATACCACTCAATCAATCAGCCATTGGCTGTGGGGCCTATCTCAAGGGAGGACATCATCTCTGGCATTCTCTTCTGACTGAGGGAAATTGCAGTTGTCAGCAGACAGCAGCCAACACTCACAGCAGCTAGACGATGGTCCCTTAGCTCTGGGAAGGGGATCTAAGCAGAGTATCAACAGTTCTACTAGACCCATGGTGAGACCCTATTTTAGCTATTTCTTCTGCCTGCAAAACTCTTTCCAGATCTTCATGTAACTAGCTTCTTATCATTTGCATGTTGGCTCAAATGTCATCTTTTCTGAGTGGCCATGCTTTCCCAATCTCATTACGCTATCCTTTTACATTATCTGAAACAATAGTTCCTATTTAATTTTTACATACATTTTATTGGCTACCTCAACTACCAGAATGTAAATTCCCTGAGAATAGGAACCCAGTATTGCTCACCTGTCTATCTAGTGGTAAAATAAAAAAGATTCTGGAATCAGACATCCTGTCAAAATCTGACTCCCCCATTTTACTAACTAGGCAAGCCTGAGAAATTTAACTTCTTATAGTGCCAGATTAATAGGGTTAGCTGGAGGATAAAATGAGTCAATGCAAGTAAAGTGCTTGGAATAATGCCTGATACATATTAATCACTCAGTAAATGCTAGCCAGGAATTGCCCTGTGAATGAATGAGTGAATGGATGAATAAATGAATGAAGAAAATAATTCATTGGCAACTCAAGCTGCCACCTTGCTTTGCCTATATGTTGGCATCAAAGACCATTGGTATTTCTCTGATTTTTACCCTTTAAAGATAGACAAACTTTTATTTTCTTCCTCAGTCTTCAGTATGCATCCCAAATACTCAAATTATCTGTTTCTTGATGATGCTCAAAACCAGCCAGTGCTCCCATCTTGACCACACTCATGGCAAGACTGTAGACTTAAAAGTTTAATTTCCTGGGCCACAGCATGTTAAATCCAAAAGGCAAGGCTCTTATCCCCAAATGGCAAGCAATCACTGTTCCAACAATCCTTGCTGCCCTCAGGCCAACACTGCCATGTGATTAAATAAACTGGCTGCATGGAGAGGAAAGGAAGCTTTCAGTAAGCTTCAGCCACCAAATGAGCTGTGGTTTTGTCTGTGGCCTGGATGAAATGGGCAAAAAAGAAATTAGTTCGACTCTCCTCCGAAAGAGAGGTTTCATGGGAAGTAGGAAACAAGGGCAGTTATTAAACAAATATAAACTGACCACTTTCTGTGAGAAGGCACTTCAGGGAATATTAAGATGAACTATGACACAGGATGAGATGAAGAATAAAAGAACGCAGTTCAGAAAACAACTGTAATGAAGGGGAGATCATTTGATTCATCGAAATTCTTTTTTTTTTTTTTTTTTAAATTTTTTTTTTTTTAGATTTTTTTATTTTATTTTATTTGACAGATAGAGATCACAAGTAGTCAGAGAGGCAGGCAGAGAGAGAGAGAGAGGAGGAAGCAGGCTCCCTGCCGAGCAGAGAGCCCGATGCGGGGCTCGATCCCAGAATCCCGGGATCATGACCTGAGCCGAAGGCAGAGGCTTTAATCCACTGAGCCACCCAGGTGCCCCCATCGAAATTCTTTTTAAGGATGCTATTGTATGTTTTGGTTAAGAAGGCAGGACAAAACATTTAGGATTTAGAGAAGACACTACAAACAAACTTAAGCTACCCAACTGTTATAGGAAAATCAGGCAATGTGTTTGTCCCTGAGTAGAGAAGAAGAGAGTAATGCAAAAGCCGGGGGTGGGGGGAGAGGGGGTTGGTTAGGGAGGAGAAGGAAGCCCGAGAAATTATTAACAACTCTCTACTCTGTCATTGACACCAACCTTCACTAAGGCACCTAAATTCAACAATACTTGGTATGAAAGGAGTTTTTGTAGAAAGCAGAGTAGGGTCCCAGATGACTTGATAGGGTCCAGAAACCACATCCATCCTGTAGGTTTAAGAGGTGGTGTAGCTAAAGGAATCGCAGAAGAGCACTGGCCTTCACAGACCATGAGATGGAGTTTGTGCCAAGTTAAGTTAACCCAGATCTACAAGAGATCAGGAGGGCTCAGCAAACATGTACATACTCTTGAACTCACGCAAAAGAATACTTAAATCTCAATGAAAATCCCAGTAGCCCCATTTTCAGACACTGTTTAGAATCTTCATCCTATGTCCAAACCTAAGATAATGAACCATTATAAGCCATGGCTGAAGTCTCAGAAGTAGCATGGAGAGGGGCAGGCCCTTGGATATCACCCAGCATCTATCTCTTCCCCTCCTATGTATTCTTCCTGGGTGATCTCACTTATTCTTTTGGTGTTACATTCCATCTGTATTCTGAAGAATTTTCAGCTCAGATCCCTCTCTTAAGCTACAGAACTGTATGGTCCCGTATAGTAACTACTAGCTATATATGGTTATTGAGTACCTGAAATGCAGCTAGGACAACTGAACTACTCAATTTAATTTACTTAGATTTTTAAAAAATGATACTTCAGTTTTAGGTATACTTTTAGTTATGTTTGGAACAATTTAAGAATGTGAATCTAGTTTATCAGCCCTAAACTTTTCAACTGCATATGAAAATTGAGCATCCAAATGGAGATGTGCTGTGAGTGTAAATTATACACTTGATTTAGAATATTTAGTGTGAGAAAGTGTCAAATTTTCATTAATATTTGTTCAGCTTCATTGAGGTGTAACTGAAATACAATTGTAAGCTATTTAAAGTGTGTATCTTGTGATTTGATACATGCACACATTATGTGAGAATTCCCACCGTACAGTTAATTAAGATATCCATCAATTTATATATTTACTTTTTTTGGTGACAACATTGAAGTTCTACTCTCTTAGCAAATTTCTCTTTTTAGATTTTATTTATTTAAGTAATCTCTATACCTAACATGAGACTTTAATTCACAAACCCAAGATCAATAGTGTTCCACCTACTGAGCCACCAGGTAACCCTCTCTTAGAAAATTCAATTATACAATTCTATCAACCATAGTCACCATGTTTTACATTGAGCCCTCAGACCTTATTCATCCAACAGCTTAAAGTTTGTACTCTCTTATCAACTTCTATTTCCCTTACACTGTCCCCCCACCGCCCAGTCCCAGCAATCACATTTCTACTTTGTTTTTAGGAGTTTGACTTTTTTAAGATTCCACATGTAAGTGATATCATGCAATAATTGTCTTTCTGTCTGGCGTCTTTCTTTTCTTTTTTTTTTTTTTAACATTATTTATTTATTCGTCAGAAAGAGAGAGAGAGAACAGAGGAAGCAGTAGGCAGAGCAGGCAGAGGGAAAAGAAGACTCCCCGCTGAGCAGGGTGCCCAATGTGGGACTCGATCCCAGGAGCCTGGGATCATGACCTTCACTGACTGAGCCACCCAGCTGTCCCATCTGCCTGGCTTATTTAACTTAGTGTAATGCCCTCAAAGTCCATCCATATTGTCACAAGTGGTAGGATTTCCTACAGGTTGAAATGATATTTTGGATGTATTTGGTTAAAAAAAACAGTATTAAAATTAATTTATTTGCTACTTTACCCACAGTGTCTTTCTCCTCTAGGACTGACTAAATGCCTTGTTTCATCAGATTACACTGAAATAAATCTAGGAGTTAACCTTGACACTGAGAAGTCAATACCTTCTTCAATGCTAGATACTCTACTCACTGTATGAGGGGAGGGCCAATGTCTTTGTAGTTCATGATTGCATCCATCATCTGCAAAGTGCAGCATGTGGTAGGTTCTCAGTAAAGACTTTCTGAAATAAACAAATGAATGGATGACACACCTCAGGCATGGTTGAGAACACAAAGTACACACAACACAGGTAAGCAGAGAAAAGATATTGTACTGTGCGCCCCTGGAACTGCCAGCCTTAAGGAATACAAGGAAGTCAGAGTCCCACCTACAAGGCCATGAAAATGAGGCTCCAGAAGACTCTATGCAGGAGGGGCTGGGGATAACCAAAGCAGTCAGGAACTCTCCTATGGATTAGGGAGGTTTTGAGGTTTTACGGCCACCTCACTGAATCATGCTCTATTCAGCTTTGCAATGTGGCCTCTTCGCTGTGGAAAGCTGGAAGAGAAATGATAGAGACAGCAGGTCTAGGTCAACAGGAGCCATGCATGGATTAAATAGGGAGTGAACACCCTTTCTGAGCATCAGTTGAACCAAAACAATGGTCAGTTAACAGGTGTAAGGAAGAATGAGCTGTAGAAAGTCAGGTTCTTTCCAGAACAATTTAGGCATGTGTATCTTCTTTTTCTTGTGCATGTTTTTCAACTATAAATAGAAATTTAGCATCCAAATTCATATGTGTTGTAAGTATAAAGTATAGACTGAATTCAAAAGATTTAGACCCAAACACTTCCTGAAAGCACAACAATAGCAACGGCAGTAACTAACATTCCTACAGATTCATATGGTGTGCATTATGTGCTAGGAGCTACTTTAAGTACTCTCTCTTCTCTCATCTTTCTCTCATATCTTTCTGTATGTATACATATATATGATTTGGATATATTTGTGTATGTAAAAATATGTGTGTATTAGCTCTAATCCTTACAGCCACCCTATAAAGTTGTAATCACGCACAGATGAGGAAAATGAGACATGGACGTGAGATCCGTACTCAGGCCGTCAGTGGCAGAATCTGCATTTTTTAACCATCATGCTATACTATCAATCATAAGTCAATAAAGGGAGGGATAGAATCCTATTTCAGGCACACTGGGTCAGACACAGGATCCATCTGCCCAGTGTTATGTGTTTGACAGGTGTATTCAAGGAGCACATTTGAGGCAAGAAGAAACAGGCATTGTTTTCCTTGATTCTAATCGCATTAACTCACTCCTTGCATTAGACGTGTGGATTTTTTTAGATTGATTTATTTATTTTAGAGAGAGAGAGAGAGAGAGAGAGAGAAAAGGGGTAGAAGGAGAGAAAGAGACTCCCAAGAAGACTCTTCACTGAGTGCAGATCCCTACACAGTGCTTAATCCCACAACCCTGAGATGATGACCTAAGCAGAAATCAAGAGTTGGATGCTTAAATGACTGAGTCACCTAGGCACCCCAGGACATTTGGATTTTTTTTTTAAACTCCTTTTTACCTGTGTTTCTATTCATCCTAGTTTCTACTTGAGAAAAAGACTTTTCTACTCTCTGCTACTATTGCAAAATTAGAAGTAATTAGAAGGAAATTGGTATCTTTGGAGGGCACAGATTCTGAGTTAATTGAGGGTAGGAGTCGGGTCTTCTGTTTCTGCCTCCTTATGCCTTCGACTGGGGAATGAATCCAGCTAAGCTCAGATTTGTAAGAGAACATGGAAGAAAGCCTTCAATGAAGAGGTTAGAAGAGAAGGGGAGTGGGAGCGTGACTGAGCTGACATTTGTAATTCTTACAATTTTTTTTTTTTCAAAATTAGCCCTGTAACAAGTAAATAAACAGACCCACTGCCCCATTCCCTGATCAAGTCACTCTGTTTGGGAGGGCATATTTGTCCATATATTTTTCTTCCTATTACATAACAAGCATGATGTTTGTGGTAGTTTTGGAGAAACTAAATAAACATAATAAAAAGAAAGACACAAAATTAAACCTCTGGTAATGCCACTATCCCCCAATTAACATTTTTTTGGTGGGGGGGGAGACATAGGAGGTCCATAATGTCTATCTTCAAATATGTGATGGAAGAGTGTGTGGCAGAGAAATTTCCTCTGTGCTGATTACACCAGAACAAGAATCAGTGGGAGATCATTTAAGGAAGATATCTTTTTTTTTAATTTTTATTTATTTATTTGACAGACAGAGATCACAAGTAGGCAGAGAGGCAGGCAGAGAGGGAGGAAGAAGCAGACTCCCCACTGAGCAGAGAGCCCAATGCGGGCTCAATCCCAGGACCCTGGGACCATGACCTGAGCTGAAGGCAACCCACTGAGCCACCCAGGTGCCCCTTAAGGAAGATTTCAAGTCAATAAAAAAGAAGTTTTTCTAGCCATTAAATCTGGTCAAAAACTGAATCATCTCCCTTGAATGGTTCTAAGCTCCAGTTTAAAGAAATAAAGCCCTCAACCAAAGATCTGACCCATTCGTATTAGATGTAAACCGGTATAGTCACTCTGGAAAACAGGATGGAGGTTCCTCAAAAAGCTAAAAATGAGCTACCTGATGACCCAGCAATTGCACTACTGGGTGTTTATCCAAAGGATACAAACATAGTGATTCAAAAGGACACATGCCCCCCAATGTTTATAGCAGCAATGTCCACAATAGTCAAAATATGGAAAGAGCCCAGATGTCCATTGACAGATAAATGCATAAAGAAAATGTGGTAATACACACACACAAACACACACAGAAAGAACGATTTACTCAGTCATCAAAAAGAATGAAATCTTGTCATTTGCATGGCATGGATGGAACTAAAGGATATTATGCTAAGCAAATAAGCCAGTCAGAGAAAAGCAATTATCATATGATTCCACTCATATGTGGAATTTAAGAAACAAAACAGATGAACATAAGGGAAGGGAAGGAAAAATAAGATGAAAACAGAGAGGGAGACAAACTCTAAGAGACCCTTATGGTCTCTTAACTACAGGAAACAAACAGGGTTGCTGGAGGGAAGGTGTGGGGGATGGGGTAATTGGGTGATGGACATTAAGGAGGGCACTTGATGGAATGAGCACTGGGTGTTAAATGCAACTGATGAATCACTGAATTCTACCTCTGAAACTAATAATACACTATATGTTAATTAAATTGAATTTAAATTAAAAAGAGATTGCATCTGAAATTTGCGACTTTTAAAATCTCTTCCAACTCTAAGATTCTATGTTCTCAATATCACTAATATATTGTATTGACATATAATGTAAATACCACAAAACTCACCACTTTAAGGTGTATGCATACAGTTCAATTATTTCTAGTAAAAATATGCAACCATCTCCATTATCCAATTCCAGAAAATTTCCATCAACCCAAGCAGTAATTGCCTACCCATTAGTAGTACCGCTTCCAATTCTTCCTCCCAGGCTCTGGCAGCCACAAATTTACTTTCTGTCTCTATGAATTTGCCTAGTCTGAATATTTGATATAAATGGAATCATACAATATGATGGACATTTGGGTTGATTCCATTTTTCTTAGTATTATGAATAATACTGCTGTAAAAACATTTGTATGTAAGTTTTTGTTTAGACATATGTTTTCAATCCTATTGGGTACGTACATAAGTGTGGAATTGATGGGTCAAATGTTAACTCAATTTTTAACTTTTTGAGGAACAAAAAGTTTTTTGTTCTGTTTTCCAAAGCAGCTGCATTATTTTACATTCTCACTAGCAATGTATAGATGTTCCCACTCTTTTGTATCTAAGCCCATATATGTTATTGTCTTTTTTTATTATAGTCATCCTAGTGAATGTAAAGTTGTATCTCTTTGTGGTTTTGGTTTGTATTTTCCTAGTGTCTAATGATTTTGAGCATACTTCAAAATGTTTATCAGATATTTATACATATTCTATGGAGAAATATTTATTCAGATCCTTTGCTCATTTTTTAATTGAATTGTCTTTTTATTGTTGAGATGTAATAACTTTTTATACCTTCTGGAAGATCACTAATATACTGACTTTCACTGCAAGTGAGTTAATTTGAAAACTAGGAAAATAAGTTAACTTTCTAGGAACAAAAATTAGTAATGTCAAAACAATTTGAGGTAGAAAAATCTGATATGACTAGCCAAGGAAGAAACTATAGACATTTATAAAGAGTTACCTCCATATCTTCCCTAAGCCCCTCCCAACCTACCCTAACTAAAATCCCAAAAGTCACCAGGATCAGCTGGTTCCAAAGGTGAATTTTTCAAAAGATATTTTTGAAAACAAAGAGATTTTTTCCTATACTAGATAACATATTCCAGAGTCTAAAGAAAGGATCTTTCCTAATTTTTTATGAAGAGAACCTAAAACTGATACCAAAATCTGGGGAAAATAGTCTAAGAAAAAATACAGAACTAATTTAGTTATAAATATTAATACAAAAAAATATAAATTAAATATCAATAAATGCAATGTGGCAGTATATGAAACAAATAACAAATCATGACCTATGGGTATCATAAAATTCAATTATGAAAAGCCAGTAAACATAATTTAAAATGCAAATTGCTTTAAAAAAAGTTCTTCAACATATTCAGAAAAGGCATTGAAGCAAAACATTTATTTCCATTTCTAGAAAACTTCTTAGGACCTGTAAATTGAACAATACACCACCTCACATCCTCATATAGACTAACATTAAAACATCCATTAGCCTCATATAGGCTAACATTAAAACTATTAAAAAAAAAAAAGATGACAAGGACATAAGAAAACAACTTTCATATACTCCTGGTAGAAGTTTAAATCAGTCAAATAATTTTGAAGAATTTGGCACTATCTAGTAAAATTGAAAACCTATATGCTATGACTGAGAAATTCTATTCCTGGGTACATACTCTAAAATATTCTTGTGTATGTTTGCAAACAAATGTGTCAAATTATGTCCACTGCAAAGCACTTTAAAATGGGGGGGGGGGAAATCTTCAGAATTACATCAATGAATAACTAACATGGTATATTCATATACTAGAATACAATTGTTAAAAAAACATAACTCTCTATTCAGTCATATAATTAGAACTCCACACAAAACGCTGAGTAGAAAAAAGGTTTCAGATAATACACACCTTGACATTTACAACCAATTTCCAACATGATAAAATGAACATTACATATTATTCATGGAGATACACATATGTACGTAAACACATTAAAGTAGAATGAAAAAGATATGTGCTCAGTTCACATTTTCTTCTGGGTTTGAGGCATGAGGAACAAACTGAAGACAGAAGACAAAGAAAATGCCAACTCTCCTGTAATGCTTTATTTCTTTCATTTAAATTAGGACAAAGCAAATGGAACAAAACATTTCCAATCATCAATTCTGATTGAGAGGTACATTAACATTCTAATTATTCATTTTACTCTGGGGTATTTTTCAAATTTCTCAGAACAAAAATTCCCATAGTAAATCAAGAACAAAAAGAAAGTTCCTTGACATGATTTAAAAATACATATATTTCAAAACAAATCTCAGCATCATTCTTCATGGTGAAACACTAAAAGCATAAATATCAAAATAATTTTTGAAATAAGAACACACAACTATTAATGTGGACCTAGGGGTTCTAGCCATTAATTAATGAATAAAAATGTTTGTGTATTTGTGTGTGTATATGTGTATGAGTGTGTATATGTGTGAGTGTGTATGTGCAGGCACATGTGTATATGTGTATGAATGTGTATACATGTATGTAAGTGGGTACACACATATGAGAATGTGTATGTGTATATATGTGCATATATATGCGTGAGTATATGTGAATGCTTGTATATGTATGTATATAGATATATATAAATGCATGAATGTATGTATGCATATGTGTGTGTCTATATAGAGATATATATGTGCATGCTTGTGTGAATGTACAAGAAAGTGCATATGTGTGTGTGCATGCATATGTATGTACATGGGTACATGTATAGGTGTTGTATATGTACATGTGCATACATACACATCAAATGAGGAAATATATACACACACATCAAACCAGAGGAAATACATACACACACATCAAACCAGAGGAAATACATACACACACATCAAACCAGAGGAAATACATAGGTGTTCCATATGTGTTTGTTCTGTCTTTTCAAGCAGATTTTATGCTTATTAAGATCTGAAGCTACGACTCATATTTCTTTTGGAATTCACACATAGTGAGTTCTCAACAATACTTGTACAGTTGAATTTGGCATCAGTACCCCTCAATTTCCAAGGACCAGCAAGAATTCACAGACCAAACTAAAGGGCTATTTTTTGCTCAATAGAAGATAATTTATATTGAGAATAAAAAGTAGAAAATAAAACCCTAGAGAGGAGTTTATTTTACAATTTATATAAATATAGACATAATTACTCCATTTTCTAGAATCCATAGCAAATATCAGGTACCAAGGGCCTATAATGACCTGTATATATTTCACAATTTCTCAAAAATCACTGAAATTAGTTAAGGAGAGGTAGAGAAGATGCTATCCTATAGATGACTCACTTCATTAGCCTGAAGAAGAGAAGAGAATCCATCAGACGGACCTTGCCTCCAGTCTGGGCCAGTTGGTAACTCACTCATGTAGGTGAAGGTGGAATCAAGAAGCCAGTGAAGGTGGGGGATCTCCTTCATGGAGCTTTTACAGCAGGAAAGGGAGATGGTGATGGCAGTGATGGATGTGGCCTTCTGGTCCTGTGTGGGAAAGCTGTAAACTCACAAGTTCAGCCCCCAGGATAGGAGGATGGGTCTGCCGAAGAGCGTCATAGCCCAGGCCTGAGCAGACACGCTTAGTGAAGCATCCCACTGACAAGAAGGAAACACAGCCACGGCTTTTGTTCTGCAGGCTGGCAAAGGCAGTCAAAGCAGGAGAGGCATCCAAAAGTAAGAGAGACCATTTCCTCACAAAAGGAGAGGTTAGTTTCTTATTTTCTTTTCTCCTGGAGGCTGAGTCAGGCAGGAAAGCAACACCCTAAGGTCAGATCTAAGTTGAAGAGTTGAGAGCTCCATTCAGGCTCAATTCAACAAGCTGTAAGACATGCACAGCCCAGATGGGCAGTAAACCAAAAGAGCCACAGCAGCAGAAGGAATGCCTTATTCCAAAACATCACTTGGAGCCCAAGAACAGTCTCTTGCATTTTAGTTAAGACTCCCCACCCAGCAAACCAAATTATGTTCTTTCTGGGTGGCTGGCTTAAAGAATAGTACATTACAGTGGAAACTCCCATTTACTTCATTTACTGCCATTTATAATATTTTCCACTATTTGGAGATAATGAATTCATCCCTTTTTTTTTTTTTTTTTTTTTGATAAACATTATGCAGGCCACTACAAGAGCCAAATGTTCCAGAATCCTTCTCAAATGTGTTACCCTTAATTTTCCATGATAGCTTTAGTGGTTTCTTTGGAAAGGCCTCAACATCAGCCAAATTAACAATGCTGAAAATAAACTCAACTGTCACCTTCATTCCCTTTGAACAGCCTGGAGAAAATGCCACCTTCAAGAACCTTTCCAGTATGCAGGCTTAAAGAAGACAGGTTAATTAAAGTCAATCGCAGAAAAATAACTTCTCACCACAGAAAGTTTCTCCCCAGCCCAGCCAAACTGTGGATCACAGTTGTAGACAATCTCCACTTTATCTGAAATTCATTTTACATGCAGGACTGAAACCATGGATTATGTCAATGGAATTATATCCCTGTAATTGCCCAGCTGAGGGGCCTTTTGAAAGGATGTTAAGCAGGAGTCTTAGTAGGAGGTCAGAGGGAGAGAAGGAGTATTCCAGACTTCCTTTTCATTCACAGAAGCCTGGCAGTTCTCTCAGCTTGGGAAGAACCAGGCATGCATTGCATATGTGCTACATGCATAGAAAAGATCTTGCCACTCAGAAAACTTACTTTTTACCAAATAACAGGCCCACAGCAAAGTATGACAAATAAAGCCACAACAGCCTCTCTTTCCTATTTACAACCTTCATTCCACTGGCAAAACTGGAACAATAAATACACCAACAGCTCATTCCTCTTTCTTATATTCTGTTATTGTTTGCTTTGGCAACAGCCATTATCATGGGGCCATCAGGAAAAGAGGACACACTGAACCAGGAAAAAATATGACAGTCAGCTAAATCCATCACTAAACCCAACTGGTGAAGGAAATTGGTACCCAAGTCATATGATTCCTGTTGCTCACAGCCCAGATGCTGGATGAGGCTGAAAAGCCATCCACGAAGAGGTGGCAGAAAAATCGTCATTTTTGCTCCACTAAAAATGGTTACTATTAGCACTTTTCTACAAAGCAGAAATGGAAAGGCATTATTTGGTTGCTTGTTAAACTTGCTGGATCTTTGAGGAAATGTTTTCAGTATCTACCAGCATTTGGCTTTTCCCTGTTCCAAGGAGTCAATCTTCTCATGTTGCTTCCTTTCTGTTAAGACTGTGGATACCTATTGGTACCCTATACTTCCTCCTTCAGGTGAAACAGAGGCCCCAATTTTTGTGGTTCAGTTCCATTAAGGGTATATCTTTTTCCACCAATACTCTTAACCTCTGTGTGTCTTTATATGGAAAATAAAACATAGGTGAAATTTATTTTTTTCACCCAATCTGACAATCTCTGCCTTTTAATCTCAGTGTTTAGTCCATTAATATTTAATGTGATTAATGGAATGGTTGGGTTTAACTCTACCTCTTTATTTGTATTGGTCAAGTATCTTTTAGTATTCTGTCTATTCTACTATTTTCTAACTGTGCCTGTTTGGCACAGTTACTTACTAGTTATTATTCTAAGAATTATAATATATTCTTAACTTATCACAATCTACCTTGAAATAGTCAAATCTTATGTATGAATCTTACAATAGAATTTTTCCTTTTACTTCCCTTCCATCTTTATATGATTGTTCCAGAGCACAATGCTCATTTTGTCTTGAAATAGTAATGATCATTTTAAAAAATGATAAAATAAAATAAAAAAAATGAAAAAATAAAATAGGAAAATAAATACATTGTGTATTTACCCATGTATTCATTGTTTCTGGAGCTCTTCAATTCTTTACTATACAACATTGAACTTCTACATCCATTCAGTCATTTTGAACTTTTCTTCCTTGAAAACAAGCCTATGGCAAGGCATCATAGAAAGCTAATATAAATTGGTGCCTGGGTGAAGAACTAACTCCATCAATGACCAGCAGGGATATGCAGCAGCTTTCTATGATCATGAATATCCATAGTACACAAGTGATTTATAGCAGGGATTTTTAGGGCTATTTATTCTGGAGGAGAGAAAATCCAGGAGTGATGGAGTAAGCCTCAAAAGTCTGTAGAGATAGAAATAATCTTTTCTGAAAGTTGAATTAGGATAAAAGGGTTTAAGAAATCAGCTTAGAAGCTGACTTACACTCAAGATAAAGAACTAAGATTATAAAACATGAAACAAAATACATTGAAAATCATTGATTCTCCATGACAGGGCTACCTAGTCTGGGAAGGCAAAATGGTACAAAGGTTAAAAATGTGGACTCTGGCATCTGACCCCCTGAGTTTCACTCCTGCTTCACTACTAACTGGCAGTGTCACCTTGGATAAGTTAATTAACTACTCTGACCTTGTTTCCTTATATGTAAAGTGGGTATATTGATAATAGAACACTCTTCAGTGTTCTGAACAATTGGAACACTGCCTATATAGCACTTGGAACACTTCTTCTAATATTCCCAGTATCCAATAAACATTAGCTATTACTACCCTGGTTACTTGGTGACCCTTCATTTTATTTACAACTCTAAGATTTCATTTTGCTTTGAGTCTTCTCTCTTTCATTGTTCTTGAGGTTCAAAGTAGAAATAAGAGATTTGTTTTCATATCACTGTCTTCTTCTTTCACCTAACCTCAATATACACTTATGAAACACTGTAGTTTTTGCTTAAATTTCTAATCTGCAACATGGAAAAAATACTTGTTTTATTAAAATAACCTATCAAGGTAGGACAATGGAACAACTATATCATGTCATAGTCCCAGGTCAATGAAAAACCAACTACTATAGATAAAAACAGACTCACTATTTGAATTGTGCTCCTGGAAAGTGGCCAGCCATGAAAGAAATAAGACTTGATCTCAAAGTGATCAGACAATGAGAAGCAAGAGAATCAACTTATGCTGATGACCTATACTGCTCACTAATCACCCATAGGTACTTTAAAGTTCAAAACCATCTTTGTGATAGCACCTACTAGCCTCATTTTTCATATGTCATAACTGGAGTTGGAGAAGTTTCCATGTCTTATCTTTGGTAAGATAAGACATGGAAACTTCTTATCTTATCTTACCAAAGATAAGGCTTTACAAAGACATGGCTCCCACTGCCATTAGCTTTCCACCACAGCAAATGCCAAATCATGTTCATGGACAGTAGGAGAGCACAGATACTTAAAATATGTCAGTACTGGGAGAACTAGATACAAGTTTGAGTAGATTCAGTTAATGGAGAGTAAAACATGGATGTCAGGAATGTAGGCAACCAAAAAAGGGAGTTGGTAAAAATCAGGAATACACCTGACTTGATGTGGGTCACACCAAAAGCTGACAAAGAGTCAAGGACTGATTTCAAATAATTGATCTAGGAATTAAAGGGGCTAGCAAGAGAGTGGAGAAATCAAAGAAGGGAAGGTTACCAATAAAGTTTGCATGATAAAGCAAGTTCTACTGTGGGCAAACTGGGGTTTAAAAGCACTGGGGAGCCTTGAGAGCCAGTGTAGAGCCATGAACCTCAGAATTATCTCACCCAGAGATGAGGGAGATGGCCGTGTTTATGCACAAATTCAATCTATTTCTTCTTTCGGTCAGTGGTTGAAGGCTGCCTCTGGTGATGGTAATTTCATGGCACTCCAACTTGCCATGTGCATAAGCAGAGTGGCCTTTGATGGCAGGAGAAACTTCTCAAATGAAAAGAAGTAGATGCTGACAGTTGAGATTTGGGCCAGCATACATTGAAATGGTAAAGGCCAAAGTCAGGAATTTGGCTTGATAAATATCAGAAATAATGGTAGGTTGATGCCCAAAATCTTGTAAGTAGCTAAGACTAAAAAATCAGAAATCAACCATTCAGCTTTTTAGAAAAGATACATATTGTCTAGATCAGCACCTTTATTTTTGTATTGAGGCTCCAAGGGTCAAAAAGAAAACTTTTTATGAATTCTCAGTGCACTAATGGCAAATTAATATTCCAATTTCATGCATCAGAACTCCAATATTCTCATGTATTGCACCATGCAGAGAACTGTAATGCACTTCATTCTAAAATAGATTTGATACAGGCAACAACGTCTTTTAAACTACCAGGGAAGGCAAAAAAATAAAATCAGTCTGAGGAGATGGATGGGGTCTGACTTTACAAATTCATATAAGAGAGTGAGTGGCTGAGAGGAAAACAAAGAAATAAAAATCGCAGTATGAACTTTTATACACTGTTGGTAGGAAGGCAAAATGGTACAGCTACTTTAGAAAATAATTCAGCTGTCTCTTAAAAGGTTGGTTTGGGTTCCAATATTCCAATAGGGAGTTGGAATATTAAAACATAAACTTACCATACAATCCAGCAATTCCACACATAAGTATTTACCCAAGAAAAATAAAAACTTACATTCACACAAAAGCCTATATGCCAATATTTATAGCAGCTTTTTCATAACTATCAAAAACTGGAAACAAACTGCCAAATGTTCCCCAACCACAGAATGTGCCACACATTCAGACAATGGGATACTACTCAGAAACAAAAAGGAATGAACTACTGACAACGCACAACAACACAGGTGAGTCCCAAAGGCATCCTGCTAACTAAAAGAAGCCAGACTCAAAAGGCTGCACTGTATGATTTCATTTATGTGGTGTTCTATAAAAGGCTGGACATGTGGAGAAGAGTTGACTACAAAGGGCAGCACCAGGGAATTCTGTGGTGGATATATGTTGATTGTGTTGGTGGCTACATGACTGTACATTTGTCGAAGTTCATAGATTAGATGCCAAAAAGAGAATGTGGTTGTATGGATTTTTTAAAGAAAACCATTCTTTTTTTAAAAAGAGGAAATGGTAAGGTTCTGACAGCAGCAAGGAACCTCAGTCAAAGTTGAAAACCTAATCCAGGGTACTGAGACTAAAAGTTCCACTCTCTAGTGCTTCAGCCATTGGCAGCAGCATCCCAGACCCTTAGTAACTGAGACGGTCCATGATTAAAGCAAAAATATTTGCAGACTAACAGATTCTTTGAACCTCCATGAGCCTACACCTCCAACTCTATGACAGAGCCAAATCATGTGGATTGATTGCAGTCCAGTACCACAAAAATGACAATCATTCAATGAGATAAATAACAAAAAATTTTAAAAGCAGAATATCAGATTTTTTTAAAGGATGGAAACATAACATCCACCCTGGAGACTCAGAGTCACATGGATGGTAAGACTATCTTTGATTGTACATGAAGCATTTAGAAACACAGACTAAGGAACTGGGCAAAATTGGATATAAAACACAGGTCTGACCCTGGCCTGCCACATGACTATGGCTGATCAAATTTTGGGCCTCAGTTCAGCCCTCCCTGAGCCATGTTCTTTGTCATGTAACTTCACGATTTTCCCCTTTGCACGTGGGCATAGAGTACTTCCCCAACCCTCACCTTTGGGCTTAGTGAGAAGACATGCTGTAGCCAGTGGAATGTGTATGGAAGTGACATGACTGTTCTGAGGGCCCACCTGAAGAACTCTTGAAGTTTCTGCTTGGCCTCATGTGCTTTTGTCATCTCCATGAAAGGAGCTTTTCTTCTGCTCCTAAATGAATTCATGTGACACAGGCCATCCCAGCTACTTTCCTGACTTATGAGCAAGAATAAAGGAATTTTATTTTATGTCACTGAGTTTTGAGGAACTATGTTATGCAGCATTACTATGGCGATACCTAATGATACAATGATCCCAGGTGGGTAACTTTGACATCCCCTTTATTCACTCATTCATTCCAAACAAATATTTATTGAACATATACAATGAGCTAAAAACTAGAGCAGGTGCTGAGCACCCTGCAGAGGAATGGACATAATTATCTCTTCTAAGTATAACCTAAAGCTCACTGCCATATGGGACCAAAAGAGGTCTTTATTGCTCTACACCTCTCTAAACCTCCCTGTTATATAAGCTCTCCCATTACATAAACTGAATTCCTATTGCTCTCTAAATTGATTCGGTCGATATTTACTCTGACATCTCTCACTCCATGTTCTTTTGCAACTTGCCCCTACTGACTTCCACATCCCTAACTTGTCTTTACTTGAGCTATGCTCACCTGTGGGGATCCCACAGCACTGGAGGTACTGAAGCATTTAGCTGTGGTAGGCACTAGAGACATGCAACCATTTAAGTAAAGGTCAGTTTCTCAGTCACATTACCCTCATTTCTAGTGCTCAAAGGTCCCATGTGACCAGTGTCTATTGGATAGTACACATATAAAACATTTTTGTCATCACAGAAAGTTCTATTGGACAGCATCAACAGGAGTTCTAGTTTGCAAATATCACCCCTTCTCCCCTCAGTGGCTCATATATGCTGTCAGAATGTCATGCGCCAGTATCATTGTTAAACCCGGTAGCAACACCCATGTAGGCCGTATTGTAGAATCTGTCTCATCATGCCTTTCCTTCTATTGGAATAAATATTCACTGGGGTCTCCAGATTTCCTTGAAGCTTGGTTTCTCTTGTAAGCCTTACCACTGCCAAGTCCATTCCAATTCAAGTTAACTTCCTTCAGCAGGAAATTTCTAAAATCTCATGAAAATCATACAATACATATAGTGGCCCAGAAGAATGATATCACCCAACTTCACTTCAGATCCAGCTAGACAGGACTGCACATGGAAGTTAAAATAGAAATTTTAATATTCAGATGTTGAGGTGAATAAATATAATGATATATATATAACATGCCCAGGGGAAGGGAGTATAGGAAGAGGAGTATAGTAGATACCAAGAAATAATGCATTTCTGTCTAGTCATCTCAATTGTATTGGAATTGGGTGTAATTTCCTGATATTAGGGATTGGCTGATTCTATTATGGTTCGCAATTAAAGCCACCCAGAAAAGTTCATGGACGACTGGGAATTATAACATAATAAAAACTCTCAAAGAGGAACCACAATTATCTCCCTTCCAGTGCACAAAGCTCTTATCCTTTTGCCACTGGAGGATTAGAAGACAAGAGAGATTCCTGACCGGAGGGTCCTACATCCAACTTCATGGCCACTAAATAATTTCAAATGGCTCTGAAGGAATACCCAGTCCTTCCCTTGGCTCCCTAGAGATGTCATTATTTCAGAAACATAACAACATGGCCATGACAAATATCTCAACACTTTAACCACCTCTATATTGATCTTCCTTCATTAACCTTCGGGGTTTTTAAAAGATTAAAATAGGAGGCCTAATAAGAATAAGGTCTGCCTTGAAGGAAGAAGAGTTAACCAAGAACAAAGCTACAGGAGGGTTTCTGTTTTGTTTTCTTTTAAACTCTTCGGAATTTTTGGTCTTGGACAGATAGATCAGCACAGCACATTGCTCCCAAGTTTCCAACCCCAAAATATTTTTCTTAATTTTAAATCTTTGAAAAATAAATGCTACATTTGTTTCATGATTTTTTACTACTGAATAAGATGGAAAGAGAATGCTAGCTCCTGTCTCTTGTCCTCCCAAAAGAAGTTAGGCCAATGGAAAAAGCTGAGACTTTGCTTTTTTCCCTACCCATCTACTAAGATTTTTACACTCAGAAAATATCCCTATTTGAAAAGAACTTCATCCCTGGTACTTATGGCTTTGATAACTAGATTTGAAAAAAAAAAAAAAATTCTGAAGTAAGTAAACCCTCAGACCTTCCAAGATTCCAGAACCTAAATACCCACAGATGCTTTCTCTTAGAGGAACTAGAAGGATAAATTTGCATTTGCCATTCTCTGAAAATGCTGATTACCAGACCAAACTCCTTTGAATAAGCCTTTCAAAGTTCAATGCATCTCGTAATATTGTGCACCACATTTTCCAGCCAATAGTATTAAACTCATGTTTACTCTCTTTTCTTCTAATTTTATATTTTCTCCATTTTATTTTGTACATAGTGGCACTATTCTTAATTTTTTTCATTTTCTTTCTTCTTTCTGTGTTATAAAAGATCTCTGCCTCTCCCCCAGTCTTTGCCATCTCAGTAAATAGCTAAACCATCTGCCCCAGAAGCTCAAGCCATGAATGTAGGACACATCCTTGATTTCTCCTGTTCTCTCATGGCCAACATTCAATCTGTCAATATGGCCTACTGAATTTGCCTCCAAAACATTTCCTGAATCCATTTACATCTATTTCCTCTGTTCCACTATCTTGCTCCAAGACATTATCTTTGCAATGATCTACTAATTGGTCTCTCTGCTTCCAATCTTGTTCTTCGATAATCTGTTCCTTACAAGCAGCTGGGATGATCTTTTAAAATATATGTAAGTTTATTTCACACTCCTGTATAAACTCACCAATGGCTTCCCTTGAGACTTATAACGAAATCAAAATTTCTCAGAACACCTTACCGTGTCTCTGAAGGACCTAGCCTACACCTACCTTTCCACCTTATCTTCTTGGGCTCATCTCCTATCACTGTACCCCATTCTCTACACTCCAGCACCCTGGCTTTTCCTCTGCACTTTGAATTTGCCAACTCTGTTCTTGCTTTTAGGACATTTGCATTCGCTGTTTTCTCTTCTTGAGATAGGCTTCTCCCATAACTCTGAATAACCAACTCATTCTTGACCTTCAAGTGAATGTCACTTAAAACAAGACTTCTCTGACTACCAAATCAAATGTAGCCCTGTAGTCATTTTGGATTCCATCTCCCCAACAGGTATTTTTGTAGTACTTATCACTGACTAATACTTGCTAATTTCTGTGCTTTCTGTCTATTCCTCTGCAGTAGAATGTTAACACCATTAGAACAAGGATTTGGGGGACGCCTGGGTGGCTCAGTTGGTTAAGCAGCTGCCTTCGGCTCAGGTCATGATCCCAGCATCCTGGGATCGAGTCCCACATTGGACTCCTTGCTCGTCAGGGAGCCTGCTTCTCCCTCTGCCTCTGCCTGCCATTCTGTCTGCCTGTGCTCACTCTCTCTCCCTCTCTCTCTCTGACAAATAAATAAATAAAATCTTTAAAAAAAAAAAAAAAGAACAAGGATTTTGTCTGTCTTATTTACAACTATATCCCCAATACTTAGAACTGCAACTAGCACCCAGTGGATGCTAAACATATATATTTTAATGAAAAAGTGAATAATATTCACTAATATTAATATTCCCCTATATTTTCTTTTTTTTTTAAGATTTTTATTTATTTATTTGACAGACAGAGATCACAAGTAGACAGAGAGGCAGGCAGAGAGAGAGATTGGAGGGAGCAGGCTCCCCGCTGAGAGGAGAGCCCGATTTGGGGCTCGATCCCAGGACCCTGAGATCATGACCTGAGCTGAAGGCAGCAGCTTTAACCCACTGAGCCACCCTGGCGCCCCTCCCTAATATTTTCTTGTAATTTAAAGAGTAGAGGAGAATGGGGACTGGACTAATTCCTTTAACAAAATATCCTTTACCTCAACCAGAGAAATGAAGTGACTCTCTTTCAACAGGATCGGAAAGGAAACAAAGTTAACCTTGATTTAGTGCTTCCTCTGTGCCTAGCACTCTACTTAATCCTTGGAATGCATTATACCACTTAATCCTTCCTTACAAGACTCCTTTTGAGTGGGCATTAATATCTGCATTTTAAACAATAAAAATCTGGGGCGCCTGGGTGGCTCAGTCGTTGAACATCTACCTTTGGCTCAGGTCATGATCCCAGGATCCTGGGCTCAAGCCCCACATCTGGCTCCTGGCTCTCCCACTCCCCTTGCTTGTGTTCCTGCTCTTGCTATCTCTCTCTCTGTGTCAAATAAATAAATAAGATCTTTAAAAATAAAAATAAAATAATAAAAATAAAAATAAAAATCTGAGGGGCACCTGGGTGGCTCAGTGGGTTAAGCCTCTGCCTTCGGCTCAGGTCATGATCCCAGGGTCCTGGGATCGAGCCCCACATCAGGCTCTCTGCTCAGCAGGGAGCCTGCTTCCCCCCTCTCTCTTTGCCTGCCTCTCTGCCTACTTGTGATCTCTGTCTGTTAAATAAATAAACAAAATCTTTTTAAAAAATTAAAAAATATATAATAAATAATAAATAAAAATCTGAGAGTGACTATAGTAGGAGCTGTTTTACCTAATCCAGATCCCACTTAGAGCTAGCTAGCTACTGTGAATAATGGTTGCTAATGCTCAGAGCTTCCCCCTTCTCCTGATAATTACCTTCTCATGACAGAAACACCTCACAGGGAGATTACACCCCTCTATGGCAGCCCCTGGACAAAATCTGAAAACCAACTGACACACGGATACAAAAGAAAATGACTCCCTTGGGACCAACTCCTATACAATTTACACTTCAGTGTTCCCTGTGGGATCAAGCTACAGCTAGATTTCTGAAGCCAGAGTCTACATTCTTGCTCAGCATCTTCCCTATCCCTCTCCTGCTTCCCTCATTCTATTTCAGATTTCTTCTGAGAGTGTTCTCTTAATAAATCATTTGCACAAAAATCTCTGTCTCAGGCTCTACCTCTAAGGAATTTGACCTAAGACTCTTAGAGGGAAAAAAATCGTATGCTCAAGGGTAGAGAGTTAATAACTGGTAAAGACAGAATTCAACTACAGGTGTGCAGGACCCCAAGATCTCACCACTTCACTGCACTGCCTCCCTTGGAAGTCCATCTTTGTGCCTAGGGAAGACTGCTATGAACCACTTATGGTGTGAGGGTTTCTGAAATATGCCTAAGGGGGGAAGCCTGCAATAAGAGTTAGTGGTCCTTCTATTCCCAAGATCCCCATCACTGACAGGCATGAGATACAAAAGGGAAGATATAAAAAAAAAAAAGGGAACAATAGTGGTTAAGGGAATGGCTCTGTGTCTTTTTTATATCCAAGAAACCATCTATTCTGTGACCTTGAACACATCACTGGAGCTCTCCATCTCAGTTTCTTTAACTGTTAAAGAGAAATAGTGTCTATGGTGCAAAGTCATGTTGCAATGTCTGGTAGGTAGTGAGTGCTCAATAAAAGAAGCTAATATTTTCCAAAACCACAAGTGTTACTTCCAAATTCAAAGGCTTTCCTAAGGCTAGAACCTAAATCTCCAACATGTTCCCCACATCTCCCACTCTCCTGGTTTTTGGTTCACATCTCATGAGTTGGTTTACTCAGTACAGCAAAGGCTAGGGGCTGCCAATGGCCTGACACAGAGGGGAAATCACCTCCTTGCCTTAAGTCTGAGGCATCTGGCCCTATGCAAGCATGCTATAAGGAAGCAGTGTTGGTATTCACCTCTCCCAAATGATGCTACAAGGATTAAGATAATTACACATGGTCTAACTGTACAGAAAGTTATGGCTATATCTTCTGGCATATCTCTTGCCCTGCTGACATAAGAAAATAAGCATACCTTAAACTCTTCTAATGCCTCTTAAATGCCCAGTTGAGTCACAGAAAATATCATCTTCATTATCGTAGTTAGTGTCCCCTATGCCAAGTACCTTATAATCATTATTCTGTTTAGCCCTCTAGGCCTGTATTTGTCAACACCCCTGTCCATTCCTAAAGAAAACAGGCTTAAATCAATGACATGTACCAGAATCACCTGGAGGGCTTTTTATATTTTTATTGTTATTTTTATTCCTTCTGCTTCCTTAATTCTCATTTTATTTTTTTTAAAGATTTTATTTATTTATTTGACAGACAGAGATCACAAGTAGGCAGAGAGGCAGGCAGAGAGAGATGAGGAAGCAGGCTCCCCGCTGAGCAGAGAGCCCGATGCCGGGCTCGATCCCAGGACCCTGGGATCATGACCTGAGCCGAAGGCAGAGGCTTTAACCCACTGAGCCACCCAGGCGCCCCCTTAATTCTCATTTTAAAAATTCAGTGTGTTAAAGGAAGTAAAATGTGTTTTGTTTTGTTTTGTTTTGTTTTGTTTTGGAGAGAGTGCACCTAAGCCAGTGGGGGAGGGGCAGAGGAGAGATAAAAAGAATCCCAGGCAGACTCGTACTAAGCAGAAAGCCCAAAGTGGGGCCCAATCTCACAACCCTAAGATCATGACCTGAGCCAAAACCAAGAGTCAGGTTTAACCCACTGCGCTACCCAGGCACCCCAAAGGAATATGGGAAATTTAAATCACAACAACTAGAAGTGGATGCTGGGCTCAGAGTGAAGAAAAGCAGCTGCATTAGGCATAGATCTAACCGGACATGCTTGAGAAAATCAACCCCAGTGCTTAGCATCTGGCATGATGATCTCTTGGGCATCATTAGTAGCTTCAGGCTGAGCCCCCTCCCCAATGATCCTGTTAGCTGGAATGAGATTAACATGCTTGGAGGCAGCCAACTTTGTTGTTCATGACTTACCCCATAAAATGGGGTTCAGATTTCAGAGGTATTGACTTGTTCCTTATAAAAATCACTCTTACATTTGGAGTTTTTGACATAGAACTGTCTTGAACCATCCCAGAGACTCAAAATTTTTCTTGGACACACATTTGACTGGATGATGAAGGATTTCCTGACAGTCCACAGCAGCACAAATCTGAGTTTGAAAAAGGTGAATATAGTCATTGTTTTCCCTACACAACTGATGAGGACAGAGGCATGACTGAAACCCAAGAAAGAAGAGATGAGTCTCATCCCAAATGACTGCTGGTGAAGCCATTTGTTGCTTCTTATTACTTGTTATATCCCTCATATTTCATCAGGAACATTTTTATTGTGCCTAAAGAATAACTCTTAGTATTTTATTTGCTGATGACAAATTTTCTGGTCTCATTTGTCTAAAAATATTTTAATTTTTTAAAATCTAGATTGCTGGGCCCCATCCCCATAGTCTCTGATTCAGGTTTGGAGGTACGGACCCAAGAATTTGCATGGACCACACCTTGAGAATCATTGGCTTAGAAGAATTACAAAACATCTCTATGACTCCAACCCTTCAGAGAGTCTATTTACATTCTAAAGCTTCTGCTTTTGACTATAAAAGGGAAATTCTTACCTAATCATAACCAGGGATGTGCTAGACCTGGCACTTATCGCAAGAGCCAATTGTTACCATCTCTTCCCAACTTCACAGAGATATCACATTAGTAGCTTGAAATCAGCTGTGGTAGGAATACTTGCACCATGGAAATTGGCAAGCACTATAAATCAGGGTTTGTTTTTTCCTAAGACACCAATCAACGAAACTTTTACTAGTATATTACTGGTCAAGGCCATACCTACAGATTCCTCTTCTCACTCTCCATCCTCTTAGAAGGAATTCATCAGTCACCAAAGACCATGATTGTGTCTAGGACAGTGGCTCCATCAACACAGTCTTACAAGTTTTTAATACCACATTCTTAAGTAAGTCCATTTCTTTTCTTCAGTACTTCTCTGAAAAGAAGTGATCAGGGGCACCTGGGTGGCTCAGTCAGTTAAGCGTCTGGCTTCAGCTAAGGTCATGATCTCAGGGTCATGGGATTGACTCCCTGCATTGGGTTCCCTGCTCAGCAGGGAGTCTGCTTGTCCCTCTCCCTCACCTTCTGCCCTCCCCGCCACACTCCTGCATGCACGCACTCCTCTCTTTCTCCCAAATTAAAAAAAAAAAAAAATCTTTAAAAGAAATTAAGTGAGGGACGCCTGGGTGGCTCAGTGGGTTAAGCCTCTGCCTTCAGCTCAGGTCATGATCTCAGGGTTCTGGGATCAAGCCCCACATCAGTCTTTCCACTCAGCGGGGAGCCTGCTTCTCCCCCCACCCTCCCCACTCTCCGCCTGCCTCTCTGCCTACTTGTGATCTCTCTCTGTCAAATAAATAAATAAAATCTTTAAACCAAAAAAAAGAAAGAAAGAAAGAAATTAAGTGAAATTTTAAAAAAAGAAAGTGATCAATTTCCATATAAAATTACTCCACTGGAAATCATGGTAAGCTCAAGCCAGCCCTACTGTGGATACCCGAGAGTGGCAAGCCTCTGTGTGAAGCCATCTCACTCACTCTAAACCTTCATTTATATCTCTAGCAAATATATTTGAGCCTCTGCTCTCTGCCAGGCACTAGATTAGACAAAGAAGAGAAGACAGCAAATAGTCTCTCCGATGTACTTGAGGAAGAATAATTCCAAATTTCCAGATAGGAAAAATCTGAAAGAAACCTTTATCTGAGAACTCTGATTAGGGTTTAGATTTTTACTGGACAATACATTCATATATGTGGCACAAAATTCTAAGGGTACAAAAGGATATACAGAAAATGTAAGTCTCTTTCCCACCTTTGTGTTCCAACAACCTAGTATCTCCCTCCTGGAAGAAAATGCTATTTCCATTTTGTGTGTGTATGTATCCAAAGATTTTTATGCACATAAAAATACATTTTTTCTTTTTTTACACTGATGATAGCTAGTAACACAAATTTTTCTGCACCCTGCATTTTATCCATAACACTGTATCTTGGATATTATTCCATAGCAGTATATAAAGAAATATCTACCTTATTCTTTTTAACCACAGCATGATATCATGTAGTATACCATGATATACTTGCCTACTCCCTTACTAAAAAGCATTTAGAATTATTTCCACCATTTTGCAGTTAAATAGTGCCACCATAAATAATGCTGTGCATTCCTCATTTCACTTATGTGCAATGTAGGACAGATTTCTGGAAGTAGAATTTATCTGAGGATAAATTTCTAGAAGTAGAACTATGGGTCAAAGGACATTTTGGATTTTAGTAACTATTACCAAACAGTCCTCCAAATTGTTTATACTAATTTACATGCGCACTAACAATATACAAGAGTTCCAGTTTCTTCACATATTTTCAACCAAGTATCTTATTAAACATTTAGATGTATGCTAATCCAGGAAGTGAAAACTATCTTATTATACTTTTAATATGCATATTTATTATTATAGATGAGATCAAGTGTTTTTTTTAAATGTATGCCAAATAAATTTGTGTTATTAATTTGCTTTTTAGTGAACTATCTGACCATATATTTTGTCAATTTTTATTTGTGTTTTTGGTCTATTATTAATATATAAGTACTCCTTATGTATTATAGTAATGTCCCCTTTATCTAACATGAATAGCAATTTTTTTCTTAATGATTATTATAAACTGAAAAAAAAAAAACCCACAGTTAATCACAGGAACTTTTTCCTTTAGCCTATGAGCTACCCCACACACTGAAACACATTTGAATGAGTAAGGAACTTTGGATCCAGAAGCCACAGATGATATTATAAGTATATATGTGTATTTTAAAAATGCCTCTCTAAAATTGTGGCCAAAGGCAAAATCTCTGACCAGAGCACTTGACAGTAAAGTATAGAATTTCACTCTTGAACTAACAAGGAAAAGAATCTCAGAGCCCTAGACCATGAGAAATCACAGAAAGGGGCCAGCCTTGGCCCACTGTCACAGCAAGTGTCAGAATGGATCGCTAGGATGATCTTGGGAAACTCTCTCACTTGTTTGTTTTCAAATGCCTTTGAGAGCTCATGAGGAAAGCTTAGATAAGAGCAGTCAGGGTTAGAGATGGTAACACCACTAGCCATGGGGCTCATATAGGTCTTTAAAAAGACTCTATGACCCCACCCCTTTACACATGTGTCCCAAACACATTTGCAAACTGGAAAAAGGAGACAGTGTCAATTATCTCCACACATGTCCCTGTATGTCTAGGCTTAGTTTCGATGGCAGCTTTCATTTATGATTCAACAAATATATCTTTCACAAATAAGCAACTTTCTGCTTCAGCACAGGTTTGGCAGCTCTGAGCTCATTCCAGAGCTGTCTGGGTTATCCCTCGTTTCAAATTAAAGTTTTCTTAAGCACTGTTTTCAGAAGGTGGGGGTTGCTCTTGTTTATTTCTGATAATCAAGTTTTACAAAGACTTTTGGCTAAGAAAACACCATATAAGCCTCCAAATCCCAAGCAGGCTCAGTAGAAACCTGAAGGAGAGAAGATAAAGCTCTCAAAAGGCGCCAATGTCCTGGGGCTTGCATCTTCAGCTCAGCATGAAATCCACACTCCAGGGGGCTAAGAAATAGAACAACCTAGTCTGAAGAGCAGTCAGGAGACAATATCTCCTGGAAAAACTGGCAACCAAGCCCCTAGCTACTATGGAGAACATCTAAAAGTGTACTCATTGATCTAGTTTCATGGCTTTCCTTGCTCCTTACCACAAAGCAATACTCCCAACAATGCAGATAGAAATGAATGATAGGATGAGCTTATGTTATGCAAAAAACAAGATGTAGAAAAGGAGCCTGGAACTCCAAAGGCAAGCATAACTCTCAATTTCATAAAGATGAGGTAATCTTTCCTGCTGCTTCTCCCATGGTTCCTCCCAAGGGGTGTAGCACATAGTAGGTGTTCAGTGGGTAGGAATGACAAAATAGGCCCTTCCACAAAATGCCCCAAATGGTTCCAGGAATATTTTCCTCTCTCCAGATCTCCCAGACTTGTCCTACCCATTCCTTAAGTCCCATCATAGTCAGCTTATCTTCCAAGTCTTCCTGGATGTTTATTTCAGTCGTTACTGATCTTTCTCTGGGCTCTTCCTACTTCCTGCACCAGAGTTTGAACTCAGCAGTTACTATAGTCCACTTTGTGTAATAATTGGTCTCTTTGTGACTCTTGACATCACAGCTACCTAAGAAGCTCCTTGAGCAGAAGAATATTTCTATTTCTATGTATCTGACAGCATGCAGGAAAAAAAGGAGTTTTGCTCTGTAAGGTCCAGGTTTCTCATGCTGTACTCTCATCTAAAACATCTTCCTACTTTATCTTTCAGGCTTCAGCTTAGCAATGTCTTCCACTAGCAAGTGCACTCTGAGTCCCTGTATTTAAAACTATACGATGATTTTTGACACTGATTGGACTATCTATCAGTGAGGGACTACTGCATGTAAATCCCTCCAAAAATTCAGTGGTTTCAAGCACCAGCCCAAGGGCTGTGCCCAGCTGTGCTTGCTCTTGTATCTGTGGTCAGCTGTGTAGACACTAGTTGGTCTAGGATGGTCTCAGCTGGGCTGTCTTGGCTCTGCTCCATGTTCATGTGGTCTCTATCCACCAGCAGGCCAGCTTGAGCTTACTCACAAAACAGCTGTACCAGCTTCTAAGAGAAGGAAAAAGGGGGGCAGGGACAGAACTTGCAAAAGATCCCCTGGAGTCCAGGCTGAGAACCAGCATGAGGTCACTTTTGCCACCTTCTGTTGGTCAAATCAAGTCACAAGACTAGCCTGGATTTAAGAGTGAGAAAATGGACTCTTCTGGATAAGAGGCACTGCAAAGTCAATGACAGAGGGAGCATGATACAGAGGGGGGTAAAGAGCTGGGGCCATATTTTTTTTTTAAAGATTTTATTTTAATTATTTGAGAGAGAGAGAGCATGAGAGGAGAGAGGTCAGTGGGAGAAACAGAATCCCTGCTGAGCAGGGAGCCCGATGTGGGACTCGATCCCAGGACTCCAGAATCATGACCTGAGCTGAAGCCAGTTGCCTAACCAACTGAGCCACCCAGCACCCCCTGGGGCCATATTTATACTCAGTCTTCAACAGTCTCCCTCACCTGACTATAAACTTAAGGACAGGTACAGTGTTCTGTTCATTGTTCTATCTCTATCCCTTAGGACAAGAAAGGTACAAAACAGTCTTACTTGTTAGATAAATGTATGATTTAATTAACTAATAATGCTGAAAAGAAAGGCGTGATGAAAACTCTCAAGATTGAGCACCTATGAAAATTTGAATGCTCCATTCCATCTTCCCAATTTTATCTTATTGGTTCCAAGAGCAGAATCTCAGTGCAATTAGACCATTGGTATTGACTACTTTTAAGTCTGCCTACATGCTAGGTATTCTCCTACATGTTCTTTATGTCAATAAATTATTATATGGATACTTGGAACTACACACTGCTATCATTATCATCTTCTGGCTTACAGATGAGGGAACTAGCACAGAGAGATTAAGTAACTACCAAAACTTCACAGTTCAAAAAAGCAGAGGTAAAATTTGAACCATCCTGTCTGGCTCTAAATTACACTGTATCTCAAGATGTGTGATTTATACCATCTTTCCCCATCTTGGCTACTAGACAAATTCCCTACTTCACCAGAGTTGTCCAATGTAGTAGCCACTAGCTGCATGGATGAGACTATTTAGATTTAAATGAATTACAATGTAATAGCATTAAAGATTTAGTCCCTCAGTCACATTAGACACACTTGAAGTGCCCAAGAATCCCAAGTGGCTAGTATGTACTGACAGGACAGTGCAGGAAACATCTCCATCATCAGAGAAAGTCCTATGGGACAGCACTGCTCTAGAATATTCCACTCTTAGAGAATTTCCCTGCAGTCACAAAGGAAAATAAACCCGAGAGGATATAGTAAGGATCAAGAGAGGGGATGTGCCATCACGTGGTCATTTACCAGCTCTGAAGGAAGTCAGCATCTTCAGTCCTGTGGGCCTTAAAAAAAGGTATGAGCATGTGGGGGCCACTGAAACACCACAAACTGTTTCTCTAATGAGCATCACTTGAGTATGCTATCTTGTTGAAATGCAGAATTTATGAAAGCACAAAAACAACCAGTTTTCCTGAAGCTGTGCAATTTAATGCCTTAAGAACTCTAAGTCTTGGCCCCTCTTTTTCAGTTTTCTCAAATGAAATCTGTATACACCCAAGGTGGAGAGCTACATATTCTCTGAATAGGACAAAGTGCTAGCTAATGGAGAGGGGGGAAAGGCAGAACATAGAAAAGACCAGTAAGAAACCTCCTGGTGAGAAGTGGGAGGAGTTTGAGGGGAGGACCAAAAGGGACTTTTAGAAAATCTGATTTGCAGAACTGAAGCCCTGGCCAACCCTCCTGGCTTCTCTGAATTTCACTTTGAATTTGATGTTTAAATAATTCCAAACAGCGAAGGAAATTTCAGCTATGCTGTATAAATATGCTGGTTTTTCTTCACTCGTCTGCTTTACATCCCTTTATTTAAATCTTACCGTCTGCTCCGCAAATTTGATTAGGGTTTTCCTGAAAGCCTACCTGGCACTGAAAGTTGATAACAACACTTGAAACTCAGAAGGCTGCCTTTCTGGTGCACCTCTACTTCCAACTTCCCGCCAATATTCTGAGAGCAAGCACCCACCAGCTAGCCAATGACTCTTTTTTCTGCATCCGGGCATTTCCAAGTCTCCTAAACTATTGAGGAATTACAGTGAGAGAGCTCTTGAGGTCGTCCTTGAAGAGGACACTTTTGGTGTCTCAAAAATCAATACTTCATGTTTGGAAAAATGAAAGATCAGTATAAAGGACATGTGATAGTATACGGATCGACTTCAATGTCACCCTCTTTTATTATGAAGTCTGCTAAAAAGTACCCTATTTTTTATGGTTTGCAAAACATGATGAGCTTCCAAAAATGAAACCTCAACCCACTAATCGTGGATAGTTTAATAATCTGATATATTCCTTTACTGTAATTCAGCCTCTTGCCTTTCCTCTTAGGAGAATATAATTAGACCTGAACTCAGACAGCAAGAATGTAAAATCTCTTTAGAAAAAGGAATGCAATCTGGACAGGAAGATGTAGTCCTAATTTTAGGACACTGCTCAAATGCACTTGAACAGGTTTAGAAAGTCTTTGTGGTTAGATGCCCCACCTTTCTCATCACGATGGTCATTTAATGCCTGTCATATTTTCACTTAATACTATAAGCTCCATACACTCAGACACATCTACAATCTCAGCTTTATCAGCAACACTTGAAATGAATATGATCAGTGGCAAAGATTAAGGGGGCTTTACAACAGAGGAAGGCATATTCCATGTTAATTGCTAATCGGTGTCAGCCAATATGGCACCGTGACAAGGCAGCAGGCCTTATCTAACAAGAAGAGGATAGTCCTACTTTTCTAGGGTACAATATGTCTAAACAGAAGAATCATCCAACAACCCCAGGTGACTAATTTCTCTATAAATATATTATTGACACAATAGAGGCCTTTTTAATGGGATTATAACTACACAGACAGCTGCTCTGCTAGTCAAGGAGAACATGGTTGACAAAAAGATTTCAAGGAAAGAATAGAGGAAAACAGCAAACCTCCAGCCAGGCACACTTAAATGACCTCATTGCTTCAAAATAATAGGATCACACTGCAAATATGAAAGGAAAAGCCAATACGCTTAAAGCAATCGCTTTTTGTATGCTCTTTACCGTTTCTCTCCCACAGCTCAAATGAGAAGCCCCCTTGTGCCAGAAGCAGGCCTTCCAAAGCAAAGGACACATTGTTTTGGTATAGTGTTCTTTAAAGGAATTATATTTGGCTTTAAAAGGTCTCTAAAGTGGATACGTTCTTTGCTTCTATGGCTAGGCTGATTTTCACAATTTATATGAAATTCTTTCCCAAGTTTTACTCAAAAATTAAAAAAATATTCTCTAATGCCCACTTTTCAGAAAAAAATAAGCATATAAAAGACTGATCAAGGAAAAGGAAAATCACCTTAAAAACTCACTTCCACAATTAAATCTCACTCATATTTAAAAATAAGGGCATTAAATAAAATGGCATTATCACTTTATTGTTGCACATTAAGAAAAAAATGAGAAACAGATTATATGATATTGTCTACATTCTTTTAAAGTTCATAGAAAAGAAAACCTTTAGATAAGACTTGATGGAACATAGAGCCAATCCATGACTTATATTTCCTTATACTTATCCACAGTGTCTAGTTACTTACACATATAAAGTATTAATACATTCATTCATTGGATAACTAGAAATTCAGTAGAGAATGATGACACAAAGTACATTTCTACCCTTCAAAGCTTATATTCTGTTGGCGGTGAGGGGGTGCACTAGATTGGGACCCTGTGGAGCAGAGCCTGAGAAAGGGATTCTTATCCACGTGATTTGTAAGGGAGAACCCTTAGATGAAACTCGTAGGACTTAAGGGCATGACACAGGGCAAAAGAAGGAGCTGAGGAAGAGTGTGGTTTCAGGTGACGCCACAGGGAACTCTGGATCTGAGAGGAGCCCTCTCACTAATCCACCAATTCTTTTTCTGATCTACCAGTTAGTTTTTAGGTGATAAAGCAAGAAAACTTTACAATTGCAAAGGTTTAACAAAATAGAGGGGTTTTCCCCCTTGCTTATATAATTTATCAGTGCAAGTTTTCTTGATCAGGTAGCTCTTCTTTGAACTCTGATACAGGGACCTAGGTTCTATCCTGTTGCTTCACTGTCTTCAATTACATGGCTTCCATGGTGGAAAGAACAGACATGGAAAACCCACAGAGGATGCCCTTGGGAGATTTCAAGGGCCTAGAAGCAACACACATCATTTCCACCCACATTCTGTTGGCCAGACCTCAGTCAATGGCCAAACTTAATTGCAAGGGAGGCTGGAAGATAGAGTTTAGTTATATGCCAGGAAGAAGTAAAAGCACATTTGGGAAATATCTAGGCCGTCTCTACCACCCCTCTCTGACTCTGTGCTCAAAGAAGGCCAAAAGAACAAACATGCAAATGCCAACAGAATAGAGAAGATTTTGGGTTTTCATGACTACTCACCTGCATCTGTGAAAGGGAAATCTATTGCTTAAAGGCATCCCCACTGGCCTAGGAGTGAGGGAGAAGGCAGGGGACTGGAACTGAGGAAGTGAAAGGACCTATTATATCTCTACAGAGCTGGTCTTCTAAATCGCATTTCTTTCAGCTGAAACAATACATCTTTCAGTCCTCTGGATGATTTGCTAATGTGGGGCAGTAGTACCTACACCTACACTGGGCTAAGAACCTCAGCTATGGGAGCCTGACTTCGATGAATTCCAAGCTATGATCTACAGCTTGATGACTCACTTTTCCACTCTATGCCTCAGTCTCTTCATCTGCCAAATGGGATAAGGACCCAGGGATATATCTACACATCACACTGGAATTATTTAAAGAGAGCAAGTAAGGGAGTACTCTCCAGAGAATTTAGAGACTTTAAGAGCTATGGCCCAAGTCACAATAGCAAATTAGTGATATAAGTAAAAGATGAGATTTTTCAGGTCCTAACTTGGGACCATTCCCTATACTGCAGTACCTCTCATATAAAATGTGAAAACTTGTGGAAGAGTATAAAATCACTGCTTAAGGGCATGGTGAAATTGTTCTTATTGCACATATGTGGGTGATAATTTTCAGGAGGAAATTTGGGGATCCATGATGGAAAATTCCCCAATCAGCCTACAAGTCTAATGATATTTAAGGCACTGGCATCTCCCAGAACATCATGATAGAGTCACTGGCTTATTCACCAGAGATGCTAGTTTGCTATTGAGAAAACAAACATCTCTTCCAAAAGGAAGGAAGGTCTGCAGGCTGGAGCAACCAAATGACAAGAAGTAAGATCATAAGGATGCCTGGGTGGCTCAGTCAGTTAAGTGTCCAACTCTTGATTTCAGCTCAGCTCATGATGTCAGGGTTGTGAGATCAAGTCTGTTTTGGGCTCTTTGTGGCACGTGGAACCTGCTTAAGATTCCCTCTTCCTCTTTCCTTCTGCCACTCCCTGCCCCCACTCTCTTAAAAAAAAAAGTAGGATCATAATAAAAGTAGAAAAAACTAGAAATTTTGTTTAAGAGCCCTGAAATAAGTTGGTCCAGTAATTTTCACTCTAGCTGAACATTACCCTCACTCTCATGGAGAACTTTCTTTTTAAAACACGGAGGCCTGAGCCCTACTCCAGATAAAGTAAATCAGAATCATTGGGCATAGGGCTCAGGCATGAATATTATTTTAAAAGTCTCCTAAGCAATTCCACTGTGTAGCCAAATTTGAGAACCACTGGTCTTCATATTTGGATCTTCATAACATCTTTGTGGAGAGTGAGGGCCCCTTCAAAGGACATGGGGGCCAGAAGTAGGGAAACAAGAGGTCTGAGATAGGAGACGAGCAGTTGGATAATGATGGGAACAGACACATGAAACCCCCATGAAAAGCAGAGGTTCTGCCTCCATGTGCTTCCTGCTGCCAAGTCCTCTGCTGGGGTCATTCCTAGAATCATTCCAAGCCTATGGTTGGTGTCAAGGACAATGCTGATGGCAATGAGCATCGAATAAGGTCACAAGGTAAGAAAAGCTTCCATATACTGAACACTTACTATCTCTTGAAGTCCATTGGGCAAAGGGCTTTACATACATCACTTCATTTAACCCCTATGACAACACCATGACAATATTGTGACATTAATTTTAAAGAAAGGAAAGTCAAGGCTAAATCAATATGTAACCAGCTTCAAGCAATCCAACTAATAAGTAGGAGAGCCTGGTTTTACATCTAGACTACCCACCTGTGGTTAACCAAAAAAGACAGCTAGAAGAAGAGTCCTACTCAGTGTCTTGACCCCAGTCACCCTTCAGAATTGGAATCCTATAAAGGAAAGAGAGCAAAAAATTTGAGACTTCTTTTAAATAGAACTTCCTGTGGATTATAGAGGCCAAAAACTATAAAATCCATAATATCAGAAAATCAAAAGAAAAATTATAATAGACTTTTTAAAAAGCCAATTGCAATAATCCTTCTAGTCCACTCATACCAAAAGAAATCAGCCCTTTTAGAAATCTACATAAAATATGGAAGAAGGATATAGTATAGTGCCCTAGGAATTTTTCCAGGTTTTTTTTTTTTTCTTTCTTCCAAGAAGACAGTGGAAACCATAGGCCTAGAGTCGACTTTGGCAAAAAATTACATACATACCTTCCAGCTTAGGAAATTTAAGCTCCATAAATGAAGACAGGACATTTTCAGTCCAACAGGAATTTTTCTTTTTTATTAAAAAAAAAAAAAGACTCAAAATACTGGGTTCTTTCTCTGAAGAAAAGGAAAAGTCCCATGCGCTTGGAGGAGAGCTGACTTGACCAAGACCCCTCTTAGGAGAGCTTTATTTTTCACAGATATCAGAGACTTAAATGGTCTACATTCCAACAAACTAAATCAAGTATAAGAATACTTATTTTAATGAACTATGTATGAGCCAACCCACTGTGGTAGATAGCGGCAAAATGGCCTCAAGTCTTTACCTCTCCCTGGATCTCTTCCCTTGGCTACATAATTAGTGCAGTGCCCATCACTTTTCTCTGGATTTGACCATGTGATTTGTTTTGGTCAATTAAATACGAGCAGAGGTGATTTGAACAAAGTCTTAAAACACGCTTTCATGTTTTCACTTACTGTCTTGCTCCTCTGTTTTCCATATGAGCACACCCTAGCTAGAATGTTCAAGGGACAGACAAGTGGAGTCAACCTCACTTATCCGAGTCAAGGTCTTGGACATGTGAGGGAGTCCAGCCAGGATCAACAAAGCTACCCAGTCAAATTGAAACTGATAACAGGCACAGGAACAAGCCCTACTGAGTCTACCTCAGATCCACAGAACCATCCTACCCAAACCACTGATTTATGAACAAAAATGTTTACTGTCATATGCATCTCAGGCATTGTGGCTACTTGTTATGCTGCATTATTGTGGCAATAAATAATTGATACATCAAGTAATAAAATTTATATTTGGTGACCACTTCTAGATACTCTACAAATACTACCATCATTATAAATCTTCAATAAAATGTATCCCCCCAACAAATATACACACATGCACGCACACACACGCACACACACACAGACTTTCCCTTAGGTCTCATTTTCTCCCACTTTTTGGAATGGATATTTTGAGATTCATACAATTTCCTCCGTGTCTTCTGGCAATTTGGCTCTTACTCATAGCCATACCTCCCTGAACTATTCCAGGGAGTACAGAAGACTTGAGATTTAATTTATATCTCTTTCTTCTCCATACAACTGGAAGCTGCACTTGCTCACAGTGCCAGGCATAGAGTATGAAGTCAATAAATATTACTTGAATAAATAAATGAATGAATGAAATTTAAAAGATTTACTTAAAATGGGGTATCTATTGGTCTTTTATTTTTAAGATTTTATTTATTTATTTGTTAGAGAGAAAGAGAGAGAGAGAGCATGAGCACAGGCAGACAGAGTGCTAGGCAGAGGCAGAGGGAGAAGCAGGCTCCCCGCTGAGCAAGGAGCCCGATGTGGGACTCGATACCAGGATGCTGGGATCATGACCTGAGCCGAAGGCAGCCGCTTAACCAACTGAGCCACCCAGGCGTCCCTCTATTGGTCTTTTTTAGTGGTAGGTGACAGAAACCCCAACTCAACTGGCTTCAGCAAAAACAGGTCTTTAACTAGTTTATGTAACTGAATAATTCCATGGATAGCTTAATCTAAGCATTCAAATGATGCCATCCCATTAGGACCTGGTTTCTACTTGGATCTTGGACTTGCTTTCCACTTTTTTTTTTCTTGACCTCTGAATAGCATGCCAAAACTACAGTTTTAACATCCTTCCAATAAAAAAAAGAGGGTGTCTTTCCCAACATCCACAGAAAAGCTTTGATGGGTCTGCTTAACTCTGATTGTATCACATATTCCTCCATGAACTAATCACTTTGGTTGGGGAAATGCAATGCCCCCATTGAGGAGGCCTGAAGGACATAGGAGGTGGGAGAAGTGAATGGTAAGTAACTCCACTGAAAGAAAGTGAGGGTATGAATTCCAACAAAAGACATCAGGGTTAGAGTAGATGGGTGCTGAATCTACTTACATGCCAAGTTAAACCAACTAAACAAGGAAAAGCATATATGAACTTATCATACACACATGCTGTATCTGACCCCTTTTGTGCCTTACCTACAATCTCTCCACCTTCCACAGCAACATTGCTGAAGCAACTGGATGCATGTGACACAACCTGACACCTCACCAACAGTACTGTGTCCCTCTCACTTTCTATCCCAGGGCTTCTTCTGCCACAGCCATGAGTAATTCCAACAGGAACCCAACCAACCATTCTGATACATGTGCAAGCTTGCAACTGTCAGGGAAGTAATAAGCCATGGGACACGCTTGACAATGAGGGATGGAAAACAGTGAATAAGTACTCCCTTACTCTCAGAAGACAGTCATACATGCCTCCTGGCAGGTCTAGACTGAACCCCAATTTCCCAGAGCGAGAACCAGCTCACTAAAGCAGCCTGATATTGGCTTTCCCTCCCTCCTTGTTCTGCCTTCCTCAGTTTCCTCTTTCTACGCCCTAAGATCATTTTCAAAAATAACTTACCTGAACACATAGCCTTGCCTTAGGCTCTGCTTTTCAGTAGCATCGAAGCCAGTGAACATGCACACACACACACACACCCATAACTATCTACAGGAGGTTAAGAAAACACAACAAACTATTCCTTTTACTCTTCTTTTAGCTTAGATGCCTATCCACATTTTTTCTGCCCATTTTCAAATGAACCTCAAAAGCTTTAACAGGTGGTTCTATAAGAAGATAAAACTCGCTTAAAATCTCCCCCCAAATAATTCTCCTCTGCATCCTGAGAAGGGTTCTCTCTAAATTCCAGCATAGAGCTTGAGGGTTATTAAACAGAAAGCCGTAATGGAAGAAAAAGACAAGGAAACAAGAAGAGAAGGTTAGGTGTGACTTGGGCATTAAAGGATAAATAGGATTTCCACATGCAAAGAACTGGTGTGGGGATCACCTGAGCTCACACGTGAAATATGGAAGGTATCACTTGTATCAGAGTTGGGGAACGTGTCTGTCTCCCTGGAAAACAGAGATAATGCCATCTCATAAAACCACCACTGTCCTTCCAGAATACCCAGAGTTGCCACAAAATAAGTGGAAGGGGTATCATTGCCTAATGCACAAAGCAAACAAAACACTAGTCTTCAAAAATTGCAGAAAATATAAAGATCAAGACATATTTAACATCTATGGCACATACAACATATAACACAAATCAGTTTTTTTTTAAAGCACAAAGACTCCATAGCTTATGTGAGCAAAGGATGAGAGCAGGTGATTTGCTTGAGAAAAAATCAAGTTGGGTAACAAAAGCGGACCTGAACATCCCCATTAGTCAAAAATATGCAAATTAAACAAGATGCCCTTTTTTTCTATCAAAATAACCATACCAAGAGTTGTAGCCCTATGTATTGTTAACCAAACTGTAACCTGACACAATATTCTAGAAAGCCTTTTGACAATATTAGCAAGAGCCTAAAATTCTTCCATTTTCTTTAATCACACAATTTCATCTTTAGGAACCTATAATAAGGAACCAATCCCAGATACAGAAAAAAATCTGAATTTACAATTATCATGCCCATTTGCAACATTATGATAGCAAAAAAACAGGGAACATGATCTTCTAATAAGAGAATTCTAAGGGGCGCCTGGGTGGCTCAGTTGTTAAGTGTCTGCCTGCCGCTCAGGTCATGATCCCAGGGTCCTGAGATGGAGCCCCGAATTGGGCTCCGAAGGCTATTTCTCACTCTCCCACTCCCTCTGCTTGTGTTCCCTCTCTCACTGTATGTCTCTTTCTGTCAAATAAATAAATAAAATCATTAAAAATTTTTAGAAATCATTTAGGGGTACCTGGGTGGCTCAGTGGGTTAAAGCCTCTGCCTTCAGCTTAGGTCATGATCCCAGGGTCCTGGCATCGAGTCCCACATCAGGCTCTCTGCTCAGTGGGGAGCCTGCTTCCCTCCCTCTCTCTCTGCCTGCCTCTCTGCCTACTTGTGATCTCTGTCTGTCAAATAAATAAAATCTTAAAAAAAAAAAAAAGAATTCTAAAGCAAATTACAACCTGTCAATGAGCTATATTATATGGCCACTTAAATGATATTTATCAAAGATTTATAATAATATACTTAACATCATACAAAATAAATATGAAATAAAAAGGCAGAAAATAAAATTATATATGCAGTATGATCAAATTATATAGGAAGAATAACAGTATGTGTATAAAAGTTTGAAAAAATAAACACTAAAATGTTAACAGGCATTATCTTTGAGCAACAGTAAAATGCTTTTCAGTATTTTTACATGTTCTATGATAAGTACATAGCTAATGGGAAAACTTAACTTTTATTTTTTTATTTAAAATAAAGGATTATTGATTTCAAATTGCATCTATATGGTGAAGACTGAAACCACATAAAAATATATCTACTTGTGAACAAGTATGAGGGAAAACCACAGAAATATCAACAACTGCTGCATTAAGATCCAAGGACGAGAGTGGCTTTGATTTCTGTTATGGTCCTCATAACATGGTTTGCAAACCCCCGCCCCTGCACAGATGTGAAGAGATAATATTGGGGTTGATTCGAAAACGGGTGGTCAACCTGCTAAACAGGTATGGGTAGACGTAGATTGTAAGACTAGAATCAAGTCATGGCCCAGGGGAATCAAGGAGAGTAAATGATCATGAATGTAAAATCAGGCAGGCCTTCCCCCACATCTGGATTAAGGAGAGTCCAGGGAATTGGAAGCTTTATTCCTGGTCACTCCCCCCAAATTTAAAAGCATAGCCTTTTTTACTCTAAGAACCTATTATTCCAGCCAGACCCTCAAGAAGCAAAAGCAGGGGTGCCTGGGTGGCTCAGTGGGTTAAAGCCTCTGCCTTCGGCTCAGGTTATGATCCCAGGGTCCTGGGATCGAGCCCCACATCAGGCTCTCTGCTCAGCAGGGAGCCTGCTTCCTCCTCTCTGTCTCTGCCTGCCTCTCTGCCTATTTGTAATCTCTGCCTGTCAAATAAAATAAATAAAATCTTAAAAAAAAAAGAAGCAAAAACAATGGAGAAAAGTCTCAGTGCATATGAATACATTCATGTGTATAAATGAACACATGCATGTGTTCTCAAATAATGGGGTTAAAAAGGTTCAGCCACACCAAGGACATGACCATCTCAGAGAGAGCCCAGCTTCCTACCTTTGGACCCAGCTGAAGAGTTGTAGCCACTTTGAATTTCTAGATAACAAATAAAGTTCAAACACTAAACTCCAAAGTGAAGAGCTTCGAGGAAGGAGGGAGCTTGAGTTGGGCCAAACTGCCGTTCAATTTACTGAGAGCTTCAAAATATTACCAACTCTCTGTTTGAAATGCGTCAGCAACGGTTCATTTTTTTTCTTTTTATCAAAACACATTTAGACTGTGGTGAATGACAGCATAAATCTTAAATAGAAAAGATACAAGAAAAAAAGACCACCCGGGTAGAACATAACTGTAAATGTGTCCATAAAACTATATTTGAATTCTGATCTTATACACAGAAATGCATTTAACCTTCCCAGCAAGATGCTTTCACCAACTTCCAAAGAAAGTGTTACCAATTAAGCTAAAGAAACTTTAAGAGTCAATTTTAATTAGACCAAGAGATGTTCCAATCACTTCCCAGCTCCAGCTGAAGTTTTTACTAGAGATGGCTGGAACCAATTTACATGCTTTTATGTTGCGTCTAGACTTTAATAAGCAGTTCAAGCACGAAGCAAGCTGATGCCAGCATCAAGCCGGCTGCAGTATACCCTGTACATAGAAATACAATAGCCCTCAGGTTCCCTCCCAGGCCCTTCTTGCTATCAGCGAATCTCTGCCATGTGGTTTCAAAAGCAACGGGGATCCAGCCTTTGTGATAAGATTTATGACCGTTTTCTTCAACCTAGTTCGTTTGCTTCCTCAATACCAAAGGCTTCATAGGATCATTGACTCTAGCCTTTCCCTTACTCTTAACAAAAACTGGGGAAATGGAGATAAACAATTTGGGGACAGGTGCTGGCCCCCCAGCACAAAGCAACTGGAGGCAGGAGTCCAGGTACTTGATCAACCAAGTGAACTTTGAACACTTGGGTGGCCCCCTGAGCCTCCATTGCCATATCTGTAAAATGGGACACCTACTTCAAAAGTTTGGTGCGGACAAAACACAACACTCTCAGCAGCTAGTCAGGTTTCAGGAGGCAAGGAGTCATGTATCAGTGACTTCCATAAGGAAGTAGTGCCTTCAGGAGAAAACAAGTAGGGGGTCAGTGGGCAGGAAAGGGGAAGAAACTGAGCAAGGGCTGAAATTCCCCCACAAATCTCCAGCCTCTGCCTGATCCCATGGGGAGATCTAGAGCCTAAATTACACCTCAGTCTGTCCTGCATTAAGGCAAAGAAGCTGGGTTTTCACAGTCCCAGTTGGAGCTTGGCTACAAATGGCTAAGCTGGACCTGGCAGGAAATGGAACTCCCAGGCCCTCATAGTTCTTTGGTGGTGAAGCAGATCCAAGTACCCAAAGGCAACCTTCTGAAAGTCAAGGTTCAAACTTTTGGCAGATGGTGGCACAAGTGCACCCAGCAGGTAAGAGCAATCTGGGCAGAGCACAACGTGCACTTCTCTTTACGAAGTGTGTTAGGGAAATGTCATACCAATAACAACTACCAACATTTTTCAGTATTAGATACATTTTACATGCATTAGCTAATAATTTATGAAATATACTCAGTTACTGTCACCATTATACAAGTGGGAAAATCGAGGCTGAGGACCAAGTAAATTGCTTACACATACCCCTAGAGGTAGTAAAGCTGGGTTGAGAACCCTATTCCTCTAAGTCCAGAGGCCAGAGGTCAAGTTCCTAATTATTGTCTTATTGCTAAATTAAGAGCCAAATGACAACCATCTTCATGGGGTTCAAACACATAATAGCCATATACACAACTGGCAGGTTTTAGACAACTGGGTGAAATAAAATTCTAAACAAAGCCCTTTGACAAGGCATAGGCAGTGTGAGACTCCTGAAACTTCCTCGTATCTGCCTTATTTTTCTCATTAATATCAGAAGCTCCATAGGGAATCTGGCCAACATCTACTTAGGTTAAATATTTAAGTGTTTGGGGCCCATATTTCCAACATTTACTGTACAGGGTGGAAACTTGTAGGAAGAAGACACTCCCCTGACTTCATGACCATTACACACATTAACTAGAATGTGAAAGGTGCCTCCTGGAGTTGTTGAGTGCATCTGTTTTGCCTGGGTCTTACCATCTTTGAGCAGTATGAACCAGATTGCTGAGCTTGATGGGGCTGGCTTCTTTGGATCTGACATTGACCTAATGACAACAAATATCTTTCGTCATTATTGAATGCCACACAATTACTCTCAGAAAAAAACAATCTTGTTAACTACTAAATTCTAACATTTGCAGACTTCTATTTTCATGGATTGCTATATAAGAATGTGAAACGGTAAGCGGTAAGTTTTAGATGGAACCTTATGGAATTGCCATTTTTGTAGTTTAAAAACAGTTGAGTATCAACAAGTTCACATGGTTCAACTTCACAGGTCCCTGAAGGCCGAAGAAAATCTTCATGGTCCTTTCGGATCCCTGAACGATGTGCAACATGGATAAATGAGTTTGTTAAAACCAATGCTGTCTTTCACCGGGTGATGGATAAATAACAATGAATAACTAAAACAAGAAGCAAATATTCTAGAGACTTTGAGCCTATCAAACATTTTAGCCAAACAAGGAGAAAAGGAGATTGATTTATGGTTCCTCTAATTGGCCTTATCAGTGTGGTCTTAATTGGCAGGTAAATAGACCAAAGGAAGGTGGCAAAAAGAAGAAAAAGAAATAAATCATAAGGCTGGGTAACTTTCAGACAAATGCTAAATAAACAGATAGGCACCCAACTCCCTTTTCTCTCACACATGCTGTGGCAGCTGATTATGAATTACAACTGTCCTCCCTTATCAGTAGGGGATGCAGTCCAAGACCCACAGTGGATGCCTAAAAGCATGGGTGGTACCAAACCCTATATGTACTATGTTTCTTTCTATACACATACACCTGTGATAAAGTTTAATTTATAAATCAGGTAAGGTAAGAGATTCACAACAATAAAATAGAACAACTCTAATAATATACTGTAGGGGCACCTGGCAGGCTCAGTCAGTTAAGTGTCCGACTCTTGATTTCAGTTCAGGTCATGATCTGTTTCATGAAATTGAGACCCTCACTGGGCTCCATGCTGAGTGTGGAGACTGCTTAAGATTCTCTCTTTCCTTCTCCTTCAGCCACTCCCCTTCCTGCTCACTTGCACTCTCTCTCTGATAATAATATTACACTGTAAAAAAAGTTATGTGAACGTGGTCTTTCTCTCAAAATATCTCATTGTATTGTAATGATACAAGATGGAATGATACGAGATGATAAAATGCTTGGTGATGAAATGACGTGAGGTGAGTGACATAGGCACTGTGATAGAATGTTAGGCTGCTCTTGATCTTCCGACAAAACATCAGAAGGGGATCATCTGCTTCCAGACTGGTTGACTGTAGATAACTGAAACCGTGGAAACTGGATCTGTGGACATAGCCTAAAAAGCCTGTATTTGAGCTAATCTGTATAATTATGAAACTTGAAAACTCAAGATTTAAAAGGCAAAATCAGCACTGTTCTTCTCTATCACTAACAAGAGTTATAATCACTAAACCTTGGGTCCGAGAGTGAGAGGCTGCTTCTGTTCCAGGGGATGGCAACTGGATGTGTAGGCGGTGCCTATCTTACTTTACAGGTTTCAGAGAGAGAACATGTCATTTGAAGGAATTGGAGGTCTTATTTTGGCTACATGGGAACCAGTGCCATGGTCAACTCTTTATGTCTATCAGGGATATGAAAGAACTAGTGGTCATATGTGTGCCACACATTTGTCATCCCTGACCTAGGCATTGCAGATTCGAGGCCTGTTTACTTGTTTGTACAAGAAGACCCTTAAACTATGCTGTCTCTGAGAATCCCTCCATATAGAACACTTCAGGGTTTTTTCTAAATAGCTTTAAATGTGATCTCTTTCCTGGTACTGTGTCACTGACTCTTGGTTGCCCAAAACTTTGTATTGCAAAGGGACTGCAGCAGAAATCTAATAAGAGCGACCCCATTCCTTGTTCATTTATACTTTGAGTCACTATCCCTGCCCCCCCTCGTACCTCCACTCAGAATGTATTATGTCATTTTAATAATGTAATACCAACAGTTGCCCCCTATCATGCCCTTAAATAATATACCACAAAGCCTTATCATAGTCCCATCTTTTTGAATTTGCCTCCGAAAATTCAACATTGTGCCATTGGGAACCTATTAACATCATTCCCATTATCTTGGAAATGACTTCTTTCAAGTTATTGAAATAACTAGATAAATAAACTAGATGGGGACATATGTGGGGACTTTATGCCTCCCAAACACGTAGTATTAATTAGCTTCTTCCACACAAAACTGGCAAAATAATAATAGGAGCTTCAAGTTACTGAGTGTTGTGCCCCTGGGAACATAAACCCATTTAATTCTTACCACTATCCCTGAAGTTGAGTATTTGTCCTGGATGGCATGTGATATGTTTAGATCCACCAACACCTAATTTTCTGTAACCATCAAGGTTCCATCAAGTAAGATGGCCCATTCAAAGGCTTTATTGATAGGAGTTGAATGAAGGGATTATTTACAAAACTGTGGTCAAAGTTAAGGGAAGCAACTAGGGGTGGGTGGTAAAGCTCCCAGGATCCAGCCTAAGTGAGAAACTATTATCCGGTAGGCCTGGGGAAGAGGACTGTTAATAAAATGCTAGAGAGAGTTGTAGCCGTAGTAGAGGGGCTGATGGACAGAGACTGGGCACCATCAAGACCACAGCCAGGTGGGAAATGAAGAATAAATAACCCAACTTCTCTCTCTCTCTCTCATATCATCTGATGTCCTTCTAATGCTTCCCATTAGTTAAACCTAATAGGAAATAAGACAACAGTGGAGCACAATGTAGTTTACAGAGGTCGGCTCTCCAGGGCACACAGCTAGGCACAGAAGAATGGAGAATGGATCTGGAGGGGCAAGTGGAGATTATCAAATGCAGTTCTCTACTGAACAAAATAGCCATGTTTGCTGCCATCTGATTCTGTTGGCCAACCTACTGCAGATGGTTGGATCCTGAGCCAGCTCTGGGGAAGTAGGCATCACCAAGAGAAGGCTTCCTCTTGGGTGGTAACCAGATTCCATGGGATCTTCTCTACTAGTAAGAATGCAAGACAAGGACAGGGAAAGAGACAAACAGGAGTAGAATAAGAGGAAAAGCCATGAAAGCAGAGAGAAGAGAGGCATACAGGAAGATGAGGAGATGAGAAGAAACTATGTCATGAATATGGCAGGGCCTCCTATGAAGCAACTGCTGTATCCTGCATGGTGATCATTTGCCACACTTCCTTAAGTGCCTGTGTCTCTTATAGTAAGTCCTAATCTCCAGTGTAACCTGAACCTAGCTTTGATCCTCACAACCTAAATGGCTCCACCAGTGAAATGCAATTACCCAGATTTTACACTTGAGCTAATTGAGCAAAAAGAATTAAGAATATACCTGAGGTGACACAGAAAATAAGTACCACAAAGGAATCCAAACCTGGTTCCATCTGTCACAAGCCCATAGGCTCTCCACTGAGCCACATGGCCAGCTGCAACCCAAACAGGAATGTCCCAGTAACAAAACTGAAGGACAAGTTTCTGACGTTCCCAAGAAACTCTCTCAAAGATTGTAGATTGCCTGCCACTACCAGCTGGTAAGTGTCCATGCCTTTTTTGGTCTGGAGCTCATAGACTTTTAGGGTCTGTGTAATTCAAGGATGTTAAAAGCACCATCTCAAGGATGTTGACAGATGTTTCTTGGATAAAACGGCTTTCTGGAATATAAGAGAAAGATATTTCACAACTGCTTCCATTTCCTTTTCTAGATCCCTTAAGTCCCGAATGTGACCAAGACACACTCAAAACAGTGTGTGACACTTCTTCCACAACAAACAACACTTGAACTTAGGAAGGACAGAACCTATTTCCATTATATGCATAATAAAAAAAAAATAGGACAGAACCTATTTCCATTATATGCCTCTTCCATGGCTTCAGCTGGTAGAAGTAATAGAAGTAATGGAACCATCCCTAGTGACATAACAGAGTAATCAGAAGACTGGTTGGCAGCTGAGGACCGGGAAATGTGTACAGAAGATGTCAAGATCTGCAGGTTTCTATGACCACCTGTCTCACAGAGGCTTATATTCTAAAACAATGTTCTGTGATCCCCAAATGGTTCGCTTTATGGTCTTGTCATTAATTTGAAGGGAAAGTTCATTTCCACAGGTCAAGCTTTGCAATGAATGTTGAGAACCCAGTTCAACAGTGGAAAAAGCTCTAGAATGTTTTTCCACATTCAAACCAGGGCTTCCTTATCAAGTTCATCAAAGCATTTTTAAAAAATATAAATGTCTTACCACTTTGCCCAGGAAGAATAAATCTGCACAGCCACCTCAAAGGCTTGACAACTTTATTTTCATTGTGTAGAGCTGGGTGGGTCCCCCTGAACTGGGCTTCCTAAAGGGACCCAGCCCTTCTCCACACAGTCTCCAGGCCTGCCACTCCAGTGAGTGTGATCAAAGGGAGGAAAGCCGAGCCGCTGAGCCTCGAGAAATAAAGCTAAAACAACAGATTTGTTTCTTGGCTTCTCTCTTAAATACGTTCAGAGTGTTTAAAGCCCTGTAAGGAAACGCTCTGGGGCCCTGGATGTGAGAGAGGCACATCTAAATCCTTTCCCAAGAGGAAATCTCTCACCTCGGTGGGGTAAATTAGCTCATTAAGAGCAGCCAGAAGCAGGCAGGAAACCTGGGAAGTAGGAGCTTTAATTCAAAGCACAGAAAATTATAGATTTCTTTACACATTAAAAAAGCATTTATCTTGGCTAAAAATGAAACGACTTTTCAATGATCAACACATGGTTTAAATCTGCTCTGCTAATTTATATCTATCCACCAGTCTGTCTAGTTGTTCAGCTACCAGGAAATTCAATTACACTCAGTAAATCTGCATTGAACACCTACTATGTGCCTGTGGCACATTTGTAAATTGCATAAACACAACAAAAATAGGAAGGAGGCAAATGTCTACCTTTTTGTTCAGGAGGAAAGACTCATGTATTAAAGATTGGAAGACATTTGTATTTCACTTTCAACAACATTTAGTATTTTTATGTACTAGGCATTGAGCTTAGATGTGAATAACGCAAAATAGGGTATTAAAAAGCTGCATTTGGTGGAACCAAGTGTTAAGATGTACAGAGAAGATAATGGGTCAAGGGAAAGCAGGAGATAGAAGAAAAGAGGGTGAAGATTCTCTGGAAGTTTTCTTAGAACAAACAGTACCTGAACTGACCTTGAAGGAAGTCAGTGAAAAGTAACAGAAAGAATGGCCTCTAGAAAAACAGGCTTTACTTTCTGTTCTGCCGCTTGGACTTCAGACTATTCTAGTTCTCTAGGCCTTAATTTCCCCCTTTAGGGGAGCCTGGGTGTCTCAGTGAGTTAAGCCTCTGCCTTCGGCTCAGGTCATGATCTCAGGGTCCTGGGATCAAGCCCTGAATCAGGCTCTCTACTCAGCAGGGAGCCTGCTTCCCTCCTCTCTCTCTTTTTTCCTGCCTCTCTGCTACTTGTGATCTATCAAACAAATAAACAAAATCTTTAAAGAAATAAAAATAAAAATAAAAAATAAACACACTGACTCCATTCATTCATTCATTCGTTTATTCATTCATTATTTATTCAGGACCAACTATCCATACCAGATGGTCTTGACTGTTTAGGATGAAGCCTTTAGGTTTGCTTTCATCCAAGGCATAAAAGACAGGCATCTACTCTCCAGGAGGGGCTCCAATATTCATGGTGCCATGACATCATGAACCCCTGCTGTTTTCTCCTTTCTACTTATCAAGGCATGGGGGTTGGCTCTGGGGAAACGGGACACAGAACAGGTAACTCTGTTGGGAGAAGAGGTCAAGAAAAGTATAGAATATAGGGAGTTCCAGAAGAAATGCCACAAGAGTAATCACTTGGTATCTAATGTGTTTCCATGTGGCGAGAGGAGGAAATTGGGTGGGAATAAACCTAAATGGGTGGTGACAAGACTTAAAGGCAATGGAGGGACTCAAAAGGGAGCTGCCATTTTGCTCAGAATAAAAAGATTTGACAGTCCGGTTGGGGCTGGCGTGGTGCCCTGAATATTGTGGCCATCAGGACCCAGTCCCAGGGCTGTTACTAGATGACTTAACCTACATTGCTTGAGCCTGTTGGTCTACAGGTTCTACATTGGTAAAATTAGTTTGATAAAATGTATGTCCATTTCTTCCCCTCACATCTCAGAAGGAATTTGGAGAAATGAATAACAATATCCAGCATACTTCATATGCTAACCTTATATAAGTTTTTATTTATTAGCTCTGGGCAGAATCCATGTAGCTAATTCTGTGTGAACATAGTACCAGCCTCTTTGAAAATGGTACTACCTGCAACGAGGAGTTCAAACTTATCTTGGTTGATGAAACTTGAGAAAAATGTCTCCATTTGAGAAATTCCACAACAGCCCTTGGGTATAAGATCAGTACACCTAAAGCTGCTTATGAAAACGCAATAAAATAAGCACATATGAATGGGACATGCTTCACTTGAATGATTTAAGCCATAATTAAACATCTCACATCTTTGTCATGTTTTTGATTATCAAAATAAGGAAAGCAAACATCTGACAAGTTTAAGGCACGTGCCCCTCCTGTTTGACACTTCTAGGCAGTCTGTTGACGCCATTCCTGGTTATGAAAGGTATCCTAATCAAAAACATGCCCATTCCAATTTGAGACAAACAACATGGTGGTTTATAGAAAACTTCCTTTCTGCGTTGACCCACAACCTAAACAAAAGGTCAGAATCACTTAAGTTGCTTCAAAACGGAGAGCTGTGATACAAACCAGCAATGTGGTGTAGATGGAAGCCCATGCAATTCCTTTGTAAGCTGCAAACCTAAGTAAACACTATGAAAGCCTGCCATTATTTACTCTGATACCATAGTCAACACTTTGGAATCATTAGCTTTGAACCCTTGGGTAAAGCTGGTTTTTAAACTCTCTATTTCACATCCAAGGTCGACTTCTTCTACAGCCAGCAGATCCATAACCCCGAAGGCCACATTCTCCCCTCACATACACATGTTCAGCTCTCACAGGCATCAACACAAGGGTCTCCTGGGACCCCCAGCAAAGATAAGGGTTAACTTCCTCTCTCCTCTTTCACCTGAAAATTAAATGCTAAGGAATCAGAGTTTGGATTTATCAAATACAGAAGGCCAAAAGCAAGAAATAATACATTTGAACTGAACTACAGAGGATTCCTGAATTTGTTGACCACAGAAATTTTATTAATGTCAAACAGTGTAACTAACTGGAGACATACTAAATTATCTTTTCACCAAGACACCCACCTCTGCTCCAAATATCACCCATATATGAAGAACGTAGTGGTCACATATTACCAGTGGGACCTCATAAATCAATCACTATAATAAACAGCCATTCTGGCTTCCATATTTACACAGATTAAAAAAAAATATATATATATATAATATATATTATATATATATATATATATATATATATATATATATATGTCTAGAAGGCAGGAGTTTTCCACTCAGTCTTCTGGCCACTGACAATAATTAGTGGGGTGACTTTCGTGAACTGGTGAAGCTCTCTGGCATGTATTTTCATTTTTCTTATGAAAAAATGACCCACAAGAGCACTCAATGCTCTAAAATTCTGTGATGTCTAAGAACCAAATAAGAGACTGTAATTTTATAAGTCCATAAGCGTTGCTTCAAGGAACTATAAACTTAAAAAAAACCTGGGGCAGTACTGTTATCTTCAATTATGAAGCACAGGACATTAATAATTAACAGTGTGCCACTAGCAAAGGTAGTAAAATTAAGTAAGTACTAAGGTGACTTTCTGGGCTGTGCCTAAGGTCCAGGCCGAAGCAGCTCCACAGGTACAACACCTACCCTAAGAATTAACTGAATGTGAGACTGAGTCCAGCCAAACCTAAACTGCTTGGAATTAGATGAGAGAGAGACCACATATGTACATCATGTCTAGAAAATTCTCCATAGTCAAGACTTACACCTGAGCCCCTCTGCCAGGACAAAGAAAACCAGAGTCAAGGCATCCCTTCATTTTCAACTGGCTGGGTTTATTTGCAAGTCATATAGGAGCTACCTTCTGCACAAAGGTTAGGTATCCTAGCCAGCCCACAGAAGCCTCAATAGAGAACACCCCCTGAAGTCCAGTAGTTAAAAAACTGTTTCAATGAGACCTAAGGCTATATGTAAAAACACATCCCATGAAAAGTACCTTCCAAATACGAGAAGGAAAGCCATGTATCCCACCCCCACCCCCAGAGCATACATTCTAGGTAGGCAGTTTTTTTCTTTTTTTTCCTTAAGATTTATTTGAGAGAGAGAGAGAGCAGGTGCACGTGCAGGGGGAGGGGCAGAGGGAGAAGGAGAGAATCTCAAGTAGACTCCCAGCTGAGTCTGTAACCCGACTCAGCACTCGATCCCATGACAGAGATCACGACCTGAGCTGAACTGAGTCAGATGCTCAACCAACTGAGCCACACAGACACCCCAGGTAGGCTGTTTCTTTCATCTTCATGCCCTTGCTCAAAGTAGGAACTAGTAGGTTTTTTTGTTTTGTTTTGTTTTGTTTTTTAAAGATTTTATTTATTTGGCAGAGAGAGACACAGCGAGAGAGGGAACAGAAGCAGGCGGAGTGAGAAAGGGAGAAGCAGGTTTCCCACTGAGCAGGGAGCCCGATGCCAGGCTCAATCCCAGGACCCTGGGATCATGACCTGAGCTGAAGGCAGAGGCTTAACAACTGAGCCACCCAGGTGCCCTGGGAACTAGTTGTTTAATGATCCCAGATAAAAACAGTATTCCATGGACCCTGGTGGCAATGACCCTTTCCACTGGAGTATAAAATCAGTGGATTGGATCATCTGCCCAACCATCGCAGTCATCAACAGATAGATCAATTTCAAAAATATTACACTGAGTAAAGAAAGTCAGACACAAAAGAATATGTACTGTGTGATCCTAATAGTATGAAGTTCTAAAACAGGCAAAATGACTCTATATTAGTAGAAATCAAAATAGTCGGTTTTGGCAAGGGGAGGAAGACTATCTTATAAGAACTTTCTGGAGTAATGGAAATGTTCTGTGGGTTACATGCAGATATGAATTTGTCAAAACTAATTAAACTCACACTAAAGATCTGTGCATTTCACTGTAAGTAATTTATATACCAATTGAAATATACAAAAAAAAAGAAGAGGCAATCCTGGGGAGGGAGATATTGACATAATAATAATATTCCAATCGTCAAGGACTTTCCAGTGATGGGGGAGACACTACGTATCTGACAAGGCCAAAACATTTGGAGACGAAAGGGCAGATATGCTGAACACATTTTATAGCATACACGTAGCCTCCTTCTTCTTTAAGCCCTGGCGACTAAAAATTTTATTTTAATCAGTTGGGTGGGTAATCCTCAGTCTAAATTAACTGGCACAAATATGCCTGTCACCAGAGAGTGAACATCAAGATTACAAACTCTGACATCACTACTTTGGTATAGACCAAACAGACCAAAACCACCAAAACCCTGTGTCCCAAGGGTTTCAAGTTTCAAGATTATCCATTGCCCTGAAGTCACAAAGCCCTACCAATCTTCTAAGGCACTATACATGTGACCCAAGGACCATAAAAATATCTCCCTCACTGACTGTCCCAATGCCCAAAGTGCCCAGATCATAAATTTCCTTGGATTAGGGCATCTGGGTGGTTCAGTTGGTTAAGCCACTGCCTTTGGCTCAGGTCATCATCCCAGAGTCCCGGAGTCAAGTCTCCCATCCGGTTCCTAGCAACTCAGGGAGTCTGCTTCTCCCTCTGAACTTCTCCCCTCTCATGTTCTCTCTCTCACTCTCTCTCTCTCAAATAAATAAAATCTTTAAAAAAAAAATGTCTTTGATTTAAAGCAGAGATGGGACCCTTAAAGACCCAACACCCCACATCTTTCCCATAGCCCACTTCTAACCCATAACATTTGAAAACCAGGTCTTTGCAGATTCTCCCTCAAAAGACACCCTTCCTACCTTCCCACAAGCTTCCCAGCTTTATTTCCTACATTCTTAAAGACACACCTCAAATGATAAATTCATGCCTCCTCCCAGAGACTGAATCTAGACTGTAAGATAATCCGACCTCCTGAAGCCTAAGAAGGGAAGCCAGAGCAGTATTAACACCTGGGAATCAGGAAGGGGAAACCAAAAGGCTGACAAAGATGCCTAAAACATTCCAATTCTTAAACTTAAGATGACTCTTCTGTAGCCATTGTCTGTTGACCATAAAAACATCATGGAGCACCTGTTTCAACCGTTCAGAGTCACTGAGCAGCCGCTCAAGCCACTCCCTTTGTTACTCCCACAGGTCACCCTGTCTCAATGCATACATAGCAACAAACCAGCCTGACCGACACAAACAAACACATTTCAGCCCAACAGAAGATCTGAAAACTTTTCAAAAATAAGAAATCACAAGCACTGAGAGGCAGAGTTGTGTATTTACCCTTTTTGTGAAGAAAGGAAAAGAAAAAAAAAAGTCAAACCTGAGAATAAATCCACCTGTGAGTGCCTATCTCTGTTAAGGTCACCAAAAATCCCTCCTCTTTATTTGCAAACAGTTTAGAAGCTACTGAAGGAAGTCGGCCAATAAACGTTTTTGAAACCAAGATTAATGGCTGATTTGTCATCTGGGAAAGGAAAGGTGAGCTTGCATGCCTCTGCTAAGGAAGCAAACCAGAGGGGGAGGGGCCCCTGATTTATGGGGTTGTGAGGAGACTAATTAGAGCCTCCTGAAGGGAGATAAGAGGGACCAAAGGCATTTGGTAAAAGCAAAGTGAAAGGTGGGGACACAGCAGAGTCCATAGAGCAAACAAGGAGGTGGAGAAAGGAGGGGGCTGCAGAAATAAGTTCCAGAAGCAAAACAGAGTGACTGCGTGGATTCCAAGGTAATCCCATGTTTGGAAATCTTCTAGAAGGCACGAAGAAAAGGCCCATGTTCCTGCACCTCAGACAAGGTCTGAAAACAAAGTCCTTGCACCTTAATCTTGAACAGCTGTCCCCTTACCCCCCTTTCCAGGACTGCACACAAGTGGCCAGCACGCCCAGGGTCACCCAGCAAGCAGTCCGTCTCCTTCCTATCCAGAGTCCCTGTGAAACAGCCTGCTCAGGGGTCCATAGGTTGGTTTGTTGAGCAGAAATTGTCATCCAAGACAGTTTCTTATTTTACCACTTGGTACATTTGCCCTCATACCAGCCACATTTGCATCTCTCAGGTGTCCTGATGCGAGAAGGAGCAAGCCATCAGAGACACAGGGGAATCGAATCCAGACCCCAAAACAAGCAGATCAAGGAGGGAAGACCCTCTGTGCAACCCGGTCCCGAAAGAAGCCCAGGCTGGACGGTGCTGGGGCGGCCTCTTCAGAAGACACTGCCACAGGGGAAAGGCTCAGGAGGTCAGGCCCACTGCAGTGTGTCTGGAAACAAGGGGGTGCTGAGAAGAGAAGATGAACCTGCCTCACTGTCAGAGTCAAGCTACTTCTTCCCAGGACAGCTGTGCACCGTTTACAGTACTTGTACGCCTGCGCGCGCGCGTGCGTGCGTGAGTGTATGCGTGTGCGCGCGCATGCTCGTGGACGTGCACGTCTGCAAGAGTTCCTTCTCATTTCATGGGCTTCATAGGATAAATTTATCACACCGCTACCTTTATTGGGGTGTTGCGTTAAGGTGTAGGAAAGAGGCACAGAGTCCCTGAAAGCATGTGCCTAGAATGGGGCAGTCTCTTTACCGCTCTCATTTCTAAACATGAGAACAAAGAGAAGGCAGAGAGAGGAGAGAGGCAAGGAGGGAGGGATAGGCAAAGAAAAAGAGCGAGAAAGAAAATGGAGAGAAAGGAAGTATGAGGGAGGAAAAGAGGAGAAAAGAAATAGAAAGAGTGGAGCAGAGGGATAGACAGGGAATGGAAGAAAGCCAGCAGGCAGCTGGTGCAAGAAATAAGTAAGGGTCTTTTCTCCCATTTTCCTGTCTTTTAATAAATCACTGTAGCGGCCTGTGACAGCTCTCTGTTATCCCTAAATGCTCAAGCAAACAGCTTTTCTTTGAGCCCATTCAAGTGGCTGCCAGGGCGGTTGGAGCTGGGCAAGCAATGCGGGCCCTCAGACTGCCCCCCTGTAATTCAGTTAGAAAAGCAAGCATGAAGTCAATATTCATTGCACAGGGTAAGAATTGCCACAACACAATGAAATGGTAATGAGCCGGCTCACAAAGAAGGCAAGCTGGATAATCAGTTTTTAAGGAGGTTCTGGGCACACGAGGCTGCCAGGGCCTGAGTGGGCGGCGAAGGCATATGGGCCCCCACCTGAGGGCCTGCCCTCAGCCCCCACCATCTGCGGGCATTGGCAGGAGGCCGGCTGGAAACCAAGGGAATCTCGCCAGGCCCTTTTCCCCCAGCCACTCCTCTCCATTTTGTGAGTTGGGGGCCTCACGGAGCCTAAAATGTGGGGACAAAAAGCCATTTCACAGCCACGGCCCCTATGCAGGCTTCCAGAGGAGTCAGGGCAAAAAGGCCAGCAGATGGGAAAATTGAAAAGCCTGCAATGTACCTGTCATATGTGCTCAGTCCACTCAGGGATCATTACCTGACTGTATCAGGACACCTGAGCAGAAAGTCACCAAAATAACAAGAATTGCGGGGCAGAGTCAGACACTGGGTATTTGTATATGTCCGCAGTTTAAAATATACAAAGGAATTTATGTGTCTTATGAGGTTTCATTTAATACACCTTTCTTAAGTCAGATTTTTTAATCTCAGTAAAGCTAACATCAAAGATGTTAAGTAAGATGAGACCGTCAGATTAATGGCTATGTGTGACCTGCATTTAGATAGCCATAGGTCATGGACCTAGCCTAGAGTGATTGCCATCCCTGGGCTTGAAGAGAAATTTTTCTTCAAGACTCTTCCAATTTGATTTCATCCTGTATTTTCTACCCATGTCTATTTGGAGACTGGCCCATACTTAGACAGTTGTCAGAAGAGTTTCTGTTTATTCCAGATAAATCTGTTGTCATCACCACCATCATCATCTATATCTACATCTCTAGTGATTGCAAAATTAATTTAGGGTTCCTACAAAAATGTATGCCAAAAAGCAGGTGATGTACAATTTAAAATGAAAACTGAGGGGCTCCTGGGCGACTCAGTCGTTAAGCGTCTGCCTTCAGCTCAGGTCACGATCCCTGGGTCCTGGGATCTAGCTCTGCATCGGGCTTCCACTCAGCAGGGGGCCTGCTTCTCCCTCTCCCACTCCCCCTGCTTGTGTTCCTTCTCTTGCTGTGTTTCTCTCTATCAAATAAATAAATAAAATCTTTTAAAAAATAAAATAAAATAAAAAGAAAAGAAAAGGAAAAATCAGAGTAAGAGACAAAATGAAGCCCACGTTCCTGCATCCTTGCAGAGCTGTGCTAAGACTTGGTCCTTGACCTTCTAGTAACCAGCTGAAAGACAGAAACATAATCCTTTAAGTCAATGAATCTCAACAGAACCCCAAACATTCTGATATATGTGGCCTGGTGATATGCAGCCCAGGCTTCTGTATTTTCTAAAGATCCCCTGTAAGATAAAAACAGAGCAGTTGTTCAAGAGCTAATCATTCTTGATTCCCATAGAAGGATGTTGTGTTGTTTGGGAGGAAAAAAAAAAAAACCACTCTCAACAACTCCTTTACAGTGACAGCAATAAAGATTGTTATATTAGGACATAAATATAGCCCATGGGAACACAGGAGGCTGAGGAGGAGGGAAGGGTACTTAGGGGAAAAGTAGTAGCCTGGGGAAAGAAAATGAAGTACACAGCAAGTCATGATATATTTAACAGTTGACAAGAATATAGATGTGTGTGGAGGGAATTCAGCATATTGATAGAAAAGGGGTTGTGAAGAATCCTGAATGGCCAGCTCAAGGCATGAGGTTAAGAGCACATGGGGTCCAACTGCCTGGGTTCAAATCCCTACTTAATAGCTTCCCTACCTAACAGCATGTGAGAATTTGGGCATGTTGCTAACTTTCTCTGAGCCTCAGTTATCCCATCTGTAGATTAGGAGCAAGAAGAGTACTTACCTTGTAGGAATAAGTGAGACATTCTATATAAAGCATTGAACGTAGGATCTGATACATTAGCTACTACTACTATTTTCATTGTCATTGCTGGTACTATCCTTAATGTAAGGAGGACAAAGGAATAAAATTATTTTCAGGGAACACCTTCTGGATGTATAGATCTTTTCCTATATTATCTTATTTAATTTTGTAACAACTCAGTTGAATAGGTATTATTATTTTTATGCCCAATAAGCCAATTGAATCTCAGTGTAATTAAGTACCATGCCCAAGTTCATACAGCAGGAAGTGGCCAAAGATCCAAACCTTGAAACCGTAAGATATTCTAATGATAAATTGAGGACAATTTATAATAAAATGAACAAAGCTTAAATTTCAAGGAGACCCTCCCTCACCTGCCTCGGCTCTTCCAAAGCTCTGAATCTAATTTTGCATCCACAATTTTGTATTCTTTTTCTTAAATAGGGTTCCCAAATTTATGTAAGTTTCATGACATACATTGAATACATACAACGTGATTGTATGCTATGATCAGACTGTGTTCAACACAGTGAACAAGGGTGACCAAGGATAAAGTCATAGAAGGAAGGCCAGGAGCAAATGTGTATTGCAGGTAGAATAAAGAGTTAAACATTAGCCACATTGTGTTTGAGGGGACCACAGAGCAGCCAGGTCAAGATGGTGCAGATATCTGTAAATATGGGTCAGGAGAGTAGGTAGTACAAGAGATTCAGATCAGAACTGATGGGGTGAATGGTGATTAACACTAGGGAGAAGTTATTACTCATAAAGATGGTCCTAGAGTTTCACTTTCCAATATGGCAGCCACCAGCCACATGCGGCAATTTAAGTTTATGTTAAATAAAATATGAAATTCAGTTCCTCAGGTCCACTAGCCTTATGTCAAGTGTCCAATGGCTACATGTGGTGCGCAGCTTTGGTATTGATCAGTGCAATATAGAATATTTCCACCATCACAGAAAGTTCTACTGGACAGCTCTGGTCCAGAAAGTTAAAAGATGGTTAAGCATAGACACACAGGAAAATATCAAAGGGACAAATGGAAGGAGGACAGTGAATAAAGAGCAGTGAAAGTAGCCAGGAGACTCAGGAGAGCGAGGACACGGAGACCCCAGCAAAAGGAATTTCAAAGGAAAAGTTTATTCACCAGCTCAGGAATTAGCAAAAGAGACAACAAAAAACTCCCAGCATGGAATTAATGTGCCTCCAAATGGGCTGCTTCCAAACTCTATCTCTTTGCCTTTAACAAAATGTCTCAGATTGTGTGGTTTATCAGCAACGGAAATGTATTTCTCCATAATTCTGGAGGCTGGAAGCTGGAAGCAGAGTGCCAACATGGTCAGGTAAGAACCTTCTTCCAGGTCACAGACTTCTTGATGTGTCCTCACATGGCAGAAGGGGGTAGGGAGCTGTTTGGGGCCTCTTTTATAGAGCCCTAAACCCATACAAGAGGGCCTCACCCTTAGCACCTCATCACCTCCCAAAGGCCCCACCTTCTAAGTCCGTCACATTGGGTGTTAGGATCACAGCAGTGCATTTCAGAGGGACACAAACTTTCAGACCGTAACACCCCTGCATGGGTGTTCCCATTAAGACCTTGAAATAGCACTGTTTTCTTATAGCCATAAACACACCCTGAACTTGGCCCAGCCCAGAGAGGAAACCTTGAGAAGGACAAAAAGCAGCCTTAAGTTAGAGAAGCAGATGCCCAGAGGCCTGCATTCCCTCTCTTCTCTCAGCAGAAGCCTTTAAAATCGTACTCAAACGGACAAGGCACACGCCTGCCCGTGCCAACACACACCTCTCCAACAGGCGTCTGCCTGCATACCTACGCAACTTCCTGTTTGCTTGTGCAATTACCGACTGTTCACATAAGAATGCATGTTCTGCGTGCAGCCTTTTCTGGCCCGCACATGTATGTGCATATTTTGAAGGTGCAAATGAGGCACTGAGCATAGTTTTTTAATGTAGCCCTAAGGGGTACATTATTCTGATCAGCACTAACATTGCCGTCCTACATTAAGGCATCAACTTTAGGCCCCACTAGAGGCAACAAAGTTAAACAAGCAAACAAACCCAGTTCCCATGTGGCTCAAAGCTTTTCCTTTGCCCTTCACTCCTATCTCCTCCTATTGAAGTTTCACTGACTCCCAAGTGCCCACCTCATCCTAAAATCTCTCCAAATCCTTTCCCAGACTCATTACCTCCTAATCCAGGTATTTACATAGGTATTTGGGCCTGTTTCCCCTTCCTAATTATGGTCTTGTCTGTCTACCCTGCAGTCATGCATCAGCATTTTGAAATGTGTCCTGGTACACCTTCTCCTGGAATGAATTCCTTGGTCACAGATCTGTGACTGTAGCAGAGTCTAGCTAAGTGTTCAACAAACTGTTTTCCCTCTTCCTCCCAACACAGCTGGACCGCATTTCCCAACCTCCCTTGTCCTTCTATTCAGCCATCAGAAAGTGGGAAGAAGTGATAAGTAAGTCACTGCTAGGTCGAGATGATTAAGAGATGTTCCTTTTACATACTTGCTCCCCCTCCTTCATCCACTGGCTGGAAACAGAAAACCCCATGGAAGGCTCCATGGCCTTGACTGACACAGCAACTAGACAGAAGGAGCCTGGGTTCCTGAAGGACTGTGTGGAACATGGCCCCCACCCACTCCTCACCCATCCTTACTGGACTGAAATAAAGGCAAGAAATTAACCTTTATTATGTTAAAATCTGGAGAGTTGGGGTTTGTTTACTCTAGCAATCAGCCTACCCTGATGTGGTAAGCGAATTGCAAAATTTTTCCAAATTATTTCCCTCCCATTCCCTCAGCAATGTGACTTGGTAGCTTCTTCCATCGAGTGCTGGAGTCTATTTTCCATCCCTTGAAACTAGGATAGGCCACATGGCTTACTTTTGGCAAATGAAACAGAGCAGAAGTCACCATGTGCCATTTCCAAGCTTAGCTCTAAAAAAGCATTGCATGCTTTTGCATGGATATAAGAAATGATTGTTAATTAATCTGTTAAATAAACCCTGCCAATGAAAGGATGCTTGTCAAATCATTCAAGTTTGTTCTCTTTAGAAACTTAAACACTTCTATCAACAAAATATATTTAGTTGAGATTTATTTCGTAAACTGTTCTTTCAGTGGTCTTTGCAAAAGGAAAGAAGGAAAAGCCGACTTTAATCCCCATCCTTTACAAGTATTTCAGTCTGTACTAATAAAGGCTGGGGATGTTTCAGAACTAAGAATGACAACTACCCCTGTGGGTTCAAAGATGAGGAAGGTATTTGATGGTTTTGGTGGTTCTATTTCATGGTCATCTGAAGACACTGAGTGGGAATCACCACACCCCAAGTACAGTGTCTGGTATTTTTCTCTGCAATAAAAACTATTATGCTTAATAGCAATGTACCTTTATCCTTTGTGGGTGAACTAAGGAATAACTATAAAAACCTCCCATACATTCACATCTGAGGGAAAAAAAAAAAAACACAGAGGCAGGTTTTCCCTAAAAGCTATGTGTTTGATTTAACATTGTTTCAATATTAGCTCACAACAAGACTAAGCATTACACCATCATATTGATTATTTGAATTACATTCAGTTTTTCCACTTGTTTGCCAGTCTCCTTGAGCAGTCTATTTTTGGCTGAGAGTTTTTTCAGTGGTTCCACTCAAGGAAGTACCCACTTGTTTTGAGTAGCACTTCTTGTCTGCAACAATGCTTCTCAGACTTCAACATGCTACATATCCCCTAGAGATCTTGTTAAAATGCAAGATCTGTTAAGCTTCAATGTTAAGATTCTGATGCAGTGGGTCTGGGGTCCGTACTGAGATTCTGCATTTCCAACAAACTCCCAAGTGATATTAATGATGCTGGCCCATGGCCCACACAAGAGTCTAGAATGGACTTTTATGATGCTGGATTTTCCAATACTTAAAATTTTATTCAGATGGAACCCGATATGGCATCTGAAAATCAGGCCAGAAAATAGGCAGTGATTTGCATAGTACCTATAATTCACCCTGTGATCACCAGCCTGCACTCAGTCCTGTGTGATGCCAAAGGTGCCACCGCCTACCTAGTGAAATCCCGACACTCATTTGTGCTGATATAGAAAGAAGCAGTTGGGGAACATCTTGACATTCTACACTCACATCTCATTACTTTCACATTCTAAAGAGGCCAGAATCCTCACTTCTTTCCACAACTCTGTTTCCTTGCCTTGCCTTTCCCTATTATCAACCTGCCGTCTTGAATATGTATCCACACAGGCTAGATGAGAGTAGTGGTATCTATTGATCCAAGCACTCATGGTGAAGTATATACAAGTTGTTGTTGTTTTTTTTTTTAATCTAGTTATTTGGCTTATCTTTCCACTTAGTGGCAATCCCCGCAGAAGGGATTGGGAATTCTACTGGGCAGACAAAGGACCAGTTAAGCAGGAGAGCATGTCTAAAGAGCTGTAGCCTCTCAGATTTGGTGTGAGTCCTTAAATGAGAAGGCCTTTAGTTTCACGATCACAGGGTTTGCAGCAAGTGGGTTTCTTTAGCCATTAGCCTGCCATCTCAACATGCTTATTCCTTATAGTTTGCTACAAAAAGTGTGATTCATAGATTGATAGAAGTATCCATCAATTAAGTAACAGGAAACTAGGTTCTGGCTCTAATTCTACCCCCTAATTAGCTGGGTGAGTTTGCACAATACATGTTGTTTCCCTAAGCTTCACTGCTATTAATTATAAAAATAAGTTTCCAGCTTTAACTTTTCTTACAGCTCAGATATCCCTTGACCTGAAATGCCTCCAGACCAGAGGCAGCTCATAGTAAATGACCCACACAGCACAAACAGGCCTGTTACCACACTCACTACTGCACATGCGTCCTTAGCCACAGGTAGGAAGGGCCCCTGAAACATCTTATGCCAGCTACTTCATTTAGTACTAGAGGAAACCAAGGTCCTGGGAGACAAGACAACTCTCTTCCAAGGTCATATGGGTGGTCAAGGGCAGAGAAGGGCTAGAACAGAAATTTCCTAATTCTCAGTCGACGGTCTGCATGATAACCTAAGAACTTAAGAAACCAAGCTTTGAGAAGCCACATGAGGATTCAAAATTGCCCCTCTGTTCTGGTCACCATGGAGCTACTTATGGAAGAGAAGCGTTCACACACTAGCAAGGCCACCAAGAGCAACACAAACTCAGTCTTCTCCACATTTCTCTGCAGTACTGGCACATAGGCGGGGCTTTATAAACACTTGTTGAATGAGAGAACGAGGGCTCCTTTACATTTCCTCTTATTTCAGAGATATATTTATGTTTTTAGAGTCTCAGCATATATAGCAGGGGCTTAGGGCCTGTCCCAAATTCCCTCAACATTTATCTCTCTACCCAAAGGCTACTTATTGTAAACCGAGACTCTCCTTCAATAGGGCTTCTTTTCTGGCCACAAGAACACAATTGACCCAAATGCAGATCATCCCAGAAGTGCTAGAAATAACCCTAGAGTAGTCTTCCATAGGTGGTGGATGAGGGTTTGGTGTATCAATACCCCAGCTTCCTCCTCCCTTGGGTGAGACAATGCTGAGGCATGTTTTACAATGCTCCAGAGTGCCTCAGCAGAATTGGGCTCCAGCTGCCCAAACCAGTGATAACTGGTTTGATAACACCCCCTTTATTTCTCTCATCCACTCCCTATCTCACTTTCCTACTCCCTTACTAGCATTTCTTAGACTCACCTTCCAAATAAAACATTTGTGGCAAAATCCGTGTCTTAGGATTTGCTTCTGGGGAACCCAAACCAAGGTACAGGGGTATGAACTTTGTGGAATTAAAGATTTCAAGGGGTCCCTTAGATTCCTTTTGATATGACAACTGAATTTTTATCTGATTCTGATGCAGTTTGGGTTTCCCCAAAAGTAGGTCCCAAGAAAAGGATATGAATGCAGGTAGTTTGTTGAGATGCATCCAAGGAAGTAAAAGTTGGAGAGTACAGTGGGGAGACAAGAAAAGTAAAGAAAGCCAATACAAAGTGTGTCCATGAGTCAGTTGCTGTGCAAAACTGTGGGTACAACCCCACCAGGGCCCCCTAAAGAGGCTACATGGAGCATACCATGGAACTGTGCACTGAGATGCAAGAAGCTGAGTGCTGATTCACTAACACCCACCCTCGGGACATTAGGTTGTGAGTTTCCCAGCATGCCCTGCAAGCAGGCCACGCACACCCTGGTGGTCAAAGAATACCCTCAGACAGAGACACCATAATTTCTCAGTTCTTTAGCAGAACTGCCTCCAAGGGACTTCTGGGAAAACAACAGTGTTTGCCAGACTCTGTTGGCAGGATTTTTACTACATCAAAATGCTGTTTTACTCAGCAAGTGATATCAGCAGCAACTTGGTATCCTCAGAGACTACTTAGAGCCTCCTTAGTTCTCAGCTTGCCTTGTTTTAGCTTCCTTGAAAGGCACCCCTGAATGCCATCTGTGCCCAAAACAAAACTCCTACACAAAGTAGAAAGCAAATAAGATGAGAGATGGAACCAGAAGAAAAATGAGCCTGAAACCTGACTACCCCAGTTCATACAAGTAGCTGAACTAAAAACGTTCAGTGGCCACATCAGTTCCATGCCTACCCTGTCTTCAACACACTCTCCTGGAGGCCCAGCAGCTATCAGACTCACGGGACCTCACAGCCCCTTTCTTTGATGCCTCCCTGTTCAGTGTCACTGAGACTGCCTGATCAGGAGGGCCCCAAGGTCAAGGCACTATCAGGAGTAAGGTTTCTTAAGTGCCATGTGTGAGACACCATCTGACACTGTTTATAGATCAATTTAGCCCCTTACCAACCACAGGACAGAAGTTAAAAGCATTGCTTTTGGAGCTCAAATGTGTTAACTTCTGAAGTGATGTTTGAATTGGGGTTAAGAAGAGCCCAAAGTTTTGATCTGCTGATTGGGGGTGGGGAAAAAAAGAAAAGAAAAGAAAGGAAGTAGACTAAAAAAATTTCTTCAGAAAGGAAATCAGATTATTTTGACTAAAAAGAAGAGCCCAGCTTATAATGAATCTATCAACTTTGGGGTTGACGTAAAATGACAGCAGAAGTGTCTAAATTCTGCAGCTGCCAAAATGCAACCACTGCTTCTTGAAGTCATTCACTAAAAGAAGTAACTTCTCTCTCTCATAGATCAAGGCCAGAAAGGGGGGCATCCATTGGACACAGACCCAAAGCAATCACGTAAAAGTCAAATAAAGCAATATCCTATGCCTAAAAGTTGCCCATTAGGGATGGAATAGTTAAAGCAAAAAACCACTAACACTCTACAACTCACGTTGTTGGAATTTGACACTCATTCCCTGAGATGTCTTTGGATACATAACATGAAGATTAGCAAGTAAGTTTCCCACACTTTAGTAAACCATGTGATAAAAAGCCTGTAATCTATGTGCTATTCAGTGTGGTTGACAATTTCTAATTGATGTATTTCTTATCTACTTATGTGGCATAATAGGAAACAGTGGCAATTAAGATAATTAGATATGAATAGGAAACAGCTCTTCTGATTAATACCAAAGACTGGGCATTCTGGATATTCAACACATGGAAATCAATGTGTGTGTGGCATGTTATGAGCTGCAGCCATACTCCTGCAATGCAATGATGCTTACTGTATTAATGATGACCATGAGGCATAATGAGGTGCTGGGATCCCCTTGTGCCATTCAGAAAAGGGAAAATGATCCCTAATGGGGTTTGAAATGTTTAACAAACTCTACTGCATTAAATATCTTATCAGATAGAGGGCTAGTATCCAAATCTATAAAGAACTTATCAAACTGAACATCCCAAAATTTAAAAATCCAGTCAAGAAATGGGCAGAAGACACGAATAGACATTACTCCAAAGAAGACATCCAAATTACCAACAGACATATGAAAAATGCTCAACATCACTCAGCATCAGAGAAATACCAATCAAAACCACAATGAGATACCACCTCACACCAGTCAGAATGGCTAAAATTAACAAGTCAGGAAAAGACAGATGTTGGCGAGGATGCAGAGAAAGGGGAACCTTCTACACTGTTGGTGGGAATGCAAGCTGGTGCAGCCACTCTGGAAAACAGCATGGAGGTTCCTCAAAAAATTGAAAATAGAGCTACGCTACAACCCAGCAATTGCACTACTGGGTATTTATTTCAAAGATACAAGTATAGTGATCTGAAGGGTCACCTGCACCCCAATGTTTATAGCAACAATATCCACAATAGCCACTGTGGAAAGAGCCCAAATGTCCACTGACAGATGAATGGATAGAGAAGATGTGAGATAGAGACCAAGATAGAGATAGAGATCTATAGATGAGAGATAGATGATAGATAGATAAGTATTAAGTGAAATAAGTCAGTCAGAGAAAGACAAATACTACATGACTTCATTCACATATGGAATTTAAGAAAGAAAACAGATGAACATAGGGAAGGGAAGGAAAATTAAAGTAAGATGAAAATAGAGACAGAGGTAAACCATAAGAGACACTGAACTCTAAGAAACAACCTGAGGGTTGCTGGAGGGGAGGTGGGTAGGGGAATGGGGTAATTGGGTGGTGGGTATTAAGAAGGACACTTGATGGAATGAGCACTGGGTGTTATATGCAACTGATGTATCCCTAAATTCTACCCCTGAAATTAATAATACAGTGTCTGTTAACCACACTGAATTTTAACAAAGGGTTTTTAAAAATTCTACTATATCCTAATTCTTTCAAAATTAACAAAGTGAATTTAATATGGGTTAATTCTCTATTAAGCTGTATATCCAATGGACCAAAGGCTTGTCAGAGACAAGTTTGCAATGGAAATTATTGGCCCAGTAATAAATAGACCAGAACACTAAGAAAATTAATGAAATGATGTCTGTATATAAACTATCCAGAAGGAAAAAGTACTGTGTTAATATGAATTAGGAAGCTCAAAGTACATTTTAAAACCACTTTGGAATCTATTCAGAATATTAAGAAGCAATAAAGACCTAAAACTTTTAATAGCTTCTGTATTAAATGTAATGTGGGCACAGATACTTTGCAGGATCAAATTGTTTGCTAAAGACAGATTTGTACAATCTTTGTGTCTCTTATAAATCATGACATGCAAAATTTTAGTTCTTTTGGAGCTCTGGAAATAAAAGTTGAAACTTTCATCATTCAGTCAATTATTTGATAAATATTTGTTGGGACATCAACAATGGTATCCTACCAAGATGCATGTCTGAAGAAGTCCAAATGACCCTAACCTACCCAGACAGTAAAGACACCTTCCAAATAATCAGGTAAGGAGCATAGAATATTTCTAAGGGGTAGGATTACATTAAAGAACAAAGACAAGTTTCCTACTACCTGGTGTTACAATCAAAGAAAAGCTGAAAAATTTTTAGAAACAAGTAGGGTTTTTGAACCACTTTCTTCCATAGCATCTTTCTAATATACAAAGACTTGATAGGGAATAAAATGCCTATATGGCAATCCCATTTGAAGTAAGCTGAATTCTACACCCGAGGAAATCATGTAAGGTAAAAGTTGAAGAAGTGAACTATCTCACATGTAGTGAGAAAAATTGTTCCTATGAATAAGACTTTGGTAACTCTTCTCTGGTGCTTTAAATGACCTTTTCCAAAAGTCAAGGTTAAAATTGCTTTTATTAGAATTTCAGAGTCAGTGTTTTGAGGTGAGCTGTCTGGTTTGGGACAAAATTATGAGTACCAGGAGTGATTGTTGAACCTGCCAGCCAATGACTGAAATTTGCTGTTTCCTGAATTTCAAGCCCACTTCCTAGCCTTAGGAAGCACTGAAGCATTCTGCCTGTTCTATCATTTCTCCCTGGAAAGGAAGGAATCTTAAGCTCTTCATGTTTCAAAAGGACTACCCACACAAAAATTTAGAAGACTCTGCAGATGTGCAGGGCCTCCTTGGGAGGCCAAATGTAGAGAGGTAAAATAAGAATGTTGGACCAGGTGGCATTTAAAGATTCTGTCTTGGTATAAAAAAGCTGTCCTTCAATGTAATTATTAATCATCTATTTTTAGCAAATTCTAGACATTGTGGCCAGTTACACAGATATATAAGTCTCTGCCATTAACAGCCTCATAAAGAAATCTGAAAACATAAGATGATGCATGAAAGGCAGAAAAAAGAATGCAAGATAAGAATAGCATAAAAGAAAGAGGAAGAAAAAGGAAGAGAAGCTATATAAGAAAATAGTTCTATCAGTATAGTAATTTAGACCAAACTCTGCTACTGATTTACTCCTTGTGTGAAAGTTAGCTCTTACGTCACTGGGCAGAGCAGACGTGGTTCCCCCAGCTACACTGAGGTCACCAGTATTGGCAGTGGCCAGTTCTTTTGCAGGTTGGCAGCTTCCTACTCAAGCACTAGCTTTCTCCACCTCTCAGCACAATGGCTTTCCCTACCACCCTGCACATTTTCTGAGAGTTGTCTCTAGGACCATCTGCTTAGTCCATGCACAGGGCAGCCCAGAAGGGTCAGTGCGGGTGGGGAGGGGGTAGTTTAAACACCTGCAGGGCAATCCTGAACCAGTGATGATAAATACCCAAGATTCCCTGGCATTATAAGTTGTGTTCCATGTGGCTCCCAAGAGGGTCCCCAGCAGGACGGAGCCCCAGTAGTCAGTAGCAGTAACCAGCTCATTAACACAGCCTGTACTAGCTTACCCTCTCTCACACTCTCCCCACTCCCTCACCATGCTTTCTGGGGTCACCTTCCCGATCAACTACCTGCCTCATGGTCTGCTTTTGGGAGAACCTGGATCACAAGAAAGGAGAGCAGTAATTTAACAATGGTAGTTACTGACAAGATTTCCATTCACCTTCCCCTAATGTTCCCTCCTAAAGAAGTCATTTTCTTCCTTAGTAAGTCCTTGCCGATATGCTTACCCCAAAATCAGAATTCTCAGCTGACTCAGACCTCCCCTGAAATTCCTTTAAGTTTCCTGCAGGCCTTCCCTTCCTACCCATCATCATCTCTCCTATTGTCCTCTCCCTTCCCCTCTTTCAAGGGCATCTCAGTACTTTCTTGTAAAGTGGGATCACCACTGTCGTGTAGAAAATGGAAAAGTTTGGAACAGTTTGTGCTGAACCATTTTTTTTCACTGCGGCTTCCGAGGATACTGAACAGTAAAGACAACAGAAAGTAACATGGTTTCTTCACATACTGGAAAAAACTTTCCTCTCAACTCATCTTCATGGGTTCCTCGGTCCAATTTCAATACTTCAGGTTGACGTGAATATGTTGCTCAGATCCAACCTCTCAGTAGAATCACTGACAATATTCAACCAACATTTAGTAACAACTTAATAGAGTTCATGTCAACTCACCTAACGTTCACAACAGCCCTACTGTCATCACCCCATATGACAGATAAGGAACTTGAAGGCAACTGACTTACCCAAGGACACCCAGCTTCTGAGGGACAGAACTGCAATGTAAACTGAGGCAGTCTAGTGGAGAATAACCACTTCATTCCTGTGTTAAGCACCCTCCCCTCGAGCAACTCTCTTGCTAAACCAACAGAAACCCCTAGGCCCTTGTGTTACAGTTTTATCGTCTCAGAGGATTTTTTAAAAAAGAAAAAAAAAAACTGAGTTGAAAGAAAAAAGCTTAGACCAGCATGGAGAGGAGAAAAGCTGGTTTGGATGGAGCCACCACCTGTACCCTGCAACAATTCCAAAGGCCGCATAACCACTTCTTCTGTCTTCGGTGCACTCAGGAAAGCTGGCGAATATTGGCAATGCCACCCCAATCTGGCTTACTCTGGTGTCTTTAGCTAGAAGTCATTAACAACAAAAGCATCTCCCAGCTCAAGCTCCCCTGATGACATCTGAAATAGTGGTGCTAACTCAGGCTTTCTGCTCTGGTCCAGAAGGTATTTGGGGGAGGTGGGGGAGAGGCAGTATTTTGAAGAGCTGCAAGGACAGAGGCAGTTCTAGAGCAGAAGGCCCTTGACACTCAGTACTTTCGTCTCCGAATCAAGCCAGAATGCCAAATCCTGTTTTAAAATACATACATACGTATTTGATGCCAAGTTGCCTCTATGGAACCCACAATGTATTTAGACTCACACCAGAAAACTGGCATTTGCCAAGTCAAAAATGTAAGAAAAAATCCTTAATTACCACGTTGCTGGCATCAAATGGTGTAGCTATGAAATCTTCCCATCCTGATTTGCTTTGGGGTTGGCTAGTAAGGATATTAATTCACTTCTCATTTGCCCAACTAATCGCTTCCAAGGCACTGTGGGTAATACTGATTCTTCTTCTCTGGAAGAGATGAAGGAAGTGGCTAGAACTAACATAGATTTGGTTGAGAGTTCTTTGCAAATCTGTTTCCACCTGTGTATCACTATTTAAAAATAAAAACGCAGGACTCTGTAGGTAAACATGCAATCACAGGAATGAACAGAGAAGGAGAAAGACACTGGAGGAAGACTAGGCCATACTTATAATGTTTTGCTCTTTGAGGAAGAGCAAAGAATGTCTACAGAGAGACTGGAAATGTATTCCATGCATGGGGCATCAGTAGCAATGGCTGGAATATGTTTAAGGAAGTAAGGTATTCAAAATATGCATCTGTACTCAGAAAAGCCTACTGATCCGCTCATGGTGGGTGGCAAAAATTGACAAAGAACCTAAGCTATTGAACTTTTTTTGTCAGTTCTATACAATTCTGTTTATGTGCATGGGTTTCATCTGCAGAGTTCGATATAAAGAAAAAGCTAACAGCACTTTGACTTAGCAAAGAAAAAAATACAAACCCCCAGACTCCAGTTCTCCTCTTCAAATGTCACTTTCCCCATCTCTCTACAAATATAAACAATTTCACATTAAGGAAACTGAAGCTTCCCAATTCATATGCTTGTGCACAGTACCATACACTTGTCAAAGCAACTCTCACTTTACTAATAAGCCATAGGACATTTTACAAACACAGGGCAAGCCATTTTATTGATGGGAACATTGAATTACTTCTCCTTGTTTACTTCCCAAGAATAGGGTGGCTCCATAGACAAGGCTGACTGGGAACACATGCAAATTTCCAATCAACACTGGTCTTTGAAAATTCACAGGGTCTCTTGTCAACAGTCCAACTTATAGGGTATCGGGTTCCCACTTACCTTTTCTAACATCTAGTAATTAGCCAGAAAGACTATCCATCAGGACTCTTACCACTGTGTAGTAGAGGAAGCATGAAGTACAGGTAGCTCTTAACCTTGCTCTTAAAGGCCATTGAAAATAGTCCCCTTACACCCTCTAAAACCTCTCTGGGGTGATGACAGTTCTACTGGAAAATTAAACAAAACAAAAGACTTTTCTCATTTTTCCTCCTGCTTTTGAACTGTAACAGAAAAAATGTTTTCCTGATGTCATGACTATTGCCAAAGATTAGTGACAATCCTTAACTAGTATAATAACACCTATATTTCTATAACATCTCTGCCTCCCAAAAGCTCAAAGTACTTTCCTGAAGCACTAGCTCTGGGTTTCACTCCCAAAGTCATGCAATCTTCGTGTAAAAGATCGGAAAACAAAGACACTCAGAACTTGCATAATCAGATTTAATGATGAAGCTGGAACTCTGCTTTCACTTACAAGGCTGTTTTCTCTTCTACTGAGATTCCAAAACACATAAATAAAATAATCTGGCACTTCTCTGAAAAATAATAATGGTCACTTAAGGCAGAGAAAAGATTTCACTGTCTTACCGTGTCATAACAAAGTCTTCTAAGAGCTTTTTGAAAACTTCCAGACCCTTTATTTCTAGATGACCACCAAGTATAATTCAGAGACTCACCACCAATAGACATGTAGGACAGGGTTAAGGGAGAGTAGAAGAGCTGGAGATAATGAGTTCCAAGAGTGTTGCCTCCAGCCTCACTAAAGGACACTAAAGCCTCACTAAAGCCTGGAATACAGGCACCATGCCAGGTACTTGATGCGTGATTTCTCACTTAATCCTACATCAACCTGTAGAAAAGTAATAGCATCCTTATTTTAGGGATGAGGACAATGAGACTTGGAAGTTTACTTGTATAAACTCTAGGTGGTCTCACAAAGGAGATGATCTGCTTAGTCTAGACACCCTCAGGAAATAATCTGCCCTCCACTGTGAGTAGAAGGATGGCTCCCAGATAAAGAGTCTAGAGTGAACAGACTAAGATGAGTCATAAGAAATTGCTGATATTTACCTGCTTTTAACCTGCAAGAATGCATATTTTGTATGGTTCAAACTAGTACTTTGGGGATCCCTGCGATGTATCTGGGAAAAAGAATCTCAAAACTATTAATACCAAGGGTAAAGTCAGAAATGGCCTTTGAAAGAAATCACAAGCAAGGGCTTTAGATGAAAGAGGCAGACTAGATAGAGTATTTTAATTCAAAAATGCACCAGTTCATAATAAGCTTAGTGAGAAAGGGTGTGTTCCCACCACTGGAGCAGAAACTTCCTTTCCCAAGCTCTTCTAGGATTTTGCCCTTCCCATTCATCCTTTCTGATCAAATTCATCCTTTTGGTAAACACAGGAGGGATTAGAGACCTTTAATTGGCTTTGAGGAAGAAATGGTAATCTGAGATGCCTGGGCAGGAACTATCTTGTGTCTTGTGGGAGAGAAGCAGAGACACAAAGAGGAAAGGAAATATCTGCAGCTTGGCAGGCTGTTCCCAGCCCAGGAGGAGAGGAGCATTCAAGAATAAGGCAAGGTTGTTAAACCAGTCACCCAAATTTGTCTGTGAGCTATGAGCATGCCATCTTGGATTTCTTCCTCCACTCCAGCTTCCTGTGTGAAGTAGGGAAGTTCACTGGCTTCCCCATGTCTAGATCAGTGTTTTCACATTTTAGCATGCATCAGTATCATTTGGGAACTTGAGGAGTAAGGTAGGGGAGCCACGCTCCCCAGAGATTTTTACTGATTAGGTCTGCGGTGGATCCTAATGAGTTCCTAGGTGATGCCGCTGCTGAGTGAGGCACACTTTAAAACCATACCCTAACTTCCAGGTATGTACAATTGCATTGCTTCTCCCTGCCATGCAATACAATTACCCTGGCCATTCTGCACATACAGAAGCCACATCTGTACGAAGAAGGATAAATCAAAGACATGATGCTGCCCAAGAGATCATGACAATATGTGCTACAACTCTGGCTGGTGATGCAAACATTAGCTGCAACACAACTGACTCTGTGGGATTCACATTAATAATAATAGCTAAAAGCTACTGATGAGTTTGTATGTGTCAGGTAGTAGGTCAAGTCTCTACCCATATTGTCTTTGAGACAATGTTACTACCTCTGTTTTGTAATGCAGACTCAGACTTACTGGGTTAAGTCCATGGTCACTCACCAAGAAGATGGGAGAGCTGGATCTAAAACCCATGACTCTGACTTAACCATGGCACGCTGTACTTCCTGAACTCCAGAAACACTAGATCTCAATAAGAGAGGTCTACCACCAGTGTTCCTTGATAAAGGAACAAACACAGGTGAATGGGAAGTCATAGCTCTTTCTCTGCTTCACATTCTTATGTCTCCTTTGGGTAGGGCAAACATTCTCTTCCAGGGCCATTTCTCCTCCACCTTTCCTGCTAACTCAGGGGAAAATACTTCACATGTTAAAGTGCGGGATATTGAAAGGAGTTACCTACCACCAAAGGTGGTGTCTTAGATTTGCTTATCTCTCCCCGTTGAAGCAACTATCTAAGGTCTTGTGGGAACATCACCTGGTGTTTGGGGACTCTGGCCCCGGAAATGCTGTTATGGTTTGGGGCTCTAGTGGGAAGTTGATTGCAAGGGGTGGGACGCCTTGAACAGAAAAGCTTCTTGATTTTATGACACCCAGTTCTTGCATCATCTAGACCATCTCTTTGATGTTCAGGAGCAGGAGGTAAGACAATGTGCTGCAGAGATACCAAGCTCTTATCTGAAAGGAGAGTTGTTTTTATTGTTATTGCTCCATCTTTAATATGCTACTTAACTAGTCTTGCTCCTTCACCCTGAAGTTCCACTTTATAGCGTAATCCAGGACCCGGCTTCCAGAAGTCACTTGTCTGAGACTACAAGCTTCTAGGTAGGACTTAATGGGACCTCCCCTCTCAATAGAAAGATGTTAAGTTTTTCCCAAGACTTGAGCATCTTTCAAAGCACAGGTGCAACCCATGGACTAATTAGTGGCTAGGGTCAGATCTTCAGGAACACTAGCCATACAATGGCCAATCACCTTGGGGTCACTAATTCCAGAAGAGTGCTTTTGTAAAGTACTTCCATCTTGACTTTCCCCTTTGTTTTACTGGACTAAAGCACACAGATGTGTGATCACATATCTGATTCCAGTGACATTCATCCTACTTTCCCTGGTGATGTATTAGGTCCAAATCAGTGGCCTTTCATATTGATGCTTTCCCAATCTGTTCAAATATTTCTACATTAAAATTTCACATACCCTTTGATCTAGCAATATCATTTCTAGATATTTTTTCCACAGATATATTTACACATGTGCAAAATGATGTATAACAGAAAGGCCTGTAATAGCAAATTATTGAAAATAATCAAATCCATCTGATCCATCAGTAAGGAACCAGCTAACTAAATTATATATAATTTATATAGTGGAATAACATGCAATTGTTAAGACTGAGGCAGTCTACTTATACTGATATGGAACAAATTTCCAAAATGTTCCTGTTGACATGAAAGGAAGAAAATACAGAATTTTATATATAGTATGATACCACTCGAGTAGAAAAAAAAGTATATATGTATACGTATATTAAATATGGAGATAGATAGATAGATAGATATAGATATATAATAGAATATGTTTCCAGAATATCACTGGAAGGAATCATTAAAACAAACAAACAAACAAACACTAGCCATATTGCCAGTTGCTTCAAAATAGTATTAGATAATAAGACCTAAGTATAGCTGACATTTACTCATTCTTCCTGAGAAGACTTGAGATTGATTTGGGACATTATTCCATGCAGCTTGAAGTAGATTCAAATGGAAAGGTAATGATATGGAACAAATCTCATGTTTTATCCTTCCCTCTTCCTTGCGACAATTGGCAAACCCTCACCCCCAAGGGTACATGCGTGCCAGGGACACTACTGACATACACACCACCCACTCCAGTTTCTGATAGCAGAATTTTCCTATGGAAGCTGCTGGCTTCTAAGAAGAAAAGGAAATGTAGACACAGTGGGGCAAAACTGCAAAATCCCCAAGGATTTGGAGACGGGCCTACAAAAGATGGCAGTTACCTCATGTGAATGCAGTTGGATGGAATGAAGATCCAAGGGCCATATTTCCTAAAATACAGAGTTGCTGGAGACCTTCAACTTCTGTGAAAAAATCTTCAGAAAAGTATAGAAAGCTTATGATATTTTCTCTGAATAAAGTAATATTTCTCAAAATGTGCTTCTTACATTGCATGCATTCCCCACAGATTGTTTATGTACATGTATTCAATTCTAGCCCTTGGGTATGTTCCTCCTTTTTGTTTTTTCTTCACTTTTTGTCCATCAGGTGCATAGATACAGCAGTATTTGCTGGTACGTTACTCTCAGTTTGGCAGCCACCAGGATCACAACTCTGGAATCCAACCTCTAACTTCCTATGGAATATCATCAGAGGAATATTATTACTCAAGAAGATCAAACTCCACATGTGCAAAAATCTGAACACATCAACATTTCTTCTTCTCTAAGCCAACTAGTAGATTCCCCATTTCAATGAAAAATAACATCACCCTCCTGGTCACTGAAGGATGAAATCTTAATCATCTTTAACTGATGCTTCTTCCACGTCTCACATCCTATCAGTCACCAAATCTTAATGCTTCCATTACTGAAACACTTTTCTAATCTGTGCCATTTTCTCCAATTCCAGGGCCATTATCTCAGTTTAGGTCATTATTATTGCTCAGTATGCTATCACAGCAGTGCTCCAGCTGCTATGCTTGCCTCCAATCTCTGCCAATCTCCCTTCCAACACCTGCCATTCAATAACTCTGCCTTTTTTGCTAAGTCCCTTTGATGACTCAAACTCAAGATAACACCACAAGCTCCTTATATGATCCATACAGGGTTCTCCAGGACCTTCCCCTTCCAGCTACTTTTCCAGCTTCCTCTGCTTCTTCCCCCACTTCCACCTCTATTGCATAACTTAGAGTCCCCCAAAGTTCCAGCCTGCAGCTTACCATCATGTGCTAAATATGCTATTGCTTCTGCCTGTGCTGCCTTCACCTGGGTGACATCTGTCCATTTTATGAATTCAGCTCAACTCTAACTTCCTCCGGGAACTCTCACTGTAGTCTTCCTCATACTAATTCCAGCTGAGTTAGCTATTGTCCCTCCTTTACTTCCATGATCTTCTGTGCTTCCTTCATTGTTAATGCTTCATGCTGCACTAAAATTTAGAGGAACTTTTTTTTTTTCTGTTTATCTTTTCTTCTCCTATAGTTGTAGTTCCTCTACTATAAGGACCATTTTTCACTTGCTTTTTTGTCCCTAGGGGCTATGTGATCTCTGTCATGCAGTTATTACTCAGTTTCTGATGAATTAATAAAGATTAGGATGCCATTCTTCAGGCTTCTAGAACATTATCATTTACACTACACCTAAAATAATGACTGACTGATTAAGAAGGAGGTATATCAATAAACATAGTGCTCTATAAAATATGAGATTGTTTTTCATACTGTACAAAAATGTAAGCTTACAAATCTCTCATATTCCAAAGACCTGGTAACTGGAACCATGTTCCAAGAACTGATTTAATTCTTATTTTATTATATTCTAAGAATTAAGTTATTCATTCAAATATTTATATATGTTGACTTCTTGTTATTGGTTAAAGCTAGAGACGCTCCTTCCACATAAATGAAATTGCTGAGGTTGATTTCAGGGATGAGATCCCTTTTTTTTTTTTATTAAAGATTTTACTTTTTTATTTGAGAGACAGAGAGAAAGAGAGAGAGAAGCACAGGCACCTGTGCCTGTGAGCAGGGGAAGAGGCAGAGGGAAAGACACAAGCAGACTCTGCTCTGAGTGTGGAAGCCAATGCAGCTCTGTCTCATGACCTTGGGATCCAGACCCTGAGATCACAATCCTGAGATCATGACCTGAGCCAAAATCAAGAGTCCACCGCTTAACGGAATGCGCCACCCAGGTGTCCCTCAGAGATGATCTTTAACAATCTCGGATTCAATTACAATTTGTAACAATTAGTGCACTTCTGTGTGCATTTCTGGTACCATGGTTCTCATCAGAATTCCCCTGCTGACTGGCAGGTTTGTCCAGAAATGCCCCAAATCTTTGTGGATACCCTCAAGTGTCTATCAAGACACAAATAGAACACTTCGAGTAGCTCTCTCACTCCACATCATCCCATCTTATTCTACCCTTCTTGTCTGATAAAAAATGTGGGGGTAATGAGCCTCATAAATCTCCTTTAGATTCCCTGCAAGGGACCAACTAATAGGGAGACTGCCTTAGAGTAAAGATATTCGAGGACCTGAATAGTAAAACCCATCCAAGTCAAAACCAAGAAGGACTCCTAGGATAGCAAACTTAATCACAAAACAAATAGAAACCGCCTATAGAGAGCCCCCTAACACTCAGAAATTAATTTGTACGTAGCTTTGCTCAGAACTTGAAGTTTATTTTCCCAAAGAAGCTAACCTATACATCACAGATACTTTCTCCTGGCCTGCTTTTAATGGTGATTTAAGCCTCCTATCATTTAACTGTGATAGAATTGAAGGATCTACCTGCCAATCCAACACTATACATGTGGACAACAATGTAAGTCCAACTTCCAATGAGCAAAATATCTGATTTTCCCACAACCCTTACAGAGTGAGAAACCATATTTGAGGAAGATTGGGAGGAAACCCCCCAAGACAGGGCAAAGGGGAATTTGCAAAGCTCAAGACTGCCTGCCGGGCGGGAGAAACTGTTTCTTGCAGCCAGTCACATCCCAGCTGGGCATTTGTACTTCAGTAGGCGGTGCATAAAGCTAAAAGGAAATTCCACAACATCAGACAGACCCAAATTGAGGGACATTCCACAAAATAATTGGCCTGTATTCATCAAAAATATGAAAGACAAAGAAATACTGAGAAACTCTTTCACATTAAAAAAAAAATTAAAGATATGTTAACTGAATGCAATATGTGATCCAGAATTTTCTTTTGCGGTAAGGAACATTATTGGGGGGTGCCTCGGTGGCTTAGTGGGTTAAGCCTCTGCCTTCAGCTCAGGTCATGATCCCAGGGTCCTGGGATTGAGCCCCACATCAGGCTCTCTGCTCGGCAGAGAGCCTGCTTCCCCCTCTCTCTCTGCCTGCCTCTCTGCCTATTTGTGATCTCTCTCTCTCCATCAAATAAATAAATAAAATCTTAAAAAAAATTATTGGGACAATTGGGGAAGTCAATAAGGTCTATAAACTAGATAATAGTACGTCAGTGTTAATTTCTGGTTTTGATAATGGTACTATGATTATATGACTATGCTCTTGTTTTTAAGAAATATGCATCAAAATATTTAAGGTAAAAAGATATCTTTGCAAAGTTATTCCCAGAATTCCAGGTGAGATAGATAGATAAATAAAATATATATATATATACTTATAAGAGAGAGAAGGAGGGAAGGAGGGAGGAAGGAAAGAAGGCAGGCAGGCAGGAAGGAAGAGAAAGGAAGAAAGAAAAAAGGGGTCATTAGTAAACACTGAATATGAATGTGAGGGGCACACAGCAATTCTTTCTACAGTTTCGCAACTTTCCCATGAGTTTGAAATTCTATCAAATTTTTAAGAAGTTGTAAGGAGATTCCGCATTTTTGTAATTTTCAGTCATGCGTACAACTCTCAGTCGTGGTCTTAAGAGGCTAACATGCTTTTTACAATTTTTTCACTTGAGTAACAATGGAGGAATGCTCCAAGTCTTCCAAGGTGTGAGGCCACCCCTTTGAAAGTGTCTTTGCCTCTGGTTCTTTGTAGAGCTGTCTCCTAGTGGGAGGATAGAACCAGACTACAACCCCAGCCTGTAGCTATCTCCAAGGACCCCACTGTTGTGAGTATTCTGAACAGAGCTTCCCATTATGAAGGCATGAGCAACATTTATCGTTTTCACCCAAACCTTTGGTTAAGCCTGTTTAATTTGGCTCTCCCTTAGTTTTATTCTGCTATGCTTGGATAATGGTGTGGATCTATTTACAGCTTTCCCTATTGTCTGAGAATGTGGCTTTGAGACAGTGTCATTAGGCATTTCCAAGTTGGTGTCAATGATTTCTCTATGATACCTTGATCCACTCCTGGTCCCTCCCCCTCTGCTTCTCCTGCAGGGTCATCCGTACCAGAGGACTTGAGCCAGTCCTCTTCATTCCAAGCATCTCACCCAGCCTGCCTCCCTTGGCCCTTCCTTCCAGCAGCTATCTTGGTGAAATGCTTGACACGGCCCTGCTCAGGCTTGTCCCTGGGCCAAAATCAACATTTGATATGTACTTCTGGGTTTTTTAGAGCTGACCCCAAAATATCTATTTACCCAGACGTTGACATTCTCATGAGTAATGGGCAAAGCTCCGAGGACACACTGTTGGTGGCAGAGCAAGATTCAGAATCCCACTCCGAATTTGAGAGCAGGACGGGGACTGAGAGATTGTCAAATCCAAACATCTCAGTGTAGGATAAGGAAAATGGGGCCGCAAACAGTGAATAAACGTGCCTGTTGAATTCAGCATTAGAACCCAGGTATGCTGGCTCCTGGATTAATTCCTTTTGACTCTACCAAAGGAATGAATGCACTTGGGTAGAATGGGCTCTGGAGCCTGAGTTATTAGGTGGGTAATGGTGAAGACAGCCTCCCAAATACATACTTTGGGATTAGAGACATTTCCAAATCCTTTTTCAGAGTCCTACACAAAGAAACCTCAAACCCAGGATTCCAGCCAAAAACAATGATTCTCAAGTCCCTATGAAATCTTGGATGGACGTTTAATTGGGCAACATATTAGCTGACTCCTGCGGCAGAGGCAGGCCACAACAGAGCTCCGGGGCTCCCACTTCAAAAGGAGTAGATGTGTGTGTGAGTCCAAAATCACACACAGTAGGCCATTTGCTCTTATCATTTGGGTGAGTGAGTGCAAGAGAATATGAGGGAAACTTCTGAAATGTAATGCAATAAAATATGCCCCTCTTAACTCAATTCACACATTTCTCACAGCTTACAGAAAAGCTTACTGAGAAACTTTACAGAGAAAGTTCCAGAAAAATACACTGGAAGAGGGACATTTCATTCTCTGTCCAGTATTAGTACTAAACAAGAAAAACACAAGTATTAACTCATTCATTCACTCACTTTCTCAGTCACTTATTCATTTATTCATTCACATGAGAAAAAATTACTGATTTTCAATTTGTCATAAATATCTTGATGGATTACAGTGAAGTCCCCACTCTTACGAAGCACTTCATTCTAATTTCCTTAATATATAAACACCTGACACACTAATAAGAAAGGAGCAACCCAACTGAGTTATGACCAAGGATTAGGGAAATCAAATTAGAACAGTGAGATACTTTTTTAACTCTCACCTCAGCCAAAATTTACAATACTGTTAATATCAAGTGTCTAAAGATTGTGGAGAGAGGGGCCTTTTCAATTGTTGTTGGTGCTGGGAATACAAATCGAGATACAATTTTGAGACAGCAATTTGGTGGTAGCTCCCAATTTTTAAAATTCACACAGCCTCTAGCCCTGTATTTCAATTTGTAAAAACCCATCTTGATTCCTTCTCTTGCTGTGCAGTGTTCCTTCCCCCATTATTAGAAGTCATCAGTGAGAGATGTTTCTAGGGGCCATAGCTTCCTGGCACTTCAAGTCTTCCCCATGCATGGGCAGAGAGGACCTTGGGCAGAGAGTGTCTAGTGCTGGCAGTTAGAATTTGGGTCAGCATGCATCACAGTGTTAAATGTCAAGGACATAATGTGTTGGCACCCAGATCATCTGCTTTAAGTATATCTTCCGGGACTGATAAGCAGGTCAATACAGATGGGGAACAAATGCTGTTAGGAGAGGTGTTTGAAGATACCTAGGAGATCAGGGTGATGATGTGGGGTGGGTCAGTGAAGAGATCTTTCCACCATATTAAGAACTTCTTGGCAATGGGAGGCCAAAAAGAGTGTGTAAGTAGTAGATAAGATCAGACACATAGAAATTCATTTTAGGACAGCAGATCTAATCACAGTTGTCTAGTTGTATTTAAAACATTGACAAGTAAATTTAAAACATTGACAAGTCAAGATCCACTACCGTGTGTGTGCCACAAATAACACTCATCCTTTCAACAAATATTTATGGAGCACTCACTATAAATATCTGTTAGGCCCCAGAATTATTGCTTTCAATCATTTTTTAAACACAGTTTGCAAGTGATTTTTTTAATGAAATGCAGATAATTTCATAATCATTGTGTGATATCAGTCCTATACACAGCTCCATGTGTTCTCTTGAGTGGGAACATGTAAAAAAAAGAGCCACAGCCATGTGCTAGCTGTGGGTGCCCTTCCCAGATGTATCTTACACATGAATACCATCTGTTAGCATTAAAATTATTAAGGAATGTTTGTTTTTGAAATTAAATTAGATCACAAACTGGAGACAGATAGGACAATTAGGAAGGGTTTTTCCAGCCATCCAGGAAAGAGATAATGGTCTTGAACTAAGGCTGAGTTTTCAGGTATTGAATGGAAAAGATGAATCTGGGCTGGTCATTGTCTACTTGTTGCTTACCCCACCAGGTCCCTTTTGTTCCCATCTTAGCCTTTTCTGTGCCCCAGGAGCCTGACCCCTATGGCCCACAGTACTAAACTCCTGTGCCCTCTGATTTTCGGTCGGTCTTTGCCAACAAGGAGCTCTGGTAGAAGATCAGAGGACAGAAAGAGGGAGTTATTATTTCCCCTACTCCCCCCGGACTCACTACAGTTCTGGCAGTGGCTGCATTACCATTTCAGCTCTCATTGGGTGGCTCTTTTTCCATGGTCCCAAGCTCACATATAAAGTACTTTTGAGGGGCACCTGGGTGGCTCAGTGGGTTAAGCCTCTGCCTTCAGCTCGGGTCATGATCTCAGGGTCCTGGGATCAAGCCCCGAGTCGGAGGAGGGGGGTCTCTGCTTAGCGGGGAGCCTGCTTCCTGCTCTCTCTCTGCCTGCCTCTCTGCCTACTTGTGATCTCTCTCTCTGTGTCAAATAAATAAATAAAATCTTTAAAAAAAAAAAAAGTACTTTTAAGAATGTCATTGCCACCTTGCCCCTTATTTCCTAGGATGTTCACAGCATCCCGTTGTTAACCCTACATCTTTCCATATTCTTTCTTAGCTTCCTCATCTTGACTCAGTTGGGGGGCTGGGGGAGGGCTCTTCATGAAACTCTCTGCCATTCAGCCCTTTGAGTGTTTCCCATGGAAACTGTAATTTCTACATAAAATAAAAGATTGTTTCCAAGGGTGCTTGGTTAGACTTCATGATTAGTTGGATGGGAGGTTGGGAAGAAAGAAAAAAATAAAACCTCTTCAGGCTCTGGCTGGAGCAGTGAGGCAGATAGTTAATGGTGTGAGAGATGAAGCCAGAAAGGGACACAGGAACCAGCAGGTTGAGCACCAGGAAGAAGGAGTGGGTGGAGTTGCTCACAGGTGAAGTAGCATTATGGATCTCTTACCTTAAGTCTCCAGGCACTGATGCTGCCACTGGAATACAAGCATTAGATTGGGGTAGAGGGATTGAGGATGTGGATAGATTTGGAAATGTGGAAACCCATTAAGAAAACCTCTGACAGGGTGGCTCCATTAGCTGATTGTCCAAATTTTTGGTTTCAGCTCAGGTCGTGATCTCAGAGTTGTGACCTCCAGTCCCACATCTGGCTTCATCCTCAGCAGGGAGTCTGTCTGGGATTCTCTCTTTCCCTCTCCCTCTTCCCCACCCCCCCACCCCCGGCAAATAATTTTTTTTTTTAAAGAAAGAAAACTCTGGCAAAATCTGACACTTACAACTCCATCCTCTATTTTTTTTTCTTCTGCTTCTTCCTCAGCCCCACCACACTCTTCTGCCTCCAACCCAGATTCCCTGTATCCCATAACATTGTATATTTTCAAGACTTTCCCCTTCTCATCACCAAAGATTTTCTAGTTTCTAATCCCTCAGAGGCCTGAGTACAGTTTTCCAAAGTGACAGCAAACTCCTTTGAGAAAGGACCTCCACCTAATGTAAAAATTGAACTCCCACATCACTGTTCCAAAGGAGAATTTGTATATTTCAAAGGACAATGGCTAGACCCCAGCTGGACAACGACTGAAGTCCTTGTTTCACAGAATAGGATCTACCTCCTGCCAAGGAGAGAAGACACTGTTCCAGAGGAGTATTCAGGGATGCAGGATAAACGTGGTCCATCCTCCTAGAACATCAGCTTTATTCAAAGATTTGAGGATGGATGACATTTTTAAATTAAACAAAACATGGATACAGTATGGAGAGGATGCAAAATTCCTAGCAGTTTTTAAGATAAAACATAATCCTCCAAAGCATTCCCCGCCAAAAGGCTCACATTGAATTTGACCTGCTTGTGGGGAACTTAGTGGGGATGTTGAGCTAAATTAGTGCTTCTCTGAGGACTATGCCAAAGATGGGAATTTCTGAACATTGGAGAGCAAATATTTTAGAGCCAGCAAGACTTATGATACTCTCATAAATCATGCCTCTTTGGCCCACCCAGACACCATTTACCACAAGCCTGTGCCTTAAATGACAGTTCCTTGTTTAACTGACTTCCCTAACTTTGGAACTTGGTGCATAAAATACCTTTCAAATGATGTAAATCCATCCACTACGAGCCTTCCTTAGGTTTTTCTGTTGTATGTTGTTTTAAGCGCAACACACTTGCTTTCTGCCTGCTGAGAACTTATCCTGAGTCCAGAAAAATCTTCCAAGGGAGAAGGGGAAAAATGCATACACCAGCTTCTTGAAACATTTGGCACCTGCTACAATCACCAATAAATCTAAACTGGACAGCTTGACATTTCCTCAAACAAGACCCCACCTCTCAAAGAACATTTGTCCTAACATGAAAAACAATAAAAGCCCAGCTGATAGGATGCAAAACATTTTCCCTTGTCTAACTGGAGAAACAGAAACAAAAATAATTGCTTGCTTCGGCAGTGATCAGAACCACTCCACAGTCCATGAACATCATAATCCTGTTCAGATGGCACCAACAGATTGGAAAATTGGAAAATTGGAAAAATTTACACGCTGTCCCAACCCTCAGGTTTTTTTTAATCTACCTGTCAAAAGAGAACTGAACTCTGATCTTCTTAAGTATTGTATATGCCTGCATGATGGCTATGGAGCTCAGTGCATCCTTTTTTACTTTGTAAAAACACAGTTGTCAGTTCCGGCCTTAGAAACAATTCAACTTATAAACAATTTAATGGAGGTTTCCTGTCTCCTCCTTTCCCCTTTAACATGGAGCCTTCCTCCGTTGTTTCCAAAGGAGACCTTAGCTTCCCTACCAAACCCCCACTCCCACAGGCACTCCTCCCTTACTAGTCAATGGCTGCCAAAGTCTCCCAAAAGGAGGACAGGATATGGCAGAGCCTCTACCAGTTTCCCAATCCATCGAGCTGTCTCTCCAAGGTTTGGACCTTAGCAGCCTCTGAGCATTTTCATTCCAGCTCAGCCACTTGGGAAATCCAATAGACTTTTATGATGGCTTGGAAAGATAACCATCCCTTGGAACACTGTTCTATAAGAAAAATGAATCCAAAGTTCCAAGGAACTTTTGGAACAGAACATTTTCACATGATAGGACTTCTGTGATCTACATAATATGTTGGAGACTTATGTATAGTTTCCATGGACCCACAAGATTTCGTGGGAGTTCCCTAGCAATGTCACCAAAAATTAATCTAGAGGATTTTGGGAAGGGCTGGGAAGATCAACCACTTGCTTAAAGCACTAGCAAAGTAGGAGAAAAATGCTCATTCTTTCTATTTGATTTGCATTATTTTGCAAAGTATCAGAAATAGTCATATTAAAGAAAACTAGAACTCTTTTGGACTTCATCTATTTCAGGCTTAGAATTGTTATTTTAATTCTGTATGGAAAAACTAAGCTTAAAGCCATTGAACAATCTTTTTTTTTTTTAAAGACTTTATTTATTTATTTGAGAGAGAGAGAGAGATCACAAGTAGGCAGAGAGGCAGGCAGAGAGAGGGAAACAGGCTCCCCGCTGAGCAGAGAGCCCAATGCGGGACTCAATCCCAGGACCCTGAGATCATGACCTGAGCCGAAGGCAGCGGCTTAACCCACTGAGCCACCCAGGCACAGAGCCATTGAACAATCTTAAACGGGCCTTGATTACTAGATAAAGGGGAAAGAAAATCGGTCTTTGTAAAATTACCAGCCATGGCTTCCACACTAAATGGTTAACATCTGGGTGTCCATTTCCTATGACTTTGGTTTGCCTAACGATTCCTTCCAGTTTAACACTTCATGGTGTCAATCATTTCTCTCCTGTCTTCATGCATCATTCTCCAATAGGACCTTCTTGTCCTGGGTGAATAGTGCCAAAATTCTTCCTGCTTAGGTAGAAACACAGCTGTGTCTCCTGGGTACATGAATTGACATACCCCAGAACCTAGTGAGGCAGCAGATAACATGGAGGACCTCAGCAGATGCCGTCTACAAACCTCAGTAGACAACATCTGAAAACTCCTGTGACCACTCAAGACCCCATGTCAACATTCATAATATTCCAAGTTAGATGACCAATGGATTCACCTACCAGGTGCCTAACAGTTGGCAAAATTCTCCTGATTCATCACAATATAGTAGATTCTAATGTTAATATTACACTAATTCCCCTCTGTTTTAGAAAACAGGTAATAAGACATCCTAGGTTTTGGAAATGGAAAAGCCAATATCTGTCAGTTGGTATAAGAGAAAACATTTAGTTGATGCTTTTTGCTCTCTGCTCTTTGTGCCTCCTCTCTCTCTCTTTTTCTCTGTCTCTCTGTCTACCCACACACACACACACACACACACACGTGTGCACGCACACACACACACACACACATACACGCACATACCATCCCTCCACCATGTGCCAAAGGTTTCAATAGTCAAAGCATTTTGAGCATAAAGCCAAGTCTTGCTTGGCAGGGAGGTCTTGAATCCAAGAAACTTTAGATAAAACAATCTGCTAACTCAGAACAGCTTGCCTGAGCTTTGGAATCAGATAAAACAGGGGTCAGTCAACTGTGGCCTCTGGGCCAAATCTGGCTTGCCACCTGTTTGTGTACACCTGCAGGCTAAAAATAATCTTTAGATTGTCAAATCATTGAAAAAATATAAAGATGTATAATAGTTTGAGACACATGAATATTTTATGAAATACAAATGTCAATATCCATACATAAAGTTTTATTGGAATACACATGCTTGCTTATATAGTGTCTCTGACTGCCTTTACACTACAACAGAAGAGGTGAGCAGTTACAACAGACTGTATAGCCCACAAATTGAAAAATTTGCTATCTGGCCCTTTATAGAAAAACGTTTGCCAATCCATGAGATAGATCAACACTTTGATTCAGCCACTTAATATTTCTGGGGCACTAAGCAAGTTTCTTGGCCTCTGTGACCTCAATTTCTCTTTCTAAATTATGAGTAGTGTGTCTAGAATACGCAGGTGTCTAGAATAATGCTTAGAACCACATATATTGGATCTTTTGCCATGTGTCCTTGCCATGCCTCTCTCGGTGTAGCTCTCAGAGGCATTAGGCCAACAAAGTTCTAATTTACAAAGAAGGCAGACCACATCATATCTTGGTTGCAAGGACCAGAGCTGGGCTTCTGGGCCTATTTTAGTAAAAGTTATTTTTGGCCAGTACCTGGACTTTTTATTATTTTCCTTTCAGCAGAGGTGAAAGTAGATATTAACAAATTTACATCTACCGCTTTTTCTATTATACTCCTGGGAAACTCTTGACCAAGAGGAAAGTGTGTTTTAGTTATTAAACTGATAAACCATATAAAATAAGTCAATAAGTATTAAAAGTTGGAGGGTTCAGACATCCCACTCCATGGAAATTGGAATTATTTATTTAATATGCAATGACTACAAAGCATAAAAGCTCCCACAGTGAGAGCCCAAAATCACAAGGTCCTCTGAGATTTCCCTGCTGTTCTCCAGGATCCCTCTGCCCACTTCACTCAAAATTATGTTACCGCTAAGTCAACTCAACAAGGAAAATGGTACTCTGAAACCAGATGAGCCGATGATTCCTACCTCAGAGGGAAACCGCTATGTTTAGAGAAATTAAAATACAACTTGAGTAGTTTTCTACCTAATTGGGAGGCAGTGCGCTTTCGTGGAATAAACTTAGGAAGGAAGCAGGCCTGGGTTCCAACATCAGTGTGTTTCCTACTGCTCCACGATGTTGCTCTCTCACCTTATTGGGACAAAAGGGGAAATCATTTTTACCCCAAAGTGTTAATGTGGGATTAAATACAATGACTTAGGGGTGCCTGGGTGGCTCAGTGGGTTAAAGCCTCTGCCTTTGGCTCAAGTCATGATCTCAGGGTCCTGGGATGGAGCCCCGCATCGGGCTCTCTACTCAGCAGGGAGCCTGCTTCCCTTCCTCTCTCTCTGCCTGCCTCTCTACCTACTTGTGATTTCTCTCTGTCAAACAAATAATAAAATAAAATCTTTCTTTTTTAAACTAAGTAAATAAATAAATAAATACAATGACTTATATAGCAGCTTGTGAATGTCTGAGCTATGCCTGGCACATAACAGTTGTTCAGCAATTATTTGTTTCTAGCCCCATCTCCCCAGATTCCAAACTGAATCAGGGGTTCGGGATTGCCACCCTTTTGAGCTTCTGCCTGTACTGAAAACCACGGATATGTGCAAGATCTCAGCGATGATGTGTTTGATGTTTGTACCTTCTGCTTTAGATGAAGATATTGACTACACCATCCTGAACATGCCCTTTGCTGTGTAAGACATATATGTGTAAGGACTGGAGGGATTGTGTGGAGCCAGTGAGCTCAGCTGGCCAGCTTCATTATGCATAAAAGATTTGCTAATTGTTGGGGCACCTCGGTGGCTCAGTGAGTTAAAGCCTCTGCCTTTGGCATGGGTCATGGTCTCGGGGTCCTGGGATCAAGCCCCCCATCAGGCTCTCTGCTGGGTGGGGAGCCTGCTTCCTCCTCACTCTCTCTGCCTGCCTCTCTGCCTACTTGTGATCTCTGTCTGTCAAATAAATAAATAAAATCTCTTTTAAAAAATTTGCTACTTGTGTCTAAGGCCATGAAGATGATAGAAGTAATAATCTGGCCAACCTTTAAACACTTGTAACTGAAATATGATATACTGAAAATATACTTAGGCATAAAGTTCAATGAATTTTCACAAACTGAACACACCCCGCAACCAGTGCCCAGACCAAGGCCCAGAACAAGACCTGTCCCCAGGAAGTTCCCAGCCATGATTTCCTCTGGTCACTAGTATTCCAAAGGTAACCACTATCTTTTTTTTTTTTTTTTAATTTATTTGACAGACAGAGATCACAAGTAGGCAGAGAAGCAGGCAGAGAGAGAGAGGAGAAAGCAGGCTCCCTGGTAAGCAGAGAGCCCGATGCAGGGCTCAATCCCAGGACCCTGGGATCAATGACCTGAGCCGAAGGCAGAGGCTTTAACCCACTGAGCCACCCAGGCGCCCCGAGTTAACCACTATCTTGACTTCTAACAGCACAGATGAGTGGGGCCTGTTTTTATACTTTATATACCTAAAATCATGCACTGTTTTGTCCCTCATGTCTGGCTTCTTTGTCCAACACTGTATTGACGGGTGTCATTTAAAATTGGATCATTCACCCTCAATGCTGTAGAGCTCCCCATTTTTTGATTCCACCATAATTTATTCATCCATTCTATTGCTGGTGGTCATTTGGGGAATTCCAGTTTGAAGGTATTTGAGCATTCGGCCACAGGTCTTTGGGTGACCATTTTCTGTCCTTCCATTGAATACACAGTGAAGACCAGGCTTCCTGAGCCCTGGGGTGGCTTGCATTCAGCTTTAGCAGGTAAGACCAAGCATTTTCCCAAGGGTTTGTATCCATTTATACTCCCACCATCAGTGTCCCACATCCTTGCCAACAGTTGGAATCTTCTCTCTTTTCTGTTTTTACTATTCTGGCACACCTCTTCCCATTTTTACTTTGGTCTCATATACACAAAGTATTCAGCTCCAAGAATGAAAGACAAGAAATGAATACAAGGGGGACAGATGGAGGGAGCATCACAACATCTCCAGAAAAAACATGAGGGCCATGGACATGGAATGAGCCACTGGACAGCATCTTTGTTATTTCTTTTCCTACTATTTTATTCATTTATTTGAGAGAGAGAGATAGAGCAGGAAGGAGAGGGAGAAAGAATCTGAAGCAGACTCTATGCTGAACACAGAGCCCGATGCGGGGCTCCATCCCATGACAGTGAGATCACAACCTGAGCTGAAACCAAGAGTTGGGTGCTTAACCAACTGAGTCACCCAGGCACCTCCAGCATCCTAGCATCCTTGTTATCAAATGTATGTGGAACTCACTTGCATGCTCAATGATTCAGCCCCTCCCCCACAGTGCTCATAAATCTAATTTCTGTAATAGGATCCTGTTTCTCCATCATCCCACATTTTGACTTCAGAACTGCATTTTCTTCCCACCATTGCTTGAGTCTCCCAGGAGAACCTTTATGAAATTTGGGATATTGGCAGAAAACAAGAGGAAGAAATAGGAGAAGACTGGGCTCCAGATCCAGGAAACTGTCAGTAAATGTAAATATGGGCTTCAAAATGGGAAGGAGTGGGAAGGGAGGAGCCTGAGTTGTGCCCTATACATCCCATCTATAGCGGCCACTTCCCCAGTTGATGCATGGTAATAGTAATATTTTGCATTTATACAGCCTTTTCAATTTATAAAATGTTCTGGGAACCTATGGAACACCAGGAAAGAAAGAAGTCCTGTAAAAGCAATAATCTGAAAGGATATTGCTTACTGGCTTCGTACCAGAACTTTCAGCAGTAGTCAGGTAATTGCTGCTCTAAGTAAGTGTGGACTTAGGACAATAACAGAACCATAATAAGCTCTCTCTCTTGCCTGGTCATTCTGTTCCATTTCATGCCATCTGACCTTGGGGACAAGCTGAAAATGGGCTTCCCTCCTGCCCCCTGTGACATTGCTTGTGCAACTTACATCCCCTCCCCACCCCAAAGCAACCCTAGGCACTTGTAGTTTTACTACTGAGGGGCCTGTACTCCATAGCTCATAATAATAACCCATACTTACTGCCTGCTGTTACCTGCTGGGCAGTGTGCTAAACACATTGCACGCATTATTTATTTTGATTTGACTTAACCCCCACAAAGCTCAGAGTCACACAGCACATAATTCATAAAGTCCAGCATGAATCCCAATCTGCTTCCTCTAACAACCAGTATTCCTTCTATTTGGGCCACATGATCTGAGGAGGGCCTCCCCCTTCCCCAAATACACCCATGCCTGCTGATGCTTGAGATTCCACAATTCTAATTCTGTCCCGTGTTAGAAAGGACGTTTGTGCTTGTTTGATGCATTAATGTGTAGTGAGGATTTTATCAAACACTTGCTCCTCCACGGAAATGTGTCGAGAAGGAAAAAGACCCTTTGTAACCTGAGGGAGCCTTGATAATGGGCTTCTGAAAGGTCAAGGAACATGAATTGCTGGATGATTTTTCCTGCCCTTTGTATGGCTAAATCCACAAATACATTTCTGGGTTTCCTCTGAGACAACTCTCTCGGGCTCTGAGGCAAAGACTAGCTCAGAAGATAAGGATAAGGTAGACACAAAATTATTTCCCCAACCCCAACATTCACAGAGCAAATAAGCTCCTTTTCATTCTTTACTTGGAGCTAAGTTTAATTATTCTACCCAACAATGTATGAACCCCCAAGTGGGTACGGTCTCAAGAAACAAAACAGACTTGTGAAAGGTCATAATAACTCATAGTTGGTAGTGACACGATGGGTCCATGCAGCCCACTGGGATATCACGGGAATACACACTGATGGTTAACATCAGGGGAAGCAGTTTTCTCTACCACCTCACCCTGCAAAAATGACTGAGGTAGGAAGAACACCTCTGCCACTTGCTCTTGGGGACCCCTACCAACACCAGAAATGACCTGAGGAGTCTGGCTTCTGACTACCTTGTGTGACTCATTCCTCACCGGTCCATGTGCTAATTACACCAACTTTCTTTTAGCTCTTTGTACATCCTGGGTGTTCATCCATATGCAGGCCTTCACCCACACTGACCCTCTGCCTAGAAAGCATTCTCCTGCCCCTTGATACCCAATGAATTTCCTCTTAGTCCCTAGACCTCACTTTTAATTTCTGTAGGAAATCTTTGTCAAACCCCACATGAGGATAAGATCCCGGTCCTCTTAATGGCCTTTCTTGCTTTAACCCCATGTCCATTTTTTGGAGATTATGTAATCCTAATTGCTTTTTTATGTGGCTATATCTTTGAATGCCTAGCATGAGGCCTGCCACAGAGTGAACACCAAAATATCCCTTCATTTTGAATTAACTGAATAATTTGTTCATTAAACTAAGACAATTTCTTCTAACCAAACAATAGTAGATCCCCAAGCTGCCTTCAACCATCCGAGATAAGTTTGCTATTCTCTTTGGGAAAGAGAGAGAAGAGAAACTTAACAGAGAGGGAAAAAACCTACACTCCGTAAGACCAAATAAATGAATTCTATGTAGCCAACAAGTAAATACAGGATTAGGAATCAAAAGTCTACAAAACCCCCTTCCTTGGCATGTGCAGAATGCATGGCCAGTTCTGAAGCATCTTCTTTTTTCCCAGACTGCTTTCCTTGCTTAGTTGTTTAGCAAAAAAAGAAGGAAACTCGGGCACTCCCAAGTCTCCCTCCCACGGAAACCTGTTTTACTAGCTGCATTTTATATGGCTGCAGAAGGCCCCAGAAGGAACTTATGGAAAAGAGCAAGGACTAACAACCATGCGTCCTTGCAGCTCCAGAACACACATCCAGGCCTCATAAGAGACTCTGGTTTGGGTGTTTTCTTCATGTCCCTCTTAGAGCTGCTATGTCATTAATTGAACTTGTATTTTGGTACTTGTATAAAGCATTCTCTTTGTGGTCCATTCCCAGTCTTAAACCTTGCATGTGACCACATGTAAATGTGTATTTTTATGGTCCTATAATCTCAGGACTTTAAAATCTCTGTTGCTTAAAGGCACACAGTGAGCTGAAGCGGAAAACTCAGGAGGTTTCTGATCATTTAGAAGCAGTTTATGTGCTGGTTCTAAGTGGCTTCACAGCTTCGGCCATTGTAGGGACTGGGGTATAGAACAGATAAGGTCCTGACACATACTCTTTGGGGCCTTCAAAACAAAAATCAAACATCATTAAAAATTAGGCAACCTCTTTCTCTTTACACACCACATTTGCAGATACTTGTATCTGCTTACTCACTGGAAGGCTCCCTTCTTCACTGTCACCCTTCTGTTGTCTCTTGTATTGTCAGTACGTCTTCAGACCTGATTTTTTCTCCTAAGTTTGCATGGGTTTCTTTGGATGGCCTCGATGAAAGGTGTATCGACAAGGAAACAAAATAGGAGAGCATGGGGCTCAGGATCCAGTAAATGTGCTCTCCTCATGTTCTGTAGAAAATCTTCCAAATAACCTCTCCACTCACATCTCTTCCACTCATTTCTTGTTCTTCATTCTTGTAGTTGAATATTTCATGGACCTGGGTCAAGAGCAAAAAAAGGTAGGCAAAATGCAAAAACAAACAAATCCCATAAGTTGATCTTATATTTAGATTCTCTTTTTCTCAAAAACAGGCATCATTTCTTGGGCACTGACAACAGATTACGATTCAAAAGAATATTTGCAAGTGTTGATGTAATGAAAAATACTATATGTATCTCTCTACTCTAATGGCATTCAATTAAACTTCCTATACCCAAACTCTGAGGTGTTTTTTTCCATTATACAAGTGTAATTTGCATATTATTTGCTCTTTGGGCCAAATTGATCCGTTACTTTTTTCCAAGAACCCTCTTCATATTTTGTTTCCCTATCTTTCTCTTTTTTTCTACTTGTTTACATCCTTGTTATTATTTCATCTCAAAATTTGTTTCTGAAAGATTGTCATAAGGAAAAAACAGGCAGCAGGTTTTGAAGCTTAGTATGAAATCACACTTAATATACAGTCACACAATTCCAAGAAAACACCTGCCTAGTGGGTTTGCTCAAGAATTCAGATGTTGACAGCCTCTCATTTGCCCACTATGTACTGAGCCCAGGGCCCCCAAGATCTAGTCAACGTCTTCACTTCCAGGCCACTAGTTTCTCATTCAAGTACTCCACAAGGACGAGGTGGGAAAAGTTACATTTCTACCCAATCCACGTTCCTAGCATGGGTTTATTTGCAGTAAAAACTCCCAACCGAAGTTTTATTTTATTTTGTTTTTGCCCATTTTCTTCCTCTTTGGTCTGCATTTATGCTGGCTGATCATTTCTGATCCAAGTGAACAATCTCACATATATACTCCTGTTAATTTCAAGTTGTTAGAGTTGGCCCAGACTCAGTTGTCATGACATTTTGGATGTTAAGTCAATCTTAAAATCAAAGTAAAGCTGCCTCTGAGAAATTGTGTTCTCTTTCAGCATGGCATCCACAGCACATTTAATAACCATACTCTCAGATCTTCGTCCACAGCTCTTATTTCAGTGTTGGTAAGAGCAGGACAAGAAATGAGCTTTGGCACCCATTATTGTGGCAGGATTTTAAAAGATTGTGTTTTTACTGATGCAGTTCCTCAGATAGACATCATGAAGATATTTTGACAGAAAAAACTGGTGAGAGATGAGAGGTGTTACATTTCCACCACTTGAGTTTTCTAAGAATGGAAGGACTTACGAACAGGGATGGCTTCTGATGAAGTGAGGGTGAAACTAAGTAATCTCATTAGGTTTATGAGACTGTTTGGTTTGACATCTTGGAAAAGAAAAATGATCCCATCTATACCATTCTTTTTTGTATATCCATACTTTTGAAAGAGTTGGCCCTGAGAAAAATCAGTCTTGTGGGAAATTGATTGTCATTCACATTTTTTAGGATTGCTCTGTAGCGAAGTCTTTTTGACCGCTGGCCCATGCATTCCAAGAACAAGTAGGCAAGACCCTTCTCTCTTTGGTAGAGGTCCAGATATATCTCAGTCTTTTATCTTATCCCAAAACAGTGAGTGAAATTCTGAGACAGTTTTATGTATCTACTTACTTATATATACCTAGATTTGTGCTATAAAAGTAATTGAAGTGGGGATACCTGGGTGGTTAAGTCAGTTAAGCATCTGCCTTCAGCTCAGGTCATGATCTCAGGGTCCTGGGATGGTGCGCTATGCTTGGCGAGGAGTCTGCTTCTCTGCTACCCTCTGCCCCTCCACCCCCACGTGTGCTTGCCATCTCTCTCTCTCTCTCAAATAAATAAAGTCTTTATAATGAGGAGAAAGAAAGAAAGAAAGAAAGAAAGAAAGAAAGAAAGAAAGAAAGAAAGAGAGAAAGAGAGAAAGAAAACTAATTGAAATGGATGGCCAAGTGCTAATGCAAGAAATTCCCCAACACAATCCTCCTTGTCTCTCCTTGAGGTCCAGCACACTTTGGTTGGTACTAGGGTGCAGCCTGAAGCTTACGTTTTTTTACAGTTGGGCAACAGGGAGGGATTCCTTCAATATCGTGTGTACTTAATAGGTGTCTGCGGCCTTGAAGACATAAAAATTTATGCTCTGCTGTACTCGTGGGATGTGATCAGATTACATTTGTGCACAAAAGAATCCACACTGCACTTTTTCTGTGTTTTGAAATACTTGAAATCCAATAAGAACCTTTAGGAATTAACACGCTGGTCTTTCAAGTACATTTACTTTAGGTGCACATTCATAACTGTCACATTCTCGTGGCATTTATAACTTTGGGTAAACAGCAAGAGAAAGGGATTCAGAGAGACAAAGAGGCAATAAGTGACCAATTGCAAAAAAAAATCTGTATCTCTTGAAATGGGCATTTTGGACCTCATGTTTAATTAAGGACGATTTGGATTTCTCTAGAATGAACTTGCTTCTTTCTCATTTAAACCTAATAGTTGTTTCAAGCAGGAATCACCAGTTAAAACAAATAGGTAAAAGTACGATGAGAAACAGGACTTTCAGTCTCAAAGTAACTCCCCATAGTTCAGTTATTAATTACAGTAAGAAAATTTGTGACTTTACGGTGGAGAAACCTGACAGACACCAATCAAACCACGTGATCAAAGTTGACAACATCAGTAATGAGATATCAACACCCTGTACCTTCTGATACAGTGCATTGAGAAGGACATAATATCAGTTCTTTGGTATTTCCACTAAAAGTGCATAACCTGAGTAGAATCACAAGAAAACATCAGACAAACCCAAGCTGAGGAGACTTGTACAAAATAAGTAGCCAAACCACTTTAAATTTCAAGGTCACTGAAAGCAAAGAAAGGCTAAAGAAATGTTTCAGAGGAGAATGAGAGGGGATGAAAACTAAATCCAACAAAAAATATTACATTGCATTTGGGACCAGAAGAAAGACATTAGTGGGATAATTGGTAAAATGTAAATAAGATCTACATTTAGACAATGGAGTAGTATCAGTGTTAATTTATTGATTTTTGATCATTGTGTTGGTTTTAAGAGATTTTAACATTTGGGAGGTCTAGATGAGGGCACACCTCAAATTATTTATATTATATTTGTATCTCTTTTATAAGTCGGAGAAATTCCAAAGTGAAAAGTTAAAACATAAAAAAAAGCCAAAAAAGATGAATATATTTACATATATGTCATATCTAATAAATTGCTAAAGGGGGAAAAAGGTATAATTGAAAATCTAAAGTTCTGAGAACTACTGAATTTGATAATTTTATATATACAATTTTATAGTTTATATATATATAATTCCATGCTAATTTTTTAATAATTCCATTAATTATGAAATTCAGAAAACCAGAAAGTGTCAGGGTCAATTGCTTGAAGAAAAGCTGCCTCTAACTGAACTGTGAGAGAGAGTAAGAATTTATTTGAATTTCTTACAACTTCATGTTCACACCAGGGATGTAGAATCAGTTAATATTTTCGTAAGAGCCATTGGTTGCTTAATGAATGTGCTTCTTATTTTTCCTCCTAGTTGGGGCTCATACACATGTGTGCATCATTAATGAATTCTAGATAATATATGAGGTTGATAATCTAAATTATCCATACTCATTTCAATCTAGATTGGCCTGACATGTAGCTTTCCATTGCTTACAGTTGTAGTGTTCACGGATTAAAATTTCATTTCAATTCCCCTGAAATATTCAGGAGATAAAATTGCTGCTAGGAATGCAGAAAATAACATATAATGTATTCTGTGGGACTGTTTAAATATAACCTACATCATTGTGCCGCTGTGTTAATCTTTTCAAATGATGACATGTACCTAACTTAGCAATGTCCACACTCTAAAATGAAAGAAGAAAAGTATATTTAAATTTGAAAACAAATTCCCTGGCTAAGATCAGGCTCAGGAATTATTCATCATCCTTGATTACTATGCTTTAAAACATGGTTCTAAAGAAGTGTTTGGTATTGTTTTTAGCAAGGGTACTCTCCTCTCCATAGACTCCTTTAGACTCCTAGGAAGAGATGAGAAATAGCACTGTGGGTTCTGGCTTTCTCTCTGCCACTCACCAAATTGCCACCATTTTTTCAGTTGTTAAGTAAAAGAGATTGAGCAAGGAGAAATTCTTAAATCTTGTATTATGAACCTCTTTAATAGTCTGATGAAGCCGGGACGCCTGGGTGGCTCAGTTGGTTGGGCAGCTGCCTTCGGCTCAGGTCATGATCCCAGCGTCTTGGGATCAAGTCCCACATCGGGCTCCTTGCTCGTCAGGGAGCCTGCTTCTCCCTCTGCCTCTGCCTGCCATTCTGTCTGCCTGTGCTCTCTCACTCTCCCTCTCTCTCTCTGACAAATAAATAAATAAAATCTTTAAAAAAAAAAAAAATAGTCTGATGAAGCCTATGACCTCTTCTTAAAATAATATTTTAATTGGTAAAAAAATAGATATAATTATAAGAAACCAAGTTACATAAAATACAGTATTCAAAATAATTTTAAATATGTGATGTAGTAATATATAAATATTTCTTTAATAACATTAAATATCTAACAGTAAATCTAATCATTACTATAAATTCAAAAAAGTCATGACCATAAATGATATCTTGAGATAATCTGCAACATTGTAATGTGATCTGAAGACATCTTTGATTTTGACTATGTCAAAATCATGGTTACAGGTGATACCCTTGTGGCTCATTGATTGCATTTGAAATGGAAAGAAATATTACATTTCAATTAGAGATTAGTGAAAACAAAAATTTAATTGTTTTCCCATCTAATTTCTCAGATCCCCCAGTGCTCAGATCCCCCCTGTATTCTTTCCAAGGATTCCTTGGTTATGAACCTCTGGACCAGATGACCTCCAGGTTCTGTTCTGGCCCCCAGGAGTCTGTCACTTCTGTAATCTTCTCCAGCCAGCTACCTTGAGGGAGACCCTAGTCAACCATGTGTATGTGTGTGTGCGCCTCTCTGTGGACTCAAGTTTAACGAGATATCAAAATATTTCATTTGCAAGTCTTGGCTGCTGTACAGCACTTAGCAAAGCAGAGCCAGTTTTCCTAGTTCAGATTGGTCAACATCAGGTTCATTTGTCTAGCATTTCACAAAATATTTTCCCACATTTGTCCAACTGCAGTTTGAAGGCTATAACTGACAATATAAATGTGCCCTAAGGTGGAAAGTCCGACCCCATTTCCCTGAGTGATCTCCAGGGTTGGCCATTACCATGCAGATGCCCGGAGTCAGGGGATCTCCATGGATCTGCTAATTATTCCCCAGACTTTTCCACCAGCAATAAAAATCCCGTTTGTTGTAGCTTGTTTGCAGAACAGCCCCCATTTCCACAGTGGTGGCATTAATTAGCAAAAACCTGTGAAAATTGGGACCAGAGTTTATAGGTTTGAAGGGGAGAGAAAGAAAGGACCCTGAGTCACTTCTAAATATTCTTATAAATTCCCCCACAGCAACCAGGAGCTAAAAGCCCGCTTGTCTTGGATGCAGTGATTTTTCATGTTGGTAGTCCTAAGTGGGAATTAATAGAGGCCCTAGGTTCTCCATTAGGGTAGTGGCTTTCTGAATGCCGAAAGATGGTGAATTTCTCAGACAATCAATCACCATCTCCTAATGGTCTAGTGGCACCTCACACTGGGTCTAGAAGGATCCTGGATTCTCCATTCTCAAAGGGAAGACCCCTGCTCAGTGGGGTGCTCTAGAAACAAACCATTTCTCCAGGAGATATTCCAGATGATGACGTCGGGGTTTGAGGATTAGAGAGTGATGAGAGGTGTCCCTGCCCTTCAGCCTGGAATAATATACTATCTTTGACCTCAGAGATATCTGATACATCCACACCAGACTGTTGGAGGAGGAAGAGCAAAGTTGGGAATGTTTTCATCAGTGATTTTTATCAACTCTTTGTTTTGGAATTTTGTTTTCATTTGTTTTTGTTTTTAAGTTAAGTAGCCCTGTTTACTATTTAACAGCTCATCCCCAAGGAGAAAATGGTGTGTCCTGCTCTTAAAAACCCAGGACTTAATCACTTTCTAAGCAAGCGTGACTCTAGATTTACTTCTGAAGGGTTAAACAAATGGATAAAGGGTAATAAATCTTCCCTCTTCACTTTCAATGAGTTTCAGAATGTTTTCCTCCCTAATTCCTATCCTGAGCCAACAATCACTGCTGACTTTAGCTAAGAATTCTGTTTTTTAATTTTTTTATAGCTGCAATGTGAGTTTCCCATGCAGTTTTTATTAACTCTGTTTCATTGCAAGCCCTTGCGAGCAAAAATGGCCCTTATTTTTATTTGGAGAAATCTATTTCAGTGACAATCTAGCCTCAGGGCAGCTATATGTCAATCTCTTTGCTTTTTTTTTTTTTTTTTTTTTTTTTTTTCCTGTTGAAACAAGCATGGGAAAGTTGCAAGACAAATGTCACCTAAGGCAGGGCTGAGGAAAGCAACATACCACACTCATCTTTGGCTAGCTCAGGACCAGAAAGCAAAAAGAAAAGTGAATGAAGGGAAGGGCCAACGGTATAAGGTAGAAGAAAGCTCCTGTGTGTCTACCAGGCCTGATTCCCAGCAGATGGAAGGCCTTAAGTTCTCACCACTTACCAGCTTTTCCCAGACATGACATTATGTGGAATTATGCTGGGAGGCTGGAGCACAATATTTACAATAAGAAGCATGTCTTCTTAAAAAGGCAATGGGAGCTAAGTGCCAGGCCCCGGACTTCCGGAACCCTTACTTTGCTGTGACCCCTGATACAGAGCCAGTTTCTTCAAAGATAGGCATCTAGAAGTCTACAGTAGGGATTATGGGACATCAAATCCAACATTTCACACTATAAAATGGTGGGACACCAGCAGGACCTGTCTGCAGGTATGACCATCCTGAGATTAGGTTCCCGAGACACACACAAGCTTGTCATCTAAGCCTCAGTTGCTTGACTGAAAACAGTATTTGAAATTTCAACCCCTAACACGAAGTTCTAAAAACGAATGGGAAAATACTGTAATGAGGCTAGGGAGTATGAATGTCTTGGAACGAGCCTGGCACTGTCCCAGATCTCCACATCTCTACATTATGTCACTTAATCTTCCCATCAACACTACCAAGTAGGCGTTATTGTCACCATTGTATATACAAAGATGAGGTTGACAAGAGAATTAATAGCCAAATAAACAGCAATATACGTTATTATGTTCTTTCTTTTATCTGGCATATTTAGAAAAAGAAACCCTTTCTTTTTTTTTTCCAGGAGAAAGTTGGAAAGAAACTCTAAAGACCATCTGGTCTTACTTCTCATTTTATAGCTGATGGCTAATAGAAGAAGGACAAATCTGGCCCACAACATGTTCTTGTCAATAAAGTTTTATAGGAACATGGCCACACTTGTTCATTTACATATCGTCTATGACTTTGTATTACAAAGGCAGAGTTGAGTAGCATAAATGAGGATCACATGGCCCATAAAACCTACAGTATGTATTGTCTGGCCTTTCAGAGAAAATGTTTGCCAACCCCTACCAGAGATGAATTTGAGAACTGGCACCCTTATATTGAGTTTTCCAATCCATGAATATGTTTTTCCATTTTTTTAGGTCTTCTCTTCCTGCAATGTTTTGTAATTTTTTTTTTTTTTTATAAAAGATTTTATTTACTTATCAGAGAGAGAGAGAGCGAGAGTGAGCACAAGCAGATAGAGGGGCAGGCAGAGGCAGAGGGAGAAGCAGGCTCCCCGCTGAGCAAGGAGCCCAATGTGGGACTCGATCCCAGGACACTGGGATCATGACCAGAGCCGAAGGCAGCGGCTCAACCCACTGAGCCACCCAGGCGTCCCAATGTTTTGTAATTTTTAGTGTACAAGTCTTACTGCATTTTTTCGTTAAAAATAAATTTAAGTGTGTTATCTTTTTTGATGCTATTGTAAATGGTATTTCTTATTTTATTCTTCAATTGAGGTAGGATATGCAAATGTAATTTAATTTGTATATCAACCTTGAGCACTGAAACATTCCTGAACTTACGTATTTATTCCAGCAGTTTTTTGTAGATTCCTTAGGATTTTTCTACATAGATAATGATGCTATCAGTGAGGTAAGGAGTTACAGACTCTCTTTCAACCTTTATGCCTATTTTCCTTTTCTTCCCTTTATTGCACTGGTGTGACCTATAGTAAAATAACAAGGAAAGTGGGAAGAGTGGGTATCCTTGTCTTTTTCATGAGCTTAAGGGGCAAACATTGAGTGGTCACCATTAAGGATTGTGTTAAGAATTGCTTACTCTTTGGATTTGAAAGTCCTTCACCTTCCATTTCTTTAGACCTATTGAAAGATGATTTGTTTGTTTGTTTGTTTACAATGAATGAGAGAATAAAACGTAAACTGAGATGTCAGTATTCACCAAGTCCTGCCCCATGTTCAGATTGGCTAGCTGGCCTGCTTGATAGGAAAAGAGGGAGTTGGGGGCCTGACAGAAAGCAGTACAAAGATCTCGTTCCAGCATGTTGATCTTTTGAGAGAAAGTCTTGAAAAGTGTATAAGATAGCACAACTACTTTGACAAACCGCTTGATGGCTTCATATTAAGTTAAACATTTGCCTATATTCTGACCCAATGATTCCCTTCTGTGCATCTATACAGGAGAAATAAGTGGATATGCCTATAAAGACTCAAACATGAACTTTCATAATGGTTTTGCTTATAATGTCTCAAATTAGAGATAATCTAAATGTCTATCAGCGGGGAGCGAGGTTTAGAAGTTGTGGTATATTTTACAGTACTACTACTCAAGAGTAAAAAGGAAACCCACACACATGAGGTTCTATGGATAAATCTGAAAACCATTACGCTACATAAAAGAAACTAGACTCAGAAGAGTATGTACTATTTGGTTCCATTCACATGAGATTCTAGAACAGGTAAAACTAAGCCATAATGATAAAAATCAAAAGAGCTATTACCTGGGGTGGGCAAAGGGGGAGGGACTGACTGGAAATGAGCAGAAAGGGATTTTCTGATGAAGTGAAAATGTTCTAAATATTGATTGTGGTTGTGGACCCATGAGGGTATGCTTTTGTGAAAACTCAAAACTGTACACTTAAGATCTGTGCATTTCATGGAGTATAAATTAATCCTCAAGAAAAAGTAAATTTAGAAAGAGCATACCTGCAGGGAAGAGACAAAGTACTAAGAAATGAGTTCAGTGATACAGTTTCAGTCTTGGCCCCCAATATACAGAAAAACTGACTATATGAGTAAATGCAGTCTAAGTAACATACTTACAGTGTCTTGGAGAGGTAGCAAATGTACAGGAAACGTGAGATACCACCAGAGCTTCCATTTCTACTTTTTCCCTCTAGTTCTCTATGAGTCTTACTGGATCCTCAGGAGCAGTTGGGGAACAGGCCCACGTGTATGTTTTCTTGACTTTTCTAGAAGTCCTGAAGGAACTGTAGAAGCCTCCCCATAAAATAAGAGGCTAAAAGGAAGATTTTTCCTCTATGAGGGCTTAAACTCTCATCCAGATTCACCATATCCCAGAATTTCAGAGGATTCTTGAACACCAACACATTATGCTTAAGCAAATTGAGACCCAAGACAGTAAAATGGGTTTCACCAAGCTCCCCAGTCTGTCAGAACCATGTTAGGACTTTGTATTCGCTGCATTTATCTCCTATGACTTACATGTAGCCAGTGCATCCAATAGGCACTCAGTAAATGCTTTCACAAAGTGTATAGTGGGGTCAGGAGAAGTTAACTCCCTTTTAGGGTAGTGATATGTTCAAAATATGCTATAATAAATTCATTCATCCATACAAATTAAAATTTGTTGAATCATGAGGATTTTTTATTTTTTTACAACTAGATATTTTTCCCACAGGTAATACCTTTTGTTTTCCTGGGTTACACAGGAGAATTTAAGCAACTGAATTGAAATATCTGCTTTAATTTCTAGTCTAGGAAAGGCAGTATAACAGAGGGAAAAGGCAGAGACCTAGGGGCTAAGTCATCCTAGCTTCTGAGCTAGAACATGTTACTTAAAACCGCTCAACATCCGTGGGTCATTAATTGCCTCCCTTGCAAGCTTGTTGTGGAAGACTAAGACTGTGCCTAGCATAAGGTTTGGCACATAGGATCACAACAAACAGATGTTTTTCATAATATTAGAGCTTGTCCTTTCTCTAGTCGTATGGGTCAACTGACCCTGAGTCCCATCACCTCCAGCCCATCGTCCCTGTCCCATTCTAAGTCTATTCTAGGTCAGAGCTTCAGAAGCACAGTAGGTCATGAGGGCTATCTTCAGCCAAAACGATGAACCCATGTTCTGGTGCAGCTTTAACTCAGGCTGTTAGGGAGGTGAAGAAGAATGATGCTTCATGTATCTAAAAGCAAGCAAACAAAAGAGGAGATGGGTAGCCTGAGCTCCAAAATTCAAACCTAGACCAAGCAACAATTCCAAAACAGCCTCAAACTGGGGCACAGTGAACCATTATGTAACCAGAAGCCTCCTTTATTTATTCCATTGGCAAACATTTCCTGCTTGGTTTTGTATAAACATGGGTGCAGAATTTCCTAGCAATCGTATCTTCCGTGGGGCCAGCTATCATTACCCTGTTTCGTCGGAAGGTTGACCTCATTGTTTTAGCACTTTGCTTCTCCCCCTCACACCAGACACGTTGGTGAATTGGCTCCATTTAGGGATGAGGGGTTAGAGTCAATGCTTCTGGATTAACAACACCACAAGAGTAAGTTGTCCCAAGCAGCATCAACAACATGAAAAAACCCTTCCCCCGAAGAACTTGAAGCTCAAGTAGTTCCTCAACTTTTCTGAGAGGTGGAAAGAATGCAAAGATACATAAAGACTTTATCCAGGTAGGGTTCTGCCTTGTAAGTCTATGTGTACATGAGAGAACTTGGTATGCTCCAGGAGCTCTTCTAAGAACTTCACAAATATTAAATCATTCCACGAATATACACAACCCTATAAGAAATGCACTATTTATTCCCATTTTACAGATGAGAAAATTGAGGCAGAGGGGATGGAGATGGTAAAGTTAATAGATGGCAGAGCCTATTCAAGTGTAGGCAGGTGAGCTCTAGACTCTGTGGTCTTATCCACTATGCAATACTACCAAAATACGGTTCCTAGGAAGAAGGAAGTGGAACAGATTTGAAAGGTCCTCCATGTCATTCCAGGCCCCTGCCTCATCAACATGCTTCTCTCACATGACAATAAATATATATTGAGAACCACCATGTCTTGGGTTATGTCCTAATGATTCAGAGCTGAATAGGACATGGATCCTATCCTCTAGACCAATATGTTTGCCACTAGACACATTTAACTAATTAAAATTAAACCGAATTGAAAATTTGTGTCCTCAGCTGTACTAGGTGCATTGAAAGTGCTGAATACACACATGGTTAGTGGCTAGTGTGTTGGACAGTATACTGTAGAGAATATTTCCATCACTGCAAAAAGTTCTATTAGAAAGCAATATTTTAGACCTTAGCTCTTCAGGGAGCTCTGAACCAGCAGTACCAATCCCTAGGAGCTGGCTAAAAATGGAGCATCTCAGGCCCTGCCTCAGACCTACTGGAGATTAGAATCTTCATTTTAACAAGATTCCCAGAAAATTCATGTGTACTTTGAAGTTAAAGAAGCACTGTGGTCTAGATAGAAACTCCTTTCTGACTATAATTTCTATTTTACCAATAATCTCCTTAATTCTTTTTACTGCACACACACATACACACACATGTGTGCGTGTGCGTGCCTCATTATTCCCTGCTGAAGTATTAATTAATAACTAAGATGTTTACAATCAAATAGCATGATTCCTCCCTCCCTAGAGCATATGCCCTATAATAAGTGATTTAAGAACCAAAGCTGTCCAAACTAAATGAACAAAAAGATATTCTTGGGATGACAGGCAGTGAGTTCTGTCTGATATTCCCTCAAACACCTAAATTTAAGGAGAGTCTGGGCAGAAAAGCTTAGGATGGAAGGGTGTCGAGAACCTGAGTCTGATTACCAGACCATGTGGATACCAGTCTTGGATCTCCTCTAAGTAATTGAATAGCCTTGGGCAAATTACTAAAACCCTCTGGAGTCTAAGTTCCTCACCTATAAAATGAAGGAGATTGTGATGGTCATTTCCAGATCAAAGCCTCTTTATTCCAATGGAGCTGGGGATAAAGGAAGCAAAAGGAGGAAGAAGTGGTCCTTTGAGGTGGGGTGTCAGCCCTGAATAATGGTGAGGGAAGGATTATTTTACTCACATATAAAGAAATCTCACTATAAAGAGTCTTCCTTCATAAGCAGAATTCAGTATAGAACGGAGTCATCATGGACCCTGTATCCAATGGGGTAATTTCAGGCTTATTATAAAGTGCCTCCTAGAGCTAAAGTGATTTCCTTAATGATCTCCACCCCTCTCTATAGCCATGCCTATTACCATGTGATTTGGGGGCTCCTCCCATTGAGAGGTATAGTCTTCCTTCCACATCCCCCCTCCACCCGGACCCTTTTAGTTCTACCATGAAACTTTGTAGTGTCCTTCTCTGACTCTAGGAATGGCCTCATGACTTGTTTTAGCCAGTAGAAAGAAGTGAAACAATGTACAAATTCCAAACCTAAACCTTAAAATGCCTTGAGTATCTCCACCTACTTTCTTGAGCCTCTACCATCAACAAGCAAGCCCAAGCTAGTCGGCTAGAGGATGAAAGACACGAGGAGAAGAGCTGAGTATTTGCAGCTGACCCAGCAAAGGTCATCCTAGATTAGCCAACATCTAGCAGACATGCAGGCATGTGAGTCTCCAGCCAAGATCAGCAGAGGTGGCTTGGCTTACCAACAGCTGAGCCTAGATGCGTGAACCATAAATGTTTAATTTTGCATGCTACTGAAGTTTTGTGTTATCACACTGCATCATTGTAGCAAAAGATAACAGGCATGCTTCCTATTGTGTCTTCCTAAAAACAGAATACAGATCTGTGAATGAAATCATCATTGTAACAGCTAAGCTCTTTTCATCCATTTCTAATTTAATGCTCACAACTACCTTATGAAGTGACTTCTTAAAAATGAGGAAATTGAGACTCATAAAGGTTAAATTATTTGCCCATAATCACATGGCCTATAAGTGTGTAAGCTAGGATTTGAGCAAAGTTGTCCAACTCCAACTCTGACCCAAACTTTTAAGCCCCAATGTTATCTAAACACTGTATGATTGCATGAAAAGCCACTGGCTTGAGTATTTGCTACTAAAGAGTTGAATAAGTCATGGCTCTCCATATATATCAGTTTCCTCAAATGTAACAGGAGGAAGGTGAACACATTGATTTGTATTTTTCTTCTATTGCAACAACCCATTGTTCTGTAAGATTATGAGTCCAGTTCTCTAAGTTTAAGACTCTTCTGACTGGAACTGTAGAGGCATATCTTAGAGATTTCACGGTATCATCCCTAATAAACTTTGGACACATATCCACACTGGAGTTCTGCAGTAATCTCCATTTCCTGCTCGAAGTTAGATGAGCTAAATTGGAAACTCAAGAATGAACACAGGATATAGAGTATTCTCAAGGGCCCAAAACCAAAGGAGCCTGATGGGTCTTGCTACCATCATGACTCTCTCTTAAAGCTTATGCTAAGCCGGGGCCGGCGGTGTTGGGGAGGTGGTTGGGGTGGATAGGCCATTAGGGAGTGGTGAGGGTAGGCAATAAAAGGGATGAGAGAGCAAAATTGTACATATACATGAATATTGATAACTAGCAATAATAATAACAATCAATATTTATGAAATGAGTACAATGAACTAGGTACTTGTGAGTGACCTGGAGATGCACCACACAGACCTCTCTTTAGGAAGGGCTTACTATTTACCTGTGGATGTGCCTTCTACACACAGGCTCCAGCTACCAGCCCCTTCATGGTCTGCCTCAGTCACACAGTCCCCAAGCCTAAGCCACACACTTTCTTGGTGCAACCCACATCAAATGACTGACCTATGAAGACATTTAAGGGAGTGGTCATCTTGACCCAACTCAGGAGAGCTCTGAAAGACATCATAGCTCTAGAGTTCATGCCCAGTTGGCTGAGGCTTTTTCAGACATGCATCAGGTTTTAATTTCTTTATCCCAGTTGTACTCCCTAGTCCTTCCTTACCCAGGCATTAATCTTTTTTTCCCCTTTTTTAAAAAGTAGACTTCACACACAATGTGGTGCTCAACTCATGACCCCAATGTCAAGAATACCATGCTGTATTGACTGAGCCAGCCAGGTGTCCCCACAGGTGTTCATCTTAATAAATATCTTGCATCTCACACTCTGCCTCAACATCTGCTTCCAAGACCCGAAGACAAATTCACTACAAGAGTCTGTAGTTATAGTAGGTACTGAAATCCAATCCATCATCTAATGAAAGTACTATTTTGTTTTTTTAAAAAGAAATAAAAGATAGAAAGAAGAAGTAAGGCAGGGAGGAAGGAAGGAAAGGGGGGAGGAAGGGAGAAGGAGGAAATTAAAAGAAGTTTTTGCACTTCCCAAGATTTACAATTCACTACCATAGGCTCTAAGAAAATAGATTTTGTGACACTTTTGGACCATTATGGAAGTAGTAGTAAGTGATTAACTGAACACCAGCCTAGATGAGGAAGTAAGAGATGGAAACTTCTCTCTGTTCTCATATTGCTAACAGTCTTTCAGGTTCTAACAGGAGTAGAAGTAGGGCAATAAAGAAGAGACTCAGGGCAAGTTGGAACATGAATCTCAGTAAGGTCTGCATGAGTTTCCAGAAGTTCCTTTGTTCTTTGCTCTCTTCAAATTTATGACACCATTTTTATAAGAAATAATAATAAGGAACGCATATTGATCTTTTGCTATGTAACAAGTAAATGTGCTAAGAGCTATACAATATTATATCAGTCATCACTCACAACAACCTTAATATAGTGAGGTAGGAATTATTGTTCAACAACTACCCACTCGGTCTTCCTCTTTCCATGGGAAAAGCATAATTATCCACCTCCTCAGTGTTGAACTTGGCCATATGACTTGTTTGACAACTGAAATGTGAATGTATGCAAGCGGAGGGTCTGACTGAAATTGCTAAATGATTTGGCTCATTCTCTTGTGCTTCTGACATTCCTCCTTAGAGAACCACTTCTCTTTCAGCCTGGCACCTGCGGAGGCAATCTGAACCCAACTATCAGCCTAAGAGTTGCACAGTTGATCTACAAACCCCTGAAGGAGAAAAAAATATTTATGGTTATAAGCCACTGAGATTTGGGGAGACCTATTTGTTACACACCATTATTGTAGTAAAAGAGGATTAATATGGACAAGTTCTATACTTACTCCCACTTTCAGATGAGGAAATTTAGACAGAGAAGCTAAATGACTTGACCAAGTTTACATAGCTATATTAGTGGAGAAGCTGGAATTTAAACCAAGCAATAAAATTCTAAAACTGTGTCCTTAAGTCCTGTTTTATATTGCATATTCAGTGCTTAAGATAAATACTATCATTTCATTCTATGTGAAATGCATTGCTTCTTTTTTTCTTCTTTTTTTTTTTTTTTTTTTTTTTTTTTAGTTGTCAGTCAAATGATTCTTTACTGAAATATTTTCCTTTATAGTTCTTAACTGTCTGGGCAATCCACTGTACCATTATTGATGTCATTAACAATGTCATGAGAATGGTTGTCATCAACATTGCAGCCTACAGATTGGGCAGTCCTCAAGATCTTTTTAATGGCTCCAGAGAATTCTCTGGCTAAAGACTGGTACTGCATCTATTGGTCAATGTTGACAATCTCATCAAGAGTGGTATTTCCACTGCACTTAAAGTCTTTCTGCTACTTTCTGTCTGATGGTAATTCCTTGAGGGCTTTGATAATCAAGGCAGAGGTGGAAGGTACCACTTCAATTTGGCCCTGTCCTTTCTGAATGGTCAGTTCCACTGTAATCCTCAGACCATTCCAATCACTGGCTGCCTTGGTGATGTCATTAACAACCTTGTTTGGAAACAGACCCAAGGGGCCAATCTTTGGGGACCATGGCAGACGTGGCTCTGATTTCCCCAGTGATGCACCTCAGGTACATGACTTTGATCTCACTGGGGTCAAACTTAGGTGGCATAGTGGATGTGGCTGTTGTCCAGTGAACCTGGATTCAGGATGGCCGAAGTCTGTTGCACCTTCACCTTCGCCAAGTCAAAAGCCAAAAGAAGCTCAAGTGCCTAACTTCTATGTCTTAAGAGATTGTTGAATTTCACCTCAAAACAAGACTCAGTTATTTTATTTCCTGGTTTTTCTAAGCATTCTCAGATGGTTAATGTCTGTAAATGGGCCAGCATTTAATATATTATTACTGTGAATAGTGTACCAAAGAAATGATGCTAAAATGTCCAATCATTGGGATGCCTGGGTGGCTCAGTGGGTTAAGCATCTGCCTTTGGCTCAGGTCATGATCTCAGAGTCCTGGGATCGAATCCCACATGGGGCTCCTTGCTTAGCAGGGCAACCTGCCTCTCCCTCTCCCTCTGACTCTCTCCCAGCTTGTGCTCTCTCTGTCAATCTCTCTCTCTCTCTCTCCCTGGCAAATAAATAAATAAAATCTTAAAATAAAATAAAATAAAATAAAATAAAATAAAATAAAATGTCCAATCATTGGTTCAGGAAATATGTACATTATTTCCATTTTTAAGACATGAGTTATTATTGAAACAGACCTGATTTTCTTATTAATGGATAACTCGGGGCAAGTCCAACTTTAAAGGAGATGAGGAACAGTTGAGAACAGGCATATGTCTAAGCCTGTGTGCTTTAAGAAATTTAAACCATTAAAAGACAGATATGTAAATGAGGAACTGTGACTTGCATTTAATTAAACCTTTAAATTAAATAATTAATCACAATATTTTCTTTTTGATTTTCAAAAGTAGCAATCACAAAAACCTTTCCTCTTATTATTTGACTCTTACAATCAAACTTTTCCTATATGTACTGAAATGTATACAGTTTAGTCTAAAGGATTGTGTGAACCACCCCCCCCCCCTTTTCTTCATTTATTGAATTTAGACTTTAAGAAATTCTTGAGACTTCCTGGGGAATTGCAAGACCCCAACAGAACTTCCATGCACACCCTTCCTCAGAACAACTCCATCCATCATCCCCTGCCATTGTGGCTGCTTTCACAGCCCTTAGAGAAGATAAACTTGTGACCCAAGCTGGGAAGTTGGGACTGACTCATGCTGAGAAGTTGAGCAGTATAAAGGGCATCTGGTACTTTAATTTATTCCTTCAGACTTCCCACTGCCCTTACCAGAAGCTTACTGCCACAGAACTCCAGGCTCTTTCAACTCAAACCACTTATATACCTAGCTAGAGATGCATAACTATAAAAGTTCCAAACCATTAGTTTAGATTCTTTCCAGACCTCTTCAGAAGGTCTGCCCTAAAGACAGTGACATGCAGTAAATGACCTCAAAGGTAACATGCCACAAAACACTTACTGGAAAGATGACCTAGGATGGAAGAGGCATAACAAAGAAAGGCATTTTAAGATTCTGCCCCTAATTCTCTGAAAGGCATCTTACCTCTTGCAGCCTATGAGTGCCATGAACAAAATGGCAATATTAATACTGTTCCCCTTACCTCCATGCTGGATGAACATACTGTCCTTCTGTGGCTCTCTATAGCGTCTCCCATCATGGTTTGCAAAAAGTATCTGAAAAGATAAGAATACATATTATAGCTCCAAAGTAAAACAAAAGGCCTGCCAGTTTTGTAGACTCAATATAAGTCAACAGTAAGCCCAGCACTGCCCTGTGCACGATGGGAAATGTACAATAACGATGGGGCGTCCCCCCCACTTCAAGATGCTCACAAAGCAGGTATTCATTCAGCAAATAACTGTGAGCCACAAGCTCAAGGTGTGTCCCAGCCCCTGAGGAAGAATATGGAGGCAAATCAATCTATTATTCCAATTTCAGGACTTTGCAGTCTATAAGGAGAGAGAAAGCAGACACTGTTATTCTAATAAGAATAGAGAGTGATGTGTGCCTTCGAGACACCCAGACCATGGACAATAATGGATTAAGGAGAAAAGAAATTACTTAGAAGTAAGGGGGATAAATCAGGGAGGAACTCTCCACTGAGGGAGATTTTAGGTGGGTCCTTGAGGACAGGAGTTGGACGTATGCAGTCAGAGGAAAGGCACTGTAAACAGAAGAGAATTTTATTCAGAAGAGCTAAAGACACAGAATGGAAGTATATGGAAACAGCAGTTCCCTCAGATTCAACTGTAGGGTACATAGTTGGCACTAATGCGAAATAAAATGGGAAAATTTTGAGAGGAAATTTCAAAGGGCCATGACGATGAGGCTCAGGAAGTTGGCACTTATTCAAATTCTCTTCTGCTGAGTTCTGGGTGTTATGAAGACAGAATGGGCAATGATCCAGGATACTCTCCTGTGTGACCAGAACAGCCTGCTTTTATCTAGTTGACATACTGGAGTTTCTGGATAAGATTTCATTTGGGGGACCACATATAAAACCACTGCTGTCAGCAAATTGAAGCTGTGTAAGGTTTTTTTAGGAGGATCTAGTGAGTCAGAAGATCAGATGCCAAAAGATGAATCTGGTGGTAACAATGTGTATGATGGATGACAGGGAGGAGAGTATAAACTTGGGAGGATGAATTAAGAGGTTATTAAACATCCCCAGGTAAAGGACTTGGGGACCTGAAGTCAAGCACAGTAATGTGGGAAAGGAGGCTGGCACTTAAGGAGCACAAAGAGGTCAACATTCTGGGCCTTGGAAGCAAGTGGAATACACAAGGAAGTCAAGAGTTTTGAGTCTAGAACATGGGGTGCCATCACTAGAAATAAAGAACACAGAACACAAGACAAGTTTGGAAAATGAGAAGCCAAGTTCAGTTTGGGAAATATTACGTTTGAGGTTCTGGCAAGATTTCCAGAGGGCAAACATCTTGGTGGGAATGTCTTGCAGGCAGTCAGGGGGAAAAAAAATCTCACTGGATAAACACACACATAAGAGATGAACACATTAAATAGTTACTCATATACATGGGGATATTTTTTAATGAAATGAAAAAGCTCACTACATACCAGACTCCACTTAACTATTTGCTTCCCTGGTTTATCTTCCTGATCCCCCAATATGTCAGGTGCACAAGTTTTGGTCCCAGACCCTCTGTTCTTTCTGCTCCTCATTCTTCTACTCAGAGATTCATTTACTACCAACTTCAAAAATCCACATTCCATATCTTTATTTCTAGCCCCAGAGCTCCAACTGCCTGCTAGAGGTGGCCACGTGGCTTGGGCATCCCAACACAATCAAAGCAAACATGAACTCTTCTATTCCTCTCCTCTGTAACTGGTGCTTCCTCCAAATGTTCCTATTTCTTTGAACAGGGACTTGAAGCTCTGGTGCCTCAGACCTCCCCTCACTCATATTATCCTAGAATAGCATGTTTCTAACATGTAGTTCCCCTACTAAGAAGCTTTGGATAACTCCTCAATGTTGGACAAAACAAAGCCAAGTTTCTTTATCCAGATTTCAAGGCCATCCATGGGTCCACCCCAAATTGCTTTTCAACCACAGTTCCCACTGCCTCTCTGCCCAAACCTGCTCTGAGGAGACCAAGTGAGGAGACCATCCTGCACTTGACCCTCAAGCATGCTTGCCTTGGTTCCTTCCCACCTTCTCAAACACATTGGCATTCCTTCCTTCCACCAGAGATCATTCCTCCCCCTGATGCGTACCCATCCTGCAAGACTTAACTAAAGTCCCACCTCATCCTGAATCCCTTCCTTGTCTATCTGGAGCCAGAGGAGGTACTTCCTCTGTTCTCACTAAACAAACCAGATGGTGTTTGCCTATTTCCTCATGTGTGGTATAGGGTTATAACAGTACCTATGTCATAGGATTGTTTTGCAAATGAAGTAAGTGCTCAATAAATAATAATTACTGTCAGGATATAAGCAGGAATAAGACATAGTCCCTGACCTCAGGAGCTAAAAATCCAAACGGGATTTTGGGAAGACAATTGACTGGAGAAGGGAGAAGCAGTTAATAAGACTTTTCTTCACTACTCATCTGTCTTTTCCAGGATGTAAGGCATGGTTCTTACACATAATTGGAAGCCTTGGACAAAGTAAGTTTAATATTTAATGAAAGACTCTTTGGAAAGTGTCTCATTTCTTTTTGGTGATTTTTACTTCTCCTAGGAGATTGTGTACTAAGTAATTTTTTTCCACAAAATTAACATTTTAATTCCAACAGAGATTTTTACTCATCTGACTCCATTTCAAAATAATAGTATTATTATAATAGCCTGATATTTAGTATCTTCAAGTGATAGGTCCTCATCCCTATGTGCCTGCATATCACACACACACACACACACACTCATCCCTTGCTGTCCAATGCATATGTACTCAGAGACTTGAGAAAAGCACTAAGTCTAGAGAAGGAAGGAAGAAAGGAAAAAAACTCCAGTCTCAGCTCCATCTCTAGAAGAGGAGTTGAGTACATTAATTGTCCTAGCCACACATCAGTCCACTCATTTGTAAAATGTATACACTAGATTGTGGCTTCCCATCCTGGTTGGTCATAGATGCCCATTAAGAGAGATTTATTATCCTGTGATCTCTCTGATATGAGGAATTTGGGAGGCAGGGTGGGGGGTTACAGGGGGAAGGGAGGGAAAAAATGAAACAAGGTGGGATTGGGAAGGAGACAAACCATAAGAGACTCTTAATCTCAGGAAACAAACTGAGGGTTGCTGGGTGGGGTGGGGGGTAGAGATAGGGTGGCTGGGTGATGGACATTGGGGAGGGTATGTGCTATGATGAGTGTTGTGAATTGTATAAAACTGATGATTCACAGACCTGTATCCCTGGGGCTAATAATACATTGTATGTTAATTTTTAAAAAGAGAGGTTTATGAAAAATCATGTTCCTGAATTCCAATCTGGACCTGCTGAGTCAGAATATCCAGAGGGAGAAGACTGGAAATCTGTATTTTAAAAAAGCATTCCAGGTGATTATGATAATCAAATTTGAGAATCCCTATCTCAATTCTGATTCTTCTCACATTAAAGACATACTCTTCTCCAAAGGGTCTCGGGCAACCCTGAGTCAGGGATCCAGGGCAGAAAGAGCATAACAGAGCTAAGACAGAAGTTAAAACAATGGACAGTCTCCTCCCTCCTGGCTTTATGCTTAGAAACACCTTTTCCTTTCACTTCCTAACTGTGGTTTCTGATCAGCATGAACATCTCAACCATTTATAACTTTTTCCGCAAGATGCCTAAGAGCAAAGAAAACACTTTGATTATTTTGATACCTCTTAAGGACTTAAAGCCAGTGAACACGTGACACAAAATCTCCCTCATGAGATAATATTGTTACAGATAGTGAATTCAATTTGAATGAGACGCGTATCTTCAATTGTTTCACTTACTCAACTGTGTTATTTTAAAATCTTGTTGAGTCCTCCCTGTTTACACAAAGATACGCTTAAGGAATTATGCTCAGCTTTCCTGGCTTTGATGGAACCTCTTCTATAAAATGCCACTTTGCTGGGGCTTTCACTCAGTCAGCTTAAGAGGAAACATCTTCCCACTCTCCCAGGGGAGCTCCAGAGCTCTGCTTTGCAAAATCCGGAAGACAAATTTTTCTAGACGAGAAAATCACCTACAAGAGGTTGATAGGCAGAAACGTTTCCAAACTCCGAGCTAATTTCTAGGAAATGTGTTCACTAAATATGACCATTTGCCCTTCCCCCATACCATATGACTTGTTCCTATGTACAAACAAACAAAATCACCCAAATTCTCTGAAACTAATTTTTAAAGATGTTGTGCTTCTTTCTCCTGGTTGCGGCATTGGAAACTGATCCGAAGGAACTGTATTTTCTGGTTAAAACCTCCCAGCTTCTGGAACTCGACTGTCTGGCTTCATCTTTTGCTACCTACATGGATTTAGGCAAGGTACTGATGCTCTTTGTGTATCCGTTTACCTGCCTGAAAATAGTGCCCACCTAAGAAGTTCCTGTGAAGTTTAAATTAGGTGTATATAAAAGGGTGAAAATAAAGCCTGTCACATAGTAAATACCCCCATGAGTGTTAACTATTATTTCTTCTTACAGGACTTTAGCATTTTGAGCAAAATAAGAAAAAAGAGTTCCTACACTCAATCTGTCCCACCACCTACCTCAGCAATAGCCCATTGTCTTCTTGAATGGTTTGACTTTTTCTACACTAAGAAGCCTGTTCAACCACGTGAACAACTGCTCAAAGAGAGACTTGAAAGAGCTTCCTTGGATGACTGTCACTCTTAATTGAAGGACACAATTTTGTTCACTCTCTTTCTTTGGTATCAAAGGGACACCTCTAGCCAGGTTCCACATGCTCCATTCTCATGCCATTGTGAAGCCATCTCTAACAACTCTTGTATACCAACAACATCAGAACACCATTGCTTCAGCTCATCCCATACTGCTGCCATTCTGGGGGTGAGGGATGCATAGTCTAACCTCAGTTGACCTCAGGGGTTAACATCCAGTAGACACCCAACAAATACTTGAGTAATTAAGATTTGCTTTCCCAGCCCTCCCTATTGAGGCATACAAACTAACATGGCACTCTGAAAAATTATCAGTCTATCTCAGATTGTCCTTCAAAAGCCAGAAGAGGTAGAAATGCAAGGAGAGAAGGTTGGGATTATAAACAATTCTCCATGAGAAGCTAGAGATTGTGATGTCTTTTGGAAGGGAGAACTGGAGTATGAAGTGGTAGGGATTTAAACAGGATTCCATCTGTTCTATGCCTAGATTCAAGTTTTGATGTAACACGGATGAGAATGCGCCAAACCTTATGCCATTTCCAGGAAAATGACAGAACTACCCAGGAGACTAGATGAGTTACTTGACACAGGAGACTGACGAGTCAAATAGTCAGGCACAGTTAAACAGTCAAGGGGTTCACTGCACCAGAAAGCGAACAACATCAGCTCCTTGACCACAGGGAGTCTTGTGGTCATTTCCTACTGAGCAAGATGGCTCTGTGTTCAACAACAGCAAAGGAAAACCAACTCACGCAGAGAGTCATTTTGCTGGCAAAGCTTCCACAAGAAACTTATCACTAAGATGACGAAACCTAAAATTTCATTGATTTAAAATGTGCGGTGTTGAGAGTAGGACAATGTTTACTAAAACATGACTTGGAGGGATGATCTTGATTTACTTCAGAGCCATGCATAATTAAGCTAAGACTGTAAGTTATTTTCCCTCAAGTGTTGCATAATGTTCGAAGTATGTGGTAAAGAGTTAGCTCTTTATGGAGTTTTTATTACATCCTACTCATTGGGACACTAAACACTCAGCCTGCTCCCAAACCTAATATCATGGTTCAAATTCTGATATTTAGAAATGTAATGAGCCTTCAATATTTAGTTCATATCTGGGAGGAGGGGGAGAATGAACGGTTCTACACAGAGAAAATAATATGAATTATTCAGAAGAAACTTCTCCATAATAGCTTAATCTGCTCTGTTTCCACATATTTGTAACTGATACAGCTTCAGGAAGTAAAGAAGTTACACCCATCCTAGTTTTAACTGAAAAAGCCCATGGCATTCTGGGAGTAGTCTCTTTTTATCAGTGTTGCTTTGGGGAACACAATAGCTCCTGGGCAATGCCAGTCATTGGGAGATCAACCAAACTGTGAATTCTCTACCCCAAGACAGGGCTTTAATTAATATTTAAAAATCTCCAATATAATGGATTCCATTATTCTCAGGACATAAAAAAAGGGATGGCTTTTACATTTCAAAACATCCCCATAAGAACATCATTTACTGTTAATAAAAGTGCTGCAGCTGGCAAGGAAAATGACCTATGAGGGAAATTTTATTTATGCAGAATTTGTTTACTGACTACTGACTTTTTAGTCTGATCTATGTTTCAGGAAGCAGCAGAGCTTAATATGCCTGCTCCTTTCTCTGTTTTCTTGGTCTGGTTTTCTCCTGACCATCTCTGTCACCAGGGCTCTGCCGCCACAGGAAAACGGGTATGTTCTTGGGACAGTTGGCATACGGATAAAAAAGGTAACAATGGAAACCCAAGCAGAACAGCGCAAAAATTGGCGTGTAAAAGCAAAATGAGTTACAGATACTGAAAAAATGTATTACTTAGTACAAAAATCAAAACAACTATATATTTAGGAAAGAGCAGAGGCTACAGGAACCAAGACTGGCTCCTCAGAGTGGTTGAGTGGTATATGGGCTATTCCTCCAACACATTCCTCTGTCTCCAAGGAGAAAACAACCAAAAAAATGGCTTCAGCTCATTCCAGAAAAATGTCAGCTTAGCTCCTAGGATGAATTCTTGGTGAATAAGTTGATGTGTATCATGTTAGGTTACAAAAAGAAATCTTATAATCTCTCTCCCAGGAGATGTTGAGACACGAAAAGCCCAGTAACGTGTATGGCCATTTCAAGGGGCCAATTCCCCCGGAGCCAGAGAAACATACTAGAAGACTTCCCAGGGTCCTGACAGCCTCAGGATTTTCTAATAATTCAACAAACACAAGGCTGTAGAAGTGTCTGCTCTGTACTGAGTTCAGCAATTTTGGCAAATTCCAAATACTTTTCCTTCATACAAATGAGGTTAACAGCAAGAATGGATTTTACAAGGGCATTTTACAACCAATCAGCACCTCATGGGATGGGATAAATACCTGCTTTTTCCTTAATATGGTAAATGGCGGGACACAGTTTAAAATAGTGCCAGAGCTCAGTACAATTAAAAAAATTGGGGGGGCGGGGAAGCACCATATACAGGACAGTCATGTAGAATGTCAGTGTTTCAGAAAGATAGTCAGTGGACCTTGTGTTCACAGGGGAGTTTCACTGGATTCTTTAACCAAAGTCAATCTGCCACATTGAGGAAATGCAGGGTCAGGCTTAATGCTTTCGGTCCCAAGGGAAAGTTGTGCAATTGCCAGAATGTGAAGGAGAAAGGGAAGGAAAATTATCTCCTTTTCTGTCAGTGCTATGAACAGTGACTGAGAAGAAAAGGATCCCATGCTAAGGCCCACGAAGAGAAAGCCTGCTGGCACTTGTCACTCTCTCAGCTGAGACTTGCTCCTGCCACACTAGAGATATGCATGGAAACCCAGACTCTCAGTGAAAAACAATTAGAAATTTTCTAATTCAAAGTATGAACGTGCATGCACACACACATGCACACACCACACATCTCAAAACATCACACCAGCTAACAAAGACCAATAGACCAAGACATCTTTTTTCCTTCCCTCATAAGAAAGTCACAATCCAGGCAAGAAAACCATCTGAAAGGTAGCCCCATCTCAAGAACTCAGGATAGTCACCCCAGTTTACCCTGCTCTGAAACGCAACCTCCTGCTTCCTCTCTAGGGAGCCACTTACCAAAGAGATATCAGCATCCCTCTGCTTGGGAAGAGATCTCAGTAATCTGCCTTAATTGATGGACTTCCAAACAGCTCTTGACTACACCACAATGATGCCTTAAAAATCCCACACCCATTTTGTGTCCTAAGCCTTGGAATTTTTCAAGACAATTTAAATCTGAAAACTTGGGCCCGTATCACTCTGCCAGGTAGGTCATGCACGTGGAAAATGAACTCCCTGTTGGAAAACTCCTGGCTGTGCCTAGGTGTGTCACTAATCTATTCTCTTAACTGGTTTTTTTTTTAATCCTTCTCTTTTGTTCTTTTACTTCTCTTGGTACTAAATGAAAAAGAAGAAAGCTTTGTAATCCCCAATTTGAATGGAGAGCCCACTATAAAACAATTTATATCATGTGAAAAAAAAAAAAGAAACAACCACAATACTATTCACTGAAATAAAAATGGAAACTTGGTAAACGGTTACCAAGCAAAGACAACAAAAGTGTTCCTTTCCAGAGCTGATAAGAGATCATGAGGTTGAAATTCTGCACAGCACTTTGAAAACTAGAAACCTTAGTCTGAGGACCTCATTCCCCTTTTAAAGCAAATAGCCCTGAAAGCCTGCTAGATCCCAGACTGGCTCGACCACGTGCCAGGATTTTGATCCATGACTCTCTGAAACAATTCTTGCTATAATCAAATACACATTGATTATTTATAGCTCTCTATGCCATTTACACTTAAGAAAAATAACTCTTGAAACATGTCACCATGAGGACATTACAAAATGAACCAATCCTGCGCAAAAGTCATCTTCTTTAAAAACAACAAATAGAGGAACAAGTATTTTTGTTTGAAAGCTCACAAAGTTGGAAACAAGGCAAGTCAATAAAATTTCTTCCAAACCACCTTTCCCTACCCCTGGAAAGCATTTTATGAGATAATGAAAACCTCTAACATTGAGTGATGTGATTAAGTAATAAAAGGCTGGATTTTTCCTTCCTATGTAACCCCATGGGGTGCTTCCTAGAACACAGCAAAGGTCTGTATAAAGAGTTAACTGTGTGTTGGTGTAACACCAGATTACAGGTGTTTGTTAAGGGAGAACCCGCTGAGATTTTTCTCTGGACCCATTAAACAACAGCTTCATTCTCTCTCACTCTAATGGGCTGGTTAGCAAGCCCTACCCTTTCTAGAAGGCTCTGTGCACAGGGTACAGGGGTGCATTGCTTCAGCCTCAAGTCTGCAGGAAAACCAAGCTTGCCCACCTGAAATCTAGTGAGTAGAGGAGAGAGCTTGCACAAAGAACCAGCTTTCCCTCCATGTGTTTCCCAGGAGACTGTGGGGCTCTCACGCTTGTCTGTCCACTCAGAGAAGCCATGTGGCCAGTCCCTGCCCCAGGGAATGCAACACTCAAAAACACACAAATGCAATACTGTGAATGTGCCCCTCGCCGGGTTTAATCTCACCCCATCCCTCTGGAGGAACAGTGCGGGGCACACGAGCCCCACCCAGCCCCGCTGCTCCGCAAGTTCCTGGTAACAAGCAGGTTAAGCCAGCCAATAAATCAACCCTCAAACCAGGGCTTCATCACCCTACCCCTGGATTCTGGGAGCTTTGCAGCCATCTGAAATTTCTTCAATGGGATTATCCTGATGGACACGGAATTCCTGGGTTCTGTCATCGTAAAAGGACTCCTTGTAACCATATTTATGAGAAGGTGCTTTCATGGCTCATCCTCATATTTTTCTCCTACTATTCCACCTGCTTGTATTCTGAACTCTTCTCCCATGAAATCTTTCCATCAGTGGGCACCTGTAGCTCTACAAGTGGGAGGGAGGTGGTGTGTGTGGTCGGGAGGCTGGCTTCTATTTTTTAGAACTTTTTATTTTGAAATGATTTCAAGTTTAGAGAAAAGTTGCAAATCTGAAATGCCCTTTATACCAAGGCAACGCATTTTAATATTTTTCCATGTTGCTTAACACCCCCCTACACTCCGTGTATTTCTGAACTGTGGGACAGTAGGCTGTACATTTGATTCCTTACTCTGCAATATCTCCATGTCTATTTCCTAAGAATAGTCTCTTACATAATCACAGTACAGTTCTCAGATTCAATAAATTTAACATTGATGTAATACTTTTTTATCTAATCTATAGCCCATATATACATTTCATCATGTGCCCCCCAAAATGACCTTTATAACAATTATGGTTCAGATAAAGGATCATGTGGTACACTCAGTTGTCGTGTCCCTATAGTCTTCTTAAACCTGGAAGCAATCCTTCAGCCTTTCATTTATTTTATAGACTGACCTCAATTTGGGTTTCTCTGATATTTCCTTGTGATTAGGATCCCGGGTTGCATTTGGGGCTGCAAGACGACCTAATGATGTGTTCTTCCGAAAGTATCTCATCTCCGGACCCATGATATTCATTTGCCTGTTTGTGGTGATATTAATTTCTACCACTTGGCGAAGATGCTGTTCCATGTCTTCACTGCAGTTAACTATTTCCTTTCTGCACTTTTAGATACGTTGTAATTATGTAAGTATGTTGCTATTCATGGAACCTCCGCCTCTAGACTTAGTACCCACTGATGATTCCTGCCTGAATCCATTTTTATTCTAGTGGTCCTGTGTTTTCTTTTTTATTTACGTACAAAACAGAAACTTAATTCACTAAACGCCATCAAAGGTAGGAAAAAACCAAAACAAAACACTTAGATTGCATTAGCACACAATTTACCAGCCTTCTTCATCCACAAGGTCATGACGTCATAAAAATGATGAAAGAGGCAAATAGATGCACAACATGCTTTTCTTTTATCCCAGTTTCTCCAAAGGATTCCCATCCCCAGAAGTGAGAGAGTCTGAGTCTGAAATCACGACACCATCTTCTACTCCTTTGAATCAATATCAAACATTTTTCATTATGATTACACGCAGTCACTAGTCCAGGGCATTTCCTCTCTTTTGTTTAAATTGCCTCTAGAATAAACATCTCAAAACTTAGGATGGCAGCCAGCGGAAGATAATCTCTCAGGGGAAAACACTGGAATCCTCACAACTTCCATCAGTAAGAAACAGAGGAAAATGATAAGTTGCCATTCATTTCTGAAGAATTTTACTTCATAGTAAAGTTCCTCACCTATAGTTCTATGGAGTGAGAGTTAAAATGTTAAATTTTATGTAGGGCAAATAAATCATAACATTTCCAATGGAAACAGAAACACATATGCATATATTATGTATAAAATTTACACCCATACACACTTTTCCTTGTAAGAGGAATTTCAGGGACCTCAGAAACCTGATATGTGCATTATCAAGAGAAAACTACAGGGTCTCATGAAATGAAATAAAGTAGAACCTACTGGTTAGGGGAATCTATAACTAATCCCCTCTAGGGTTTACCTTGTTTGCTAAAAATAAACATATTTCCTTGAGCACAGATGGCAAACGTGAGGTGACAATTCATTCTCCAAGAAAGCACGTTACTTCCCAAGGGGGAAATTCTCACTTCAAGGTGTGGAATATTCACGTGCATAAAAAACTCTGTAATCTGTAGGCAAGAAAGCCTACTGAAGTGAGAATTATCTAGTAAACAGGGGTTTGACTGAAAATAAAAAATAATAGACAAAATGACCAAGGCCAAGATACAGATGCTAATATGATGAATCCTACCTTCCTCCTGACTAATCAGAATCTGGCAGTATGAGTTACACTTTGTCCTCTAACGGAGATTTGCTTGTCCTTCTTGTATTGATTTATAGTGTGTAAAGATACTATATCAAATTCCCCGCAGGCCAGCCAGGTGAAAAAGACTGTCCATCTTCACAGAGTGAAAGCATAGTGCACTGTGTTCTATGGTATCCTATCATGTCGGGTCTTATTGTACTTCAGAGCTAGACGTAATGTAAATACCATTTTACAGTTCCCTCATTTTATAGGCAATGCAACAAAGACACTATTTGAATAAACATTCATTTAATATGTATTAAACTTCTTTAAATATTTATTTGTTTAAAGAAATGTCTTTATCAAGCCCCTACTTTGTTCTAGGATCAAGGCCAGGTCCTAGATAAATGATGGAGAAGAAAACAAATATAATCCCTATCACAAATATTCCAACCAACTTGTGCAGTATTTATTGCTGATAAAAAAAAAATCATTTTATCTTGCAGGCTTTAGTCAGATAAATCAGCAGTGCCCCATAGAAAAGTCATGTGAGCCACATATGTAATTTTTAAAATAGCCAGTAGCCACCTTTGTTTAAAATGTAAAGAGAAATCAGTGACGTTAACTTAACAATACACTTAAATTAACCAATATGTCCAAAATATTATTTAACATGTGGTCAATATCAAAATTTATTAACAAGACATTTTATATTCTTTTTTCACATCAAGTCTTCAAAATCTGGTATGTATTTTTACATTTGCAGACATCTCAATTCAGAAGCTAAATTTGCATCAGAAATATTTTATCTGGGGTGCCTGGGTGGCTCAGTCAGTTGGGCATCTGCCTTTGGCTCAGGTCATGACCGCAGGGTCTTGGGATCAAGTCCTGCGTTGAGCTCCCTGCTCATGGGGAGCATGCTTCTCCCTCTGCTTCTGCCTACTGCTCCCCCTACTTGTGCTCTTTCTCTGTCAAATAAATAAAATCTTTAAAAAATATATTTTTATCTGCGTTTAGATTTCATAAAAGTTTACAGCTAAAAAGTGTAGAATGACAAATACAAGTTATTCCAACCATTCTTAAGAGTTTACCAAGAACTAAAATCAAATAGGATTTATATTTACATTTAAAGTAATTAAAATTGAATACAACTAAAAAAATCCAGTTCCTCTGTTGCAGTAGCCTCATGCCAAGTACTCAATAGTCCCATGGCACCAGTGGCTGTAATATTGGCTGTATATCTCTGAATGATATCACTTTCTTTTCCTAGGAAACAAATGAGCAAGGTAAGGCAGGCATTATTACTGATGTACATATGAAAAACAAACATGGCTTAGAGATGATAAGATGAGTCATCTGAGTCGTCTGAGGTTGTAGGAACACCACATGAGTGGTGGAATCAGAATTTAATCCCAAGACTTCCAAAGCCCAATCAATCATCTTTCCTCTATATCATGCTGTATTAAAAATGAATGTGAAGAGTCTTACTCTTTTCACAGCACTGTGTTAAGCCATAGAAAATCTGAAATGCAAGATTAGTAAATTTGGACTTGAGCCAGCCCACAGAGGCACACAGATGGCCTGAGGCCAGAATTGAGCCACAAATGTGTTCTATTGGCCAGGTCCATTATTTCAAAAATCTGAGTTTGAGTATTTCTCAATGGGACATGCATTTTCCAGTTTTCCTCAGACCCCACCACCTTTTACTCATAACCATCCAGCTTCATTCACTTACCGTTCTTTTCTCTGCCCTTGATGCATTTGAATATGACAACTCAGTGAGGTAATGGGTGCTATTAAGGGTTTTCAAACATTCAGATCATTAATCTGATCCTCTGTGCAGGCTAAATTAGTACCAGTAAAGCCTAGAACCGAGAAGACTAGTGTAAGTGGAGTATTAGTCTTTTTTTCAATACTTTTTACTTCTTTCAGATTTATTTTCTTCAAGTTGTCATTGAAATATCTTTTTGACCCCGAAAAGAATCTTCCAGAATGTCTTAAATTTTCAGTCAATGGCTCAAAAGCAGCTTCTAGTGAACTGGTAGAACTACTCTCCTCCTTTCCCTCTCACCATTTCTTTCTCACTCTTGCACACACACACACACACACACACACACACACACACACACACACACATACTTTGTCTACCTGAGGGGTACCTGGATGACTCCCACTGAATGCTTTTGAATTGAAGGGAAAGATAAGGGTTTTTAAACTGTAAAAACATATTTTTCCCTTCCCTTTTTGCCTCCTGGAAGGCATTAAATGAAACCTGTAATCTGTTCTTTTCTTGCCAGGTAAAAACTTACGTGTTTTCCTTTTTTTTCAGATTTTATTTATTTACTTACTTACTTACTTAGAGAGCATACACACAAGCATGGGGAGGGGATGAGAGAAGGGGAGGAAGAGGGAGAGAGAATTTCCAGCAGACTCCACACTGAGTGGAGCCCCACTTGGGGCTCTATCCTTTGACTCTGAGATCATGATCTAAACCAAAACCAAGAGTCTGATGCTTAACCAACTGAGTCTCCCAGGTACCCTATGCATTTTTCATCTTTGCTACACTACAGGCTTCTTGAAGGGATGACTTAATGATAGTTCCCTCACTCTTTGTACGAAAGAAACCATAGGAATGTTGGCTTGGACACTGTTGCTGAGAAAAGGAAAATGGTCAAATTTTGAGATGCATTAGTTTTTAGGAGCCCCTTGCAGAGCAAAAGCAATCAATCAAACTAATTCTATCTAACTTTGTCAGTATGAATTTATCGATTGATTTAACTGTGACATGTTATATTTATCATAATTGGGGAAAAGTTCAGTCTGTTTAAGGCAAATCACTGGAAAAGTCCAACTGTTTTTTTTTGTAATTCATTTCTGAATCAGTTTTCCATATCTGAAAAAATACTCTCTCTCTTGAGTCTAAATGTTTCACTGACTGTATTGAGTAGGAGAATCTAAGGCAGAGATTCTCAAACCTGAGTTTAAGAGTTACGGGTGGGTCTGGGGGACCAATTAACATAAGGATTTCTGGGCCCTAGCCCCAGACATGCTAATTCAGTAGGTTTAGAGCACCTCAAGTTTCACAGTGAATATGATACAGAAAGTACCTATAGACCACACTTCAATAAATATGGGTCTAGCAATTCACCATAGGTCATGATTCCTTCACTTGGGGTAAAGATCACTAACCTTATTGAAGATTACTTCCCAATTAAGATGTGGGAGATTGGTTACACAGATGATCCAAGTAATGGCCTCCCTACAGCCAGTCTTGATAGTGTGACTCTGCAGCTCCTCCACTAAGAGGAAGTCTATCTCTCTACCTCCTGAGTTTGACCTGGACTCATGACTTGCTTGTAACTTTGCAATAGAAGTATCAGTGTGCCAGCTCCAAGTCTGGGCCTCCAGAAGCTTTGCACACTTCTCTCTCTTAGATCCTTGTCATCACCCTAAGAGCAAGCCCTGATGAGTCTGCTAGAAGATGAGAGACAGCATGGAAAAGATCCCAACCATCCCACTCAAGGTGACCTTGGACCAGCCTATAGACAACTTAGAGAAACAGAGCTCCCTACCTTGCCCATCACAGGCCAGAGATGCATAGTGAGCCTGGCCAAGAGAACTGTCTAGTTAACCCAAGAGCAGTAAGTGTTACTGTTTTAGGCCACAGAGTGTGGAGGAGCTTGTTATGAAACAATAGCTAACTGGTGCATAAAGCTAAGTCCTCACCATCTGTCCTCTGTTTAGGAGAGTGGGAATGGGACACTAATTCATACACAGGAGGAAAACACTTCTGTTATTTTGGCCAAAATAAATAAATAATAATCCATGGCCAAAATTTTACCACTGGATTTTATTACAGTCCTTGAACTATCCCACCACTGGTGGACCAACATGATGGCCAAGGAGACAGTGTGAGAGAAGCAGTTAAACCCAGGCCCCAAATAATGTAATAGTTAATAACAAAAACATAAAGTGACATTATTTAACAGCATTGCAAGATTAGAGACCCAGATCAAAATAAAGGTAGTTTTTTTAGTTTGTTTGTTTGGGGGATTTTTTTGTTGTTGTTGTTTTTCAATGTTCCATTAGGGTCTTGCTAATAAAAGACCTTCACCATAAAAGAACATAAAAGTTATAGGATTTGTTCTTTTTTTTTTTTTTTTTTAAGATTTTATTTATTTATTTGTCAGAGAGAGAGGGAGAGAGAGAGCAAGCACAGGCAGACAGAATGGCAGGCAGAGGCAGAGGGAGAAGCAGGCTCTCTGATGAGCAAGGAGCCCAATGTGGGACTCAATCCCAGGATGCTGGGATCATGACCTGAGCCGAAGGCAGCTGCTTAACCAACTGAGCCACCCAGGCGTCCCAAGGATTTGTTCTTTTAATCAAGAAAGGAGACACATGTAATCTGGTATTTTTCAGATTTCCTGTAAAATCTATCTAATCTGTGTGAATTCCTCAAAATCATTCAAAATCAGATCTTTTAAAGCTCCCCACATGCAAAAGCAAAGTTAAGACTTCCTTAACAATTCAAATACAGCTTGGCTGAATCTTAGTGTTGCTGAATTATTACAAGATGTCTCATGGGTCTAAAATCAGAATGACAGAAAGACCAGGTTTCAGAAGAGAAATACATCTCTGGGATCCTAGAGTATTGATTGTTTTGGCACCATTTACTTTACTCTCTACCTATAAAGCCATGTCCATGGTGTAGGAAACTCTCTGGAGTGGTGGGTTGCAGAATAGCACACCATATGTTCAGAAGTTCACGAGCACAATGGTCTGAAGTGAAGGGTGACCCTCTGACTCAGAATCTCTTTACAAACAAGGCTTTACAGGAATGTAATATGTACCTTACATTCAAAGGCCAAATGAGTTACTTCTTTTGTTTGACAAGATAATTATTTCACCCTATATAGGAGAATGAACAAACCTGTCAAAATCATAGAGTTTCCTCATCACTGACCATCTGCAAACACACTAAAATGGAGATGAGACTTTAAAAAAAAGTATACTTGCTTATTAGAGCACATATTAGCCCCACTGGCCCCGTAAGATTTCTATAACTTTCTTAGACATGGGCTTCCTCTAATAGAGTGATCCCAAAAAGTCATCAAAACAGCCACAAACTAAGAAACCACATTATGTAGTATTTCACAAAATTATATATACCAGAAGGAAAAACAGGAAAAACAAGATGTAACACAAATTCCAAGACAATTTCCCACACTTTTCAGCAAATTTCCTACCAGGTGTAAGTCTCAAACTTTAAATGATAATCCAAAACCAAGGAAAATCCTATGGTTTCATAATCCTCATACTTGGAAGCAGAGTCTCTAAGTCAAAATATCGTCAGACATATATTTGTGGAAGATTACCTTCCCAGTTTAGGGGGAACCTACACCTGATCAGGCTTTCTGATTATACAGATCCTGACATTTTTCTGTTTTAATAGAGGCTTAGTGGCTTCCAGTTCAAGTTTGCCAGCACTGCAGGAGTGCCCTCTTAGTGTGAGCAGTCAGAGATGATTAACTGAAAAATATTTCCAAGTTAAACATTGATTTGCCTCTGCCTCTATTTATTCCTATCTTGGACGACCTTTCCAACTCTTTTTTTTTTTTTAAACAAAAGAAAGCAGGTACCAGTGCCTTTGTATTTCTCAGTAAAACAGAAAAAGCAGAATTCTGAGCCTGTTAGTTCTTGTGGTTGTATCTTATAAAATGAGCAGAGTGTTGAGGCAATCCAAGAAAGACACTTTGCTTTTCTTCACACACATAGACAGACTGATACACACACACACACACACACACACACACCCCTCCCCCTTAGCTCTGTTGCCACCACCGCCCAATACTCTAATCCCTAATTTTCTGCAATAGCATAATAGCTTCCTATCAGGCTCTCCTCCTCATCCTACTTGCAAGATTAAGATTAATTTTACTAGAACATGGCTGTCATCATGCCCTGTCCATGCTCAAGAACCTACAATGGATTTCTATTCTCTAATGTCAAATTGCTTTTCCTAAGTCGAACTCCTTTCCAAAACCTTGTCCCATTTTGTCCACTCAATCTAATTTCTTGCCATTCTTTGATGCATAATTTTTATCCAATTAGGCTAGTTCTTCCCAGTTGATTCCTCTCTGAGGAACTTTACAACTCTTTACTAATATTTATTAAACCTTACCTTCCAAGCACTCACGAAGTTAGGTATGCCTGTGTGATCTCTTCTGGCCAATGAATTTTAAGCAGACAGAAGTAGTATATACCACCTCTGGATGGAAGTATTTAAGAGCTAATGTGTTATTCTCATCTCTTGTCCCCTTTGCCACAAAGACCTATAATCTTCCACATGGTAGCAACTCCATTGCCCTGGATTCCTAAGTGAAGATGAGTTGTGACAGAGACCTCCTACTGATGTATGATGAATATCAGTATGAACAAAACATCTACTCTTTGCTTTACATCACTGAGATTTGGGGGATGGTTTTCACCATAACATAACCCAGCCCACCCTGATACATACAAGCCATTACACTGGTTCCTGCTTTCAAGACTGTTGATAATACACATGCCCTCTCTCTACTTTTTCTTGCTATTTGAAGTTCTGCTCAGGCTTCTGAATCCAACAGAAGTTCTCTTTCTCCAGGAAGATTTCCTGCCACAATGATACCCTCCTTCTCTATATAGATATGTGCCATCGTCTACTTTAACCCTTGATTCAATATAGGCCAGATATTTAATGAAATCCTTGTGTTGGAAAATTATTTGAGATATAAAAGAAGGTGAGACAAAATCCCTTCATCAAGGAGGTAAGTTATATCCCAAAAGGAACACAATTAGAAAATCATATATTAATAGAATATGAGAAAAAAATTCTCAGGCTGCAAAAATGATTCACTTAGCCAGTGTCATAAATACTTAGTGCCAATACTGTGACTCCAGGCATCTGTGACAGCTTTTAGGATGTTGAGGGTTCCCTTGAGTAAGACATGGCCAGGAGAAAGAGAACTTTAAGGAGGGAATTAAAGTCAAAGTAAAGGTATGAAAGGAATATCTTAAAGTTGAATCTGTTCATTAAAGAAGTTTATTAGAAAAATATGTGTGTAGGAAAGTTCTAGGAGAAAGTAACATAAAGGTAGTTGAAATCATGTTTTTCTGAGCCATATACCTAATGCTGAAGAGTTTGAGCATTCTCCCTGAGGGAATGAAAAGCTACAAAGTTGTCCACAACAGAGAGTAACATGCGAAAAGCCTTTTATTGGGATCAAAGTGACATCTACAAAGTAGATTAATTGAATGAGAGTAAGAAAATAGAGGCAATATCTAATATATCATTCCCCTCAAGTTTAATGAATGGTCACTTTGATTCTCTAATTACCACGTATCAGTTGGCTATTGCTGTGTAACAAATCACCTCCAAACTCAGTGACTAAAAACAATAAGCACATGTTACTGGTCATAAGTGTATTGGTGAGCTGGGTTATTCCTCTGGTCTTGACAGAACTGCATCTGTAGTCAGCAACTGCTGATATTAGCTCAGCTTTCTCACGTGTTTTTTCTGACTAGGGACTGACCTAGGATGGTCTCCATAGAGACAACTAGGCTCCCCGTGTGATTTCTCACCCCTCAGCATGCTAGCCCAGGCTTGTTCTATGGGAAAGGCAGGGGGCCAACAGAGCAGGCAGAAGCACATAAGATCTTTGCAGGCCTGGCCTAGGAAACGGCACAACATCCATTCTGTTGCATTCTACTTGCCCAAGCAAGTCACAAGTCCAGCTCAGATTGAAGATTGAAGGAAATAGATTCCACCTCTTAAAGGGGGAAGATAGAAAGTCACACTTTCAGAGGTGGCAACTCAGGGAAGCCATCAGCTGGAAAGGAAACACAAGGAGATGGACATCCTCTCCCATGTTTTACCCATGCTCGCTTTTTTTCTGCCATAAGCCCAGAAGGTACATGATTATTCTCACCATTTTACAGGCAAGGAAACTAAGCTTCTAAGTGGTTAATAACTTACCTAAGGTCATATATAATTGAACAGTGTTTGAATCTCAGATTACTTCCAAAGCCCATGTAATTTGATTTTTGGCTAGAGATCATTATGTTGAAAAAGCACAAGTGAAAATCAAGAGTAAGGAGGAGGAACACTATGCTGAGGTCAAGAGAATTAAATTCAAGTACCAGCTATGTTTGTTTCCTTATCTCTAAAATATCCAGCTGACTCACAGAGACTAACATAAAAACTGAAATGTCTGAAAAAGTGTTTTGAGAACTACAACATTCCATACAAATACAATAGATCCCTTACTCGAATTTTTAATATCCTTATAGACTCTGGAATATACAGCAGGAGGTGAGCAATGACCTCCCGGAGAAAGGACATGGATTATCTAAAATTATTCAAAATAAGCCATACCAAACATATGTCCAAAAATAGGCCAAAAATTTTTATATCTTTTCGTTAATGAGAAATTTCATTAAGGGAAGACTCGTGGATATTAAGAAATTATTGTTAAGGGCACCTGGGTAGCTCAGACCTGCCTTTGGCTCAGGTCATGATCCTGGAGTCCTGGGATCAAGTCCCACATTGGGCTCCCTGCTCAGTGGGGAGTCTGTTTCTCCCTCTGACCCTTCCCCCTCTCGTGTTCTCTCTCTCAAATAAATAAAATCTTTTTGAAAATTATTGTTGGTATTTTTAAGGCATAATAAAGTTGTTGCAACTTATACCTTTCTAAAGAGTTCTTATTTTGCAGAGTGGTAGTAGCCGTGGAAGAAATGATAAGAAGTCAGAAATTTGTCCAAAAGGGTCAATCAGGGTAGAGCTGAAAGATTAGCTATGATTAATTGCTGAAGCTGAGTGATGGGTACGTTTGTGCCTGTTTGAAATAATAAGATATTTATAGGAAAAAGGTGTTCCTATTTATTTTAAAATCTCAATACAAGTGGACTTCCTTCCTTCAGAATAAAACCTCTTTGCAGCTGATATTTCAGAAATATTCCTGGAGCAACAGGCATGGCATGTCAAATCTGGATACTGTTTCTTTCAACTCCGATAGCAATTGCCATTTTTTTCTCAATGGCCACAGCATGTTTCCCCAGTTCCTTCCCTGACTTGATCCCTACTCTCATTTGAACTTCAGGGTTCAACTTCTACACATTAACCACTGCAATCTCACTCCACCCTCGCTATCTTTTCTTAGTAATTGTCTGTTCACCCTTGCCTGAGCGGCTCTGGACAGTATGTGTTTCTGGGTAGCAGATTATGGAGCAGGGTTCCTGTTGATTTTGTGCAGTCCGCATTCCTGGAATGTTAGCGCTGAGCACAGAATTTGACCTGTAACACAGTGAAGAAAGAGTTCAAATGCAAACTCCAAAGATATCCATCCCACAGAATAAATGCCAATAAGCAATTTCCTTTTCCCAGCCTACAGAGATTTTCATCAGATAGCCCATAACAGACAGAACCCGTGCCAATATTTTATAACCCATAAAATTTCTTCAAGCAATTGTACAGATTTCCAGCCATCCTTTGATCAGTCTTTGTAACAGTGACTCCGGGCCTTCGCCTAAAAATGATTCCTAGATCTCGATATATATACAATGGAAAAGATCTGGCCTTCAGAAAGTCTCTCATTAAAGCGCTAATCTGTTCCACCACATTCTTCTGAGACACAGCGATCAGCATTCTAGCCGGCCTCCATGGCCAGCCCTAATAAGACTGATAGAAACAGCTTAAGTAATTGGATTGCTATATGGGATTGAATGTCTGACAACAAAAGATAGCCATCTCTATTCGACCACCATATCTTTGTTCCAGGGATGAATTCATTTAGCAATGCACTTAGAGGCTCCTCAGCCCAGGGAGAAATGACAGACTAGGGACACAAAAGCTAGGCCAGCTGATGAGCCCAGAGACAGAGGCTACGCAATTCCAAAAAGTTAATTATGGTGAACACGGGCAGCAGACAATGACTTGTTGAATCATTACCATAATCACATTACTGCACTGGTCTCCAGGTCCCAGTCAAGGGCGGTGTTAGCTACATCTCATTCTGACCAGTATTTCATCCTCACCTGCCACCTGCGATCTACTATACATGACCTCTTGGCTGATATGCTCTTAACTAGCCCAGCTTATTCATGTGTCCTAGACATCTTTTTTTAATTTTAATTTTTTTTCTATCAAAAGAGACAGACAGTGTAGAAGTGTTCAAATTGTCAATGTAGAAGACATTGGTACAAAATTATTTCAAATTTGTCTTCAAATTTATGACTTGGGAAAACAGTATTATCCATTAAAATATAATTACAATATTGGGGCACCTGGGTGGCTCAGTTGGTTAAGCATCTGCCTTCGGCTCAGGTCATGATCCCAGGGTCCTGGGATCCAGTCCCACTTCAGACTTTCTGCTCATCAGGATGTCTGCGTCCCCCTCTCCCTCTGCCCCTTCCCCCTGTGCGTGTTCTCTCTCTCTCCCAATCTCTCTCTCAGATGGATAAATAAAATCTTTAAAAATACATATACATATATATATAATTAAAATATCAAAATCCTGTATTTACACGTAACCTCAAATAGGTCTAAACAAAGTTAATATAAATCAAAATGTTGATTTATAACTTCAGATAGATCTAAAAAGGGTTAATATAAATCAGAATATGAATATCTAAAGCCAATCCTAGAGTGAAAAAACAGCAAGTACTCCCCACACTCAGTGAGTCTGAAGCAACATTTCCAGTTAATATTTTCCTAGAAGCTTTGACGTGTTTATTTCTTGACCACTGGGTATTTCATTTTCTCAGTGGTGTGACATAAATTATTTTCACTTGTAACTTCTCTGGGACAGCTTTGGTCTCTCTGGAAAGAATACTAGCCAGTGAGTGAGAATGGCATCTCATTTTATAATAAACAGAGACGTTGGTATAATGACCATCGCCAAAAGCCCAATAACACAGCAGCAATAATAAGAGTAGAATATTATTATTAAATAATAATTACTTTAGACATGCCAACTTAGAATGAGGATTCTAAATATTTCTAAATGAAGTTCTGATTGAGCCATACAATATTCTGTAAGAAAGCTCAGAGATCATTCATTCTGCATTAAAATGGAAAGAAATAGCAAAGCCAGGATATCTTCACTCTTTCAAACAGTGGCACCAGAGAAGCCCGAATACAAATGTCTTGACATCCAGTCCAACACTCCAGATCCTTAAAGAGCATGGTTTAGCCAAGATTCCTTGCCCAACTTGGCAAAGAGATAGAACCAGGTCTCAGTCCAAATTGTGACTTTGGATCATAACTGCAAATACACAAACATATGTTGTCCAAAGCTGGCATCTTTTTACCTTCTCAATTTATCATACTGTCAAGAGGAAAACATAGTCTCAAAGTGCTATAACCATAAAAAAGACTGAAATACTTCTAATCATGGGTGAAGAACATATATTTCAGGGACACTTCAGTGGTCAGTCAATTAAATGTCTGACTTGATTTTGACTTGGGTCATGATCTTGGGGTTGTGAGATCAGGCCCACCTAGGGCTCTGTGCGGAGTGTGAGCCTCCTTGATTCTCTCTCTTCCTCTCCCCCTGCTCCTCCCCTCAGCTCTCTCAAAGAAGGAAGGAAGGAAGGAAGGAAGGAAAATATATTTCATTTTGACATAAATCATGAGCAGAACCATAGAATGATTTCTACTCAAACCTTCTCAGCAGAGACTTCTATGCTCTAAACTTTGCTATGATAAAATGGGTCTCAAGTTCAACCCAAACGCCTACCTAAAATACCTTCTTTTCTTTTTATTTTCTAAATGAGATTAGAGTTGCAATCAATTTATATACAAGACAATCAAGAAAAATAATATTTGCTGTATCTTTAAGCACAACGGCTGAGTAGGACAGGAAGTGGGTCCTACATCCTATAGGAAGTTCTTCCTCACTGTGCCAGTCTTTCAGACCCTTCTCTCCCCTTCCATCTATGCCTTAAGGCTCCTTCCATTTCTACCATTCATTTCTCACTTACCATGCCCTGCCTGTACTGCGCAGTTTCTGCTTTTTTCAGAGAAAGTACATATTTCTTCCTCCCTCCCTAGATCTAAAGCCCCCTACCCATTCCTCACAGTACAAAACGCAGACCTGCATTCCGTAAGTATGTCACTGACTGATTAGGCTGGGGGTTAAAATACTAGACAGATTGTGCTGTACTTATATACAATGTAAATATGCATCCATGGCTTACCTTTGATGTCATCACCAATTTCCCAAGAAAATAAGAAAACAATAGGCTTCTAGTTCCAATGTTTGCAGTCTTTCTAAATCATGTAAAGTATGACTAGAACACAGCCACAGCTTTGTATAAAACCCAAACCTGACAGCCACTTACAGGGTTACAGGAAACGTATGTCTACACAGACAGGGCCTTTGTCTTGGAGCGGTAAATACCCACTACATCTGTGACTAACAGTGAAATCACTTCTTTCCTGAAGACCACGCCCTGGCTCCTCTCTTAACTGCTCTGGGGTCACACAGGAAGGCATGACATGGTTAAAGACAGGTAGACGTATGTCCCTTGACCCACAGTCATTTCACATTTTCCTCATTTCTTACCCATTGTTCTCAGCCTTGTCACCTGCCCCTGCATGGCAATGGAAGGCTGCTAGTCTTTTGAAAAGGATCTGGAAATCTCTGATCAAAGAGCCTTCCCCCACCTCCATGTGGTTTCTCCTTGTCCCAGAGAGGAAGGACTAACAAGAGTCTGGGCTGATTTCTGCCCTTTATCCTTATTCCTAGATCATTCCCAGGCCTAGCTGTCACTTGCAGATTATCTGCCTCATAGGCTCTTATCTGATTTTCTAGACTTTTCCCATTCAGCACAACACAAATACTATAAATTGGCAGCTTAACATACACAGGCAACAATGGACTTACAGATGAATTTTACTTACACTCTATACTTTGGTTGTTGTTTTTATAAATTCATCACCAGTATTTTTAAATTAAGAGATGTTATTTATCAGTTAAGATATCTAATTGCTCTCTAGAAATTAGGTCTGGCCACCCCTGGTCTGCATTACCACCTGGCAGCATCTGCAGAAACTGAGTAATGGCTGCCCTTTTAGACATGGAGGCAACTCTCCCCTTCTTCACTGTCCCCATCACTCCCCATTGCCAAACACCAGACCCTTGTACTTAGATATGTGTCTGTCATGCCAGAAACTAGATATTAGCTCACAAAACATGATTCTCCCTCTTCCTGAACACACACAAAACTCTATTTCCCATCTTCCCTTGCAGTTAGGTCATGTGGTCATGTGACTATGTTCTGACCAATGGAATACGAATGGTCACTCTATGGTAAGTTCTATAAAATCTCTCACATTTGATCATTCACACTCTTTTCTCCTCCACTTGATGCAATCAAGCCATGCATTAAAAATGCCAGAGCCCCTAGACAGAAGAATCTTAGGTTGGGAGATTCACCTGCAAGAATGAAACTAACTCTATCATCTTTGAGCAATCATGCATTTTGTTTGTTACAGCAGCTAACAGGAGCTTAATATATCTGCCTTTCAACTTCACAGGAAGTCCCTGACTTGATTTAATGCCTGTATGCCCATAGTACTCACCTTACATTGATCTGACCCTGACTAATCTCTCTAAAAGGCACCACTTCTTATAAAAATGTACCCACCACGAACTTCAAAAGATGTACTTCCTTCCTGGGCCTCTCTAGTAACTAGCTTTGTATAACAACATTAATAATGCAGCTATGATTGTGTCTGAACTTGCTTCCCCCTAACCTAAATCTTCACATTGTACCTGGAAAGTTCTGCCTCTGGTCTCCATAAACTTCTCCTTGGAAAAGTAATGCACACTTATGAATAATAGAATTAAAATAAATATAATTACAGTCCTTAGAAATGGAAAAAATTTATCAGCAGAATTTTTTTTCAAGACAACCAAAGTCTAGAAAAGAAAAATGACTTGCCTAAAATCACAGAGCCAGAACATGGGAGAGAAGAATCAAACTGCTCTTTTTTATTTCCAAATGCAGTGTACTTGACATTATCCTTCTTCTCTTATTACAAACCAAAGTGGTATTTTGTCTTTATCTACCACACGCACACAACCCTGGCAATTTATGGAACATTCATTATGTGCTAAGTACTGTTCTGAGTCTTTTGCATGCACATCTTAAATTTTAATTTCAGAATAAATATATAAAGTTATATAATCTCCAATTTTATGATGCAAAAAGTGAGACACAAAAAGTTCAATGAAATTTTTCAGTATTACCTATCTAAAAAGTGGAAGGCAGGGTCTTACTCAAAAGTCCATGCTCCTAAAACCCATGTTATACTGCCCACAGAAAGAAAGAAAGAAAGAAAGAAAGAAAGAAAGAAAGAAAGAAAGAAAGAGAGAAAGAGAGAAAGAAAACTAATTGAAATGGATGGCCAAGTGCTAATGCAAGAAATTCCCCAACACAATCCTCCTTGTCTCTCCTTGAGGTCCAGCACACTTTGGTTGGTACTAGGGTGCAGCCTGAAGCTTACGTTTTTTTACAGTTGGGCAACAGGGAGGGATTCCTTCAATATCGTGTGTACTTAATAGGTGTCTGCGGCCTTGAAGACATAAAAATTTATGCTCTGCTGTACTCGTGGGATGTGATCAGATTACATTTGTGCACAAAAGAATCCACACTGCACTTTTTCTGTGTTTTGAAATACTTGAAATCCAATAAGAACCTTTAGGAATTAACACGCTGGTCTTTCAAGTACATTTACTTTAGGTGCACATTCATAACTGTCACATTCTCGTGGCATTTATAACTTTGGGTAAACAGCAAGAGAAAGGGATTCAGAGAGACAAAGAGGCAATAAGTGACCAATTGCAAAAAAAAATCTGTATCTCTTGAAATGGGCATTTTGGACCTCATGTTTAATTAAGGACGATTTGGATTTCTCTAGAATGAACTTGCTTCTTTCTCATTTAAACCTAATAGTTGTTTCAAGCAGGAATCACCAGTTAAAACAAATAGGTAAAAGTACGATGAGAAACAGGACTTTCAGTCTCAAAGTAACTCCCCATAGTTCAGTTATTAATTACAGTAAGAAAATTTGTGACTTTACGGTGGAGAAACCTGACAGACACCAATCAAACCACGTGATCAAAGTTGACAACATCAGTAATGAGATATCAACACCCTGTACCTTCTGATACAGTGCATTGAGAAGGACATAATATCAGTTCTTTGGTATTTCCACTAAAAGTGCATAACCTGAGTAGAATCACAAGAAAACATCAGACAAACCCAAGCTGAGGAGACTTGTACAAAATAAGTAGCCAAACCACTTTAAATTTCAAGGTCACTGAAAGCAAAGAAAGGCTAAAGAAATGTTTCAGAGGAGAATGAGAGGGGATGAAAACTAAATCCAACAAAAAATATTACATTGCATTTGGGACCAGAAGAAAGACATTAGTGGGATAATTGGTAAAATGTAAATAAGATCTACATTTAGACAATGGAGTAGTATCAGTGTTAATTTATTGATTTTTGATCATTGTGTTGGTTTTAAGAGATTTTAACATTTGGGAGGTCTAGATGAGGGCACACCTCAAATTATTTATATTATATTTGTATCTCTTTTATAAGTCGGAGAAATTCCAAAGTGAAAAGTTAAAACATAAAAAAAAGCCAAAAAAGATGAATATATTTACATATATGTCATATCTAATAAATTGCTAAAGGGGGAAAAAGGTATAATTGAAAATCTAAAGTTCTGAGAACTACTGAATTTGATAATTTTATATATACAATTTTATAGTTTATATATATATAATTCCATGCTAATTTTTTAATAATTCCATTAATTATGAAATTCAGAAAACCAGAAAGTGTCAGGGTCAATTGCTTGAAGAAAAGCTGCCTCTAACTGAACTGTGAGAGAGAGTAAGAATTTATTTGAATTTCTTACAACTTCATGTTCACACCAGGGATGTAGAATCAGTTAATATTTTCGTAAGAGCCATTGGTTGCTTAATGAATGTGCTTCTTATTTTTCCTCCTAGTTGGGGCTCATACACATGTGTGCATCATTAATGAATTCTAGATAATATATGAGGTTGATAATCTAAATTATCCATACTCATTTCAATCTAGATTGGCCTGACATGTAGCTTTCCATTGCTTACAGTTGTAGTGTTCACGGATTAAAATTTCATTTCAATTCCCCTGAAATATTCAGGAGATAAAATTGCTGCTAGGAATGCAGAAAATAACATATAATGTATTCTGTGGGACTGTTTAAATATAACCTACATCATTGTGCCGCTGTGTTAATCTTTTCAAATGATGACATGTACCTAACTTAGCAATGTCCACACTCTAAAATGAAAGAAGAAAAGTATATTTAAATTTGAAAACAAATTCCCTGGCTAAGATCAGGCTCAGGAATTATTCATCATCCTTGATTACTATGCTTTAAAACATGGTTCTAAAGAAGTGTTTGGTATTGTTTTTAGCAAGGGTACTCTCCTCTCCATAGACTCCTTTAGACTCCTAGGAAGAGATGAGAAATAGCACTGTGGGTTCTGGCTTTCTCTCTGCCACTCACCAAATTGCCACCATTTTTTCAGTTGTTAAGTAAAAGAGATTGAGCAAGGAGAAATTCTTAAATCTTGTATTATGAACCTCTTTAATAGTCTGATGAAGCCGGGACGCCTGGGTGGCTCAGTTGGTTGGGCAGCTGCCTTCGGCTCAGGTCATGATCCCAGCGTCTTGGGATCAAGTCCCACATCGGGCTCCTTGCTCGTCAGGGAGCCTGCTTCTCCCTCTGCCTCTGCCTGCCATTCTGTCTGCCTGTGCTCTCTCACTCTCCCTCTCTCTCTCTGACAAATAAATAAATAAAATCTTTAAAAAAAAAAAAAATAGTCTGATGAAGCCTATGACCTCTTCTTAAAATAATATTTTAATTGGTAAAAAAATAGATATAATTATAAGAAACCAAGTTACATAAAATACAGTATTCAAAATAATTTTAAATATGTGATGTAGTAATATATAAATATTTCTTTAATAACATTAAATATCTAACAGTAAATCTAATCATTACTATAAATTCAAAAAAGTCATGACCATAAATGATATCTTGAGATAATCTGCAACATTGTAATGTGATCTGAAGACATCTTTGATTTTGACTATGTCAAAATCATGGTTACAGGTGATACCCTTGTGGCTCATTGATTGCATTTGAAATGGAAAGAAATATTACATTTCAATTAGAGATTAGTGAAAACAAAAATTTAATTGTTTTCCCATCTAATTTCTCAGATCCCCCAGTGCTCAGATCCCCCCTGTATTCTTTCCAAGGATTCCTTGGTTATGAACCTCTGGACCAGATGACCTCCAGGTTCTGTTCTGGCCCCCAGGAGTCTGTCACTTCTGTAATCTTCTCCAGCCAGCTACCTTGAGGGAGACCCTAGTCAACCATGTGTATGTGTGTGTGCGCCTCTCTGTGGACTCAAGTTTAACGAGATATCAAAATATTTCATTTGCAAGTCTTGGCTGCTGTACAGCACTTAGCAAAGCAGAGCCAGTTTTCCTAGTTCAGATTGGTCAACATCAGGTTCATTTGTCTAGCATTTCACAAAATATTTTCCCACATTTGTCCAACTGCAGTTTGAAGGCTATAACTGACAATATAAATGTGCCCTAAGGTGGAAAGTCCGACCCCATTTCCCTGAGTGATCTCCAGGGTTGGCCATTACCATGCAGATGCCCGGAGTCAGGGGATCTCCATGGATCTGCTAATTATTCCCCAGACTTTTCCACCAGCAATAAAAATCCCGTTTGTTGTAGCTTGTTTGCAGAACAGCCCCCATTTCCACAGTGGTGGCATTAATTAGCAAAAACCTGTGAAAATTGGGACCAGAGTTTATAGGTTTGAAGGGGAGAGAAAGAAAGGACCCTGAGTCACTTCTAAATATTCTTATAAATTCCCCCACAGCAACCAGGAGCTAAAAGCCCGCTTGTCTTGGATGCAGTGATTTTTCATGTTGGTAGTCCTAAGTGGGAATTAATAGAGGCCCTAGGTTCTCCATTAGGGTAGTGGCTTTCTGAATGCCGAAAGATGGTGAATTTCTCAGACAATCAATCACCATCTCCTAATGGTCTAGTGGCACCTCACACTGGGTCTAGAAGGATCCTGGATTCTCCATTCTCAAAGGGAAGACCCCTGCTCAGTGGGGTGCTCTAGAAACAAACCATTTCTCCAGGAGATATTCCAGATGATGACGTCGGGGTTTGAGGATTAGAGAGTGATGAGAGGTGTCCCTGCCCTTCAGCCTGGAATAATATACTATCTTTGACCTCAGAGATATCTGATACATCCACACCAGACTGTTGGAGGAGGAAGAGCAAAGTTGGGAATGTTTTCATCAGTGATTTTTATCAACTCTTTGTTTTGGAATTTTGTTTTCATTTGTTTTTGTTTTTAAGTTAAGTAGCCCTGTTTACTATTTAACAGCTCATCCCCAAGGAGAAAATGGTGTGTCCTGCTCTTAAAAACCCAGGACTTAATCACTTTCTAAGCAAGCGTGACTCTAGATTTACTTCTGAAGGGTTAAACAAATGGATAAAGGGTAATAAATCTTCCCTCTTCACTTTCAATGAGTTTCAGAATGTTTTCCTCCCTAATTCCTATCCTGAGCCAACAATCACTGCTGACTTTAGCTAAGAATTCTGTTTTTTAATTTTTTTATAGCTGCAATGTGAGTTTCCCATGCAGTTTTTATTAACTCTGTTTCATTGCAAGCCCTTGCGAGCAAAAATGGCCCTTATTTTTATTTGGAGAAATCTATTTCAGTGACAATCTAGCCTCAGGGCAGCTATATGTCAATCTCTTTGCTTTTTTTTTTTTTTTTTTTTTTTTTTTTCCTGTTGAAACAAGCATGGGAAAGTTGCAAGACAAATGTCACCTAAGGCAGGGCTGAGGAAAGCAACATACCACACTCATCTTTGGCTAGCTCAGGACCAGAAAGCAAAAAGAAAAGTGAATGAAGGGAAGGGCCAACGGTATAAGGTAGAAGAAAGCTCCTGTGTGTCTACCAGGCCTGATTCCCAGCAGATGGAAGGCCTTAAGTTCTCACCACTTACCAGCTTTTCCCAGACATGACATTATGTGGAATTATGCTGGGAGGCTGGAGCACAATATTTACAATAAGAAGCATGTCTTCTTAAAAAGGCAATGGGAGCTAAGTGCCAGGCCCCGGACTTCCGGAACCCTTACTTTGCTGTGACCCCTGATACAGAGCCAGTTTCTTCAAAGATAGGCATCTAGAAGTCTACAGTAGGGATTATGGGACATCAAATCCAACATTTCACACTATAAAATGGTGGGACACCAGCAGGACCTGTCTGCAGGTATGACCATCCTGAGATTAGGTTCCCGAGACACACACAAGCTTGTCATCTAAGCCTCAGTTGCTTGACTGAAAACAGTATTTGAAATTTCAACCCCTAACACGAAGTTCTAAAAACGAATGGGAAAATACTGTAATGAGGCTAGGGAGTATGAATGTCTTGGAACGAGCCTGGCACTGTCCCAGATCTCCACATCTCTACATTATGTCACTTAATCTTCCCATCAACACTACCAAGTAGGCGTTATTGTCACCATTGTATATACAAAGATGAGGTTGACAAGAGAATTAATAGCCAAATAAACAGCAATATACGTTATTATGTTCTTTCTTTTATCTGGCATATTTAGAAAAAGAAACCCTTTCTTTTTTTTTTCCAGGAGAAAGTTGGAAAGAAACTCTAAAGACCATCTGGTCTTACTTCTCATTTTATAGCTGATGGCTAATAGAAGAAGGACAAATCTGGCCCACAACATGTTCTTGTCAATAAAGTTTTATAGGAACATGGCCACACTTGTTCATTTACATATCGTCTATGACTTTGTATTACAAAGGCAGAGTTGAGTAGCATAAATGAGGATCACATGGCCCATAAAACCTACAGTATGTATTGTCTGGCCTTTCAGAGAAAATGTTTGCCAACCCCTACCAGAGATGAATTTGAGAACTGGCACCCTTATATTGAGTTTTCCAATCCATGAATATGTTTTTCCATTTTTTTAGGTCTTCTCTTCCTGCAATGTTTTGTAATTTTTTTTTTTTTTTATAAAAGATTTTATTTACTTATCAGAGAGAGAGAGAGCGAGAGTGAGCACAAGCAGATAGAGGGGCAGGCAGAGGCAGAGGGAGAAGCAGGCTCCCCGCTGAGCAAGGAGCCCAATGTGGGACTCGATCCCAGGACACTGGGATCATGACCAGAGCCGAAGGCAGCGGCTCAACCCACTGAGCCACCCAGGCGTCCCAATGTTTTGTAATTTTTAGTGTACAAGTCTTACTGCATTTTTTCGTTAAAAATAAATTTAAGTGTGTTATCTTTTTTGATGCTATTGTAAATGGTATTTCTTATTTTATTCTTCAATTGAGGTAGGATATGCAAATGTAATTTAATTTGTATATCAACCTTGAGCACTGAAACATTCCTGAACTTACGTATTTATTCCAGCAGTTTTTTGTAGATTCCTTAGGATTTTTCTACATAGATAATGATGCTATCAGTGAGGTAAGGAGTTACAGACTCTCTTTCAACCTTTATGCCTATTTTCCTTTTCTTCCCTTTATTGCACTGGTGTGACCTATAGTAAAATAACAAGGAAAGTGGGAAGAGTGGGTATCCTTGTCTTTTTCATGAGCTTAAGGGGCAAACATTGAGTGGTCACCATTAAGGATTGTGTTAAGAATTGCTTACTCTTTGGATTTGAAAGTCCTTCACCTTCCATTTCTTTAGACCTATTGAAAGATGATTTGTTTGTTTGTTTGTTTACAATGAATGAGAGAATAAAACGTAAACTGAGATGTCAGTATTCACCAAGTCCTGCCCCATGTTCAGATTGGCTAGCTGGCCTGCTTGATAGGAAAAGAGGGAGTTGGGGGCCTGACAGAAAGCAGTACAAAGATCTCGTTCCAGCATGTTGATCTTTTGAGAGAAAGTCTTGAAAAGTGTATAAGATAGCACAACTACTTTGACAAACCGCTTGATGGCTTCATATTAAGTTAAACATTTGCCTATATTCTGACCCAATGATTCCCTTCTGTGCATCTATACAGGAGAAATAAGTGGATATGCCTATAAAGACTCAAACATGAACTTTCATAATGGTTTTGCTTATAATGTCTCAAATTAGAGATAATCTAAATGTCTATCAGCGGGGAGCGAGGTTTAGAAGTTGTGGTATATTTTACAGTACTACTACTCAAGAGTAAAAAGGAAACCCACACACATGAGGTTCTATGGATAAATCTGAAAACCATTACGCTACATAAAAGAAACTAGACTCAGAAGAGTATGTACTATTTGGTTCCATTCACATGAGATTCTAGAACAGGTAAAACTAAGCCATAATGATAAAAATCAAAAGAGCTATTACCTGGGGTGGGCAAAGGGGGAGGGACTGACTGGAAATGAGCAGAAAGGGATTTTCTGATGAAGTGAAAATGTTCTAAATATTGATTGTGGTTGTGGACCCATGAGGGTATGCTTTTGTGAAAACTCAAAACTGTACACTTAAGATCTGTGCATTTCATGGAGTATAAATTAATCCTCAAGAAAAAGTAAATTTAGAAAGAGCATACCTGCAGGGAAGAGACAAAGTACTAAGAAATGAGTTCAGTGATACAGTTTCAGTCTTGGCCCCCAATATACAGAAAAACTGACTATATGAGTAAATGCAGTCTAAGTAACATACTTACAGTGTCTTGGAGAGGTAGCAAATGTACAGGAAACGTGAGATACCACCAGAGCTTCCATTTCTACTTTTTCCCTCTAGTTCTCTATGAGTCTTACTGGATCCTCAGGAGCAGTTGGGGAACAGGCCCACGTGTATGTTTTCTTGACTTTTCTAGAAGTCCTGAAGGAACTGTAGAAGCCTCCCCATAAAATAAGAGGCTAAAAGGAAGATTTTTCCTCTATGAGGGCTTAAACTCTCATCCAGATTCACCATATCCCAGAATTTCAGAGGATTCTTGAACACCAACACATTATGCTTAAGCAAATTGAGACCCAAGACAGTAAAATGGGTTTCACCAAGCTCCCCAGTCTGTCAGAACCATGTTAGGACTTTGTATTCGCTGCATTTATCTCCTATGACTTACATGTAGCCAGTGCATCCAATAGGCACTCAGTAAATGCTTTCACAAAGTGTATAGTGGGGTCAGGAGAAGTTAACTCCCTTTTAGGGTAGTGATATGTTCAAAATATGCTATAATAAATTCATTCATCCATACAAATTAAAATTTGTTGAATCATGAGGATTTTTTATTTTTTTACAACTAGATATTTTTCCCACAGGTAATACCTTTTGTTTTCCTGGGTTACACAGGAGAATTTAAGCAACTGAATTGAAATATCTGCTTTAATTTCTAGTCTAGGAAAGGCAGTATAACAGAGGGAAAAGGCAGAGACCTAGGGGCTAAGTCATCCTAGCTTCTGAGCTAGAACATGTTACTTAAAACCGCTCAACATCCGTGGGTCATTAATTGCCTCCCTTGCAAGCTTGTTGTGGAAGACTAAGACTGTGCCTAGCATAAGGTTTGGCACATAGGATCACAACAAACAGATGTTTTTCATAATATTAGAGCTTGTCCTTTCTCTAGTCGTATGGGTCAACTGACCCTGAGTCCCATCACCTCCAGCCCATCGTCCCTGTCCCATTCTAAGTCTATTCTAGGTCAGAGCTTCAGAAGCACAGTAGGTCATGAGGGCTATCTTCAGCCAAAACGATGAACCCATGTTCTGGTGCAGCTTTAACTCAGGCTGTTAGGGAGGTGAAGAAGAATGATGCTTCATGTATCTAAAAGCAAGCAAACAAAAGAGGAGATGGGTAGCCTGAGCTCCAAAATTCAAACCTAGACCAAGCAACAATTCCAAAACAGCCTCAAACTGGGGCACAGTGAACCATTATGTAACCAGAAGCCTCCTTTATTTATTCCATTGGCAAACATTTCCTGCTTGGTTTTGTATAAACATGGGTGCAGAATTTCCTAGCAATCGTATCTTCCGTGGGGCCAGCTATCATTACCCTGTTTCGTCGGAAGGTTGACCTCATTGTTTTAGCACTTTGCTTCTCCCCCTCACACCAGACACGTTGGTGAATTGGCTCCATTTAGGGATGAGGGGTTAGAGTCAATGCTTCTGGATTAACAACACCACAAGAGTAAGTTGTCCCAAGCAGCATCAACAACATGAAAAAACCCTTCCCCCGAAGAACTTGAAGCTCAAGTAGTTCCTCAACTTTTCTGAGAGGTGGAAAGAATGCAAAGATACATAAAGACTTTATCCAGGTAGGGTTCTGCCTTGTAAGTCTATGTGTACATGAGAGAACTTGGTATGCTCCAGGAGCTCTTCTAAGAACTTCACAAATATTAAATCATTCCACGAATATACACAACCCTATAAGAAATGCACTATTTATTCCCATTTTACAGATGAGAAAATTGAGGCAGAGGGGATGGAGATGGTAAAGTTAATAGATGGCAGAGCCTATTCAAGTGTAGGCAGGTGAGCTCTAGACTCTGTGGTCTTATCCACTATGCAATACTACCAAAATACGGTTCCTAGGAAGAAGGAAGTGGAACAGATTTGAAAGGTCCTCCATGTCATTCCAGGCCCCTGCCTCATCAACATGCTTCTCTCACATGACAATAAATATATATTGAGAACCACCATGTCTTGGGTTATGTCCTAATGATTCAGAGCTGAATAGGACATGGATCCTATCCTCTAGACCAATATGTTTGCCACTAGACACATTTAACTAATTAAAATTAAACCGAATTGAAAATTTGTGTCCTCAGCTGTACTAGGTGCATTGAAAGTGCTGAATACACACATGGTTAGTGGCTAGTGTGTTGGACAGTATACTGTAGAGAATATTTCCATCACTGCAAAAAGTTCTATTAGAAAGCAATATTTTAGACCTTAGCTCTTCAGGGAGCTCTGAACCAGCAGTACCAATCCCTAGGAGCTGGCTAAAAATGGAGCATCTCAGGCCCTGCCTCAGACCTACTGGAGATTAGAATCTTCATTTTAACAAGATTCCCAGAAAATTCATGTGTACTTTGAAGTTAAAGAAGCACTGTGGTCTAGATAGAAACTCCTTTCTGACTATAATTTCTATTTTACCAATAATCTCCTTAATTCTTTTTACTGCACACACACATACACACACATGTGTGCGTGTGCGTGCCTCATTATTCCCTGCTGAAGTATTAATTAATAACTAAGATGTTTACAATCAAATAGCATGATTCCTCCCTCCCTAGAGCATATGCCCTATAATAAGTGATTTAAGAACCAAAGCTGTCCAAACTAAATGAACAAAAAGATATTCTTGGGATGACAGGCAGTGAGTTCTGTCTGATATTCCCTCAAACACCTAAATTTAAGGAGAGTCTGGGCAGAAAAGCTTAGGATGGAAGGGTGTCGAGAACCTGAGTCTGATTACCAGACCATGTGGATACCAGTCTTGGATCTCCTCTAAGTAATTGAATAGCCTTGGGCAAATTACTAAAACCCTCTGGAGTCTAAGTTCCTCACCTATAAAATGAAGGAGATTGTGATGGTCATTTCCAGATCAAAGCCTCTTTATTCCAATGGAGCTGGGGATAAAGGAAGCAAAAGGAGGAAGAAGTGGTCCTTTGAGGTGGGGTGTCAGCCCTGAATAATGGTGAGGGAAGGATTATTTTACTCACATATAAAGAAATCTCACTATAAAGAGTCTTCCTTCATAAGCAGAATTCAGTATAGAACGGAGTCATCATGGACCCTGTATCCAATGGGGTAATTTCAGGCTTATTATAAAGTGCCTCCTAGAGCTAAAGTGATTTCCTTAATGATCTCCACCCCTCTCTATAGCCATGCCTATTACCATGTGATTTGGGGGCTCCTCCCATTGAGAGGTATAGTCTTCCTTCCACATCCCCCCTCCACCCGGACCCTTTTAGTTCTACCATGAAACTTTGTAGTGTCCTTCTCTGACTCTAGGAATGGCCTCATGACTTGTTTTAGCCAGTAGAAAGAAGTGAAACAATGTACAAATTCCAAACCTAAACCTTAAAATGCCTTGAGTATCTCCACCTACTTTCTTGAGCCTCTACCATCAACAAGCAAGCCCAAGCTAGTCGGCTAGAGGATGAAAGACACGAGGAGAAGAGCTGAGTATTTGCAGCTGACCCAGCAAAGGTCATCCTAGATTAGCCAACATCTAGCAGACATGCAGGCATGTGAGTCTCCAGCCAAGATCAGCAGAGGTGGCTTGGCTTACCAACAGCTGAGCCTAGATGCGTGAACCATAAATGTTTAATTTTGCATGCTACTGAAGTTTTGTGTTATCACACTGCATCATTGTAGCAAAAGATAACAGGCATGCTTCCTATTGTGTCTTCCTAAAAACAGAATACAGATCTGTGAATGAAATCATCATTGTAACAGCTAAGCTCTTTTCATCCATTTCTAATTTAATGCTCACAACTACCTTATGAAGTGACTTCTTAAAAATGAGGAAATTGAGACTCATAAAGGTTAAATTATTTGCCCATAATCACATGGCCTATAAGTGTGTAAGCTAGGATTTGAGCAAAGTTGTCCAACTCCAACTCTGACCCAAACTTTTAAGCCCCAATGTTATCTAAACACTGTATGATTGCATGAAAAGCCACTGGCTTGAGTATTTGCTACTAAAGAGTTGAATAAGTCATGGCTCTCCATATATATCAGTTTCCTCAAATGTAACAGGAGGAAGGTGAACACATTGATTTGTATTTTTCTTCTATTGCAACAACCCATTGTTCTGTAAGATTATGAGTCCAGTTCTCTAAGTTTAAGACTCTTCTGACTGGAACTGTAGAGGCATATCTTAGAGATTTCACGGTATCATCCCTAATAAACTTTGGACACATATCCACACTGGAGTTCTGCAGTAATCTCCATTTCCTGCTCGAAGTTAGATGAGCTAAATTGGAAACTCAAGAATGAACACAGGATATAGAGTATTCTCAAGGGCCCAAAACCAAAGGAGCCTGATGGGTCTTGCTACCATCATGACTCTCTCTTAAAGCTTATGCTAAGCCGGGGCCGGCGGTGTTGGGGAGGTGGTTGGGGTGGATAGGCCATTAGGGAGTGGTGAGGGTAGGCAATAAAAGGGATGAGAGAGCAAAATTGTACATATACATGAATATTGATAACTAGCAATAATAATAACAATCAATATTTATGAAATGAGTACAATGAACTAGGTACTTGTGAGTGACCTGGAGATGCACCACACAGACCTCTCTTTAGGAAGGGCTTACTATTTACCTGTGGATGTGCCTTCTACACACAGGCTCCAGCTACCAGCCCCTTCATGGTCTGCCTCAGTCACACAGTCCCCAAGCCTAAGCCACACACTTTCTTGGTGCAACCCACATCAAATGACTGACCTATGAAGACATTTAAGGGAGTGGTCATCTTGACCCAACTCAGGAGAGCTCTGAAAGACATCATAGCTCTAGAGTTCATGCCCAGTTGGCTGAGGCTTTTTCAGACATGCATCAGGTTTTAATTTCTTTATCCCAGTTGTACTCCCTAGTCCTTCCTTACCCAGGCATTAATCTTTTTTTCCCCTTTTTTAAAAAGTAGACTTCACACACAATGTGGTGCTCAACTCATGACCCCAATGTCAAGAATACCATGCTGTATTGACTGAGCCAGCCAGGTGTCCCCACAGGTGTTCATCTTAATAAATATCTTGCATCTCACACTCTGCCTCAACATCTGCTTCCAAGACCCGAAGACAAATTCACTACAAGAGTCTGTAGTTATAGTAGGTACTGAAATCCAATCCATCATCTAATGAAAGTACTATTTTGTTTTTTTAAAAAGAAATAAAAGATAGAAAGAAGAAGTAAGGCAGGGAGGAAGGAAGGAAAGGGGGGAGGAAGGGAGAAGGAGGAAATTAAAAGAAGTTTTTGCACTTCCCAAGATTTACAATTCACTACCATAGGCTCTAAGAAAATAGATTTTGTGACACTTTTGGACCATTATGGAAGTAGTAGTAAGTGATTAACTGAACACCAGCCTAGATGAGGAAGTAAGAGATGGAAACTTCTCTCTGTTCTCATATTGCTAACAGTCTTTCAGGTTCTAACAGGAGTAGAAGTAGGGCAATAAAGAAGAGACTCAGGGCAAGTTGGAACATGAATCTCAGTAAGGTCTGCATGAGTTTCCAGAAGTTCCTTTGTTCTTTGCTCTCTTCAAATTTATGACACCATTTTTATAAGAAATAATAATAAGGAACGCATATTGATCTTTTGCTATGTAACAAGTAAATGTGCTAAGAGCTATACAATATTATATCAGTCATCACTCACAACAACCTTAATATAGTGAGGTAGGAATTATTGTTCAACAACTACCCACTCGGTCTTCCTCTTTCCATGGGAAAAGCATAATTATCCACCTCCTCAGTGTTGAACTTGGCCATATGACTTGTTTGACAACTGAAATGTGAATGTATGCAAGCGGAGGGTCTGACTGAAATTGCTAAATGATTTGGCTCATTCTCTTGTGCTTCTGACATTCCTCCTTAGAGAACCACTTCTCTTTCAGCCTGGCACCTGCGGAGGCAATCTGAACCCAACTATCAGCCTAAGAGTTGCACAGTTGATCTACAAACCCCTGAAGGAGAAAAAAATATTTATGGTTATAAGCCACTGAGATTTGGGGAGACCTATTTGTTACACACCATTATTGTAGTAAAAGAGGATTAATATGGACAAGTTCTATACTTACTCCCACTTTCAGATGAGGAAATTTAGACAGAGAAGCTAAATGACTTGACCAAGTTTACATAGCTATATTAGTGGAGAAGCTGGAATTTAAACCAAGCAATAAAATTCTAAAACTGTGTCCTTAAGTCCTGTTTTATATTGCATATTCAGTGCTTAAGATAAATACTATCATTTCATTCTATGTGAAATGCATTGCTTCTTTTTTTCTTCTTTTTTTTTTTTTTTTTTTTTTTTTAGTTGTCAGTCAAATGATTCTTTACTGAAATATTTTCCTTTATAGTTCTTAACTGTCTGGGCAATCCACTGTACCATTATTGATGTCATTAACAATGTCATGAGAATGGTTGTCATCAACATTGCAGCCTACAGATTGGGCAGTCCTCAAGATCTTTTTAATGGCTCCAGAGAATTCTCTGGCTAAAGACTGGTACTGCATCTATTGGTCAATGTTGACAATCTCATCAAGAGTGGTATTTCCACTGCACTTAAAGTCTTTCTGCTACTTTCTGTCTGATGGTAATTCCTTGAGGGCTTTGATAATCAAGGCAGAGGTGGAAGGTACCACTTCAATTTGGCCCTGTCCTTTCTGAATGGTCAGTTCCACTGTAATCCTCAGACCATTCCAATCACTGGCTGCCTTGGTGATGTCATTAACAACCTTGTTTGGAAACAGACCCAAGGGGCCAATCTTTGGGGACCATGGCAGACGTGGCTCTGATTTCCCCAGTGATGCACCTCAGGTACATGACTTTGATCTCACTGGGGTCAAACTTAGGTGGCATAGTGGATGTGGCTGTTGTCCAGTGAACCTGGATTCAGGATGGCCGAAGTCTGTTGCACCTTCACCTTCGCCAAGTCAAAAGCCAAAAGAAGCTCAAGTGCCTAACTTCTATGTCTTAAGAGATTGTTGAATTTCACCTCAAAACAAGACTCAGTTATTTTATTTCCTGGTTTTTCTAAGCATTCTCAGATGGTTAATGTCTGTAAATGGGCCAGCATTTAATATATTATTACTGTGAATAGTGTACCAAAGAAATGATGCTAAAATGTCCAATCATTGGGATGCCTGGGTGGCTCAGTGGGTTAAGCATCTGCCTTTGGCTCAGGTCATGATCTCAGAGTCCTGGGATCGAATCCCACATGGGGCTCCTTGCTTAGCAGGGCAACCTGCCTCTCCCTCTCCCTCTGACTCTCTCCCAGCTTGTGCTCTCTCTGTCAATCTCTCTCTCTCTCTCTCCCTGGCAAATAAATAAATAAAATCTTAAAATAAAATAAAATAAAATAAAATAAAATAAAATAAAATGTCCAATCATTGGTTCAGGAAATATGTACATTATTTCCATTTTTAAGACATGAGTTATTATTGAAACAGACCTGATTTTCTTATTAATGGATAACTCGGGGCAAGTCCAACTTTAAAGGAGATGAGGAACAGTTGAGAACAGGCATATGTCTAAGCCTGTGTGCTTTAAGAAATTTAAACCATTAAAAGACAGATATGTAAATGAGGAACTGTGACTTGCATTTAATTAAACCTTTAAATTAAATAATTAATCACAATATTTTCTTTTTGATTTTCAAAAGTAGCAATCACAAAAACCTTTCCTCTTATTATTTGACTCTTACAATCAAACTTTTCCTATATGTACTGAAATGTATACAGTTTAGTCTAAAGGATTGTGTGAACCACCCCCCCCCCTTTTCTTCATTTATTGAATTTAGACTTTAAGAAATTCTTGAGACTTCCTGGGGAATTGCAAGACCCCAACAGAACTTCCATGCACACCCTTCCTCAGAACAACTCCATCCATCATCCCCTGCCATTGTGGCTGCTTTCACAGCCCTTAGAGAAGATAAACTTGTGACCCAAGCTGGGAAGTTGGGACTGACTCATGCTGAGAAGTTGAGCAGTATAAAGGGCATCTGGTACTTTAATTTATTCCTTCAGACTTCCCACTGCCCTTACCAGAAGCTTACTGCCACAGAACTCCAGGCTCTTTCAACTCAAACCACTTATATACCTAGCTAGAGATGCATAACTATAAAAGTTCCAAACCATTAGTTTAGATTCTTTCCAGACCTCTTCAGAAGGTCTGCCCTAAAGACAGTGACATGCAGTAAATGACCTCAAAGGTAACATGCCACAAAACACTTACTGGAAAGATGACCTAGGATGGAAGAGGCATAACAAAGAAAGGCATTTTAAGATTCTGCCCCTAATTCTCTGAAAGGCATCTTACCTCTTGCAGCCTATGAGTGCCATGAACAAAATGGCAATATTAATACTGTTCCCCTTACCTCCATGCTGGATGAACATACTGTCCTTCTGTGGCTCTCTATAGCGTCTCCCATCATGGTTTGCAAAAAGTATCTGAAAAGATAAGAATACATATTATAGCTCCAAAGTAAAACAAAAGGCCTGCCAGTTTTGTAGACTCAATATAAGTCAACAGTAAGCCCAGCACTGCCCTGTGCACGATGGGAAATGTACAATAACGATGGGGCGTCCCCCCCACTTCAAGATGCTCACAAAGCAGGTATTCATTCAGCAAATAACTGTGAGCCACAAGCTCAAGGTGTGTCCCAGCCCCTGAGGAAGAATATGGAGGCAAATCAATCTATTATTCCAATTTCAGGACTTTGCAGTCTATAAGGAGAGAGAAAGCAGACACTGTTATTCTAATAAGAATAGAGAGTGATGTGTGCCTTCGAGACACCCAGACCATGGACAATAATGGATTAAGGAGAAAAGAAATTACTTAGAAGTAAGGGGGATAAATCAGGGAGGAACTCTCCACTGAGGGAGATTTTAGGTGGGTCCTTGAGGACAGGAGTTGGACGTATGCAGTCAGAGGAAAGGCACTGTAAACAGAAGAGAATTTTATTCAGAAGAGCTAAAGACACAGAATGGAAGTATATGGAAACAGCAGTTCCCTCAGATTCAACTGTAGGGTACATAGTTGGCACTAATGCGAAATAAAATGGGAAAATTTTGAGAGGAAATTTCAAAGGGCCATGACGATGAGGCTCAGGAAGTTGGCACTTATTCAAATTCTCTTCTGCTGAGTTCTGGGTGTTATGAAGACAGAATGGGCAATGATCCAGGATACTCTCCTGTGTGACCAGAACAGCCTGCTTTTATCTAGTTGACATACTGGAGTTTCTGGATAAGATTTCATTTGGGGGACCACATATAAAACCACTGCTGTCAGCAAATTGAAGCTGTGTAAGGTTTTTTTAGGAGGATCTAGTGAGTCAGAAGATCAGATGCCAAAAGATGAATCTGGTGGTAACAATGTGTATGATGGATGACAGGGAGGAGAGTATAAACTTGGGAGGATGAATTAAGAGGTTATTAAACATCCCCAGGTAAAGGACTTGGGGACCTGAAGTCAAGCACAGTAATGTGGGAAAGGAGGCTGGCACTTAAGGAGCACAAAGAGGTCAACATTCTGGGCCTTGGAAGCAAGTGGAATACACAAGGAAGTCAAGAGTTTTGAGTCTAGAACATGGGGTGCCATCACTAGAAATAAAGAACACAGAACACAAGACAAGTTTGGAAAATGAGAAGCCAAGTTCAGTTTGGGAAATATTACGTTTGAGGTTCTGGCAAGATTTCCAGAGGGCAAACATCTTGGTGGGAATGTCTTGCAGGCAGTCAGGGGGAAAAAAAATCTCACTGGATAAACACACACATAAGAGATGAACACATTAAATAGTTACTCATATACATGGGGATATTTTTTAATGAAATGAAAAAGCTCACTACATACCAGACTCCACTTAACTATTTGCTTCCCTGGTTTATCTTCCTGATCCCCCAATATGTCAGGTGCACAAGTTTTGGTCCCAGACCCTCTGTTCTTTCTGCTCCTCATTCTTCTACTCAGAGATTCATTTACTACCAACTTCAAAAATCCACATTCCATATCTTTATTTCTAGCCCCAGAGCTCCAACTGCCTGCTAGAGGTGGCCACGTGGCTTGGGCATCCCAACACAATCAAAGCAAACATGAACTCTTCTATTCCTCTCCTCTGTAACTGGTGCTTCCTCCAAATGTTCCTATTTCTTTGAACAGGGACTTGAAGCTCTGGTGCCTCAGACCTCCCCTCACTCATATTATCCTAGAATAGCATGTTTCTAACATGTAGTTCCCCTACTAAGAAGCTTTGGATAACTCCTCAATGTTGGACAAAACAAAGCCAAGTTTCTTTATCCAGATTTCAAGGCCATCCATGGGTCCACCCCAAATTGCTTTTCAACCACAGTTCCCACTGCCTCTCTGCCCAAACCTGCTCTGAGGAGACCAAGTGAGGAGACCATCCTGCACTTGACCCTCAAGCATGCTTGCCTTGGTTCCTTCCCACCTTCTCAAACACATTGGCATTCCTTCCTTCCACCAGAGATCATTCCTCCCCCTGATGCGTACCCATCCTGCAAGACTTAACTAAAGTCCCACCTCATCCTGAATCCCTTCCTTGTCTATCTGGAGCCAGAGGAGGTACTTCCTCTGTTCTCACTAAACAAACCAGATGGTGTTTGCCTATTTCCTCATGTGTGGTATAGGGTTATAACAGTACCTATGTCATAGGATTGTTTTGCAAATGAAGTAAGTGCTCAATAAATAATAATTACTGTCAGGATATAAGCAGGAATAAGACATAGTCCCTGACCTCAGGAGCTAAAAATCCAAACGGGATTTTGGGAAGACAATTGACTGGAGAAGGGAGAAGCAGTTAATAAGACTTTTCTTCACTACTCATCTGTCTTTTCCAGGATGTAAGGCATGGTTCTTACACATAATTGGAAGCCTTGGACAAAGTAAGTTTAATATTTAATGAAAGACTCTTTGGAAAGTGTCTCATTTCTTTTTGGTGATTTTTACTTCTCCTAGGAGATTGTGTACTAAGTAATTTTTTTCCACAAAATTAACATTTTAATTCCAACAGAGATTTTTACTCATCTGACTCCATTTCAAAATAATAGTATTATTATAATAGCCTGATATTTAGTATCTTCAAGTGATAGGTCCTCATCCCTATGTGCCTGCATATCACACACACACACACACACACTCATCCCTTGCTGTCCAATGCATATGTACTCAGAGACTTGAGAAAAGCACTAAGTCTAGAGAAGGAAGGAAGAAAGGAAAAAAACTCCAGTCTCAGCTCCATCTCTAGAAGAGGAGTTGAGTACATTAATTGTCCTAGCCACACATCAGTCCACTCATTTGTAAAATGTATACACTAGATTGTGGCTTCCCATCCTGGTTGGTCATAGATGCCCATTAAGAGAGATTTATTATCCTGTGATCTCTCTGATATGAGGAATTTGGGAGGCAGGGTGGGGGGTTACAGGGGGAAGGGAGGGAAAAAATGAAACAAGGTGGGATTGGGAAGGAGACAAACCATAAGAGACTCTTAATCTCAGGAAACAAACTGAGGGTTGCTGGGTGGGGTGGGGGGTAGAGATAGGGTGGCTGGGTGATGGACATTGGGGAGGGTATGTGCTATGATGAGTGTTGTGAATTGTATAAAACTGATGATTCACAGACCTGTATCCCTGGGGCTAATAATACATTGTATGTTAATTTTTAAAAAGAGAGGTTTATGAAAAATCATGTTCCTGAATTCCAATCTGGACCTGCTGAGTCAGAATATCCAGAGGGAGAAGACTGGAAATCTGTATTTTAAAAAAGCATTCCAGGTGATTATGATAATCAAATTTGAGAATCCCTATCTCAATTCTGATTCTTCTCACATTAAAGACATACTCTTCTCCAAAGGGTCTCGGGCAACCCTGAGTCAGGGATCCAGGGCAGAAAGAGCATAACAGAGCTAAGACAGAAGTTAAAACAATGGACAGTCTCCTCCCTCCTGGCTTTATGCTTAGAAACACCTTTTCCTTTCACTTCCTAACTGTGGTTTCTGATCAGCATGAACATCTCAACCATTTATAACTTTTTCCGCAAGATGCCTAAGAGCAAAGAAAACACTTTGATTATTTTGATACCTCTTAAGGACTTAAAGCCAGTGAACACGTGACACAAAATCTCCCTCATGAGATAATATTGTTACAGATAGTGAATTCAATTTGAATGAGACGCGTATCTTCAATTGTTTCACTTACTCAACTGTGTTATTTTAAAATCTTGTTGAGTCCTCCCTGTTTACACAAAGATACGCTTAAGGAATTATGCTCAGCTTTCCTGGCTTTGATGGAACCTCTTCTATAAAATGCCACTTTGCTGGGGCTTTCACTCAGTCAGCTTAAGAGGAAACATCTTCCCACTCTCCCAGGGGAGCTCCAGAGCTCTGCTTTGCAAAATCCGGAAGACAAATTTTTCTAGACGAGAAAATCACCTACAAGAGGTTGATAGGCAGAAACGTTTCCAAACTCCGAGCTAATTTCTAGGAAATGTGTTCACTAAATATGACCATTTGCCCTTCCCCCATACCATATGACTTGTTCCTATGTACAAACAAACAAAATCACCCAAATTCTCTGAAACTAATTTTTAAAGATGTTGTGCTTCTTTCTCCTGGTTGCGGCATTGGAAACTGATCCGAAGGAACTGTATTTTCTGGTTAAAACCTCCCAGCTTCTGGAACTCGACTGTCTGGCTTCATCTTTTGCTACCTACATGGATTTAGGCAAGGTACTGATGCTCTTTGTGTATCCGTTTACCTGCCTGAAAATAGTGCCCACCTAAGAAGTTCCTGTGAAGTTTAAATTAGGTGTATATAAAAGGGTGAAAATAAAGCCTGTCACATAGTAAATACCCCCATGAGTGTTAACTATTATTTCTTCTTACAGGACTTTAGCATTTTGAGCAAAATAAGAAAAAAGAGTTCCTACACTCAATCTGTCCCACCACCTACCTCAGCAATAGCCCATTGTCTTCTTGAATGGTTTGACTTTTTCTACACTAAGAAGCCTGTTCAACCACGTGAACAACTGCTCAAAGAGAGACTTGAAAGAGCTTCCTTGGATGACTGTCACTCTTAATTGAAGGACACAATTTTGTTCACTCTCTTTCTTTGGTATCAAAGGGACACCTCTAGCCAGGTTCCACATGCTCCATTCTCATGCCATTGTGAAGCCATCTCTAACAACTCTTGTATACCAACAACATCAGAACACCATTGCTTCAGCTCATCCCATACTGCTGCCATTCTGGGGGTGAGGGATGCATAGTCTAACCTCAGTTGACCTCAGGGGTTAACATCCAGTAGACACCCAACAAATACTTGAGTAATTAAGATTTGCTTTCCCAGCCCTCCCTATTGAGGCATACAAACTAACATGGCACTCTGAAAAATTATCAGTCTATCTCAGATTGTCCTTCAAAAGCCAGAAGAGGTAGAAATGCAAGGAGAGAAGGTTGGGATTATAAACAATTCTCCATGAGAAGCTAGAGATTGTGATGTCTTTTGGAAGGGAGAACTGGAGTATGAAGTGGTAGGGATTTAAACAGGATTCCATCTGTTCTATGCCTAGATTCAAGTTTTGATGTAACACGGATGAGAATGCGCCAAACCTTATGCCATTTCCAGGAAAATGACAGAACTACCCAGGAGACTAGATGAGTTACTTGACACAGGAGACTGACGAGTCAAATAGTCAGGCACAGTTAAACAGTCAAGGGGTTCACTGCACCAGAAAGCGAACAACATCAGCTCCTTGACCACAGGGAGTCTTGTGGTCATTTCCTACTGAGCAAGATGGCTCTGTGTTCAACAACAGCAAAGGAAAACCAACTCACGCAGAGAGTCATTTTGCTGGCAAAGCTTCCACAAGAAACTTATCACTAAGATGACGAAACCTAAAATTTCATTGATTTAAAATGTGCGGTGTTGAGAGTAGGACAATGTTTACTAAAACATGACTTGGAGGGATGATCTTGATTTACTTCAGAGCCATGCATAATTAAGCTAAGACTGTAAGTTATTTTCCCTCAAGTGTTGCATAATGTTCGAAGTATGTGGTAAAGAGTTAGCTCTTTATGGAGTTTTTATTACATCCTACTCATTGGGACACTAAACACTCAGCCTGCTCCCAAACCTAATATCATGGTTCAAATTCTGATATTTAGAAATGTAATGAGCCTTCAATATTTAGTTCATATCTGGGAGGAGGGGGAGAATGAACGGTTCTACACAGAGAAAATAATATGAATTATTCAGAAGAAACTTCTCCATAATAGCTTAATCTGCTCTGTTTCCACATATTTGTAACTGATACAGCTTCAGGAAGTAAAGAAGTTACACCCATCCTAGTTTTAACTGAAAAAGCCCATGGCATTCTGGGAGTAGTCTCTTTTTATCAGTGTTGCTTTGGGGAACACAATAGCTCCTGGGCAATGCCAGTCATTGGGAGATCAACCAAACTGTGAATTCTCTACCCCAAGACAGGGCTTTAATTAATATTTAAAAATCTCCAATATAATGGATTCCATTATTCTCAGGACATAAAAAAAGGGATGGCTTTTACATTTCAAAACATCCCCATAAGAACATCATTTACTGTTAATAAAAGTGCTGCAGCTGGCAAGGAAAATGACCTATGAGGGAAATTTTATTTATGCAGAATTTGTTTACTGACTACTGACTTTTTAGTCTGATCTATGTTTCAGGAAGCAGCAGAGCTTAATATGCCTGCTCCTTTCTCTGTTTTCTTGGTCTGGTTTTCTCCTGACCATCTCTGTCACCAGGGCTCTGCCGCCACAGGAAAACGGGTATGTTCTTGGGACAGTTGGCATACGGATAAAAAAGGTAACAATGGAAACCCAAGCAGAACAGCGCAAAAATTGGCGTGTAAAAGCAAAATGAGTTACAGATACTGAAAAAATGTATTACTTAGTACAAAAATCAAAACAACTATATATTTAGGAAAGAGCAGAGGCTACAGGAACCAAGACTGGCTCCTCAGAGTGGTTGAGTGGTATATGGGCTATTCCTCCAACACATTCCTCTGTCTCCAAGGAGAAAACAACCAAAAAAATGGCTTCAGCTCATTCCAGAAAAATGTCAGCTTAGCTCCTAGGATGAATTCTTGGTGAATAAGTTGATGTGTATCATGTTAGGTTACAAAAAGAAATCTTATAATCTCTCTCCCAGGAGATGTTGAGACACGAAAAGCCCAGTAACGTGTATGGCCATTTCAAGGGGCCAATTCCCCCGGAGCCAGAGAAACATACTAGAAGACTTCCCAGGGTCCTGACAGCCTCAGGATTTTCTAATAATTCAACAAACACAAGGCTGTAGAAGTGTCTGCTCTGTACTGAGTTCAGCAATTTTGGCAAATTCCAAATACTTTTCCTTCATACAAATGAGGTTAACAGCAAGAATGGATTTTACAAGGGCATTTTACAACCAATCAGCACCTCATGGGATGGGATAAATACCTGCTTTTTCCTTAATATGGTAAATGGCGGGACACAGTTTAAAATAGTGCCAGAGCTCAGTACAATTAAAAAAATTGGGGGGGCGGGGAAGCACCATATACAGGACAGTCATGTAGAATGTCAGTGTTTCAGAAAGATAGTCAGTGGACCTTGTGTTCACAGGGGAGTTTCACTGGATTCTTTAACCAAAGTCAATCTGCCACATTGAGGAAATGCAGGGTCAGGCTTAATGCTTTCGGTCCCAAGGGAAAGTTGTGCAATTGCCAGAATGTGAAGGAGAAAGGGAAGGAAAATTATCTCCTTTTCTGTCAGTGCTATGAACAGTGACTGAGAAGAAAAGGATCCCATGCTAAGGCCCACGAAGAGAAAGCCTGCTGGCACTTGTCACTCTCTCAGCTGAGACTTGCTCCTGCCACACTAGAGATATGCATGGAAACCCAGACTCTCAGTGAAAAACAATTAGAAATTTTCTAATTCAAAGTATGAACGTGCATGCACACACACATGCACACACCACACATCTCAAAACATCACACCAGCTAACAAAGACCAATAGACCAAGACATCTTTTTTCCTTCCCTCATAAGAAAGTCACAATCCAGGCAAGAAAACCATCTGAAAGGTAGCCCCATCTCAAGAACTCAGGATAGTCACCCCAGTTTACCCTGCTCTGAAACGCAACCTCCTGCTTCCTCTCTAGGGAGCCACTTACCAAAGAGATATCAGCATCCCTCTGCTTGGGAAGAGATCTCAGTAATCTGCCTTAATTGATGGACTTCCAAACAGCTCTTGACTACACCACAATGATGCCTTAAAAATCCCACACCCATTTTGTGTCCTAAGCCTTGGAATTTTTCAAGACAATTTAAATCTGAAAACTTGGGCCCGTATCACTCTGCCAGGTAGGTCATGCACGTGGAAAATGAACTCCCTGTTGGAAAACTCCTGGCTGTGCCTAGGTGTGTCACTAATCTATTCTCTTAACTGGTTTTTTTTTTAATCCTTCTCTTTTGTTCTTTTACTTCTCTTGGTACTAAATGAAAAAGAAGAAAGCTTTGTAATCCCCAATTTGAATGGAGAGCCCACTATAAAACAATTTATATCATGTGAAAAAAAAAAAAGAAACAACCACAATACTATTCACTGAAATAAAAATGGAAACTTGGTAAACGGTTACCAAGCAAAGACAACAAAAGTGTTCCTTTCCAGAGCTGATAAGAGATCATGAGGTTGAAATTCTGCACAGCACTTTGAAAACTAGAAACCTTAGTCTGAGGACCTCATTCCCCTTTTAAAGCAAATAGCCCTGAAAGCCTGCTAGATCCCAGACTGGCTCGACCACGTGCCAGGATTTTGATCCATGACTCTCTGAAACAATTCTTGCTATAATCAAATACACATTGATTATTTATAGCTCTCTATGCCATTTACACTTAAGAAAAATAACTCTTGAAACATGTCACCATGAGGACATTACAAAATGAACCAATCCTGCGCAAAAGTCATCTTCTTTAAAAACAACAAATAGAGGAACAAGTATTTTTGTTTGAAAGCTCACAAAGTTGGAAACAAGGCAAGTCAATAAAATTTCTTCCAAACCACCTTTCCCTACCCCTGGAAAGCATTTTATGAGATAATGAAAACCTCTAACATTGAGTGATGTGATTAAGTAATAAAAGGCTGGATTTTTCCTTCCTATGTAACCCCATGGGGTGCTTCCTAGAACACAGCAAAGGTCTGTATAAAGAGTTAACTGTGTGTTGGTGTAACACCAGATTACAGGTGTTTGTTAAGGGAGAACCCGCTGAGATTTTTCTCTGGACCCATTAAACAACAGCTTCATTCTCTCTCACTCTAATGGGCTGGTTAGCAAGCCCTACCCTTTCTAGAAGGCTCTGTGCACAGGGTACAGGGGTGCATTGCTTCAGCCTCAAGTCTGCAGGAAAACCAAGCTTGCCCACCTGAAATCTAGTGAGTAGAGGAGAGAGCTTGCACAAAGAACCAGCTTTCCCTCCATGTGTTTCCCAGGAGACTGTGGGGCTCTCACGCTTGTCTGTCCACTCAGAGAAGCCATGTGGCCAGTCCCTGCCCCAGGGAATGCAACACTCAAAAACACACAAATGCAATACTGTGAATGTGCCCCTCGCCGGGTTTAATCTCACCCCATCCCTCTGGAGGAACAGTGCGGGGCACACGAGCCCCACCCAGCCCCGCTGCTCCGCAAGTTCCTGGTAACAAGCAGGTTAAGCCAGCCAATAAATCAACCCTCAAACCAGGGCTTCATCACCCTACCCCTGGATTCTGGGAGCTTTGCAGCCATCTGAAATTTCTTCAATGGGATTATCCTGATGGACACGGAATTCCTGGGTTCTGTCATCGTAAAAGGACTCCTTGTAACCATATTTATGAGAAGGTGCTTTCATGGCTCATCCTCATATTTTTCTCCTACTATTCCACCTGCTTGTATTCTGAACTCTTCTCCCATGAAATCTTTCCATCAGTGGGCACCTGTAGCTCTACAAGTGGGAGGGAGGTGGTGTGTGTGGTCGGGAGGCTGGCTTCTATTTTTTAGAACTTTTTATTTTGAAATGATTTCAAGTTTAGAGAAAAGTTGCAAATCTGAAATGCCCTTTATACCAAGGCAACGCATTTTAATATTTTTCCATGTTGCTTAACACCCCCCTACACTCCGTGTATTTCTGAACTGTGGGACAGTAGGCTGTACATTTGATTCCTTACTCTGCAATATCTCCATGTCTATTTCCTAAGAATAGTCTCTTACATAATCACAGTACAGTTCTCAGATTCAATAAATTTAACATTGATGTAATACTTTTTTATCTAATCTATAGCCCATATATACATTTCATCATGTGCCCCCCAAAATGACCTTTATAACAATTATGGTTCAGATAAAGGATCATGTGGTACACTCAGTTGTCGTGTCCCTATAGTCTTCTTAAACCTGGAAGCAATCCTTCAGCCTTTCATTTATTTTATAGACTGACCTCAATTTGGGTTTCTCTGATATTTCCTTGTGATTAGGATCCCGGGTTGCATTTGGGGCTGCAAGACGACCTAATGATGTGTTCTTCCGAAAGTATCTCATCTCCGGACCCATGATATTCATTTGCCTGTTTGTGGTGATATTAATTTCTACCACTTGGCGAAGATGCTGTTCCATGTCTTCACTGCAGTTAACTATTTCCTTTCTGCACTTTTAGATACGTTGTAATTATGTAAGTATGTTGCTATTCATGGAACCTCCGCCTCTAGACTTAGTACCCACTGATGATTCCTGCCTGAATCCATTTTTATTCTAGTGGTCCTGTGTTTTCTTTTTTATTTACGTACAAAACAGAAACTTAATTCACTAAACGCCATCAAAGGTAGGAAAAAACCAAAACAAAACACTTAGATTGCATTAGCACACAATTTACCAGCCTTCTTCATCCACAAGGTCATGACGTCATAAAAATGATGAAAGAGGCAAATAGATGCACAACATGCTTTTCTTTTATCCCAGTTTCTCCAAAGGATTCCCATCCCCAGAAGTGAGAGAGTCTGAGTCTGAAATCACGACACCATCTTCTACTCCTTTGAATCAATATCAAACATTTTTCATTATGATTACACGCAGTCACTAGTCCAGGGCATTTCCTCTCTTTTGTTTAAATTGCCTCTAGAATAAACATCTCAAAACTTAGGATGGCAGCCAGCGGAAGATAATCTCTCAGGGGAAAACACTGGAATCCTCACAACTTCCATCAGTAAGAAACAGAGGAAAATGATAAGTTGCCATTCATTTCTGAAGAATTTTACTTCATAGTAAAGTTCCTCACCTATAGTTCTATGGAGTGAGAGTTAAAATGTTAAATTTTATGTAGGGCAAATAAATCATAACATTTCCAATGGAAACAGAAACACATATGCATATATTATGTATAAAATTTACACCCATACACACTTTTCCTTGTAAGAGGAATTTCAGGGACCTCAGAAACCTGATATGTGCATTATCAAGAGAAAACTACAGGGTCTCATGAAATGAAATAAAGTAGAACCTACTGGTTAGGGGAATCTATAACTAATCCCCTCTAGGGTTTACCTTGTTTGCTAAAAATAAACATATTTCCTTGAGCACAGATGGCAAACGTGAGGTGACAATTCATTCTCCAAGAAAGCACGTTACTTCCCAAGGGGGAAATTCTCACTTCAAGGTGTGGAATATTCACGTGCATAAAAAACTCTGTAATCTGTAGGCAAGAAAGCCTACTGAAGTGAGAATTATCTAGTAAACAGGGGTTTGACTGAAAATAAAAAATAATAGACAAAATGACCAAGGCCAAGATACAGATGCTAATATGATGAATCCTACCTTCCTCCTGACTAATCAGAATCTGGCAGTATGAGTTACACTTTGTCCTCTAACGGAGATTTGCTTGTCCTTCTTGTATTGATTTATAGTGTGTAAAGATACTATATCAAATTCCCCGCAGGCCAGCCAGGTGAAAAAGACTGTCCATCTTCACAGAGTGAAAGCATAGTGCACTGTGTTCTATGGTATCCTATCATGTCGGGTCTTATTGTACTTCAGAGCTAGACGTAATGTAAATACCATTTTACAGTTCCCTCATTTTATAGGCAATGCAACAAAGACACTATTTGAATAAACATTCATTTAATATGTATTAAACTTCTTTAAATATTTATTTGTTTAAAGAAATGTCTTTATCAAGCCCCTACTTTGTTCTAGGATCAAGGCCAGGTCCTAGATAAATGATGGAGAAGAAAACAAATATAATCCCTATCACAAATATTCCAACCAACTTGTGCAGTATTTATTGCTGATAAAAAAAAAATCATTTTATCTTGCAGGCTTTAGTCAGATAAATCAGCAGTGCCCCATAGAAAAGTCATGTGAGCCACATATGTAATTTTTAAAATAGCCAGTAGCCACCTTTGTTTAAAATGTAAAGAGAAATCAGTGACGTTAACTTAACAATACACTTAAATTAACCAATATGTCCAAAATATTATTTAACATGTGGTCAATATCAAAATTTATTAACAAGACATTTTATATTCTTTTTTCACATCAAGTCTTCAAAATCTGGTATGTATTTTTACATTTGCAGACATCTCAATTCAGAAGCTAAATTTGCATCAGAAATATTTTATCTGGGGTGCCTGGGTGGCTCAGTCAGTTGGGCATCTGCCTTTGGCTCAGGTCATGACCGCAGGGTCTTGGGATCAAGTCCTGCGTTGAGCTCCCTGCTCATGGGGAGCATGCTTCTCCCTCTGCTTCTGCCTACTGCTCCCCCTACTTGTGCTCTTTCTCTGTCAAATAAATAAAATCTTTAAAAAATATATTTTTATCTGCGTTTAGATTTCATAAAAGTTTACAGCTAAAAAGTGTAGAATGACAAATACAAGTTATTCCAACCATTCTTAAGAGTTTACCAAGAACTAAAATCAAATAGGATTTATATTTACATTTAAAGTAATTAAAATTGAATACAACTAAAAAAATCCAGTTCCTCTGTTGCAGTAGCCTCATGCCAAGTACTCAATAGTCCCATGGCACCAGTGGCTGTAATATTGGCTGTATATCTCTGAATGATATCACTTTCTTTTCCTAGGAAACAAATGAGCAAGGTAAGGCAGGCATTATTACTGATGTACATATGAAAAACAAACATGGCTTAGAGATGATAAGATGAGTCATCTGAGTCGTCTGAGGTTGTAGGAACACCACATGAGTGGTGGAATCAGAATTTAATCCCAAGACTTCCAAAGCCCAATCAATCATCTTTCCTCTATATCATGCTGTATTAAAAATGAATGTGAAGAGTCTTACTCTTTTCACAGCACTGTGTTAAGCCATAGAAAATCTGAAATGCAAGATTAGTAAATTTGGACTTGAGCCAGCCCACAGAGGCACACAGATGGCCTGAGGCCAGAATTGAGCCACAAATGTGTTCTATTGGCCAGGTCCATTATTTCAAAAATCTGAGTTTGAGTATTTCTCAATGGGACATGCATTTTCCAGTTTTCCTCAGACCCCACCACCTTTTACTCATAACCATCCAGCTTCATTCACTTACCGTTCTTTTCTCTGCCCTTGATGCATTTGAATATGACAACTCAGTGAGGTAATGGGTGCTATTAAGGGTTTTCAAACATTCAGATCATTAATCTGATCCTCTGTGCAGGCTAAATTAGTACCAGTAAAGCCTAGAACCGAGAAGACTAGTGTAAGTGGAGTATTAGTCTTTTTTTCAATACTTTTTACTTCTTTCAGATTTATTTTCTTCAAGTTGTCATTGAAATATCTTTTTGACCCCGAAAAGAATCTTCCAGAATGTCTTAAATTTTCAGTCAATGGCTCAAAAGCAGCTTCTAGTGAACTGGTAGAACTACTCTCCTCCTTTCCCTCTCACCATTTCTTTCTCACTCTTGCACACACACACACACACACACACACACACACACACACACACACACATACTTTGTCTACCTGAGGGGTACCTGGATGACTCCCACTGAATGCTTTTGAATTGAAGGGAAAGATAAGGGTTTTTAAACTGTAAAAACATATTTTTCCCTTCCCTTTTTGCCTCCTGGAAGGCATTAAATGAAACCTGTAATCTGTTCTTTTCTTGCCAGGTAAAAACTTACGTGTTTTCCTTTTTTTTCAGATTTTATTTATTTACTTACTTACTTACTTAGAGAGCATACACACAAGCATGGGGAGGGGATGAGAGAAGGGGAGGAAGAGGGAGAGAGAATTTCCAGCAGACTCCACACTGAGTGGAGCCCCACTTGGGGCTCTATCCTTTGACTCTGAGATCATGATCTAAACCAAAACCAAGAGTCTGATGCTTAACCAACTGAGTCTCCCAGGTACCCTATGCATTTTTCATCTTTGCTACACTACAGGCTTCTTGAAGGGATGACTTAATGATAGTTCCCTCACTCTTTGTACGAAAGAAACCATAGGAATGTTGGCTTGGACACTGTTGCTGAGAAAAGGAAAATGGTCAAATTTTGAGATGCATTAGTTTTTAGGAGCCCCTTGCAGAGCAAAAGCAATCAATCAAACTAATTCTATCTAACTTTGTCAGTATGAATTTATCGATTGATTTAACTGTGACATGTTATATTTATCATAATTGGGGAAAAGTTCAGTCTGTTTAAGGCAAATCACTGGAAAAGTCCAACTGTTTTTTTTTGTAATTCATTTCTGAATCAGTTTTCCATATCTGAAAAAATACTCTCTCTCTTGAGTCTAAATGTTTCACTGACTGTATTGAGTAGGAGAATCTAAGGCAGAGATTCTCAAACCTGAGTTTAAGAGTTACGGGTGGGTCTGGGGGACCAATTAACATAAGGATTTCTGGGCCCTAGCCCCAGACATGCTAATTCAGTAGGTTTAGAGCACCTCAAGTTTCACAGTGAATATGATACAGAAAGTACCTATAGACCACACTTCAATAAATATGGGTCTAGCAATTCACCATAGGTCATGATTCCTTCACTTGGGGTAAAGATCACTAACCTTATTGAAGATTACTTCCCAATTAAGATGTGGGAGATTGGTTACACAGATGATCCAAGTAATGGCCTCCCTACAGCCAGTCTTGATAGTGTGACTCTGCAGCTCCTCCACTAAGAGGAAGTCTATCTCTCTACCTCCTGAGTTTGACCTGGACTCATGACTTGCTTGTAACTTTGCAATAGAAGTATCAGTGTGCCAGCTCCAAGTCTGGGCCTCCAGAAGCTTTGCACACTTCTCTCTCTTAGATCCTTGTCATCACCCTAAGAGCAAGCCCTGATGAGTCTGCTAGAAGATGAGAGACAGCATGGAAAAGATCCCAACCATCCCACTCAAGGTGACCTTGGACCAGCCTATAGACAACTTAGAGAAACAGAGCTCCCTACCTTGCCCATCACAGGCCAGAGATGCATAGTGAGCCTGGCCAAGAGAACTGTCTAGTTAACCCAAGAGCAGTAAGTGTTACTGTTTTAGGCCACAGAGTGTGGAGGAGCTTGTTATGAAACAATAGCTAACTGGTGCATAAAGCTAAGTCCTCACCATCTGTCCTCTGTTTAGGAGAGTGGGAATGGGACACTAATTCATACACAGGAGGAAAACACTTCTGTTATTTTGGCCAAAATAAATAAATAATAATCCATGGCCAAAATTTTACCACTGGATTTTATTACAGTCCTTGAACTATCCCACCACTGGTGGACCAACATGATGGCCAAGGAGACAGTGTGAGAGAAGCAGTTAAACCCAGGCCCCAAATAATGTAATAGTTAATAACAAAAACATAAAGTGACATTATTTAACAGCATTGCAAGATTAGAGACCCAGATCAAAATAAAGGTAGTTTTTTTAGTTTGTTTGTTTGGGGGATTTTTTTGTTGTTGTTGTTTTTCAATGTTCCATTAGGGTCTTGCTAATAAAAGACCTTCACCATAAAAGAACATAAAAGTTATAGGATTTGTTCTTTTTTTTTTTTTTTTTTAAGATTTTATTTATTTATTTGTCAGAGAGAGAGGGAGAGAGAGAGCAAGCACAGGCAGACAGAATGGCAGGCAGAGGCAGAGGGAGAAGCAGGCTCTCTGATGAGCAAGGAGCCCAATGTGGGACTCAATCCCAGGATGCTGGGATCATGACCTGAGCCGAAGGCAGCTGCTTAACCAACTGAGCCACCCAGGCGTCCCAAGGATTTGTTCTTTTAATCAAGAAAGGAGACACATGTAATCTGGTATTTTTCAGATTTCCTGTAAAATCTATCTAATCTGTGTGAATTCCTCAAAATCATTCAAAATCAGATCTTTTAAAGCTCCCCACATGCAAAAGCAAAGTTAAGACTTCCTTAACAATTCAAATACAGCTTGGCTGAATCTTAGTGTTGCTGAATTATTACAAGATGTCTCATGGGTCTAAAATCAGAATGACAGAAAGACCAGGTTTCAGAAGAGAAATACATCTCTGGGATCCTAGAGTATTGATTGTTTTGGCACCATTTACTTTACTCTCTACCTATAAAGCCATGTCCATGGTGTAGGAAACTCTCTGGAGTGGTGGGTTGCAGAATAGCACACCATATGTTCAGAAGTTCACGAGCACAATGGTCTGAAGTGAAGGGTGACCCTCTGACTCAGAATCTCTTTACAAACAAGGCTTTACAGGAATGTAATATGTACCTTACATTCAAAGGCCAAATGAGTTACTTCTTTTGTTTGACAAGATAATTATTTCACCCTATATAGGAGAATGAACAAACCTGTCAAAATCATAGAGTTTCCTCATCACTGACCATCTGCAAACACACTAAAATGGAGATGAGACTTTAAAAAAAAGTATACTTGCTTATTAGAGCACATATTAGCCCCACTGGCCCCGTAAGATTTCTATAACTTTCTTAGACATGGGCTTCCTCTAATAGAGTGATCCCAAAAAGTCATCAAAACAGCCACAAACTAAGAAACCACATTATGTAGTATTTCACAAAATTATATATACCAGAAGGAAAAACAGGAAAAACAAGATGTAACACAAATTCCAAGACAATTTCCCACACTTTTCAGCAAATTTCCTACCAGGTGTAAGTCTCAAACTTTAAATGATAATCCAAAACCAAGGAAAATCCTATGGTTTCATAATCCTCATACTTGGAAGCAGAGTCTCTAAGTCAAAATATCGTCAGACATATATTTGTGGAAGATTACCTTCCCAGTTTAGGGGGAACCTACACCTGATCAGGCTTTCTGATTATACAGATCCTGACATTTTTCTGTTTTAATAGAGGCTTAGTGGCTTCCAGTTCAAGTTTGCCAGCACTGCAGGAGTGCCCTCTTAGTGTGAGCAGTCAGAGATGATTAACTGAAAAATATTTCCAAGTTAAACATTGATTTGCCTCTGCCTCTATTTATTCCTATCTTGGACGACCTTTCCAACTCTTTTTTTTTTTTTAAACAAAAGAAAGCAGGTACCAGTGCCTTTGTATTTCTCAGTAAAACAGAAAAAGCAGAATTCTGAGCCTGTTAGTTCTTGTGGTTGTATCTTATAAAATGAGCAGAGTGTTGAGGCAATCCAAGAAAGACACTTTGCTTTTCTTCACACACATAGACAGACTGATACACACACACACACACACACACACACACCCCTCCCCCTTAGCTCTGTTGCCACCACCGCCCAATACTCTAATCCCTAATTTTCTGCAATAGCATAATAGCTTCCTATCAGGCTCTCCTCCTCATCCTACTTGCAAGATTAAGATTAATTTTACTAGAACATGGCTGTCATCATGCCCTGTCCATGCTCAAGAACCTACAATGGATTTCTATTCTCTAATGTCAAATTGCTTTTCCTAAGTCGAACTCCTTTCCAAAACCTTGTCCCATTTTGTCCACTCAATCTAATTTCTTGCCATTCTTTGATGCATAATTTTTATCCAATTAGGCTAGTTCTTCCCAGTTGATTCCTCTCTGAGGAACTTTACAACTCTTTACTAATATTTATTAAACCTTACCTTCCAAGCACTCACGAAGTTAGGTATGCCTGTGTGATCTCTTCTGGCCAATGAATTTTAAGCAGACAGAAGTAGTATATACCACCTCTGGATGGAAGTATTTAAGAGCTAATGTGTTATTCTCATCTCTTGTCCCCTTTGCCACAAAGACCTATAATCTTCCACATGGTAGCAACTCCATTGCCCTGGATTCCTAAGTGAAGATGAGTTGTGACAGAGACCTCCTACTGATGTATGATGAATATCAGTATGAACAAAACATCTACTCTTTGCTTTACATCACTGAGATTTGGGGGATGGTTTTCACCATAACATAACCCAGCCCACCCTGATACATACAAGCCATTACACTGGTTCCTGCTTTCAAGACTGTTGATAATACACATGCCCTCTCTCTACTTTTTCTTGCTATTTGAAGTTCTGCTCAGGCTTCTGAATCCAACAGAAGTTCTCTTTCTCCAGGAAGATTTCCTGCCACAATGATACCCTCCTTCTCTATATAGATATGTGCCATCGTCTACTTTAACCCTTGATTCAATATAGGCCAGATATTTAATGAAATCCTTGTGTTGGAAAATTATTTGAGATATAAAAGAAGGTGAGACAAAATCCCTTCATCAAGGAGGTAAGTTATATCCCAAAAGGAACACAATTAGAAAATCATATATTAATAGAATATGAGAAAAAAATTCTCAGGCTGCAAAAATGATTCACTTAGCCAGTGTCATAAATACTTAGTGCCAATACTGTGACTCCAGGCATCTGTGACAGCTTTTAGGATGTTGAGGGTTCCCTTGAGTAAGACATGGCCAGGAGAAAGAGAACTTTAAGGAGGGAATTAAAGTCAAAGTAAAGGTATGAAAGGAATATCTTAAAGTTGAATCTGTTCATTAAAGAAGTTTATTAGAAAAATATGTGTGTAGGAAAGTTCTAGGAGAAAGTAACATAAAGGTAGTTGAAATCATGTTTTTCTGAGCCATATACCTAATGCTGAAGAGTTTGAGCATTCTCCCTGAGGGAATGAAAAGCTACAAAGTTGTCCACAACAGAGAGTAACATGCGAAAAGCCTTTTATTGGGATCAAAGTGACATCTACAAAGTAGATTAATTGAATGAGAGTAAGAAAATAGAGGCAATATCTAATATATCATTCCCCTCAAGTTTAATGAATGGTCACTTTGATTCTCTAATTACCACGTATCAGTTGGCTATTGCTGTGTAACAAATCACCTCCAAACTCAGTGACTAAAAACAATAAGCACATGTTACTGGTCATAAGTGTATTGGTGAGCTGGGTTATTCCTCTGGTCTTGACAGAACTGCATCTGTAGTCAGCAACTGCTGATATTAGCTCAGCTTTCTCACGTGTTTTTTCTGACTAGGGACTGACCTAGGATGGTCTCCATAGAGACAACTAGGCTCCCCGTGTGATTTCTCACCCCTCAGCATGCTAGCCCAGGCTTGTTCTATGGGAAAGGCAGGGGGCCAACAGAGCAGGCAGAAGCACATAAGATCTTTGCAGGCCTGGCCTAGGAAACGGCACAACATCCATTCTGTTGCATTCTACTTGCCCAAGCAAGTCACAAGTCCAGCTCAGATTGAAGATTGAAGGAAATAGATTCCACCTCTTAAAGGGGGAAGATAGAAAGTCACACTTTCAGAGGTGGCAACTCAGGGAAGCCATCAGCTGGAAAGGAAACACAAGGAGATGGACATCCTCTCCCATGTTTTACCCATGCTCGCTTTTTTTCTGCCATAAGCCCAGAAGGTACATGATTATTCTCACCATTTTACAGGCAAGGAAACTAAGCTTCTAAGTGGTTAATAACTTACCTAAGGTCATATATAATTGAACAGTGTTTGAATCTCAGATTACTTCCAAAGCCCATGTAATTTGATTTTTGGCTAGAGATCATTATGTTGAAAAAGCACAAGTGAAAATCAAGAGTAAGGAGGAGGAACACTATGCTGAGGTCAAGAGAATTAAATTCAAGTACCAGCTATGTTTGTTTCCTTATCTCTAAAATATCCAGCTGACTCACAGAGACTAACATAAAAACTGAAATGTCTGAAAAAGTGTTTTGAGAACTACAACATTCCATACAAATACAATAGATCCCTTACTCGAATTTTTAATATCCTTATAGACTCTGGAATATACAGCAGGAGGTGAGCAATGACCTCCCAGAGAAAGGACATGGATTATCTAAAATTATTCAAAATAAGCCATACCAAACATATGTCCAAAAATAGGCCAAAAATTTTTATATCTTTTCGTTAATGAGAAATTTCATTAAGGGAAGACTCGTGGATATTAAGAAATTATTGTTAAGGGCACCTGGGTAGCTCAGACCTGCCTTTGGCTCAGGTCATGATCCTGGAGTCCTGGGATCAAGTCCCACATTGGGCTCCCTGCTCAGTGGGGAGTCTGTTTCTCCCTCTGACCCTTCCCCCTCTCGTGTTCTCTCTCTCAAATAAATAAAATCTTTTTGAAAATTATTGTTGGTATTTTTAAGGCATAATAAAGTTGTTGCAACTTATACCTTTCTAAAGAGTTCTTATTTTGCAGAGTGGTAGTAGCCGTGGAAGAAATGATAAGAAGTCAGAAATTTGTCCAAAAGGGTCAATCAGGGTAGAGCTGAAAGATTAGCTATGATTAATTGCTGAAGCTGAGTGATGGGTACGTTTGTGCCTGTTTGAAATAATAAGATATTTATAGGAAAAAGGTGTTCCTATTTATTTTAAAATCTCAATACAAGTGGACTTCCTTCCTTCAGAATAAAACCTCTTTGCAGCTGATATTTCAGAAATATTCCTGGAGCAACAGGCATGGCATGTCAAATCTGGATACTGTTTCTTTCAACTCCGATAGCAATTGCCATTTTTTTCTCAATGGCCACAGCATGTTTCCCCAGTTCCTTCCCTGACTTGATCCCTACTCTCATTTGAACTTCAGGGTTCAACTTCTACACATTAACCACTGCAATCTCACTCCACCCTCGCTATCTTTTCTTAGTAATTGTCTGTTCACCCTTGCCTGAGCGGCTCTGGACAGTATGTGTTTCTGGGTAGCAGATTATGGAGCAGGGTTCCTGTTGATTTTGTGCAGTCCGCATTCCTGGAATGTTAGCGCTGAGCACAGAATTTGACCTGTAACACAGTGAAGAAAGAGTTCAAATGCAAACTCCAAAGATATCCATCCCACAGAATAAATGCCAATAAGCAATTTCCTTTTCCCAGCCTACAGAGATTTTCATCAGATAGCCCATAACAGACAGAACCCGTGCCAATATTTTATAACCCATAAAATTTCTTCAAGCAATTGTACAGATTTCCAGCCATCCTTTGATCAGTCTTTGTAACAGTGACTCCGGGCCTTCGCCTAAAAATGATTCCTAGATCTCGATATATATACAATGGAAAAGATCTGGCCTTCAGAAAGTCTCTCATTAAAGCGCTAATCTGTTCCACCACATTCTTCTGAGACACAGCGATCAGCATTCTAGCCGGCCTCCATGGCCAGCCCTAATAAGACTGATAGAAACAGCTTAAGTAATTGGATTGCTATATGGGATTGAATGTCTGACAACAAAAGATAGCCATCTCTATTCGACCACCATATCTTTGTTCCAGGGATGAATTCATTTAGCAATGCACTTAGAGGCTCCTCAGCCCAGGGAGAAATGACAGACTAGGGACACAAAAGCTAGGCCAGCTGATGAGCCCAGAGACAGAGGCTACGCAATTCCAAAAAGTTAATTATGGTGAACACGGGCAGCAGACAATGACTTGTTGAATCATTACCATAATCACATTACTGCACTGGTCTCCAGGTCCCAGTCAAGGGCGGTGTTAGCTACATCTCATTCTGACCAGTATTTCATCCTCACCTGCCACCTGCGATCTACTATACATGACCTCTTGGCTGATATGCTCTTAACTAGCCCAGCTTATTCATGTGTCCTAGACATCTTTTTTTAATTTTAATTTTTTTTCTATCAAAAGAGACAGACAGTGTAGAAGTGTTCAAATTGTCAATGTAGAAGACATTGGTACAAAATTATTTCAAATTTGTCTTCAAATTTATGACTTGGGAAAACAGTATTATCCATTAAAATATAATTACAATATTGGGGCACCTGGGTGGCTCAGTTGGTTAAGCATCTGCCTTCGGCTCAGGTCATGATCCCAGGGTCCTGGGATCCAGTCCCACTTCAGACTTTCTGCTCATCAGGATGTCTGCGTCCCCCTCTCCCTCTGCCCCTTCCCCCTGTGCGTGTTCTCTCTCTCTCCCAATCTCTCTCTCAGATGGATAAATAAAATCTTTAAAAATACATATACATATATATATAATTAAAATATCAAAATCCTGTATTTACACGTAACCTCAAATAGGTCTAAACAAAGTTAATATAAATCAAAATGTTGATTTATAACTTCAGATAGATCTAAAAAGGGTTAATATAAATCAGAATATGAATATCTAAAGCCAATCCTAGAGTGAAAAAACAGCAAGTACTCCCCACACTCAGTGAGTCTGAAGCAACATTTCCAGTTAATATTTTCCTAGAAGCTTTGACGTGTTTATTTCTTGACCACTGGGTATTTCATTTTCTCAGTGGTGTGACATAAATTATTTTCACTTGTAACTTCTCTGGGACAGCTTTGGTCTCTCTGGAAAGAATACTAGCCAGTGAGTGAGAATGGCATCTCATTTTATAATAAACAGAGACGTTGGTATAATGACCATCGCCAAAAGCCCAATAACACAGCAGCAATAATAAGAGTAGAATATTATTATTAAATAATAATTACTTTAGACATGCCAACTTAGAATGAGGATTCTAAATATTTCTAAATGAAGTTCTGATTGAGCCATACAATATTCTGTAAGAAAGCTCAGAGATCATTCATTCTGCATTAAAATGGAAAGAAATAGCAAAGCCAGGATATCTTCACTCTTTCAAACAGTGGCACCAGAGAAGCCCGAATACAAATGTCTTGACATCCAGTCCAACACTCCAGATCCTTAAAGAGCATGGTTTAGCCAAGATTCCTTGCCCAACTTGGCAAAGAGATAGAACCAGGTCTCAGTCCAAATTGTGACTTTGGATCATAACTGCAAATACACAAACATATGTTGTCCAAAGCTGGCATCTTTTTACCTTCTCAATTTATCATACTGTCAAGAGGAAAACATAGTCTCAAAGTGCTATAACCATAAAAAAGACTGAAATACTTCTAATCATGGGTGAAGAACATATATTTCAGGGACACTTCAGTGGTCAGTCAATTAAATGTCTGACTTGATTTTGACTTGGGTCATGATCTTGGGGTTGTGAGATCAGGCCCACCTAGGGCTCTGTGCGGAGTGTGAGCCTCCTTGATTCTCTCTCTTCCTCTCCCCCTGCTCCTCCCCTCAGCTCTCTCAAAGAAGGAAGGAAGGAAGGAAGGAAGGAAAATATATTTCATTTTGACATAAATCATGAGCAGAACCATAGAATGATTTCTACTCAAACCTTCTCAGCAGAGACTTCTATGCTCTAAACTTTGCTATGATAAAATGGGTCTCAAGTTCAACCCAAACGCCTACCTAAAATACCTTCTTTTCTTTTTATTTTCTAAATGAGATTAGAGTTGCAATCAATTTATATACAAGACAATCAAGAAAAATAATATTTGCTGTATCTTTAAGCACAACGGCTGAGTAGGACAGGAAGTGGGTCCTACATCCTATAGGAAGTTCTTCCTCACTGTGCCAGTCTTTCAGACCCTTCTCTCCCCTTCCATCTATGCCTTAAGGCTCCTTCCATTTCTACCATTCATTTCTCACTTACCATGCCCTGCCTGTACTGCGCAGTTTCTGCTTTTTTCAGAGAAAGTACATATTTCTTCCTCCCTCCCTAGATCTAAAGCCCCCTACCCATTCCTCACAGTACAAAACGCAGACCTGCATTCCGTAAGTATGTCACTGACTGATTAGGCTGGGGGTTAAAATACTAGACAGATTGTGCTGTACTTATATACAATGTAAATATGCATCCATGGCTTACCTTTGATGTCATCACCAATTTCCCAAGAAAATAAGAAAACAATAGGCTTCTAGTTCCAATGTTTGCAGTCTTTCTAAATCATGTAAAGTATGACTAGAACACAGCCACAGCTTTGTATAAAACCCAAACCTGACAGCCACTTACAGGGTTACAGGAAACGTATGTCTACACAGACAGGGCCTTTGTCTTGGAGCGGTAAATACCCACTACATCTGTGACTAACAGTGAAATCACTTCTTTCCTGAAGACCACGCCCTGGCTCCTCTCTTAACTGCTCTGGGGTCACACAGGAAGGCATGACATGGTTAAAGACAGGTAGACGTATGTCCCTTGACCCACAGTCATTTCACATTTTCCTCATTTCTTACCCATTGTTCTCAGCCTTGTCACCTGCCCCTGCATGGCAATGGAAGGCTGCTAGTCTTTTGAAAAGGATCTGGAAATCTCTGATCAAAGAGCCTTCCCCCACCTCCATGTGGTTTCTCCTTGTCCCAGAGAGGAAGGACTAACAAGAGTCTGGGCTGATTTCTGCCCTTTATCCTTATTCCTAGATCATTCCCAGGCCTAGCTGTCACTTGCAGATTATCTGCCTCATAGGCTCTTATCTGATTTTCTAGACTTTTCCCATTCAGCACAACACAAATACTATAAATTGGCAGCTTAACATACACAGGCAACAATGGACTTACAGATGAATTTTACTTACACTCTATACTTTGGTTGTTGTTTTTATAAATTCATCACCAGTATTTTTAAATTAAGAGATGTTATTTATCAGTTAAGATATCTAATTGCTCTCTAGAAATTAGGTCTGGCCACCCCTGGTCTGCATTACCACCTGGCAGCATCTGCAGAAACTGAGTAATGGCTGCCCTTTTAGACATGGAGGCAACTCTCCCCTTCTTCACTGTCCCCATCACTCCCCATTGCCAAACACCAGACCCTTGTACTTAGATATGTGTCTGTCATGCCAGAAACTAGATATTAGCTCACAAAACATGATTCTCCCTCTTCCTGAACACACACAAAACTCTATTTCCCATCTTCCCTTGCAGTTAGGTCATGTGGTCATGTGACTATGTTCTGACCAATGGAATACGAATGGTCACTCTATGGTAAGTTCTATAAAATCTCTCACATTTGATCATTCACACTCTTTTCTCCTCCACTTGATGCAATCAAGCCATGCATTAAAAATGCCAGAGCCCCTAGACAGAAGAATCTTAGGTTGGGAGATTCACCTGCAAGAATGAAACTAACTCTATCATCTTTGAGCAATCATGCATTTTGTTTGTTACAGCAGCTAACAGGAGCTTAATATATCTGCCTTTCAACTTCACAGGAAGTCCCTGACTTGATTTAATGCCTGTATGCCCATAGTACTCACCTTACATTGATCTGACCCTGACTAATCTCTCTAAAAGGCACCACTTCTTATAAAAATGTACCCACCACGAACTTCAAAAGATGTACTTCCTTCCTGGGCCTCTCTAGTAACTAGCTTTGTATAACAACATTAATAATGCAGCTATGATTGTGTCTGAACTTGCTTCCCCCTAACCTAAATCTTCACATTGTACCTGGAAAGTTCTGCCTCTGGTCTCCATAAACTTCTCCTTGGAAAAGTAATGCACACTTATGAATAATAGAATTAAAATAAATATAATTACAGTCCTTAGAAATGGAAAAAATTTATCAGCAGAATTTTTTTTCAAGACAACCAAAGTCTAGAAAAGAAAAATGACTTGCCTAAAATCACAGAGCCAGAACATGGGAGAGAAGAATCAAACTGCTCTTTTTTATTTCCAAATGCAGTGTACTTGACATTATCCTTCTTCTCTTATTACAAACCAAAGTGGTATTTTGTCTTTATCTACCACACGCACACAACCCTGGCAATTTATGGAACATTCATTATGTGCTAAGTACTGTTCTGAGTCTTTTGCATGCACATCTTAAATTTTAATTTCAGAATAAATATATAAAGTTATATAATCTCCAATTTTATGATGCAAAAAGTGAGACACAAAAAGTTCAATGAAATTTTTCAGTATTACCTATCTAAAAAGTGGAAGGCAGGGTCTTACTCAAAAGTCCATGCTCCTAAAACCCATGTTATACTGCCCACTGCAAACTTTTCTTCCTAGAAGGAAGCACTTTTTGCATCAGTTAGCTTTTCCTGGGAAACAAACCACCTTAAAACAGGATGGCAACAAGCAACAACCACCTGCATAGCCCATGATACTATGGGGTAGCAATTTGGGCTAGGCTCAATGGGGAAGTTCTTCTGCTGGCATTACCTGGGCTCGTCTGTATATGTGAGGTCAGCTGGCCAGTTAAGTTATGGCTAGATGATCCAGATAACCTCATGCTCATATCTGGGACTTCAGCTGGAAGAGCCAGGATGACTGACATAGCACAGCCTCCCTCTACCTGGTCTCTCATCCTCCAGCAGTTTAGCCAAGACTTGTTCCCAGGATGGCAGTTGCAGAGTTGCCAAGAGCCCAGGAGTATCACGAAAGGCAAGTACCAAAACACCATTACTTCTCAGTTCTCTGCTGGTGTCCTATTTGTTTCTATTTGGTTAGCCAAAGCAAGTCACATGGCTAACTCCAGTTGCAAAAATAAGGAAATAGACTACTTCTTTTTTTTAAATTAACATATAATGTATTATTTGTTTCAGGGGTACAAATCTGTGATTCATCAGTCTTACACAATTCACAGCACTCACCATAGCACATACCCTCTCAATGGGAAATAGACTGCTTTATACATAAATGCTTTATACATAAATATATATATTTCTTCCAAATCATATAAGGATAAATAATAGACATGATGCCTCTTTGTCCCTGAATATTTCAGTGTATATTTCCAAAATCAAAGTTTATTATAACCAACTGTATAATTATTAAAACTCAGGAAATTAACGTCAAATATAGTAGCCATTAGCCACATGTGACTAAATATATTTAAATTTAAACTAGTAATAAGTAAACATTCAGTTACCTTGTCATACTAGCCACATTTAAAGTGCTCTTACTGCCACATATGTCTGGAGACTATGATATTGAATAGAGAAGAGAGTGTTTCCATCATCACAAAAAGTCTCATTGGATGATGTCTGTCTATATCTTTTCAGGCCCTGTTAGTTTATATTTAGATTTATAGAGATAAAATCTGTAGGTGTTATAAGACTGTAGTACAAGGTAGTAATTAGTGCCCCCAGGGAAACAAAATTAGAAAAGTGAACTGCATCCACATCTGTATAATAAGTCAATCCTAAAGCAGGGATTTTAATCTAAGTTCGATCATTGAAAAGACCCTTCACCTACCACAGCAACATATTCCATTCCCAAGAAACATAACTCCATGTCTTAGGTTGGGTTCTCCAGAAGCAGAGCCTAAGACAAAGACTCATGTGCACAAAATTTATTAAGCTCTCCCTTTATTCATGAAGAACTCTCAGGAGAAATAGTAAAGGAATGAAGGAACCAGCACAGGGCAAAAGGAGCCAAGGAAAGTGACGATTGGAATCGAAGTTCAGCCTGATCTTACAGGTCACTGTGAAGCATAAATCATACCAAGGATTTGCCCCACATGGAGGCAAGGGAGCTAGGCTGTCAACAGGCCTCCATCCATCAGTTGTTGGCTAGAGGCTGCACCAAGGGAATATCAACTTCTAGGTACTTGTTGTGTGGGCAAAGCAGTGCCAGTAGCCCAAGGGCTGTCCTCCAAAGATGGCCAGTAGTTCCCACTGTTGGGAATCAAAGCACACAGAGGCTGAAGCGTGAGCACCCTGAACCAGTGAAAAGGGGGCAGAGAATATTGGAATGTTCCAGACAAAATTTGTGTCCAGACAAAAAACATGGCAGAGTACTCTACCTTACTATTCTTTGTAAAATATGTCCATTAAATATCTCCCCATGTGGTCTTTTGTATGAGTAAAACTTGAAAATCTAGCTTGTTCAGAATAAGCGCTCACTTACCCTGGCCTATTTCCATGAATATTTGTTTGAGCCTACAACATCAGTTGAGGAATAATGGGTGTGGTGGGTGGGGCCACCCTTGATAAGGAGCATAAAATCAAAGGGCAAGAACCCTGGAACACAGATCCAGGGTCATCTGAGTGCAAAGCAGCTTGCTGTAAGGGGAACGCTCCACTGGAGAAATGTCTTCTCCTGCACTGCAATCCACCCAGACTAGAGAAACCCACAGAAAGTAGTTTCAGTAAAAAGGGTGAGGGGAGGATACAATTCAAGAGTGCCTCATATAACTCAAGATTACAAAATTTAGTGGGGCGTTACAAGAGAGCTGGAGAACCAGCAGGAACAAGATGTCTCCTCCTTCCCTTTATGTTCTTTTCTTTCTGTATATACCCTTGGATCTCTACTTCTCTATGCACATGGACCAAAAACACCTTCCCCAGATCCAGAGTCCGTAGACTGCATGGGATCCAGAAGTAGAGCCAGAAGTACTTCTTATTCTCTGAATTACTTAAAATCTCCATCAGGATAGAATCCAGTTAGCTCAGTTCTCAGTAAGATGTCAGAAACCTTGGGACTTGTTATAAAGATGGTATCAGGGTCTTGGGCAAGGGTACAGATTAAGTTAAAAGGTGTGGCAGACTATGTTTTCCAAAAGGGGCCACAGTAATATCTTTGGTGCCCTATACTGTTCTGAGACTTGCCACTCACCCTGAAATGTAGGATCCATGTTCCTTTCTCTTGAATCTGGCCTAGAGTTTTTGACTGCTTTGTCAAATCAATAGTATAGGGCAGAATTGGTGCCAGGGGACTTCCAAGGCTGCTAGGTCATTAAAAAGATATAGTTTCTGCCTGGTTCTCCCTCTTCTCTCTGCCTCCCCCTCTCTCCTTACTCACTTTTGGGAACCCAGCCACCAAGCTGTAAGGAAATGCATGCACCCTGGAAAGGTCAAGTGTCAGCATTCCCTCCAACAATCCCAGCTAAGGTTTCAACTGACAGCCAACATCAACCACCAGACATCTGAGTGAGGAAACTTCAGACAATTTCCAGCCTCAGACTCAAGCTGCTCCAAATGATCCTGAATGGAGCAGAGGTGAGCTGTCCCCACCGAACCCTGGGCAACTTACAGATTCATAAGAAAAATAAATATTGATACAAATAATGAATGAATGAATGTTGCAGCTTGTTGCTGGTTTTAGCCACAGTGTTGCAGGTAATTTGTTGTGCTGTCATAATAAACCCATTTCAATAAGCTTTGGCATTCCCGTTGTCTTGTCTTTCCCTGAATTCATATCCTCTTGATTTTGACAACCCCAATGTTCTGCTTTCCTTGTCTAGTCTCCTGGCCTCGCTACTACCCAAGCCAAGCAGGATTCTGAGGCTGTGTGGAAAAGCAGTATCTCATTTATTACACGGTTTCTATGCTGTAGGGATGATTCAAGATGCTAACTTCCCTCCCAGAACATGCAGGGCAAGCAAAAATCAAACAAACAAACAAACCCACCAAGTGCACTTCCATCAAAATGTGTGAAGGTTTATTTCACTCAGCATAATTCCCTCCAGTTCCGTCCATGTCTATGCAAAAGTTGGGTATTCATCCTTTGTGATGGCAGAGTAATATTCCATTGTGTATACAGACCACGACTTCCTTATTCATTTGTCTGTTGAAGGGTATCTTGGCTCTTTCCACAGTTTTGGCTGTTGTGGACATTACGCAACTAGTGAATCATTGAATAGGACATCAGAAACTTAGGATGTGCTTTATGCTGGCTAAATACACATAATAAAAAAAAATGTATGAAGAACAACCAAAGATGAAGCTACTCATCTTCACCCTTCCCCAGGTGGAAGCTTCTGAATTTTTATTTTCATCTGTTGGCATGAGAAAATATACAAGGGGCAAATCAGAAACACTCCTCCTTCATTTAAAAAAAAAAATCCCAAGTGTAAAGACGTACTCAAATACACTGCTGTCTGGATCCACTTAGTGTAGCTCCTCATTGAACAACTCCTTATCCAAGACCTATGGGTTCTTAAAATGCCACCACTGTGTTGGTTCAAAACCTCAGAAGCTTCACAGGTAAAATCTAATGCTGGACTCCATACATGGAAGGCAAGAAGATACTGGAGAAAGAGGTAGACCTTCTGGATCAGTAGGTGGCAGATTTAAAAGGCAAGGGACTTGGGGTAACTGCTTGGCTCAGTTGGTAGAGTATGCAGCTCTTGATCGTGGGGTCATGAGTTCAAGTCCCATGTTGAGTGTAGAGATTACTTAAAAAAAAAAAAAAAGTAAGAGAACTTAACTTCAGGACTTGTCCTAGGTGGTTGCATGATAAGTAGATCTCCGCATCTGCCCACCAGAATCTTTTTTTTTAAAGATTTTATTTATTTATTTGACATACAGAGATCACAAGTAGACAGAGAGGCAGGCAGAGAGAGAGAGAGGAGGAAGCAGGCTCCTTGCTGAGCAGAGAGCCCGATGTGGGGCTTGATCCCAGGACCCTGAGATCATGACCTGAGCCAAAGGCAGAGGTCTTAACCCACTGAGCCACCCAGGCGCCCCTGCCCACCAGAATCTTAAATGTTTACATAAGAGACCTTACCTGGATGCAGTCCCCTATGTGGTTGTGATGACTTCAACAACACATCACTCTCTTAAGACTGTGTCCTGAAATGTGGCGCCCATTGTGGAAAGACTGTATATTCCAGGGCAGTACAAGGGGTTTCCAATTCCCCAGATCCAGCTCAAGGGTCAGTGAAGTCATGTCCTCTCAATGACCCCCTCCAACCCTCAAGCGCACCATTCTGGAGTGAAACCTCCTGTCCCAATACACTGCAGAAAAGCTGACCACATGCATTTCCTTTCCTACTACATAGAGCACTCTGGACCTCACCCTTCTTTACTGTTAAACCATCATTAACTCATTAGCCAGTAGGGTTTCCTTGGGGCTATTTACTATTTCTGAGGCATTTTATCATTGTCTTGGAACTAATATCCCTTTGAGGGCAGGCTGATCTTCTAGCTTTAACTAGTATAGTGGTTCTCAAAGTGCGGTCCCTGGGCCAGAAGCATCAGCATCATGTAAGAACTTCCTAGAAATGAGAATTTTTGAGCCCATCCATACCTACTGGATCAGTAATTCTGCAGATGGACCAGAAATCTGTGTTTGAACAAGTCATCCAAGGCATTCTTTCTTTCTTTTTTTTTTTTTTTAAAGTAGGCTCCATGCCCAGCCTGGAATCCAATGTGGGGCCTTAACTCACAACTCTGAGATCAAGACCTGAGATGAGATCAAGTGTGATATGCCTAACAAACTAAGCCACCCAGGAGCCCCCATCCAGGGCATTCTGATACAACTTGGAGTTTGAAAACCACTAATCTAGTTAGGCATAAGAGATCAAACCATAAGAGATCACACCGGTGACTAAGGGGAGAGAATAGAATAAATTGTTAGCTAAGTATAAAGTTCTAACCAGGTAACTGAAAAGGCAGAAAGGGAACCCCAAGTCCTCAAAGATACCACAATGAGGTAGCAGCTGGCACTTGGGCCGGGGCCTTTTTGTTGCTTTTGAGAATGAAACATGCAGCAGAGTTGTCTGCTTCTGTCTTCCTGGGACATCAACACCCTCAGAAAATGAAAGCTCCTTGGATTTCTGTGGAGCTGGGATGGGCCTGGCAAGCTTGCCCCTTGGCTACTTCAGAGTCCCCTGAGCTTTAAAAAGACAAAATCGCACATCCTTGAGGTCCCCTCTGACAGTGGGCAGTAACACCTCAACTCCAGGTCCTGTCAGTCCCCTACCCCCATGCTGCCCATCACTTTCAATTCAACAATGCCAAGGACGCTGAGATGTGTCTCTCTTTCTATCACACTCTGGCTCTTTTGGGAAACTGAATGCCAGATGCTTAATGGAGAAAAGAGCATGCAGATCTTTCAGTGAAACTGAAAAGAAATTTTGAGAGGCAAGAAAATAAATCACTAGAGCAGTGGAGAATAATGAGGACTTTTTCATGAAGGTCACAGATACCAAGAGGTTGTTTCCCATGGCTCAGTCAGCTCCAGCCCATACTTCTACCATGTCTCAGGAAGCCCCAAGAAGAATCCATTAGAAAATCCTGGTAATAAAACACTATTTAGAAAAGAAAATGCAAGTACAAGAGGACACACTTTATGTAGGCCTTGGGCCTCGAACTTTGGCTGTTCTTTGAATTCTAGGTTTTTGTAATGTTTGAGATTGATACTGACTCTAAAACTTGCTTTAATCCATTTGATGTCATGTTGAACAACCATTTTGTCTCAATTCACACCCAGCTCTGTACCAAAATGAACTTACAAGATTTATCACAAGGTAAGTCTATTACTCCTGGCCAGCTTGCCTCTCTGCGGAAAGGGAATGGTCAGATTATCACAGTGCAACATATCACCCAACTTTGGCAGACTCCCTATGGAGGAGAAGCCAAAACCCAAGCTCTCTATCGTGGCATTCAAGGCCATCCAGAGTCTGGCCACAATCTTCTCTCTCCCTATCCTCAACTCTCCGTCACCTAAATACATGTTTATGTTCATAGGCTTTCTCTGAACTTATGCATTTCAATTCTTTATCAAAACACATCTCAACTTCCTGGCTCCTTCTCTCTTATGAAGTTCTTTTCCAACTAAACCAGTTCACCTATGGACTCTTCCTCTTGCTCTACTACTTAGTTAGCATCAACTAAGTCTGAAAATGATGGGCACCACATCTCTCTTTGCTCTTCAATAAGAAGGTGAGATACAAAAGCAAGAACTGTATTTTAGATAACGCTCTGAGCACCTAATACATTTCAAACTCGCAACATAAATACAAACATATATGTCAGAATTCTCGGTGAAAACAATAAAAACTGACAGCAACAAAAAAATACAAGGTAACTAAGAACCTAACAAAAGATATGCAAGGATTTTATAGATAAATTCTTTATCAGGAGGCATTAATAAATAACTTAAATAAACAGAGCAATATACTGAATATACTGTGTTCAGGGGTGGGATGACAAAATCGTGAGAATATCGGTCTGCATATTAAAATAAAATTTTAATGTAATTCCAATGAAAATGTCCACACAGTTCTTCATGAATCTTGACAATCAGATTATTGGGCAAAGGCACAAAAATAGTGCCTTTTGACTGGGTGGGTGGGAGACCCATCTCCTCTCTGTCCCATTTGCAGCACTGGTTTTGTTTCCTTAATAAATTTTTAGTTATGAGAAAAAAAAAAGAAAGAATGAATGAAGGTGAATGGAGAAATTCATTTACTAAAATCTAGTATTTTTATGTACAGTGATAGTGATGAATGCAATGTGGCATTGGCACAAAGATAAACAGAAGTCAGTAGGACACAGTAGAGATCCTTGAAATGGTCCTGTTCATACCAAACCTGACATGTAACAGAAGAGGCATTATAGATTATTGAGGAAACAATGGACCACGTATTAGTGGTGCTGGGGAGATAGCTCACCACACATGTAATTAGATGCCTGCCTTACACTACTACAAGAACCCATCCCAGGTGGTCTAAAGGCCTAATGGTGACAATATAGGAGAACCTACTTATGATTTTAGGTGAAGGAGTTTCCTAACAACACCCACAAAGGCCCCCACACATCACAAAAATAGAGATCAATAAATTCAACTGCATTAAAACTTAACATTTCTGCCTATCAAAAGACACCATTAATTAAGTGAAAAAGTCAGCCCACAGACTGGAGAAGGATAATTTCAGGGCTGGTAATGATAAAGAATTACTATCCAGAATACATATCTCACTCCTACAAATCTGCAAGAAGACGACAAGCAACTCAGAAGGAAAGAGGAGGGCGAAGGATTTTCCCCAGGAGGAAATCCAAATGTCAGTAATCATCTATAAAGGTAGTCGAGGGGCGCCTGGGTAGCTCAGTGGGTAAAAGCCTCTGCCTTTGGCTCAGGTCATGATCCCAGGGTCCTGGGATCGAGCCCCGCATCAGGCTCTCTGCCCAGTGGGGAGTCTGCTTTCTCCTCTCTCTCTGCCTGCCTGTGATCTCTGTCTGTCAAATAAATAAAGAAAAAAACTAATAAATAAATAAATAAATAAAGGTAATCTATGTCACAAATAATCAGGAAAGTTCAAATCGAAAGAAAATACCATTTCCCATCCATCAAAAATTGGTAAAAGTAATTTTTGAGTTCTGATAAACTATTAGGAAGAATATGAGACAGGAAACAGAATTATTACCCAGAGGTGGGAGTGTAAATTGATACAACCATTGGGAAGAACAATTTGTCAAGCAGCCAATATATCTGAAGATAAATATATGCAGTGACCCGAAATTCCAGTCCGAGGAATGTACCCCAAGTAATGGTCCCAGGTGATACCAGTGCTGCTTTGAGTGGCAAGTTACTAAAAATTACCTAAAAGTGACAATCAACTCCCCTTTCCACACAGAGGGAGTATAGGAGTTAGAAGTTCAGCTAAATGTGCTCTTAACACCTCAAGGTCTTTAAAGAGTATTCATTCCAATGGTTCTTAAAAAGCATAAGACCCCTCGCACTGACAGTAATCTTGGTTTTTAAATAGTAATAGCATCCAATAGTATTCTGTGCCTTCAGTGGCCACTTAGCACCTCATTATCGGAACACAGATAGGATGTAATGAGCTTCATTCCCAAGGATAAAGTGTCCTAAGAGCGGTTTTGTACCTTGCTAACTGCGATCCAACTGAGAGTTTAAGCCAAATAAACTTCAATGCCAGGGAAAAGGACGGCCTCTGAATGAGAACGTCATCGTGTCAACAATTTAAAATCCAAGTCGCCTGAGAACGCGTTTAAACAGAACCAGGTTTGCAAGAGTGAAACAGGCTCAGCTTTGGACATGGAAGGCATGGCGACCGCGGAAATGCGGCTTCTACCTCGACAGCCAGAGCAGACTGATTATTCTCTCCACTTTACACGGGGAAAGAGAAAGGCAGAGGTGACCGCAAAAGGTAAACGAGGCAAGATTTCCAACAGGAGGCCTATCTTTTGTCCGTTGCTTTTAGTGGCTTCCAACCTGACCTATTAAAGGTATACCCTCGGCTCCAAAAAAGGGGAAAGAAACTATAGCTTTGTATTCCCAACTCATGTATCTTTGCTTGCAATCTTGCATTCAATTTCAGTGTAATATGAAGAGGCCTATTCTTTTACCAAAAGTTCCCTCTTCCCACCAGGCTTGTTTGTTATTTTATGTGTTTCTGCATCATTTGTAGACTCTGCTTTGATCTGCATTCCTTCTGGATGTGGGGTTTCCTTTTCAGCTACCAAAAGGAAAGCTGGTTTGTTTGAAAAATCTGTTTATTTGGATTTTTTTTGCTAGCCTAAAGTCCCTATCTTTATCAGGATGCGCAGAGCTCCGTGTCTGCAAGTCTCAGACGGCACTCGTTTTCCCTAAGGAAAAAGGCAACTTGGAAATAATACAACTTGCCCGTCTGTATTTGGAATATTCTGGGAAAGAGGCTTTAGAGGTTTCAGTTTAAAGCTGAGGAGAAGTGATTCCTTACCAGATATATTTAATCAGCAGTGGATCTTTCATGTTTAGACTGAGGGGAAAAAAAAAAGTTTCCTCTCATTATTTCTCAATTAGGAATTTTCTCAGCAAGCATGAGCTTACTTGCGTACACAGCCAACTACCTCTGCACGTACCAGCAAGGACCTAAACCCTCCACAAAGCGAGGACATCTAGGACAGTGTGGCATTGCTCTGTCTAAACCAGCATGTGGACGTAGGGGGAAAAAAGAGTCAAAATCACACCAAGATGACCATGTCACTAGGTCACCATTACCAAAAAATTTTCCTTTGTAAAGAAAAGTCAGTGTTTGACTCAGGGATGGTTAGTAAGTTGCATCCCAGCTGTGATGAATGCACACCCACTTCAGAAAGAATGCTGAGCACATCAGGGCTCCCTGGGCAAAGGGATCCGTGGTCACATGATGAGGGATGCTGGCCATGGCATGGAAGGAGGGTGGTAGGCATAGAAAGTCATGAGTTGAAAGTCATAGAAAGTCATCTAAATGTACCCTGTGAGCATCAGACCACTGTCTTTGATGAGTATGTGTCGTGGATGGCATGAAGGGAATATTTGTTGAAGGCAGGGTCATAGGTCTCTTAAACCAATCGCATAGTTTACTACTTAATACCTGTACATGATACTGGTTCCTGAGCAACATTTCTTCTTAGGGCTGAAGCAGTCTACAGACAAAACAGAAAGAGGAAATAAAGACTCTCTGAATGGGGAAGACAGGAGACATTCTCCCACATCCTCCAAATGCCTCTTTGATGGAGAAACAGGATGTGTTCCCCAAGGAGCTTATGAGACCATCACCTCACTGGACAGCAGTGACCGGGTCCCTCTCTTCAGAGGGTTAACCAGCAGGATTCAATCTGGGAATCCAAACAAACTTAGGAAAACAATAGCCAGGACCAGGAAGGAATGGGAATTATTTGTCTGTTTTTAATAGAATCCTGCCTTCAAATTGTAGCTTTGCTCTAGGAAAAAAAAAAAAAAAAAAAAATCACGGTTTTCTTTAAAGTTACACATGAACAGTTTCTGGCTTCAAAAGATAGAGATCAAAATAAACTCCAGTTGTTGCTGAAGAACTACCTCTTTTTGTGGGGACACCGGCCCTCGCTCAACAGAGGCTGCCTTGGGGACAGGTGGCAAGTCCGCAAAATAAAACTAGTTAGGTAAAATGACTCCACACTGTTTCTCAGCCATTCAAGCAGTTACAAACCCCAAATAGGAATTAAGATGGACTTGTTTACACCAGACTCGGGCTGATCTGATTTCTCCGTGTGGCCATCTATAGGAAGACCTTTGAGTCTCTGAGAACCAGCAGAACCTTACACTCCCTTTGGTTACCAAGCCTCGGAAGTGCACACGTTTGAAGAAACCAGAGGGCTTTGTTTTGGCAGAACATTTAGATTCAATTTTGTCCCTAAAAAAGACTGCATCTACACTGTGTAAGTGCTAGGTCCAGAAAGAGAGTAAGGTGGGGTCAAACTCAACTGAGGATTTTTCATTCTGGCCGAGCAAAGAGAAACCAAAGGATCCCTTGTGGAGAGTTCTGGTTTTGAGGCTCAAACTACAAAGTAAGTTCAGCAGAGTGGACAAAATTGGCAAAAAAGCTCATTGAGAAGAAGAGAGTGTCTTCCTTCTTGATGATTCCCCAGGCACGAAAATACAGGACATACAGATTAAATTGACAAAACTGTCTGGGCATGCCCACCACCATCTTACACCATTGTAGCTGCTTTGGTGGGACACAATAAGGAATGGTGACTCTCGGAAGAACTTGGCCATCACACCCCAAATCTCCTCTGAAAGGGCTAACATTTGAGGCCAGAGTTCCAGAGAACTTACTGAAGTCGAATCCCTCTCCTCGCAGATAAGCAACGGCATACACTCAAGAATCCTGAAGTCGGCGAGCGTAGACTACTTGCACCGTGGACCTCAGTCCAGCAGCTGCAGCTGGAAGCTTGTTAACAGCAGGTTCCCAATACCCCTGCCCCCCACACTTGTGGAATCCCAATTGTGGCTGGGGGAGGGGAGCAAATCTGCTTCACAATTTTTCAAAGCGATTCCCATGTATACCTAATCGTGAGATCTTGGGGAATGGTCTAGCAGCTGGCTAAGAGGTCCACCCCTGAAGGACTTTGTAAATGCAGCAAGGACCCAGCAGAAGGACGGGTAGGAGAGAGCAGGTGCCCAGGATCCTGGGGTAACAAGGGAGCTTGGTGATTGCACCTGCGCCTTCACGTGAGGCCATAAAACTAACAGGGATCCATTAACTTTGATCTTTGGTGGAACACTGGACACTTCCCGCCACCCTTCTCATTTTTCCTATGGTAGTGCAAAGGAAAAATAGGTTCAAGGGCCAGAAAACTAAACAAACCCTCTCAGATAAGAGCGGGCTCTCACCAGCCTCCTCGGGACTCCCATCTTGACTTTACCTTCCAGGTGCCCATTCCATTCTACTGCTTATGACCTACTAACAACCTCTTAAACACACACACCAGTATCTCCTCCACACTCATCTTGCGCCTCTTTCCTGGGTGTGCTCACTCAAGCCCAGGACTCATCGCCACTGATTAGGGCCCGGCCCCCGACCCCGTCTGCTGTACTCTCATGGATGGTCAAGCGCCATCCAAAAGTCAGAGATGGGGGGTATAGCTCAGTGGTAGAGCATTTGACTGCAAAAGTCAGAGATGCCTCCATTTCAACTCAAATCAACACAGCAAGTTTTTCAACCGGTGTCATAACCTGCCTCACTCCTTGGTTATATTCTACCTCTGTCCCTTCCAAAGAGGTTAAACACTAAACACTTCTTCAGCGATAAATGAAGCCTCTCTGAGCTCAAATATATCGATCATCATGTCTTTTTCAAAGAGCTCCTTTAGCTTTAGTTTCTGGAATTTTTTAGTTTCTACTCTGTTCGGGGCGGGGCGGGGGGACTTCACTCAGTCCTCTCTCCCTTTTATCGCTTGGTTGAGACTGACCATAGGTCTCCACTCCACCGCCTGCACCACAGTGACCACAGTGATCACAGTGACGATAATGGTAATGGCAGTTAAAACCTGTAGAGAGCTTACCATCTGCTAGGCATTGAATTAAGCATTTTACACACGTTACTTAATTTTCCCAGCCACCCTGTGAGGAAAGTACTATTTATTATTTCCATCCTACAGATGGGAAAACTGAGGCTGAGAAGGGTTAAGGAACTTGCCTAAGATTACAGGGATAATAAGTAGCAGAGCTGGGATTCTAACCCAAGTCTATCTTGTATTCTTTATGCTTCCTTGCCTCTGTAAGCATAAGACAAAATACACGTGAAAGTAATTTTACCCTCTGATCCGCAAGGAACACATTCTCCTAAAGGCTCTTCCACTCTTTCTGGCTCCCATTCTCCTCTTGACAACATGGCATTCTCAGTTTCTCTTTCCCTAAGATAGCAGATCCTGTTATGGGTCCTAAAGCTTCCCCTGACCCAACTTTCCTGTCCCATAGTGGCCATGAGACCCACATCTGATGGGCCTTTTGGAGAAGAGAAGGTCATTGATTTGTTCATCTTCTTAGTACACAGTTTGTGAAGCCAGAACCAAGTTTCAACCTTGACCCTCCTTGGAAGATTTCAATGGTCTCGATGCCGAGGCTGCCAACTAGACCAGTTAAAGCAGACTCTCCAGGGGATGGGGCCCAGCAGCAATCCCTTTTAAGGCTCCCCAGGTGATTCCAATGTGCAGTGAAAATTGTGAACCCTGTCTCCCTGCTACAGTTCTAATGGGTTTTTTTTGAGGTACCTTATGATTACAAAACCCTCCAGGACAACTTTATATCTGTATGCCTCCTGGGCCATCCTACATTAGCCGAAGCTTAATAAAGGATCCTGCTGGAATCCTGAAACAAGCCAGAAGGAATGCATTGTTTGAAGGATGGGTGAAATTTCCTATATTCTTTTGCTTTCTCTGAAACTGTATGAACTATGGAACTCTTACGAGGAGACTTCTCGCAGCCTGGAAAGACCTGAGAAGGTCTGGGAGCATGTTACTCATGTATCAGTGAGTTCTGGGATAAAAAGGGTAGGTTTGGTGCTCATTCTGAATGTAGCCGTATCTTATGATCAAGTTTCTTAAAATTAAAGAACTTAGCTATAAGATCTCACACTTCTCGGTGGCAGGGGAGAGACCCAAGGTATGTGGCTGTAGGGTGCCTGGCTGACTCAGTCCATAGAGCATACGACTCTTGATCCGTGAGTTCGAGACTCATGTTGGGTGCAAAGATTACTTTAAATTAAAAAAAAAGGAAAAAAATCTGTGGCTGTGCTTGGCAGTAGAGTAAAATTGTCTTAGCTTTCTTTAGCCATGTCTAAGAGTATAAAAAATTTGGTAGAGATCCTTAACAATTCATAGGTGAAAATCTACTCACCACCCCCCACGCCCCTGCTCCCCCCAATTTCCACCTCCCAACCCCGCCGCCAACCATCTCTATTCTTTTGCTATCTTTTCTGAAGTGAATGCATGTTAAAAGAAAATCCAAATGTTACTTTTCCTTGAAGCCCTTATTTTAACCCCTCTCAAACAGGAGTATGAGTAGAAGCTTCTAGATTAGGGAAGAATCAGCTTCCTGAATAGGATGTAAAATCATGTGACACCTTTCAGCTCCTTCCCAGCATAAGAATTAAGCCCAGGTTTACCTCCAGCCAACTGCACCTTGGTGAGAGAGAGCGGAGAGGATTTTCCACAGGATTAAATGATATGAATAGCTTTCAGGTTTCCACTGGGGGCAGAGCCCGGGAGGGGGTTGGGGTGTTGCTACAGCAGCTGCTCCAAGGAGAGAATAAAGGATTTGCTAGAGCTTTGTGTGACTCGGTGTATCTGCAGAGGATTGATCTGAGAGCCTTTCTTAGCCTCCTTTTGAGGGGAGAGGGAAGGACTTCTTTTCAAAGTCACATTATCTGTCAACAAAGCCTGACCCAGGAGGCTGGTGTTTTGGGGATTGCCCACTTGTGGGAGAGAGAGGTGGGCTCAAAGCCCCCCTCAAGGAGGAGGCATGCAGGCCTCAGCAGATGGGTCTGGAAGCTGGGAGGAGCTGGGGGAGGTAAGCCCAGATTCCCTCACTTTCCTGAAACATCTGACCTCTGCCTTCTCCCAGGAGGCTCATGCTCCCCGCAGCTAGTTCCCTGAGATCCTAAAGTGGACACTGTCTACACTGCATGTGTCTGGAGCCTAGGGGCGCTTCGTGGCATGCAGCTCAGAAAGATTACTCGCCTATTGCAAGACACGGCACAAAATGGTAGAGCTGCTCTGGAAAACAATTTATAATATATATATATAATATTTATATATTATATATATAAAAATATATATATATTATACATTTATAATATAAACGTACCCTTTCCAAATGACCCAGCAAACTCACTCCTTGGTATTTACCTAAGAGAAATGAAAGATTATGTTCACACAGAAGCCTGTATGCAAATGTTTATGGCTCTCTTTACTCATAACCACCAAGAACTGAAGCAACCCAAAGATCTCTCACCTGGGAGCGGACAAATACACTGTGGTACATCCCTCCAATGGGATATCGCTCAGCAATAAAAACCGACCCAACTGTTGATTCGCGGGACAGCATGAACGAAACCCAAGTGCCTTATGTTACGTGAAAGAAGTCCGACTCAAAAGGCTGAACCCTGTATGACTCCGTATCTGTAGCATTTTTGAAAAGGCAAAGCTCTAGGACACAGAGGGAGGAGCTGAGTACAAAGGGGCAGCCTGAGGGGGTGTGCGGGCTGATGGAACATTTGTATCTCGACGGCGATGACATGACTGTCTACATTTGTCACAACTCACAGAAGTACACCACAAAAGGAGTATATTTCACTACAGGTAAGTCAAGAGAATCAACCAGTCACAGTTGTGTCACGAGAGGTGTGAAGAGAGGATTTGAAACTCCCAGCCCTTGCAGTGGCTTTCCCTATAATTCTTTATCCTTTTTTTTGGTGGTAACCAGGAGGGCAGAGTGGATTCCCATCATAGGCTTCTGTGGTTGGGGAACAGCTGACCTGATACCCTGGCTTCTTCCCAGATATCATGGTAGGGCACAAGCAGTGGCTTTTCTTCCTCTGAACCCAGTTCCTTCCCCTCAGCTAAATACTTTCTCAAGAAGAATGTATGGCCTTGGCATTCCTCCTTGAGCTCATTCTTTTAACACAGATTCCCCTTGTGATCCCTCTTCAAATTCCGCATTGACAAAATAAAAGGCAAATTGTACTGTGTGTACGACAACATTAAGGGCCATTCAGGACCTCCCTTTCCTGTCGAGGGACATCCCAGTCTCTCCACCGATGCCTCACTTCTCCAATTGTGTTAAGGGACCAGCAGCCTTGACATCATCTGGGAGCTTATGAGAAATGCAGACTCTCAGGCCTGCCCCAGACAAGGCCCTAGAATAAGGACTTGCCCTTTTAACAAGACACCAGCCCTGCTTTAGATTCAAGGGTCTATCCTAATGACATCATTTAGATCCCCATTAGAAGGGGGTAGGAGAAGAATAAATGAAACAAGATGGGATTGGGAGGGAGATAAACCGTAAGTGACTCTTAATCTCACAAAACAAACTGAGGGTTAATGGGGGGAGGGGGGTTGGGGGGGTGGGATTATGGCCATTGGGGAGGGTATGTGCTATGGTGAGTGCTGTGAAGTGTGTAAACCTGGCGATTCACAGACCTGTACCCCTGGGGATAAAAAGATATTATATGTTTAAAAAAATAAAATAAAATTAGATCCCCATTAGCTGTTGTGGAAAGAATGGGGCCTTTGGTCTTGGCCCACCCTGAACTCTTAGCCCTACTGCTCTCTCACTGTGTCCCCTATTTGGGTGATTAGTTATACAAGTATATAACCTTTTGACCCTCAGTTTTCTCATCTGTAAAATGGAGATATTAATATCAACTTTATAGTGTTGCTGTTAGGTTTAAATTACATAATACAAGGAGCCAACCACACTGTTGAGGATACAGCATAGGTTTATGTATCTCAGTTGCCCCACTTGAGTTCTCAACCTTCTTGGTCAACTTAGTAATTGTTGAAGGAATTAGATGGGCTGGAGAAGGTGGATGGACAGGGGGAGGGCCAGATGACCCTGGTAATTGCTTACTTCTAGGCTATGGTAGGTCTGTGATTAACAGTTTGGTCCCTGAATAGCATTACCTGGAAGCTTGTTAGAAATACAAATTCTACTATGGTTAGTGCTGTGAAGTGTGTAAACCTGGCAATTCACACACCTGTACCCCTGGGGCTAATAATACATTATATGTTTATAAAAAATTAAAAAATATATATATAAAAGAGAAATACAAATTCTAGGGTTGTCTGGGTGGCACAGTTAAGCATTGTCTGCCCATTGGTTTCAGCTCAGGTCATGATCTCAGGGTGCTGGGATGGAGCCCCACGTCAGCCTCCATGCTCAGTGTGGAATCTGTTTGAGATTCTCTCTCTCCCTGTGCCCCTGCTGCCCTGCTGTTTCTTTCTCTTTCTCTCGTTCAAATGAATAAATAAAATCATTAAAAAAAGAAATACAAATTCTATGGTCCTACACCAGATTTACTAAACAGAAACTCCATGGTAGATCCTAGAAATGTGTGATTTAACAAGCCGTCCCAGTGAATATGATACATGCTAGTGGGACCTTTTTAGGGAACGTCAAACTCCTGCAATTTCAGCCTTCTTTGACAAGCTGGTATACAAGAATCGATATTTAGAGAGGTTTGCTGGAAAGCTAAGCCATTCTTCCAGCTTCTAGGGTACTGATTTTCCCATTCAGTATTGAAACACATTGGTGTATGAAGACAGGTCTGGTTTGGTTGTGCTGTATGTTGTCAGCAATTTGCAAGTAATTCATTCAACAAATTCATTCAGCAACTAATTCCCATGATCCTGCTATGCGTCAGGCACTGCTCTAAGCTCTACTAACAGAATAAAACCTTAAGTGATGCAATCATGGCCAGTAATTGGTTAATCAAAAATGTCATTTAAAGACAGAATCATAAAACATGACACACACAGATCCCACAAATGGCTATTTATTTGCCCGGCTTCTGGTCTAAGACAAAGCTAAGTGGCCCACCTTGCCTCCTATTTCATCCATAGCACCTTGTTTATAATGTTCAGTTGGGGTTTCTTCCAATTGGAATGAAAGTGAAGACATTTGGTAAACAAGTTGTCTTTCTCATGTTCATTCAACAAGAATATATTTTTAGCTACTCACATTTTTTTTTAAAGATTTTATTCATTTATTTGACAGAAAGAGAAAGATCATAAGTAGGCAGAGAAGCAGCAGAGGGGGAGGGGGAAACGGGAGCAGAGAGCCTGATGCAGGGCTCGATCCCAGGACCTTGAGATCATGACCTGAGCCAAAGGCAGAGGCTTCACCCACTGAGCCACCCAGGTTTCCCTACTCACATTCATTCTTATCAAGTCATATTCAACTCAGTTTGCAAAGAAGTGATACTTTTTTTTTTTTAAGATTCTTATTCTACCAGTTTATGGAACAGTGAATTAAACGATGTAAGCCAATAACAAGTACGATGGGCATATAACTGGTTTGGGAATCATCCAAACTGACTGCTAGAGAATGTAACATCCCACCCCTCTCTGGGACAGGAATTAGTCTGTTAGCTGCAAATGTTCTCCATGCTGTGGCTAGCAGTCAGTAGGGAAGAAGGGAAGAAAGACGTCCAGCGATTCCATCGAAGTGTATGATCATAAGAGTCTCTGTCATGATTGTATTATGGGAGGCTGCAAATACCTTTTTAAGAGAATTTGAGCAGAGCCCAGATTCCTTTAATAACAATTCCTAAATAACAATTTAACTTACCTGTCAGCTTCCTCGCTCAAGCAGAGGCTGTTAAGATTGGTCACCCCAGGCCATGATTAGCTAGTGGCAATCATCCCTTATTTCAGGCTTGCACGCCGTTTCTGTGTTTCTCTTTTCTTTAACATTTCACTCAGGCTCACTCAGGACATATCAGTTATCTAGGGTCACAACAGTGCTGCAGAACAAGCCAGCCCTAATCCTACAGATTTTTTTTTAAAGATATTATTTATTAATTTGACAGAAGAGAGTGAAAGAGCGCAAGCAGGGGGAGCAGCAGAGGGAGAGGGCAAAGCAGGCTCTCCGCTGAGCAGGAAGCCCGATGTGGGGCTCGATACCCGGACGCCGGGATCATGACCCCAGCGGAAGGCAGACGGTTAACCATCTGAACCACCCAGGTGCCCCCATCCTAAGGACTTGAAAGACCAGTTGTTTCTCACGAGTCTACGAACTGGCTGGGAGGTTCTGCTGAAATGGGCTGAGTAGGCTGACCTCATCTGGGCTTCTTGCTGTGTGTGTGTAGTCAACACTCGGATGCTGACCGGGTAAGGAAGACCCCTGCTGGGATCATCTCTCAGTTCTCATCCATACACTCTAGTTCTCCAGCAGCTTAGCCTACCTAGCTTGTCGCATGGCAATAGCAGAGTCCTGAAGCTAAAGAGATTGTGGAAATGGGCAAGATTTCAGAAGGCTCTCAGCCGGCCCGCTGGCACCTGTGTTTCATTCTCTAAGCCAAGGCTACTCAGGAGGCCCCCACACATTTCAGGGGTGGGAAAATAGGCCACGCCTCCTGGTGGGAGGAGCCCCAGAAATGATATCCCAAAGGGGTCTGTGGTTATGGGGGTTGGGGGTAAAGAGTCGGGGTGATTTTTGCCCCTCATCAATCAGGGATGCATCTGTGATTACGAGAGCAGGAAAGGATAGCTGAAGACAGCTTGAGAAATAAACTTAAATTCCCTGAAGCTAAGCTTATAAGCTTATTACTGGTTACGTGTGAAGTAGAGGTCTGGGAGAAGTCAAGGCATTTAAAAAACAAAGCGTAGTACTTTTTGATTTCAGATTAGCCATTTTACCGGTCTTGGAAAATTTGCATTTTTGAGAAAGCTAAATGGCTTATTTCACTGCTTCGGTGCTCAAAAAGGCATTTTATAAGTACCCTACCTCATGGAGGGGGAACAAAAGGGGGGGTGCTTCTATGTCAATAGTTTTACTCCCCAGAAACAGTTTACTGAGTTTCAGCAAAATCTACACATCTATATAAGAGGGAAATTTACATAATTGGGGGGCAAAAAAAAAAAAAAAACCACTGTGTTACTGAGCTGAATAATCACAACCATATAAACTGGGAGGTTACCTCAGAAAAGCTGTGCTGTAAAGGCCCATACTGGGTCGGTCTTTGGATAGGGCGATTTGTGAACATTTTTGAACAATTAAATTGTTAGGAATTCGTTCCTAATCGTTTCTTACACATGAGGATTTATTCAGTGACTCGATAAATAGTTGCTAAGCAGTTATTAAAAAAAAAAAAAAAGCCATGGTACTAGATAGTTGGGGTCATGTTTGGATTAAACAAAACTTTCACAAAGATGTATTTCTCCCTTATCCCTGTCCCCACCCCACCCTGCTTTCCCGGATCTGTGCTTTGGTGTCAGGGCCTCAATTTCCATCATCTATCATACATCGTTCTCAGAAAACTGTTGTATGTCTCAGCATCCCACTTATGTAAGACCCCAGTCCTCCAAATAGCTATAACAATATACCCACACATGTGGATATTTTTCATAACAAAATGCCAAGAAAAGCTTTGCTTCACCTGAGGGACTGGCCTGTGGGCTCTGTATGGGTAAAGCTAATCTCATGGCTGACTATTTTCTTGGTCTCCTTGGCTGTAAGCAAGCTCAGCATCCAATTCTCAACTCAATTCAAGGAGTTACATTCAACTCAATTCAAGGAGACAAGTTATGCTTGTCTCCATTTATTACTTTTCCTCCCTGTTCTTGGTCTTCTTTTAGCTCTGTTTTCCTGGTCCTGATATTTATTTACATACATGTTTAACCTGAAAGCCTCCCGAATTTTTTAAGAATATAACAGTAGAGGGTCAGTTGGAAGGCTCAGTCAGTTAAGTGTCTGCCTTCGGCTCAGGTCATGATCCCGGGGTCCTGGGATCAAGCCCAGCGTTGGGCTCCCCAGTCAGCAGGGAACCTGCTTCTCCCTCTGCCCTCCCTCTCCCCCTGCTAGTGCTCACTCTTTTTTTTTCTCAAATAAATAGATAAAATCTTAACAAAAAAAGAATGACAGTATATAAACATATTACTTGGATAAAAGTGAGGAATTCCCATTAGGATGCTGATGGGACAAACCAATATAGATTTGACTAACCAACACTTCTCCCCAGCAATATGGTATTGCAACCATTCCTGGAAAGAACATTTGATAGCTTTTGCTGAGGACTGTTTCTGTATTAGGTCTAGTTTAGACCTTAATGTGTATTTGAATTGCCTGGGGATCTCATGAAATTGCAGATTCTGATTCAGAAGGTCTGGAGTAAGCTGAGAGTCCAAATTTCTATCACATTCCCTGGGGATGCCAATGCTGCTGGTTCTCGGACCTCATTCAGAATAGCAAGGGACAGAGGATAATAACGAGCCAGGGTTGTAACGATCAACTCTGCGACATTTAGACTTGACTTATTTGCTGCAGCCATTTGGCAAATATGTGTGTGATGGATCCCTGAGAAATCAGTTCAGAAAGCAGACAGGTCCATGCCGTTCTCATCCCTGCACACCAGGTTCTACTAATCCTCAGTCAGTGGCATTAACACCACATTGGTCAAAAACGGCTCCTAGATTCTCTCTGTGGGTATGGACCTGAATTGCCATCTTACCTGTTAATCCTGCCATGGCCTCCTAGAGATGAGGTTCCTAGGAAATCACCTGGTTCAGGCTCCCATCCAGGATGGGGAATCTCCCTGTCTCCTGCCACTGTCCAAGGGTCCTATCAAGCTCTGTTTGATTACCTTCACTGGCAGGGACTCACTAATCCCTAAGGCAGCCTATGACATTAAGGAATAGCTCTTAAGAAGACAAAGCTTGTCTTTCTGCTGAGTCAAAATCAGGTTTCTGGGAACCCACACCCACTGAGTTTTGTGCGCTGTTTGCAGCATTTCAAGCCTGCTCTTACTCAAGTCAGCCTTTCCAGGTCTGTGGACAGCTGCGAGCCCTCCTTTCCTCTCTCCTCCAATTAGACACACCCAAGCCTCCAACTGCTGGGGTGAAAGGTTTAAAAATGCAGACCTTCTTCTGAGCATGGCCCAGTTATCAAGATGACTGTTAAAAATGGTGCCCAGGGTACATCCAAAATAATTGAAAGCAGCGTTTTGAAGACACATTTGTACACCCATGTTCATAGCAGCATTAGTCACAATAGTCAGAAGATGGAAACAACCCAAGTGTCCACCAGCGGGTGAGTGGATAAGCAAAAGGTGGTGTAGACACACAGTGGAATATTATTTAGTCTTACAAAGGAAGGAGATTCTAACAGGCTATGACATGGATGAACATTGAGGACACTATGATAAATCAAATGACAGTCACAAAAAGACAAATGCTGGTGCGTCTGGGCAGCTCAATCGGTTAAGTGTCGGACTCTTGATTTCGGCTCAGGTCATGATCTCAGGGTCTTGGAATCGAGCCCCACGTTGGGCTCCAAGCTCAGCAAAGAGTCTACTTGAGATCCTCTCTCTTCCTCTCCCTCTGCCCCTCCCCCACCTGCTATGCTCCCCCCCCCAAACAAATAAATCTTAAAAAAAAAAAAAAAAAGACAAATGCTATCTGATTCTACTTATGTGAGGTAGCTAGAGTAGTCAAATTCATAGAAAGGAGGGTGGTGATTGCCAGGGATTGGGGGAGAGGAGGAATAGGGAGTTGTTTAATGGGCACAGAGTTTCGTTTTGGGAAGATGAAAGAGGTCTGGAGAGTGGTTTCACAACACGAATGAGCTTACTATTGAACCATACACTTAAAAATGGTTAAGACGGCAAATTTTATGTTATGTCTATTTACCACAATTTTAAAAAACAGTTGTGCCCAGACCTGGTCAAAATATTTCAGTTGTGGGGCGCCTGGGTGGCTCAGTGGGTTAAGCCGCTGCCTTTGGCTCAGGTCATGATCTCAGAGTCCTGGGATCGAGCCCCGCATCGAGCCCCGCATCGGGCTCTCTGCTCAGCAGGGAGCCTGCTTCCTCCTCTCTCTCTCTCTGCCTGCCTCTCTGCCTGCTTGTGATCTCTCTGTCAAATAAATAAATAAAATCTTTAAAAAAAAATACTTCAGTTGTTTTAAGGCTAGTGTGGAATATGCTAGAGCTATGGTTTTTCCTTGATAGCTAATCTACATTTCTAGTAACGCAGCTTCAGAATGTGGCCCTAGTATTTTTAGAAGGTACATGGCACCATTAAGACATATCACATGTGTGATCTATTTTTTTTAAGATTTTATTTATTTATTTGACAGAGAGACAGGGAGAGAGGGAACACAAGCACGGGGAGTGGGAGAGGGAGAAGCAAGCTTCCCGCCAAGCAGGGAGCCCAACGCAGGGCTTGATGCCAGGACTCAAGGATCATGACCTGAGCCGAAGGCAGCTGGTTAACGACTGAGCCACCCAGGCATCCCACATGTGTGCGCTATTAAACCCCTCTGTTCCTCTTCACATGAATTCCTGCCAAACTATTCTAAGATAGTGTAATTGACTTCTTTAGTTGTTACCTGCCTTTGAAAAAAAACATTGCCACTTCCATGGATGCCATAACCATCTTCTGGAAAAGAAACTTTCTCCTTTATAATCTTTTTAAGTTTTCTATGCCTTAAGTTCATTTCCAAAAGAAAAATAAAACTTTGACATGTTCTGAAATCATTTTTAAATGATGCTTATAAAAATCTGTGTATGTTATGACTGATATCTAGGGATCTAGAAGTTTGCAGGTAGTACTTGTGCCAATATTTCTGTGCTCAAGTGAATGTTTCTTCAGCCATCCTTGAACATTCTTGACATAAAGACAGTAATAAAAACAACTATTTACATTGCACATGAAAAACTAAACTTAAGTATTGCAAACATCCACTTTTCATGTCCTTCATAACTTCTAATTTAGAGAAAGACATCAGTAACGGCACCACTGGCTTGAGAACAAAAGTGTCAAGAACAGACATAGTCTTGTAATTTATTGAGAACCATTAACCCAAACATGAAATACTGTGAATGGAAAGCCCATGGCTTTTGTGCCATTGGCAGGTGTAATCACCTTTCTTTGACTCTCACATTTATGTATGTTTTGAAATTTTCTCAGATAACTGAATATATTTAGCTCTCCTTTCCCCAAGTTCCAACAACTACTGTAATTCTTAAAATTTTTTTTAGATCTGGAGGCAGATTTGGGTTTGTGTCTGTTTGCAAAGGCTGAATGCAAACAAGATGAAAAGGTGCTCACAGAGTGAATTGTATTGGGGTAGTTCCACATGCTACCTGCTTCTGAGAGTATAATTTCCAGAGCCTTTTAGGAGATGAAAAGGTTTGTAAGAGCTCAGTCACACTTTGCAATTACAGAAAATTGTTAGTTGCATTTAGATCAGTCAACTATACAAATGGACCAATTTGGTCTTTTTTTTTTTTTTTAATCCGATCCCATAATACCTGTGGGTCAAGTTGTTCAGGTGTCATTCACAGAACAGAAAACTCACTACGTCATCACCGCAAAGCGGAGGGTGAATGAATCACTTATAATAGTTTTGAGAAGGCAATTTAACAGCAATTTACACATAAGATTTTTTTTATTTTCAAAAAGGTTCTCAAGTATAAGAAAATGGTACATTTTACAAGTAGAACTTTTTTCCCCAGTAAACTATGAAACTATAAAACTACATAAAACTATGAAAGGTCATACAGAATCTTTGGTTTTAATTCAAGGTGTAAAATGAGGAATTCAGTCTCATGGTTCCTGGATTTTGCATCTTGGGTTTTTTGTGACTTTCGATCACTGGCTTGTTAAAGGCGCAGTGGACACAGAACTCTGCCCTGAGAGCTTTCCACATAATGTCTGTGAGACAGAATCGGGACAGGACAGGCAAAATTATAAATACCTGAACTCAAGCCCAAACCAAAACAGTGTTTTAAATGAAAGCTCATACAAAATTACTGTTAATATTGCAAGAAATTCATAGTTCTGGTTTCCAAAGAAAATTAATTCAGCTCTCCTGTGGATGTGAAATGAAGCTTTGAAAAAAGAGGGCTGGATCTCCTCATTTTATGCTTAAATGGATAAACTTGCGGCCTGGTTATGGTTGCTGCGGGAGCTATAACTTTACCCTGAATTTTTTCGTGTCTTACTTGCTGCCCATAGCTTTTTCTCAGAAGTGCTTGTGATGTGCAAGATGGAGAATCACCCACGAAGGTGATTGTCTCCTCAGAGAACATGCTTCCTCGGAGAGCTGCCTGGGCAGAGTTTATAGGAGTTTGCATTTTCGGGAGTGGAGGGAACACTTTGGTAGAAGGAAGGAAAAAAAGCTCGTGGGACACGGAAGCATCTTTGGTTCTGCTGGAAAGAAACAGAAAGAGGTCACCATCTGCTCTTCCATGGAACAAGGCTTATGAAGTTGCCTTAATTTCTCTACAAGGTGCAAACAAGAAAAAGGACGATATTAAAGGATTTTTTTTTTTAAGGTCCCTTTATATATTCGGACCAACTTCTCTTATTTATTGGAAAGAAGAAAGGTATTAGGGAGACAAGGAATGGGAGGAAATAAGGATCTCCCTTTTGTTCACTACTACAACCTACACTATCATCATCCCTTACAGGCATGTCCCCCTCTCTGTAATCTTTAGGTCCACTGTTTTGGTGTTGTCCACTGTCCTGGCACTGTATGCAATACCTGGCATATTCAGGTAACTATTTTCCTCAACATTTTATAGTGAAAATTTTCAGGCAGAGACATCTGAAAGAATTTTATGTGAACACTGTATGTCCCCATCTAGATCCTACCCTTAGCCCTTCACTGTTTTGCTCCAGCGTATATCCAGCCAGCCAGCTATCCTGTCTCCATCCATAATCTCATGTTTAAATTCATTTCCAAGCTGCAAATATCCTTTCACTCCATTCTATATACTTCAGCACCCATTTAATTCACTCAAGTTGACTATTACAATTTTGTCTCTTTTTTTTTTAAGATTTTATTTATTTATTTGACAGAGATTACAAGTAGGCAGAGAGGCAGGCAGAGAGAAAGAGGGGGAAGCAGACTCCCTGCTGAGCAGAGAGCCCCATGTGGGGCTCCATCCCAGGACGCTGAGATCCTGACCCGAGCCGAAGGCAGAGGCTTTAACCCACTGAGCCACCCAGGCGCCCCTACAATTTTGTCTCTTTTGAACACAGGAGATGCACCAAACCTAAATGCACTAATGAATTTTAATAAATGCATACACCTGTGTAACTCAAACCCTTATCATGATACAGAACATTATCCGTCCCCTGGAGGAAGCCTCAAGACGATCCAGTTCATCTCCATCCTTCCATCGACATTTTCTTTGACTGCAAAGTAGTTTTGCCTGTCCTAGAACTTCAAACAGCGTCACGCAGTATGTAGTCTTATGCGTCAGGCTTCTTTCATTTAGTAGGATGTTTTGGAGATCATCCACGTTGCTAGGTGTAATGTAGTTCTCAATAAATATTGATTTGCTGATTTTTATCACAGCGCTAAGGGATTTAAGTTGACCAAATGCATTTACATACAGTTATTATAGCTTGAATGTCTCTTATTAAGGCTTTGGTGCTTGTGGGGGCGAGGGGTCCAGGACCGCTGTTCGTGGATGACTAAGTAAAACAGGGCAAGTTTTGTGGAAGAAGTAAAAAAAAAAAAAAAGGCATCTTTTTAAAATTAAAGAAAGTGGGGGACCGGGGGAGGGGGAGCTCAGTTGGTCGAGCATCTGACTCTTGATTTTTGGCTCAGGTCATGATCTCAGTATCATGAGATCGAACCCCACATGGGGCTCTGTGCTCAGTGGGGAGTCTGCTTGAGATTCTCTCTCTTTCTCCCTCTGCCCCTCCCCCCTGCTCGCTCTCTCTAAAACAAATACATCTTTAAAATTAAAAATACCACAATTATGATTGGAGCACATGAAACGGTCCAGACAGGAACTGACCACAAAGCTCTCCCCTTCTCACAGGTGTAGGTGCGATGGTTAAACATGGCACTTCTCACAGAAACGTTTTTTTTCTGGAATGTTCACTTGCTGTGTCCAAAGGCAGGATGTGACTTGGCCAAGGGGGAATCTGCCTGCTTGAGTTCTTTCTGCAGTAGTTCCCCCTTCTCCAAAGAGTGAGGCTGAGAGCCGGCTGCAAGGAAGTAGAGGGCAGAGCTTCCACTTGGTGTCTTTTGCGGTAAACGTGACTGGCTTTTTGGGGGAGTACCAATTAGCTGGAAGAGTCCCAACTGAAAATTTTCAAAAGAATCCCCTCTAGCCCACAAGTTAGTGGGTTCCCAAGCTCAGGAAGGGTGAGGGACACTGTGCTCTTCGGCATGTGAATTTTGTGTTTATTAGTGATTTCACATACCTGTCAGGGTTCATTAGAGAGTTTCAACCCCCCAGAAATCTACATTCTCTTTCTTAATAAGAGAAAAAGAGTCAAGAGGGCTAAACTCAGCTGTGGCCTGGAGCTGATCCCAGTTTACATGCAGTCCAGATTACTACCTGGAGGCACCTGAAATCTCAGGTGGCCCTTTTAGGTCAATCCAGGTGGCTGGATCTAAACTCTTCAAACTGAAGGCCTCAGCCTCCTTCCTGAACAGGGTGTGGGGGACTGGTCATGGGGCACAGAATTAAAACGGTTTCAGACATGGGGAACTCCAAGGAGTGTGCAATTTAAGACCTCATCAGCCTTCATGAATTGTGTTTTTCCCCCCAGCACAAGCATTTTGCTTTTACACCATTACTTAGCACCCTAATGGACATTTGGGAAGACAAGCGAGAAGGAGGAAGATAGGAGGTAGAGAAGATTGGTTTGGAAACTTTGGTAAGAAAAAATCTAGATGCAATTACAGTTGACAACTGGATGCCTGCATTAAGGATAACTGGATGGACTGGGGGCATATTAAGACAAAATGCTCAGGTTGCTACTGTCTATGACACCTGCGAACTTGTTCTGCTCTTGGATTATGGCCCTTCCAAAATACGGATTATCTAACCAATGATCATCAAGATGGGACACATTGCCACAAAGAAGTTCCCTTTCTTAGGAGTATTTCCCGGGATGTTAAAATGCCAAGATTGCTAAACCATCCTTGGTGGCTTTGAATGAATGTAAAGAGGTCCGCCGGCTGCCTTATTCTCAGCGTGATGAGATGTGGCACTGAAAATATTGTCCACTAAATGCAGTAAATAACCACAATTTAGCCAACCTTTTATGCACTTATAACTCAGTATATCGGAAACTATTGTGCCTCGACCCATTGCAGCCCATCAGGCCCCACAGTCCCAGAGGGCTCAAGCCACGATCCTGTCCCTGAATAGTTATGCTTTTCCGCAGAACATGTCCAATATAAGGACCAAAATTTTGTTTTCCCTTCAGTGGAAATCAAGAGGTCCCCTAAAAGCAGCAGCAGGTTTGCTGTGAGGGGGGCTGGCAGAGGCTTTGGCCAGCCCGCAGGTTTCCTTTGACCTTGGTTATGACCAGGAGTGTCGCTGTCAACTGCGAGGCTCGCCTCAAGGTGGAAAACAGCATCGGTTTCCACTGCCACCCCAGAGAGCCAAGCTCTGCTGCAGGGCGATGGCGGTGAGACGGTCCCTTCCAGGCTCGTCTCTTTGCCACTCAGAGAGCAGCTCGGAGGCCGCCTACAGGTGCAATTCCGGCACTGCGGCCTGGGCAGCCGGAGCCAAAGCCCATCAGCATCTCGCTCAGCCCCTCCCTAAACCTGAGCAGACCCCAGTGTGTCCGCCGCCCTCCCCCACCTGGGCTCCCCTAGCCTCTGCCCTGGCACTGTTTGGAAAAGAAGCCGGGAGGCCTCCGAGACTTTGCAGACTCGGATCGCGGAGGGGGTGGGGCGCGGCCGAGGCTTCCCCTCGAATCTGCGGCAAGCCTGGCTCCGGGAAAGTTTTTCAAAAGTTCCCAGCAGCGCCTGCCCAGGTCGCCTCCGCCGGGCGAGCAGACAGCGGCAAGCACGCCAGCCTCGCCGCCGCCGCCGCCGCCTCTGCCACTACTGCTGCCAGCAGCGCGCTCTGGGCGGCTCGCTCACTCGCGGGAAGCGGGCCGGGCTCCCGGCGGGCAGGCCCTCCTCCTGGGGCGAAAGCCGCAGCTGACGCAGGCTGCTCGGAAGGCGGAAGCTGCCCGCTCCGACCGCTCAGGCAGCGCCGCGGCGCCTACACCTGGGGCACCGACGGGTGGGCACAGGCGCCCGGCCCGAGGCGTTCGAGGGGGCTCCTGGGGAGATACGGGGCGCCGCGCGTCTCTGAGTAACGGACCCTAGCAAGTTGCTCGCCGCACCCTGCCCCCCTTCCCTCCTGGCCCAAAGCTCTCGAGGACGGGGGTCCGCCCTGAGCCATGGGACGTCTAAGCCGTCCCACGAGTCCCTGAGCCCCCAGCCCTTTCCAAGTTCCTCCCAGTACTCCCCCTCCCCATCAACCAGAGGGAATGGGCGTGTCGCGCTACAACACGCCCCCTCATGAATATTAATAAGCGCGCATGCGCCTGCTCCGCGCGCTGGGTAGAGGTGGCCAGCCCGGGCCGCTGCTCCCAGACGGGCTCTCCGAGTCCCTCGCCGAGAGCCGGGCGGGCACGCGTCATTGTGTTACGTGCGGCCGGCCCGTGAGCTGGGCTCGGTTTTTTTTTTTTTTCCCTTCCCCTCCCTCTCTTCTTTCTAAGCAGCTGATCTGAAAGGGAATAAAAGGCTGCGCATAATCATAATAATAAAAGAAGGGGAGCGCGAGAGAAGGAAAGAAAGCCGGGAGGTGGAAGAGGAGGGGGAGCGCCTCAAAGAAGCGATCAGAATAATAAAAGGAGGCCGGGCCCTTTGCCTTCTGGAACGCGCCGCTCTTGAAAGGGCTTTTGAAAAGTGGTGTTGTTTTCCAGTCGTGCATGCTCCAATCGGCGGAGTATATTAGAGCCGGGACGCGGCGGCCGCAGGGGCAGCGGCGACTGCAGCACCGGCAGCAGCACCGGCCGGAGAACCAGCGCGAGCAGCAGCGGCGGCGGCGTCGTCCCGAGTGCCTGCGGCGCGCGGCGCAGCGATGCGGTCCCCACGGACGCGCGGCCGGCCCGGGCGCCCCCTGAGCCTCCTGCTAGTCCTGCTCTGCGCCCTGCGAGCTAAGGTAGGAGCCCGCCGGGCCTCCCTCCCGGCTCGCCCTCTCCTTTCCCTCGCAGCTCCCTAGACGCCTGCGGTTGAGCGCCTAGAGCGGGCTTGGGAGCCCTCGGGCGCCCGGCTCCCCGGCTGGGTCCTGCGCCCGGGAGGCTCCACCTAGGCTGGGGAAGCCCCGGACCTCCTAAGCCCCCCAGGTGGGGCAAGGGGGCTGCGTTCTCTCCGCTCTTCTCCCCCGGGACAGTCGTCAGATTTCTCCTGCACTCGTGCATTTCATGCCCGGGAAATCACGTTGAGTCTTTGCACTGAGTTTTGCAAAATTATTTTCACTTGGCGTTGAGGGCTCGTCGGGGCGGGCGGGGAGGGAGTCGCTGCTTCCACCCTCGAAGAAAACAACTTTCCCCTGCGCTGACCTCGCTCCCTCCCTCGCCGGCAGGTGTGCGGGGCCTCGGGCCAGTTCGAGTTGGAGATCCTGTCTATGCAGAACGTGAACGGGGAGCTGCAGAACGGGAACTGCTGCGGCGGAGTCCGGAACCCGGGGGACCGCAAGTGCTCCCACGACGAGTGTGACACGTACTTCAAAGTGTGCCTCAAGGAGTACCAGTCCCGCGTCACGGCCGGGGGGCCCTGCAGCTTCGGCTCGGGCTCCACTCCTGTCATCGGGGGCAACACCTTCAATCTCAAGGCCAGTCGTGGCAATGAACGCAACCGCATCGTGCTGCCTTTCAGTTTCGCCTGGCCGGTGAGTGAGCGACGCGGTGAGGGAGGCCCGCCGCGGTCCGCACCCGCGCCTGCCAAGTCCCTCTCTCTCTCTTGCGAGAGGGATTTAAAGGGCCTTGGCTTGAAACTCCGCGCTAACTGGAAAAGTCTTGCGGTGTGGGGTGTTATGCAGCCGAGACTCAAGGGTTAGATCTCAGGCCCCGTCTTCCAGGCTTTTTGCTAAGCGCACAAAAGTGGGAAGCCCACAGGGGTTTGTGGGGGCAGAGCTCCCAGGAAGGCCGGTTTAAACTTGCAATATGGAGGCCCTAGAGTGACCACCCCAACCCGAGCTGGGAGTCATTACAGAAGGTCTTCGCTTAACCAATTAAACCCAATGCGCCGTGGAAGGCAACGCGGCGCAGCTTTGGCCTTCGAACGTAGTACAAGTCGGCACCCTCCCTTTTCTCGTGAGCCGCCTGGAGGGCGGGTGTGTCTTTCCTGGAGGGTGTGGGGGAGCCTGTTTCCCGCTGCTCCCGGGAAGATTGTGGGGCGTGCGGGGACGCGCTCCGGGCTGGATGTAAGGACGCGGGGGCGGCGGTGGGGGGGGGGGGTGTCTCTGGGCCTTGGCTGGAGCTGGGAGCCCGAGAGCCTCCGCCCCCTGCCGGCCCCTTCCTGCCCTCGCCCCCGCGCGGTGTAGCCCTTATGGCCTCACTTCCAGCGGTTCCCGGGCTCTGGAACCAGCTGTGTTTGCAAACTTCCCCGGGAAGGGCGGGGGTGCGCCCTCGTCCGGCGGGCGCCCGGCCCCCGCTCGCCTCCGGGGGCGTGTCAAGGCCTGGAAGGGGCGGCCCGCTAGAGGCGGCTGCTGAGCGTGCAAGTGCGTGGACCCCCGCCCCGGGTGCCGCTCGAGGGCCCGGGCCCGGCTGACCAACCCTGCAACGAGGCCCTTGCAACATCCCAAACTGGGTAGAAGGAAGATGAGTGTGATTGCAGAAGGGGAGGAAAGGGGAAAAGGCTGGTGCCTTCTGCTCCGCTCCTGCTGTCCAGGAGGCGTGGCTCGTCGCCAGGACTGGGGCTTGGCCCAGCCGGTGCTGCGAGGGTGGGCGGTGGGGGGGGGGGGGGGGGGGGGGGGGGGGGGGGGG
>NW_019154090.1:35682202-35953529 GCF_002288905.1 Enhydra lutris kenyoni | reverse complement strand
GGGGGAGGGAAGCTCGGTGCCCCGGGGGAATACTCTCCGCCACGTGCTCTGGTGGGGTGCGCTCTGCTGCCTCCTATCCGCGGGTTGGGGCTGTGATTCCCATCGCCAGGAGGGGAGGGAGGGGGAGAGTGCCTTGGTGCGTGTGTGTGTATGTGTATCTTGGGGTGGCTCTCAAGGCCCGCATTTACTGGAGCTGGCGTTATAAAGTGCCCTCTGCCGTGGGTGAGATAAGACAGTTATCGGAAGCATGCCATTGAAAGGGACTTAGAAAAACCCACTGTATGTAGAGTTCTCAGAGAATGGAGGGCTGTGTCTGTTGTGGGATTGCAATTTTACAAAGAGTGTTTATCTTGTTTGTTAATCCCCTACTAGGGAGAATTTAAAGAGTCTGGCCACTTTTTAATCTGACTGTGCCCAAGTTAACTGTGAATACTGACTGCCCTTGAACTTGTGTTTGGAGTTTAGGGGGGAAGGGGCCTGCAGGTGGTTCCACCCTCCTGAGGATCAGTCCGGAGCCCCTTGCTTTCACAAGACCATAAAAGGAATCTTATTAGTGATGTGGAAAAGCTGCGGGCCTGGCTGAGGCTCACTTTGGAGAGTAGGGTCAGAGGACCGCTTGGATGAGAACAGGGAGACTTGCTCCCTGGACTGGCTCTGGAAAAGTGACCTAGAAGGTGTGTCTGTCCCCATTTGACACTTGGCAGAGTCCTAAATGGGAAATGAACAGAAGCGGTGGGTGGGGCAGGGAGACGATTGATTTGCCAGGGCTCTTCTGTGGTTTCAGGGCCCGCGGGTCACCAAGCATGAAATAGACTCTCGGCTTTTCTAGAATAGGGAGACCACTGGGGCTACACTAAGTGTGGTTCTTTTGAAGTTGGGCCAAATGCATGTATCACTCATAAATGGGTCTCCACCCTGCCCCCCCTTAAAAGGCCTGCTGTGAAACATAAGCCTCACTTCCCAAGAGAAAGTGGCGTTTAGGTGTATTGTTTTAGTTATTTTCCCGAGTGTGGTTAGAGAAACACCACAGTCTGTAACTTTCAAGAATGAGTCCAGGGTGAGTGTTAACCGAAGTGAAAGCACTTAGGTATTGAACTACATAGAGCAGTTTCATTCAGTTTGGCAATTAAATATTAATAAGCATGTCTATTTAAAACTGACTTGAATAAGTAATAACTGAACTTGGTACAGAATTGAAGATGGAAAGACGATATGGGTTTTTTGTTTTGTTTTGGTTTGGTTTTTAAATCAAACCACCTTGGACTTCCAGCCACTTGCATAGCTAACCCTTAGGCAGTCACAATCACCGATCCCCTGGGTCCTCCCCAGTGTGCTGACTATGAAAGGGCTGTGGTCCAGGGTGCAAGGTGGAAGGTCAGTTTAAAAGGTGGTGTAATTCTTGGTTTTTGTTGGGAATTATGACCAACCGTGATCAAACAACTGTTCGTGTTCTAGAGAGAAAGAAGAGGAAATGAGCGGTCACATTTGAAATCTAGTCCACATTCCAGTGTCCACGTGGGGAGCTCTCTGGAGGTGGGTCTGCCCATTGGGTAGTATCTGATTATGTTCCAGTGGCTGTCGGCTGGCCCAGCTCCAGGTTCATGGTTCCCATTGGTGGCTTCTAATCCCCTTACCGGTGCTGTGCTCACAAGGCCTTGACTCGAAGCAACAGGTCTGATTTATGACCCTCCAATCAGGGGGACCCAGTGATAAGAACATACATTATGGAAGGTAATTGAGCTTAACGGGAAGTGATTTGGGAATAACCATTTATAAGTCGTTGAAATGGTTAAGTTGCACGTCCCAAAATTAGTGCTAAATCCCAGTAGTACCTGCTTATTAAAAATCCCATTAGGGCACTTAGCACTACCCAGCCCCCAAAGCATTTTAGGAACTGTAGCACCCCAGTTCGCTGAATTGATGCATTGCAGGCCCCATAGTGAAGTGAATGTAGAGAAACCTGGGGGGCAGCAGTTGCCGTATCTGGTCTCTTCTTGGCCTCCTATCTAAATGGCATTGACAGTGATAAAAGGCTGCTGAGAACAACCGGATTGTTCAGGGAAATCCAGTGAAGTATTTTTCTCGCATAACAGAGGGGTGCCAACTTTGGCCCCCCATCACACTTAAGGCCAGATTGAACAACTGCCAGGGGTTTGGGTAAATCCAATGCCCCCACAAGGTTCATCATAGGATGTAATTGACCTGTCCCTGTCTTCATGCCCTCTGCTGTGTTTCTTGGTTCCTGTGCCTCTTACAGGTGTGGTGTGGATACGTGGAGGGTGGAGGGATGGGGTTCTCGTTGAACTGGCTCCTTTCTACAGCCCATGCAGACAAACGGCACCCAGGATTGTAAGTGCTCAGAGCAAGGGATTTTCCTCATGTGGAGAAAACCTCTTCGGCTCTCAGACACCTGTGTCAAATTAAAGTGATGAAATGACATGTCTGTATTGGAAAACCAGGCTTGGGGGTGGGGGCAGGGGAAGTGGGCCTGTGCTCACTTTGTGCGAAGTGTCTGCAGAATGGCTCTTCCCCAAATGAAATTCCCATTCAGGGTACTTGGTTTCTAATTCTTTTTTTTTCTCTTCCAGGTGTAAAGTGCTCTGTGTTTTCTTCCTTCTTATTGTCTTGTTTCTTAGCAACTTATTCAAACCTCCAGTACTTCTGTGCATTTGTGACCCACCAATTGCACACCTATAATTCTACAGGGACTTCACACAAGTGTAGAGAGCAGTGAAGCTTTTGGCATACAGGCATCTGGGGTGTGGAGGAGCGACAGCAGCCTCTTTCAGCCTTGTCACTCCCCTGGAAACCAGCAATCTGAATACTGCCTAAAATCTTTATAGCAAAGAGGGGCAAGGGACGCTTTGGGTAGAAGGTGTGTGGGATGTTTAGCATGGAAGAAAAAAAATGTTACTCATGAAGAAATGCCAAGGCAACAAGGAGCCAGCCTTCATGTTCCTGATTGGGAAACAGGGATGCAAACGGAGGCCACGACTGGCTTCCCAGCAGCCACCAGCCCATCGCAAAGGGCCAGCACTTGGTTCCAATGTCCGGCTTTCCAGATTATGCATTCGTGCATTGTAACTGATCTCTGGATGTGCCTGTAGTTAGCACGGTCATCCATAAAGGCAAATATTCCAGAGCATTCCCCCTTGATAAACTTCTCTAAGTGTGTTCCTTCTGAGAGAAGGGACACTTGGCTCCAGCTTTGAAATACACTTTAAAAATCAGAACGAAATACATTTGACCTACTTTACGACTTTAGGAAGATGCGTTAGGATGCATGGGTAGTGAGGATTCTTGCGTTTTCTAGAATGGTGGCAGAGGCAGGACAGGGTTCTGCAAAGTGCCCCACCTTTAACTTGGTTTGTGGTGCTGAGTGGCTGCTTTGGGATCTCCTCGCTGGTTTCCAACCACGGAGGGGACTGCCCTGCCCTGCGGCCCTAGTTTTCACGGTGGTGCCGTGACATTTGTCACTGGGGCAGGGCAGTGTCTGTGCAGGGAAGAAGTTCTGCAGCTTGGCTCCCAGTGGTGAGAAATGGTACATAAATAGTCAAACACTCCGAGTCCTCTACCAGCTCAGCCCAGTTTTTATGCACTTTTGGTAAATAAGTAGAAAGGCTTCTTGTTCAGGCCTGCTCTGTGTGAACCGGACGGTTGTGCTTGGCTGGCTTCTCGGTATTCTATCTATTAACCTCACCACCCTTTTGTAACTGGTGCATTTAATTATCAGTGGGATGCTTTTCAAACAGGTAAGGGTAATGATGGGAAAGGGGGTGGGGGCATCTCGTGGAGAGCCTCCAATCTGGATATGAGCTGTGGGGCCCCCTTGGGGAGGCTTTGAGGTGGGCTTTCATGAGAAAATCGCCCTTTGTAACCAGATCGGACTCTATTGAAATGTCAAGTCCCCCAGACTAAATTGCTGTCTCCGGCTGAAGTGTCCTGAGCCTGGCCACTGTGGGGCAGTTGTCCTTTCTTCAAGCCTCCCCTTGCCGCAGCCGTGGGACCCGGTGAATTGTGCGGGCGGGCAGGCGAGCGAGTGTGCGCCCACCCATGCGATCGCCCAAGCCTTTATTTCATACATCTGTGACCGGAATATTTTATACCGTGGCCACCCAGACGCAGGCAGGACAATAGCGTGGCCGAATTGACTGAAACGAGGATTACAGAGAATAATGCAGCCTCTCCAAAAATACTGCTAATACAGGGCCCGCGACAGGAAGCGCCAGTTGAGTCAGCAGAGCGCAGGGCCCCTGACCAGCCTGGGGCCAGGCCGGCCGCCTCGCACAAAGGTCCCCCCCCCCGCCCCCCCCCCCCGGGCACGGCGGGCTCTCCCGGAGCGTGGGCTCCTCGGCTGCCGCACGCGTGCCGTTTGGATGGCGGTTTGTTTGTGTCCATCAGCTTGGCAGGAATGGCAGCAGCCTCTTCTTGGGGCTTGGTTTGGCCGCCACTGTTGCCAGGAAAAGGAAGTTCCCAGCTGCCAACACAATTACCTTTGTTTCTTACATCCCCCTTCTTAATGTGGCAATTAAGTGCTTACCACTCTGCCCGGTGCCAAGGTAACCGCCGCCTGCCCGCCTGCGGCCACGCAGTCCCAGGGACGCCTGGGGATGCCTGCGGAGCCGGAGGCCAGGGCCCTCCTCTAGGTAAACGGCCATGGCGGTCCTCCCCTAAGTCGTCCTGAGAGCTGGCCGTGCCTCTTTCCTGCTGCACCAGCTTGCAGACCGGCTCTAGGGCCCGATTGCCCTGGGCCTGGAGGTGTGGGACCGGGGAGGCGCAAACCCACATGCAGGCTCTCTTTGCTGCCCCCTCCTTCCTACTTTGCCCCCAGGCTGTTGCTCTGGGGAGACTTAAGAAAAAAGAGGAAAGCAAGGGGCCTCTCCTAGTCTTACTGTGGTAGTGGGAAACCAAGAAAAAAACCAGGTATTCTCTATTTGTGTCTTGTGGGGTGATATTTTTGTATGAACTGGTTAAGTTGGACACCTGCCCATCATCTGGCCTGGCACCCCCTTTCCAAGCCCTTGGGGGAGCCGCCCAGGGGCTTGGCCTCTGCTGGGGTCAGATTTGCAGTGACCAATTGGGGATGACATGATCCTAGAAGATTGCATCTGATTTTTCGGCTTGGTACTGGCCCAGTAGGATGGCATAAAGTGCGTGGTCTGACTCTCCCTAGTAGGGATGCATATTCTGGGATGTACAGAGGTCAAGCATGGGCCTGGGAAAAATTAAAGTTCCTAGCAGCTAATAATCATTACCAAATTATCTTGATTGTTGATCTATAGTGTGGGGATGGAGTGGGAGGTAAGAGAGCTTCCTAATAGGGGCTTTGGAGGGAATCCTTTCTTCTGAAGGCTGGGTGGGAGGACTCCTCCAGCCCCGGGAAGTGAGGCCCAGAACCAGAAGCCCTTCTCAGAAACCAGGGAGAGAGACGGTCCAGGGCGTCTTACTTATTATTTTTTTGGCAAAGCTGGAGCCCCCAGCCCTCACCCCCTTGTCTACCTCTGAGAAAGCCATTCACAGGAGACCATGACACTTGGAGTCCCGAGCTCTGTGCTGCTCTGTGTCCCTCTTTTTCCTTAAGGTTGGGCAGTGTTGGTCAGTGCCTTCAGAGGTCTTCCCAGCTCAGGTGAGGAGTCTGATACACAGCTTGGTCTTTCAAGCTCTTGTGCAAGGACCTGGGCCGGGGGGTGGGGGAGAATGTCTCCTCCTCTGAGCGTGAAGCCCAGTCCTGGCACACCTTCCCCTTCTGTGGGGATCGTGGCTATGACACGTTGAGAGCTTGTGCAAGTCTGTCAGGACTACGGGTATCAATGCATTTAATCAGAGGATTAATTACAACAATACGTGGAAGTAGAGAACGTGGGTCTCGACGTGGCCAGCGATCCAAGGGCTTAATGATACAGAATCAGCCCCACATCTGGCCTCATTTGGACTTGGCTCTTGCCTCCATTCAGGAGAGGAATGTAATTTCTTGCTGCTCTCAGGGAAGAGTCCTGTAATTTGTAGTAAGTCCCAGGAAACTTAGGGGCTGTAAATAAGGTGTAACTTTTACTAATAAAATGTTAACGACGACGACAATGAATTTGGACCCAGGGCCACCAAACAGGAGAGGGCTGGGTATGTGCCCCGGCTTGCCTGGTTTTGCTTGCTTTTCTGAGCGTTTTCCCACAGTTATCAGTGAACGAAATGGAATCCTATTCTGCTTTGAGTATGAAACATATTTCGGCTGAATTCCAAGGCAGGGTCTATCACAAGATATTTTTATATTCGGAGACAACATGCTGTGTCTCTCTGTGAGCAGTAAGCTTGCCTAGAGTTATGAATGAAGCTTCCTTTTTTTTTTTTTTTCCCCTTTTGCTCCTTTTTTTGCCTCCCCTTGTAGGTGCCTTCTGTTGGTGACCGTGTTTCTGGCGGTGGGTATTATTTGAGTGAAGTGCTCAATGTGCTATTTCCGATGCATTGGTATCTGACGGTGACAAGAGGGACATGGGGGAGGAAGGGCTCCTGTGCCTTTTCTCCCCACCCCACTCTGATATAGTCCTCCAGCGCCAAGATAGCAGGTTTATTTAAACCCTGGTGTTCTGTGAGACTGACCTCATTCTAAATTACAAACGAAGATTGGAGTAAAAGCGGGAATTTGCTAATGGCTTGGATTTGGGGTGGGGGGTGGAATTCTGAGATAAGCCTGGAAGATAAAAGGTGCCTTCAGTATAATAGCTGGCATCCTGCCAGTGTCCAGGGAATTTGTTTAGTTGCTGGACTCTGATTATGCCTGGAATGTTAGATCTTATTGACAGATAAGTCCATCAATAGCTATAACCCATGGGTGTGTGGTTATTTCTCCCTTTTGTACTTTTGTCCCCAGAGTCTGTCCCCCAAGGACCCCGAGTTAGGTCGCCGCCTTTGTCTTAGTCTCTTTGCACTTACCCCCCCCCACCCCAGCTTCCTAGAGTCACCTGATACTTGTGGGAGCCGAGATGGTCTCGCACAGACAGGGCTTTCAAAGGGGTTCTGAAAAGGAAAAGGGGGCCTCCCTAGGGACTGCCCCACCAGAGTCCAAAGTGTAACCTTAGCAATACCCGGCCCCTCACTGAATTACCTCCCCCCCCCCCCCCCCCCCCCCCCCCCCACAAATACCTGGTTATGTTGGCTTAGAAAAAATGTGTGTGTGTGTGTGTGTGTGTGTGTGTGTGTGTGTTTCTGTTTCTGTTTCCTCATGCACTAGAGTTAGGGGCCTGGAAAGTTTTGGGAAACTGTAGAGGGTTCACCTATAGGGAGGTGGTATCTCCTGATCATGACTTTGGGTTGCTTGCATAAGATGACGATGACCAACCGCAGTGGGCCCCTGCCCAGCAGAAGGAGTCAGCCTGGGGGTGGGTGCCAGGGAGGGGAGTGACCTCAGTTCCACCGAAAACAGAGTTTTCATTTTGGCTTCACGGTTTTGTTTGATGAGGTGTGCGGGGGAGGTCGAGCAAGTAGGACATTTGGGAGCCGACCCCTATTCCTGACTACTAAGCTGCTGTTGTTCTGTGTTGCAGAGGTCCTATACTTTGCTTGTGGAGGCGTGGGATTCCAGTAACGACACTCTACGTAAGTATCCCAGCAGTGGGCTCTTCTCCGGGTGTGCCTTTCTGGAAGCACTGTTCTTGGAGTATGGTAGTGTCAGAGCTGGATCTGTCTGCTGGGTGCTTCCGAGGATGGACCACTCACTGCTGTCTGCGTCCACCCCGCCCCCACCCCCCATACCCCCAATCCCCACCTCCAGGGCGAACTGCTCAGAGGACTCCTTTCCACAACCTCCCCTAGAAGGTCCGCCTGGAATATTAAGTGGCCAGGACGGAGTCCCAGTTAACTGAGTCCCTGATTATGGGACCTAGATTATCTTCGGGATAGAGATCTTAATGGTTTTACAACTTTAAAACCTTGTAGACTGAGAAAGGATCAAAGTAGTGACTTTTTAAAAGTCCATTTAAACTTTAAGTGAGTGTTTAATCTCTCATCAGAAAGATGAAGCCCACAAAGGTGGTGCTGGGCTCTGACTCTTACTAAAGACTGACCTTGAATTTCACTTGGTGGGCAGGTGAGCCTCTAGCCGGTCTGCCGGGGGTTTCTTTCCCACACTGCGCATGACCGCCCTTTCATTGAAGTGGAGTCCCAGAGCCTCACAGGCTCCACGGCTGCCTTGCTCCCCCCTTGTGAAAGAGGGCAAGGGGTTCAGGGCGGGTTGCTTTTCAGAGCTGCAAGGGGTGGCTTTTGGTGGGGAGGGCACAGAGGGTGTGTCTGGCAGCGGCAGCTGCCTGGCTTACAGGGGGTAGTCTTTGCTCCTTAACTGTGACTCGAAGGTGCTTTCCCTCCCACGCCGAAAAGGCGCGCTTCCCTTTTGCCAGCAGGATCTGGACAGCTGTCCTGGGAAAACTTGATTCATACTGAAATCCCTTAGTCTGCGTAGGAGGAAGGGTTGATCCAACTCTTTGTCTTTGCCCTCCTTCTCTGAAGGTCTCCTCCCCTTTGTTTCTCTACCTCACTGACCCTTTCTTTGTTTTTGCTGTTGATAACATTTCCCCTCGTTTTCTCAGCATGCCTTTTTTTTTTTTTTTTTTTTTTTTTTTTTTTTTTTTGGCGGGTGCCCAGAGTGGGCCCAGTGAGGGCTTGGTACTTGTGAGGCAGGCTGCTTTGGGCTGTGTCTGGCTTGTCACCCCCCCACTACCCCTCCCCCCAACCGCCCTGGGGCCATGGAATTATTGCTGAGCCCCAGCGTGCCTGAGGCTCCAGGCCATTTGGGTCACTCCTCCTGCTTTGACATCTGAAGCCCACATCTGTGGACTTCCTCTCTGAGGGGCACCCCTGTCCCACTGTGGTGTGGTGGGAGGGGAAGGGGGTAACCAGCTGCGGTTGGTGGCCGATGCCAGTCAGGGTCCCAGACACGTGTGTGTTCTCTCCACCCTCCCCTGCCACAAACATTGGAGACGGTGTGAGCCTGGTGTCGCTGTGACCTGGTTACAATGGTAACTAAGCATTGGGAAGATGGGGGCTGGGGAGGGGGGAGAGAGATGCTTCAGATATTCTGGTGCAGACGTGCTCTTCTTCCCTTCCCGCTGAGATGTTAAAACAGTCTTGTGGAGTGAACAACCTTGGGTTGGATCCTGGCTCGTGGCAAGAGCTGGCTCAGGATACCTGTTAGGGTGTGCAGGACCCCTAGCCTCTGCAGGGCCCTTCCTGGGTCTTCCCTCACCCCACAGGTCAGGTAGCTAGCTGTGCCCCAGGGAAGCTGGTGCCCCTCCAGAGCTGCCCACGGCTGCTGCACTTCAGGGTAGCTCTGTTTAGGGGTTCTGGGGCATCTCTTCACTGGGGAGGCGGTCACCAGGTCACAGGAGGGACACAAGAAAGAGTTGGGGTAGAGAGAAGGAACTTTCAGACCTCTACTCTTGAAGAAAGGAATTGCCCCAAACCCCTGGAATGCCTTTGCAGGTCCTTGAAGCTCTCTTTGGGAACCCCAAAGAAGAGGGAGCGGTTTATCTACTGGCTTAGTCAGCCTCTCTTTTTACAGTGCTTCCAAAGGATCTTGAATTCACGTTCAAAACCATATTTGGCATCTTCTCTCTCCAAATTAGATCCTGCCTAGGGCCCTTCATGGATGACTGGCACCAGCATTTCAACACCTAGTACCATGAGCCAGAAAGCTGGAAGACACCCTGTTGTACCTCCCTTTCTCTGAGCATCCATGTCAGATCTACCTCCAGGTTCTGAACAATCTTCCCTCCAGGGCCTCACGGGAGTCCTGCCACCTCCCACCATGTCCCCTACCACTATGCTGGTCCAAGTCACCATCTACTGATGCCCGAACTCCTATGGTTGTGGCTGAATTCAGTGCCTTCATATCTGCTCTGGCCCACCTCCACTGCTTTCTCCATCCTTTTGCCATCCTGGTCTTTCCAGGGCATTTTCCTTTTTTAATGTAAATATGATTGACCTACAGTATCCTCTATTTGTTTCTGGTGTACACCTGGATTCAATTTGATGATCAACTTCCCTAAGAGAGCCACTTGGCAGCTTCCCGTTGCTCTCGGGACAGCTCTTTGTGTGGCCCTAAAGACCTTGCACAGCCACCCTTTTTCCTCACTAGCTCCATCCTACGTGCCACATTGACCTCTACCATATCCAGATTCTGGTCCTATCCCACCAGTCCCTGTTCTGTCCTCAGATGCGTCCTCCTATTCTGTCCTGCCGCAGGGCCCTTGCACATGCTGTTTGCTCTGCCTGGAATGTTTTCTTATTACTTTTTACCCTCTGTCCCTCCCGTGGGACTGTATTCCATGAAGATAAAGGCCAAGGTTGTGGAGCAACCCAGTTGGAGTTGGCTGCTCTTTGGGGGCCAAGTTGCCAAAATCCTGGCTTTGGATTAGAGGTCGAGCCCTGAGTTTTAGGATGGAGAATTTCTTCTCACGTGGGCTTTGCAGAGAGGGGCTGGCCCAGGTGAAGCCCAGGTGCTGTTCGTGTGTTAGAGTATGTCTAAGGCTGGCCTCCTGGCCTTTGTTCTCTGAGATCACTTCTCTTCTGTTTCAGAGTTGCAGTAGATAAGGGTACAGATTTTTCAGTCCCCCCAGTGCAAATGGTGTCAGTTTGTGGGACGGCTCAGGAGATGTGTCAACACAAATAAGCTTCCTCAGACCAGGTTTTCCTCGACAATGCTCCTGTCCTAGGTTTGTGGGTCGGTGCAGCCCCCAGGGTTGTGCTCTGACTCGCCTCATTACCTCCGCCTTGGCATGCAAGGCTGTGGTGTGGGGGCCTTTATGCTCCATCTTCACACAGCTGAAGATCACAGGAGGGTCTGCTAACCTCCTTTTCCAGTCATCAAGCTGGACTCCCAAGTGAACTACCCCCTCCCCCCCCCCCCCAGCCCGGATATACCCCTATGCCCCCAGCTGACAGGAAGTACGATTCAGGTGGCAGCAGCTTGGAAGAACAGGCAGCAGACATGATCTCTGTGACCCAAATGCCAGAGAGCACGTCCCACACCCTCGACTCCCTGCCTCTGGGCTGCTGGGAGAAACCTGCCACACAGCTGCGAAGTTAGTTCTACAGACTTGTTAGCCACATGGAGGCTTCCAGAACGATCATTTTCATGTTTCCTAGACCTAGGCGGAAAGCCTACTGAACTATAGTGAACGACCTGTCGGCCTGCGCCTTGAGGATTCCCTGGACTCGGGTCTGGGTTGTTTGTGACCTGCCCCAGAGATGCTGGAGGCCTGTGAGCCATGTGTTTAATAACTGCTTTATTAAGGTCTCGTAATCACATGGTAATAGCTCGCTACACTTCTTAATTGAATCAGCAGAGCAAACATACAGTTAATGGAGGGACATTTTTGTCATTCTTTGGCCTGTGTTTATTTGTAAAACTTACTTAGGAAAGCGTTATCTGCGAGTGGTTCTGTGCGCGCTGGGGTGTAAGTCTGCAGGTATGTGGGCTTGTTCAAGGCTTGTCCTGCCCACACGACAGTTAAAGCCAGAGGGTGAATGCCGGGGCGAAGCTGGGAGTCGTGTGGACGGAGCCCCTCAGGAGCTCCTCCTCCCCTGGTCACCTGTTGGCTTTGCATGACCTTGTAAATGAGCGCAGGCCCTGGGCCTAGAAAAACAGGGGTGTGGGTGGGTAAGAACCACAGACATTGTGAGTAGGTCCTAGTACGGGCTCTCCGAAGTGGCCTCGCCCCTGACAGGGCGGGAAAGGGTTGCTGCTGGCAGGCTTAAGAAAGCAAACCCCAGATCAGGCTGCGGTCCTGACTTCGTGCCTCGCTTCCTATTCACATCCCTCCCCTGGACTCCTGGCACTGGGCATCTGTGTTTGTACCTGGCTCTTCTCTCAGACTAGATGACAAGTGACCTCAGGGCAGGACCACTGCCTACTCCTTGGGAGAGCTGGCTGCCCGAGCTCTGGGTGTGTTCATTCTCAATAGGCACCTTTGAAGGAGCATGACTTAGCTCGGAAGAACCCCCGAGCTCCCTGTCTCTAAACTGGGGTGCGTTACTTTCCTTCCTCTGCCCTCTGGGCAAAGACGAAAGGTGAGACGTATCAAGTCTGTGGCACAAGGGCCAGCTGACAATAGCAAAGTTTATCATTCTTCCTAAAAACTACCCCTTGGCTTCCAGTGAAGAGTTGGGAAGGTAGATCAAGTCTTTCTAAAGCAAGACCCAAGACTCTGAAGCCAGAAGAGCAGGCTTGCTCACCTTTACCTGGAACCAAGTGCTTTCTATAATATGTAAAGGGCTTTTGCAAATGGCCAACGATGCAATAGAACACTTGGCAAAGGAGAGAAACCGGTCACAGTTCACAGGAACAGCTACAGATGGCTTTGTAACCACGTGGAAGGGTGCTCACCATCCCTTAATTAAATGCTAATTAAAGTAAGAGCTGCTGCTTTCCCTATCAGGCAGAGATCAAAAAGTTGGATAACCTGTGCAGTGTTGGCATCGCCATCAGGAAGCCCAGTTTCCTGTTCAGGTGGAAAGACAGGCCGGCGGGGCTTCTCTCACAGTAGTTCGAGACTGGCTGGGGATGGACGTGGGTCGGGTGCGCTTCCGTTTCTAGAAGGTCTCTTACTGCTAGAACCATGCACGCGGGCACATGGTTTCGGGGATGTTCAGTGTGGCTCTGCTGAATTGTAAAAGGTCAAAATAAGTATTGCAACTAGGTAAACGTGTTTTGCCATATTCTGGGACGGGGAAATACTACACACCCGTTAAAAAGGATAAATAGATGTAAAAAGGTGGTTGCCTCTGGGGAGGGGGCCAGCCCTTGCACTTGTGTGCCCTTTATTTATTTATTTTTGTCTGCCCTTTTGTACTGTTTGCATTTTGCATGGTGTGCATTTGTGTCCGTTATTAAAAAGAGGCAAAATGGTCAGGGGAGAAGGCTTTGATGTGAATGTTAACATAATCAATGCTTTTTGATTTTTATTAATTGTTTTGCTTCCAGAGCCTGACAGCATTATTGAAAAGGCTTCGCACTCGGGCATGATAAACCCCAGCAGGCAGTGGCAGACGCTGAAGCAGAACACGGGGGTTGCCCACTTTGAGTATCAGATCCGCGTCACCTGTGACGACTATTACTACGGCTTTGGCTGCAATAAGTTTTGCCGACCCCGAGATGACTTCTTTGGACACTATGCCTGCGACCAGAATGGCAACAAAACGTGCATGGAGGGCTGGATGGGCCCGGAATGTAACAGAGGTGTGTGGGTCTGTGCTGGGTGGGTTATAATCACTGCTGAGTGGCTGTCGCCATTGGGGTCACGTTCTTTCCCCATCTAGTCAAGTGGCTGTCTCCGGTTGGGGGTTGGGGGGAGTGTTTGGGCTGTTTTCTAGGCCTGAGGGCCAAAGATGCTGTTGGTGCCCCCTCCACACACACACACCACTCCCACCCACCATGTTAGCTGCTAACAGCTCACAGCTGTTCCTTCTCTAGAGCATTGGCCTTGGCCAAACAGCCACTCCATGCCCCTTCCCTCCAGCTTACAGTGTGTGAATGACTGGATGGGGGTACAGAGGCCAGTGCCCCCCCCCCCCGCCCACTCCGTGCTGCAGTTCACACTCCAGGGGTTCCCCTGGGATTAGGCTGAAGCCAGACTCCAGCTGAGACCCTTGCTCAGCTCTTTCCCCTGCCCCATCTGCTGCCTTCAGCTCCCTTCTGTACCCAGATCCCTGTCTCAGGCTCTGCTTCTAAGAAACCTGACTCAAAACAGATGCCAAATGGGACAGGGTTAGCTCCATGCCCCAACTCCTTGATCTTGTAGGAAATGATGACCCCTGAGCTCAGGGTGGCCTCCTGGCAAGGCTTCACGGGGCATTGAGGGGGCAGGGGAGAGTGGTGAACCTGAGCTTTCTGACCCATCACAGCCATGTAAGCTCGAGGATGTGCTTTCGGCTGTCCCAGCCCTTCCTGGATTCAGGGAGTTAACTGCATAGTCACAGATGCTCACAGCATCATCTGTGGTTTGTACCTTTACGAAGCTTCTAATTCATAGCAAATGGGTAATTTTAGTTGACCAGAGTAGGCCCTCACGAACATGACTGCACTCTGCTTATTTCACTAATTTGGTAAATTCTTTCAGGATGTACTCAAATAAAAAGGGACTTTTTGAATTGTGACCGAAGGGCAGGACAAAGAGGAATTTGCAGGTCTCCTGAGCTTTTCTTAAATCACTAGAGTTCTAAAAGGATGGCATTTCTGGGATCCAAATGAAAGAATTGGCAAATGTACTTAAAGTAGTTGGTGTTCTAAAAATCAGTAACAACTACTTAAAAACCATGTTTCGTATTTTTTTTACCATGTGTTTAAATTTGTTTTTATAACTATCGCAGAATTGCTTTGCAAGGATACTTTGCAAAAGTACCACCCGATCTGGCCTCCAGATTAGCGTGCCAAATGAAGCCAGCCCGGTTGGCTTTGTTAGTCCCATGGGATTTTTGAGCCATCAGGCGTTTTAGGGGGTGGGGGCTTAAGGAGGTTGGGACTCCTCTGAATGTGCCCTCGTGGGACAGAGTGGTTGAGATGAGGAAGGATCACGGCTCCCGTTCTTTTGGAGAGGGTGGGAATTGACCGGGAGCAGGGTAGCTATTGTTGAGAGAGACTGGATGAGGACCCCTCCCACCCAACCCCCACTCCCATCGACTTGCTTACATTTTGTCCCTGAGTAGTATCATGTTTTGAAGATCTGCTAGCATGGCCTTGAAGTTTAAAGCTGGATTTGCTGTTTGGGCACCTCCCATCTTCCTCTCCTTACAGTGGGCTTGACATGAGATCTCTTAGAGTTGTGGATTTTGTAGGCTTAATGTACTAGGCCACTCTCGATGGTGGTGCAAGAAACCGTGTGCTTGACTCATCTTTGTGTTTGTTTTTTTTGTTGTTTTGTTTGTTTTTTTACAGCTATTTGCCGACAGGGCTGTAGTCCCAAGCATGGGTCTTGCAAACTCCCAGGTGACTGCAGGTAAATGACTAAACTTTTTTAAAGAAATTAATCTTTTAGTGCCAGAGGGGGACTGAATTTATTGCGAATACGCCTCTTTTTCTTAGGAGGACAAGAAAGCTTTAAAAAAAAAAAAAACAACAACCAAATAGGCACATCTGAAGCTTATTAAATTATACCAGCTGTCTGGTGGAATGTGCACACTTCTCTCTTGGAAAGAAAAAAAAAAAACCTCTTTTGGGCATAGTCAGTGACTTCATGTATTAACCGTTCTGTAAATTGATAACACGTTTTTATAATCTTCCTCTTAAAGTGCTAATGGATGAGATGGAGGGATGTGGGCTTCTTGGAGTCCGTCTCCTCCCCCAGCCTGGTTTCCCATCTCCCAGCCCTCCCCCACTTTTCCCATCACTAGGGGACAGCGGAGCATTCTTTAGAATGGGATTAGTACAATCTCCTGGCCCCTTTGCAGGCGGGAGCCAGGCCGGTGCTGAGAGGTTAATGGCTGCGCTGGAATCTTGTCAGTTGAGCCTGATGAATGTAGACTTTTGCTGCTGGCCTTTGAAGTCTGTTCTTTTATGGTCCCGGACAATGCAGAAGCCAAACCGAGACCCACCCCGACTGCTTCGTGATTACGGTTTTTGGAACCTTCTTGAAATGTACATGATGCCAATTTGGGAAGAGGCTTGTGTCAGGAAATGGTGTTGGTGGCTGTGGCATTTTCACCCAGTCTCACACTTCACTCTCGCTCCTCCCAGAGCTGAAGGATTGGCAGATTGAGGGGGATCCTTGGGGCCTATCACTTTTGCTGTAGAAGCCCCCCTGGTCTGACCCAAGGGAGGCCTATGAAACCGTCTAAACCAGTGTTATCTCAAACTCCCATTTCCTGGTGCTGTTAAGATGCAGAGCCTGATCCCAGGGGTCTGGGTGGGCCCGAGTCTCTGCCTTTCTGTCAAGGGTCCCCCCCACCACCCTGTGACACCACTCTTGCTGGTGGGACCATACTTTGGGAATTGCTGCCCCAAACTTCAGTGCCCATGTCAGTAATTTCCCAAATTAACAGAGGAAGTATTGAAATGCTGATTCCTGGGTGCCACCTCACACCCACTGAATCCCGGGCCAGGGTTTGGCCCAGGAATCTGTATCTTGGCGAGCCCCCCCCCCAAAAGGATCATGCTGCTCAGTGTATGTGGTGGACTGCAGCTTTAGGAAGAATTCTCGGCGGGTGTGGAGGGGGGGTTCTCTGTGGCAGCTCTCCTACCGCATCTGTTGCTCTCCTATGCAGCCAGGGGAGGGGAAGGGGGGCACTGAGCTCAGAGGCCTGACTGAAGTGAGAACTAAGGCAGCTGGAAGTAAAATGAAACCAGGTTGATCTGGAATTGTGTCTTCCTGCAATTCAGAGAGAAGCTTATTTTCTGGAAGGCTGGGGTTGGGAGAGGGACATTCTCATCCTCAGCCCCATTGGTGGAAGCGGAGCGTGTATTTGACAGCACTGCTGTCAAAAGTTCGAGCAGGAATCCACCTGCCTTCACCCTCCTTAATTAAGGATGTTCTAGAGAAAGTCAGGTCAGCAGCACTATTAGCCTCTCTGGGCCTGTTCCGCGCTCAGATGATTATCAGTGGAGGCCGACTGCAATTCTGCTACTGTCATCAGAATGGGCACGCCACTGCGCAGGGGAGGGCACTCCCAGCCGGAACAACAGGCTTTGTTTCCAGAATTTAGCCCTTTCTCTTTCGAAGTCTCCCCTCCCACTCCCTGCCCAGACACGCACTGGTGCCCTTATTTACTTAAGGTGCGATTTTCCCACACATCATTTGCATAGTCTCCCAGCCCATCTTGTTCTGCCTACCTTGAAAGAAAATCAAAACAGAACCTTCTAGCTGAGGAAGTTCAGGTTGTGTCCTGCTCCCAAAATAGTTGAATGGCGAGTTACCTGTAAGCTGTCTTACAGATTATATATTACAGAGGAGGTGTTTTTTTTTTTTTTTCTTCCCTATCCCCACATGAGAAAACTTCTTTGGTTTTGCCGTTCCCAAGTAGACTTAGATTCCTTCTCCTGGGTGCACATGCTTGCTTTATTGCAGGCCTGCCAATAATATCAGACTTAATGATGAATCATCGTAGGAGGAAAGTCACTTCAAATTCTCATGAGAACCTTAATCATATATTATTAAGCTGGGATAACTTTGTGGATGCCTCTTTTAGGGTCAGTATTTTTATTTGTTTTCTTTTGAAGTCCTCCATGGCCTCTTGTGGTTTCTTCTTTATGCTTGGGGATCCAGCTCTCATTAATGAGGAGGTGAGGTTGGGTCCTCAGCTGCCTCTTCTTGCTTTTATTAGGCAAATTGAAGAGGTGTAGCCATCCATAATTTGGAAGGGAGTAAGAGAAGACAGTAAGAATCCTGCTATTTCCAAATCAGCTCCCTCTTAATATCTTTCAAGCTAAGCTAATCAATCTTTTATTGAATGAAACCCCTCCTCCCACTAATTTGAGTGTCCCACTGTTTAAAAAAAATTCTGCGGGATTTATTTTTTTTTTCTTACTGCTCTGAATGATCACAGTCATTCAGACTGCCATTCCGTTTTACATAAAGCTGAACCCTCCATCTGATTAAGTTTAAACCACGCATTCTGGTGGTTCTTTGAGTTGGGTGTGGATGGCTTGTTTGTGGAAGTTAGGAAGTGGTTAGTCAGTGTTCTCAAGGGTTAAGTTGACTCTTGGCCGTGGGTGATTAGCTATTAGTGGGATCCCTATAATTTTCCCATGATAAGGATTAGCTAGCCTGCCTCTGGCTCTCTGGAAACGGAAAGCCTTCCCTTCTTGAGGGTGCCTGTTTTGCAGAGTTATTGCTGAGTGGCTCGGGGTGGGGGAGGGTGCTGGTAGTTCTTATTGTGGCTTTTCCCAGGTCGTGTTCTAGAAGTGCTCTGCCCATCCCTGTTCCACGCTCACCCCCGCCGGCACCGGGCTTTCTCCTGTTTGTCAAAGCTTGTGTTTTGAGAGGGTGGTTAAAGTTTCCGAGGGCTTGAAACTTGAGGGGGGAGGGTGGCTGCTGAGACCCTGCCCTCTCCCCCACCTCAGGTGAACGTTTATGTTTGTGTTTTTGTTTGGGGATCAAAGGCACCATTTGGCCTCCAAAGAGTCCGATTAATGAGGCGCTTATAAAGGAAACTTGACTCTGTTCCTCAATACTAGATAAACTGGGTTGACTTTTTTTTCCCCTAAAGTGAGAAATAAGTATGAAATGAATTAGTGTAAGCAGCCCCGGTAGTGGGTCATAAATTATCTATGGGATTGGTTCCAAGTGCTGTGGCTTCCCTCACTCTCCTGTGGGTTCTGAGACCTGTGCTGCCTCTTTGCCAGAGAAGGGTGCGCATCCCCCCTACCCTCCCCCTTTGATTTCCTAAAGCCTCAGGAGGCGGCTTCCTGCCGCCCTGGGTGTCTTGTTGCATTTTTGCGCACTGGGGTCGTGACTTGCTGTTTAGACAAAGAGCTGGGGCTGCTGTGGAAACACTCCTGACGGGCCGCCTTTGCGAAGACTTTCACATGGCTCTCGTCACCCCAGAGTCCTTCCGTGGCCTCCGTAGCTGACCGGGTGAACTGATTTATTCCACGCCCCCACCCTCGCCCAGCCCTGTGAGCCTGAGAAGAGAGTGGCTTTGTGAGGGCAGCCCCCGCCCGCTTCTCCCCAGACAGCCCTGCTTTTGTCACGAGTCGCCTGGGAGGGGATCTCAGCCCAACCACCAAAAATGTTTGTTTAGACAGAGCCCCCACACAAACCAAGCAAGTCTGACTGTCCTATCACCAAAAAAAAAAAAAAAAAAAGAAAGAAAGAAAGAAGACTGGAAACACCTGGACTTCTTATTCTTAGCCTTGCATTTAAATGGCGCAGATCTCCCTGAATGTTCTAAGGACTAAAGTGGGGCATGTGTGCGCTGTCTGTCCCCAGGTGCCAGTATGGCTGGCAAGGCCTGTACTGTGACAAGTGCATCCCACACCCTGGCTGCGTCCATGGCACCTGTAACGAGCCCTGGCAGTGTCTCTGTGAGACCAACTGGGGTGGCCAGCTCTGCGACAAAGGTACACTCCCAGGGGACTGGACCGGGGCGGGGGGGGGGGGGGGAGAGGGGGGGGGCCACAGTTGAACTGAAGGGGTGGGGCAGCTGTACTCGGGATTTTACTTTGATTTATTTTTATTTGTAGGGGCTTTTCATTCTGAATCTGTTAGAATTTGCCTTTAACGCCGTGGTTTGGGATTTTTTTTTTTTCTGGTTTTATTTTTCAAAGAGGCTGGTGGGGGTGGGGTGGGGGGAGCCCTAGAAACAGGGCCGCTTGGCAGCCTGTACGGCCCGCTCTGAGCTGCTGACCTCCCCGGGTCTCTGGCAGATCTCAACTACTGCGGGACCCGCCAGCCCTGTCTCAACGGGGGAACCTGCAGCAACACGGGTCCTGACAAGTACCAGTGTTCGTGCCCTGAGGGCTATTCAGGATCCAACTGTGAAATCGGTAAGTGGTCCAGGTGGCATGAGAGCCCTTCATTTAATTTTCGGGTACACTCAGCTTAAGAAGAAATAACAGCACACTTTAAGGAGTCGTTAAAAGATGAAAACGGCCTTGGAAGCGAAGTGTTGTCATCCCAGCAGTTCTGTGGGTCTTTGAGACCTCCTGCAAGCAGCGTGAGGGTCTCCCAGCTGGCGATGCTGCCTAGCATGGGGGATGGAGGGGCTGTTTGCCGCACGGTGACCCCAGCCCTGAGATGCCTTGGAATGTGGCCGCAGACACTTGGGCGAGAGAGGCCTTCCTGTCTCCCCTAGACTCAGCTGCTTTCATTTTTCTGAAGTGAGCTGGAGCTGGTGGCCCAGGCGTGGGACTCCGCTGCGGGGAGAGGACAGAGGTGGCCCCAAGCGGGAGTCCCTTGCTGACCGCTCTCCTGGTTCTTGCAGCGGAGCACGCGTGCCTGTCTGACCCCTGCCACAACAGAGGCAGCTGCAGGGAGACCTCGCTGGGGTTTGAGTGTGAGTGTTCTCCGGGCTGGACGGGCCCCACGTGTTCCACAAGTAAGTCTGGGCTTTGGCCGGTCTTTTCCTGAGGATCACTGTATTGAGATACGTGGGTTGGGGGCTGGGACCTGGGCTGGGTTCATTGTCAGGTCTCAGTGATGGGTCTGTCTTGGTGGGAGGGGTCCGGCTTGGGTTTCTAGCCTTTACACTGGAAGTCTCCCTGCATCCTCATCCTTAAGTTCCTGGAGGAAACTTCTGCGTGGATACCTCTGTCCTTCTTGTGTGCTCCCTGGAGCTCGGCCTCCTCTGAATCGAGTCATAATTCTTCTCCTTGCAGCCATGGAGAAGCTGTCTGCAGGGAGGCTGTCACCCCTGAATTTGGTTATGGGGGGTAGGGGGCCCCAAAAGAGGAAGCTACAGTGCAGAGTTGTTGTGGCTGCAAGGCCTGGCTGCATGGGAGAACCGCGGGGGGGCTGGACCGGACCGTGTAGATGTGGTATCCCCACAGTTTGCCTTTGGGATGGAGGAGTCCACATTCTTTTTTTTTTTTTCTTTTTTTTTTTTTTTTTTAAGATTTTATTTATTTATTTGACACACAGATCACGAGTAGGCAGAGAAGCAGGCAGAGAGAGAGGGGGAAGCAGGCTTCCTGCTGAGCAGAGAGCCCGATGCAGGGCCCGATCCCAGGACCCTGAGATCATGACCTGAGTTGAAGGCAGAGGCTTAACCCACTGAGCCACCCAGGCACCCCTGAGGAGTCCACATTCTTAAACAAGCACCTGGGTTTCTGAGGTGCAGCCAGGCCTGAGAACTACTGTTGTCAGCACCCTGACAGCCTGGTGAAGAACGGGGCTTTGGGGGTCAGGCCGCCGGGGCTGGCCCTGTGGCCCCGCCTGCCTCTTGCAGGATGGATCATTACCCCACCCCCGCCCTGTGCCCTCTGGGACAGGAGAATTCCCATGTCTTCTGAACCCATTAGCAGATTCAGAGAGCGAGCCTGGTCCTTCATAAGTGGGCAGCGGATGAAGGAAGAGGCCACTGTAGTCCTGGGCAGAAGTGGGGGTGGGGACCCCAGCTGTGTCATTTTGGGAAAGCTCTGTGAGCTAATAAGAATGAAGTTTTCTACCAGTAAAGACTTCTTTTTCCTTGCCTTTTCTTAGCCACCCTTGAGCCATGCTGAAACTTTTCTTTAAAAATCAAAGGTGGGCAGAGCTAGATGTCCCATGTTACCAGTGGGTTGATGCTCTGGGGATCCAGCTGGCTTTCCCTGCTGCTTAGGTTGGGGATTAAATGAACTGGGGCAGTGGAGGATTTAAAGCTAAAATTGGGCCTTACCGTCACAGCAGTCCCTTAGAACAGGTGTCTGGCTCTTAAGGCTCCTCATGTGAGGGTTGGCATTAAATGATGTAATTGTCAAAGGGATGGAGATTAAATTGCCAACCCTTTTCCCTTTTGTCCAACAGACATTGATGACTGTTCTCCAAATAACTGTTCCCACGGGGGCACCTGCCAGGACTTGGTTAATGGATTCAAGTGCGTGTGCCCACCCCAGTGGACTGGCAAAACGTGCCAGTTAGGTAAGGAAATTCCTGCATCAAGGTTGGCTTTGATGAGCCGGGCTGTTGGGGGAGATGAGCCTGTGGGTAGTGGTGTGGGTGTGCACACCATCGTGTTAAAAAGTAATTTATTGTCAAGAGTCCAGCGGGCCTGGGAGAGAGAACTCGAATGCAAATGGCCTAGCTCTTTTAGGCCCTGTGGGAAAGTCGTGGGATTCCTTGAACCATGTCAATCGTCTGTCCGAGGAGCGTTCAGCTGGGTTGCAAACAGGGATGGTCTCATGAGGAATGAGCTGTCTGCATTCTTCCTGCCACATTTAAATCCCAGCAACTAGGCTGCTCCGAGTTCAGTGCCTGGTGGCTTTCTGCTCTCCTGTTGGGGGCCAGTTGTTAACCAGCGACCGGCAAGTTATCAATTAGCATTCCTTATTGGGTAGTGGCTAGGGAGAGGGATCAGCTGTTCCAAATAGTGGGAACCTAGTATCTGTGATTTAGGTAGGTTATTAAAATGTCTCCTGGTTCAGAGAAACTATCAATAGGGCTGGGGGCGGGGGAAGTGGGGGTAAATCTCCATTTCTCACTGCCCCTCCACATTTCTTTCAGATGCAAATGAATGCGAGGCCAAACCTTGTGTAAATGCCAAATCCTGTAAGAATCTGATCGCAAGCTACTACTGTGATTGCCTCCCAGGCTGGACGGGTCAGAATTGTGACATAAGTGAGTACCTTTGTTTCGATTTTGATTTTTGTGAAACTGAGGTACTGAGGCTTTCTAGGCCTGTACGTCCGCTCCAGCTCCAAGACTTGTGTGGTAAAAGGAGAACCTCGGAGAGGCAATATTTTTGGAGAGGGAGGGATCAGTGCAGAAGGGAAAACCTGGCACTTTATCAGGCTCCTTAGCCGGTAAAACAGCCATGTGCTGATAAGGTGTCTCAAACAATGATGTGAAGTTCACTTGCTCAGTCTGGAGGAATGAGGGAGGGTTCCCACCCAGTGTAATAACCTTATGCCAGGGGAAGCACACAGGAACTCTGATTTGAGGCTTTTATCTATCCTGAGCAGAGAACACTTTTCAATTAAGCCCAACTTCAATGGAAATTGCCTCTTTAATATGATGACTTGTTTATTTTTCAGATATTAATGACTGCCTTGGCCAGTGTCAAAATGATGCCTCCTGTCGGGTATGTAAATCTTAGCTTAAGATGAAAACCTTACTGATTGACACGAATCTATAAGGTGTATGTGACCCTGGGAGAGCTTGGTCCCTCTGAGATTTAAAAGTGCAGGTGGAGAGTGATTCTCTGGAAGTTTCATTTGGGCTCATGTTACCCCCCAGCCTCTTGGGAGCCATGTCGAAGGCCTGCACATAGAAATTCCTCTCAAACATTTCGAGAGGCTGGGCCCTGAGCGATCACGGCGGATCAGCGGAACCACGGCAGTCATGGGGGACTGCCGCAGCCCTGTTTGCGGAGTACAGAGAAAAAAGCCTGTCTTTCTCCCCCCTCCTTCTCCTCTTCCAGGATTTGGTTAATGGTTATCGCTGTATCTGTCCACCTGGCTATGCAGGCGATCACTGTGAGAGGGAGATCGATGAATGCGCCAGCAACCCCTGTTTGAATGGGGGTCACTGTCAGAATGAAATCAACAGATTCCAGTGTCTGTGTCCCACTGGTTTCTCTGGAAACCTCTGTCAGGTGAGCGATGCTAGAACCTCCATATGCCAAGTTTCTACAGCAGGGCTCCTTCCTCTTCCGCCCCCCTCCTCTGCTCCCTCTCCCATCCCCTTCCCTTCCTCACTCTGGAGTCACCATGAAGTCTGTTAACATCCACTGACCAGGGACTTCTAGGTGAACGCAGGTGGAAGGACACCGAGGAGTGGTTTTCTTCATAGTGTCAGCAGCCTTTCGATTTGACTTTGTGCCCCTGACCTCTTCCACTCCACCCTGTTTTGCCCGTGCATCCCTGGACAGTCTCTAGGACATAACTATCATGTAGGGTGTTCTCCTAATAGAAGGAGGTGAAGGGGTCAGATTCCGGCACCTGCCGCCCCAGAGCAGTTATAATCACAGCTCCGTTTCTTCTCCCCCTTCCCTGCTTCTGGCCCCACAGCTGGACGTAGATTATTGCGAGCCCAATCCTTGCCAGAACGGCGCCCAGTGCTACAACCGTGCCAGTGACTATTTCTGCAAGTGTCCCGAGGACTACGAGGGCAAGAACTGCTCCCACCTTAAAGACCACTGTCGCACAACTCCCTGCGAAGGTACCTCCCCTGCCTGCCGCCCTGGGTGGCCGCTACCTCTTGCCCCATTGGCCTCTGCCCCTTGATATTCTCAGAGGCCGTTCAGATGAGATGGAGAGACCCTAACCTGACTGCTTAGGGAAGCCAGAACATGTGGAAGCCGTTTACTCAGGCTCCGCTGGTGGTAGAGCCAGGTCCCCAGGTAGCCCAGGGGCGAGCATACCTGTTCTGGTTTGCAGCACAGAGATGGCCCTCAAAGCAACACTGCCAGAACTTTCTGCAGCTGTGGAAATGTCTGCTATCTGCACTGTTGGGTACAGTAGCCCCAGGAGCCTTGAGTGTGACTGGTACAACTAGATAGGGGGACTTTACTTAATTTTAATTCACCAAAATAGCCACACGTGTCTCGGGGCTGTTGTAGTAGGTGACACAGCTTTACAGGTTCTTCGTCCTTCCTGCTAGCTTACGTATGATTACATAGGAAATGAAGCTGTGCAGCTTCCTTTAGCAAGCTTCTGCCAGGCTGAGGAGATGTCACAGGGAGGAGAGGGGCCCACAGACATGTAGGCTTCTTAGCCACCTCGGGGGAAAATGCCTTAAAAACAAAATTCTGTCTGCCTGGAGTTTCAGCTTCGCCTGTTACAGTGTGACGTGGCCCACTGCCAGAGTCTCAGCCCCAAGGTGCCTCTTGACTTCTTACCCTCATGAACCAAAGGGTGCCTGTCTCCAGGAAAGCAAGCTTGGTGTAGGTCCTCAGTTTAGGAATGCCATGTCTCGTGGGTCCGTGGCCGTGATCTAATCCCGAGTCTGTCTTCTAGTGATTGACAGCTGCACAGTGGCCATGGCTTCCAACGACACGCCTGAGGGGGTGCGGTATATTTCCTCGAACGTCTGTGGTCCCCACGGGAAGTGCAAGAGTCAGTCGGGAGGCAAGTTCACCTGTGACTGTAACAAAGGCTTCACTGGAACATACTGCCATGAAAGTAAGACCCCTCTCGGGATGGGGCAGGGCGCCCCCTCACCCCGCCTCCGCCCAGCTCGGGGAGCATTTGAGCTTGAGTCGTTACAGTTGAGGCCAGTGAGGCTTCCCAGTCCACCCAGGGCCTGAGACCGAGTTAGGTTTAATTTATGAGCTCACTGACGCCTCTGACCCTTCAGCACACTTATGTTCTGGAATTTTCCTAGTTTGGGTGGTCTCGCTTTTCTGTAAGAATTTCTTCCCCGCTCCCTCCAAGCAGCTTAGCCTCTGAGGCACTAAAACAGACAAGGCATCCTCTGGAGGCTTCTGCCTGATGAGCAGCCTGTTGAACTCGAGAAAGGGTCCTGATGGAGTTGAGAATGTGGAGATAGCCCCTGGCCCCTCATTTTCTCAGGAGGTGGCCCCGGGACCAGTGCCTGGCTATGGCGTCAGGAGTCCTTCACTCACCAGCTTTTTGTCTTCGCTTCACAGATATTAACGACTGTGAGAGCAACCCCTGTAAAAATGGCGGCACTTGCATCGATGGGGTCAACTCCTACAAGTGCATCTGCAGTGATGGCTGGGAGGGGGCCTGTTGTGAAACCAGTGAGTGTGTGGTCTTTTCTGGGCCAGACAGCTCTGGGATGCTCGGTGTGGGGGTGCCAGGGGAATCCTCACAGGAGGCTTGTCTTTTTCATGGGAATGAGGCCCTGAGACCCTAACTGTTCTTGTCCTGGGATAGCATCACCTGTGTCCTGTTAGCGTTTGTGAGTGCCCATGACAGGCCTCAGGGAGGAGCTTCTGCGAGGAGCTGGAAAGGCAGACTGTCATTAGGATAAATACCCCTGCTTGCGGGGAAAGTAATCCTCTTTCTGTTTTGATTGTAATTTGTGCCTGTGCTGACGTTAACTTCCGTGGCAGCGACAGAGGCCTCTCCCTGTCTTGCCACCTTGTGGGGTTACGAGTAACCCAGCTGAGGGCTCCTTTCCTCCTGCTGAAGAGTGAAAGTGTTGAAGTCCCGGGATTGCTCAGCTGGTCTTGGACCTCGGAGTGGAAACCAGCGGGTGGAGGTGGCCATAGGAAGAGGTGCAGTTCTTCCAGGCCGTGAACAGTTCTGGAAACTTCTTGAGCTGGGTGTCTCCTCTTTGATTCTAGACATCAATGACTGCAGCCAGAATCCCTGCCACAATGGGGGCTCGTGTCGTGACCTTGTCAACGATTTTTACTGTGACTGTAAAAATGGGTGGAAAGGAAAGACCTGCCACTCACGTAAGTGGTAGCTGGCGGGGGTCCCCCCCATCCCCGGAACCCCTCCAGCCTTCCCTGTCTTCTGTGAGGGGGGCTGGCCAGGGGCTCACATGGAGATCCCCCTCCTTCAGGTGACAGCCAGTGTGACGAGGCCACGTGCAACAACGGTGGCACCTGCTATGACGAAGGGGACGCTTTCAAGTGCATGTGCCCTGGAGGCTGGGAAGGGACGACCTGCAACATAGGTAGCTTTCTGCCCCACATGGGGTTGGCAGTGGGCGTGGCCGTCTTGACACCTAGGACTGTTCTCCTGGCAGGTCTGCTTCTTGGCTCCCGGGACTGTCCGTGGAGCCTCAAGGAGGGTGGTCCTGTCTGTTCTTGTCTTGTAGCCCGGAACAGCAGCTGCCTGCCCAACCCTTGCCACAATGGGGGCACCTGTGTGGTCAACGGGGACTCCTTCACGTGTGTCTGCAAAGAAGGCTGGGAGGGGCCCATCTGTACTCAGAGTGAGTGTCCCTCTGCCCCACATGCCCTGAACTCTGCAAGGGCTGCAGGAGTGCAGCCTGACACCCTCAGGGACTCGGGATGGAAACCAGAAGCAGAGCTGTTTGATGTCTGCTTCTGCTTCACCTGGGTCTGTTCTAATGCACTTGATGGACTGCAGCTCTGACCTGGGCATGAGAAAGTCGCCGAGGAGATAAGTGGAGACAGATGGTGTCTGCGCTCCCAGCGTGGGTCTGACCAGCAGCCTGTTTCCTTCCCTTCTCACAGCCCCCTGCCCGCCCTGAGCGGGGCCTCTTCCTGTGGGGTGTCCCACGGCATAGGGAAAAAACTTGTGGCGCAGGCCTGGTTCCAATTGAACAGAGGTCGTCAGCGTCTTTTGCTGGTGTAAACTACGACTCTATCAGACAGGTCTTAGGGAAATAAGGGGTGTTTCTACGTACGGTTAAAACTGCTTTGCCGGATGAAGGCCTCAGTGTTAAGTTGTCTTTTTACTTTGCAGATACCAACGACTGCAGTCCTCATCCCTGGTAAGCATGACCACCTTTGAAGCCAACCTTTGTTGGCTGCATTGTGCATGGGTATTCCCCAGGGATTTTGCCTGGAATGCAGGTTCTGCTGCGGGAGGCCTGGGTGGGGCTGCAGACCCTGCCCGGGGCACATGCTCCCAGGGGACACTGGTCCTGCTGGTCCGCAGACCACACTTTAACCAGCCAGGCTGTGTCTCTGTTGGGAGCTGAGACTTTCCACCTTGGCTGTCCACGAGGATCACCTGGGGAGCTTTTAGAAGTTCGGATACCTGGACTGCAATGGAGACCTGTGACTGAGAGCCTCTGGGGGTGGGACCTGGGCACTATTATTTTTAAAGCTCCCCAGGCAATGGGGAGTGTGGCCAGGGGTGAGAGCCACCTAATGTAACTGGCATGGTGCCCCGTGAACTGGCTGGTAGAGTCGTGGATCCGTGGATTGGGAGGTCAGTAACTGAGGTGGTCTTTGCTTTCTTCTTAGTTACAACAGTGGCACATGTGTAGATGGGGACAACTGGTACCGGTGCGAGTGTGCCCCCGGCTTTGCTGGACCTGACTGCAGAATAAGTAAGGACCAGGCCAAGTTGGTTTCCCCAGTGGTGTTCTTGCCCCTAACTCCCAGCCCTCAGACCAACACTTTTCATCTTGAAAATGGTTAAAGTCACTCTTCCCTTTAGCCCTGCCTGAGAGGCATAAAACGTCCCACCTCCAGCTGGGATTAAGGTTCTGGCTAAGGCCAGAAGCTCCCAGGTACCTGCTGGTCCTTCCCCGGGTAGTATGGCCCTTGTCCAGGGGAGGGAGTTTACCAGCCGCAGAATTGGAGGATTAATCCATTCTGAGGCCGCAAGGAAAGAGCGCTTTTCCCCTTGACTACGCTGAAGTCATTGACACGTGGACATAAGCCACAGAGGACAGAGCTAACGGCAGTGGATGGGACTAGGGTCTAGTGGTTTCCAAAGGTTTGGTCAGGCCTTGGTGAAATGATTAAAACGGGAGGCAGGCAGTACAGTTTTTCAGGGTGCTTAAGGTTTTTATTTTGAGCCCTTTCCTACCTTTTAATATGCCGTTTAGTTTAGGGGGAATAGCTGTAATTTTCATTCTCATCCCCAAATTATTTAAAATTTTACTAGTGCTTGAGTCTGGGACTGACTGGTCTTCAGCACTAAGTTGCAGTAGATTTGGTCTATTTCATGTTTCTAAATTGTGTTGGCAAACTGTTGCCTTGACCCACAGGCTCTTTTTGTAAATAAAGTTTTATTGGCACACAGCTACTCCTTTATGTACTGTCTTAAAGCTGCTTTCATGCTACAACAGGGTTCAGTAGTCATGACAAAGCCCATATGGCCCGCAAAGGTTAAAATATTTGACCCTTTATAAGAACTTTGCCAGTCCTTGCTCTAAGTTGTACCATCTGATAAAAAGGAACCTATTTCATCAAAAATTGCTGCCTCCTGAACTGACCCTCAGCTGCTCAAAAGTCAGGTTAATGATGATCTTTGGGGGGCAGTAACTGGTGCTTTTTGGGGTACTGATGATCAATTTATTTAGGTGCTGGTTACGTAACTCATTAAACTTATACTTAGGGTCTATATGCTTTATCTGTGTGTTAGGTTAGTAAAAACTTAGAAAAAACATCACTGCTTCCCATTGGATCCTAAACTTAATCTCCACTTCTCCTAGACATCAATGAATGCCAGTCCTCACCATGTGCCTTTGGGGCAACCTGTGTGGATGAGATTAATGGCTACCGGTGCATCTGTCCCCCAGGGCACAGCGGTGCCAAGTGCCAGGAAGGTATGTGGGTCAGGCTGCAGCTGCCCGTGGGGCGAGCGGGCCCTAGTCACTGCAGTCACCCTCTGACTGTTCCCGAGTGCACACTGTGCTAAGGGAGAGAACATGGAGGGGGGATGTGCAGAGGGAGTCACGGGGACCGGGGGAGCTTAAGGGGCCCCCTATGAATAGGGTAGCTGTTTGTAGTCTGGCTCTCGGGCAGTTCTGCTCTGTGACAAACCATCCCAAGACGTGGCCTACAGCAGGCATTCATCGTGTTGCTCGGGGCATGCAGGGCAGATGTAGTGAGAATGGGCTGCGGGCTGGGCTCAGGTCTGTTCTGGGCGCTTCCTCCCACCCTGTGGACCAGTAGCCCTATCTGGCGAATGGCCAAGCCCAGCTCCGAGCGACTCTGCTCACATCATCCCCACAGAAAGGCGGCCCTGGTACAGCCCGGTGGTCATGGGACCACGTGCCGAGGCAGCCGGTGAGGGAAGAAGACCTGTTGTCCCATGGCCCAGGGCAGAGCTGTAATCTCTCCCTAACAGGGGGGAAGTGAAGAGTAGAGTGCCCAACAGAAAAGGACACTCCTTCCACTCAGGCATCCTACCTTGCAGTTTCAGGGAGACCTTGTATCACCGTGGGGAGTGTGATACCAGATGGGGCCAGGTGGGACGATGACTGCAATGCCTGCCAGTGTCTGAACGGAAGGATCGCCTGCTCCAAGGTACGGCGGGGCCTGTGCCGCTTGCCCGCGTGCCGGGCTTGCTGCTGCCCGGCGTTCCTCCTGAGCTGCCCTCTCCATCTCTGTCTCTCTCTCTCTCTCTCCATCTCTGTCTCTCTCTCCAGGTCTGGTGTGGCCCTCGACCTTGCCTGCTCCACAAAGGGCACAGTGAGTGCCCCAGCGGGCAGAGCTGCATCCCGATCCTGGATGACCAGTGCTTCGTCCGCCCCTGCACGGGTGTGGGCGAGTGCCGGTCTTCCAGTCTCCAGCCGGTAAAGACCAAGTGCACCTCTGACCCCTACTACCAGGAGAACTGTGCCAACATCACGTTCACCTTCAACAAGGAGATGATGTCACCGGTACGGAACCAGCGCTTTTTCAGTTAGGCCTGGCGGTGTGTGTCTGCTTGTTCTGAAGCAGGAGCGTCCCCAGCTAGGCGCTTGTCGAGCTTCCATTCCTGACTTCCAAGGAAACCTTGGCTGTTTTTTGTTTTTGTTTTTGTTTTTTTCCCTCTTCTTTCGGTATCTTACATGTGTGGTTTTCAAATGTGATTCTAGGGTCTCACCACGGAGCACATTTGTAGCGAACTGAGGAATCTGAATATCTTAAAGAACGTTTCTGCTGAATATTCCATCTATATAGCCTGTGAGCCGTCCCCGTCTGCGAACAATGAAATACATGTGGCCATTGTAAGTACGAGACCCAGTCCCGCCTCATCACTTGGTTGTGGGTGGTTCGCAAACTTCAGTTAGCCATTGTTCGGACAGTGAGGTCGCTGCGAGTGAGCGTGGCACACGTGTTCAGTAACTCTGAGTAACGGCTCCTGTGGAGTGTTGCCCTGACCGTGCATCTGACCGTTCTCCTTTTTCCAGTCTGCCGAAGACATCCGGGATGATGGAAACCCGATCAAGGAGATCACTGACAAAATCATAGATCTTGTTAGTAAACGGGATGGGAATAGCTCGCTTATCGCTGCCGTGGCGGAAGTGCGAGTGCAGAGGCGGCCTCTAAGGAACAGAACGGGTAGGTGGCAGGTGGGGACAGTGCCCCAGAGGGAGGACTGTCTTAGGTCTTGGCTCACAACCCAGCAGGAGGGGCATTAGCTGACAGTTTCCCCTCTTGAGGACCACCCCCAGCCCCCGACCCCACCGTTTAACTGGGGAAAACAGAGGCCAGCTGCCATGACTAAGGTCCTGGGGTGATGGGCAGAAGTACCTTCTTTCCCGGCCACCACGCGGTGCTCTCGGAAGCCGGCACCCCTGCCGAACACGCACCGTCTCTAGATCCACTGCGGAGCCCTAGGGCAGAGCACTGCTGTGCCCTGAGCTCATGGCCAGGCAAACCCTGCCGTGGCATTCTGGTGTCGTGGGACAGTCTGGCCTAAGCACCGTGAGACACGGGTTTGATAGGCAGCCTGATGGCCCTGCGGGACAGCCACGCTCACCTTTTGACCCTCATTGTTCGAGTGAGGTGAGAAACTGGGTACATGAGAATTATGGGATATCTGAGCTGTGCGCGCTCCGATCGGGTTGCAGGTCATGCTGCAAACCAGATCCTCTAGTGAGCTGCGGCCCGAGGAGCCAGACTCTCCTGGACCGAACCAGATGCTCCTCTCCACACGGCCATCAGGAGCCTCGAGGAGCTGCTGCTGCGCCTGGTCTCTGGGGACAAACGTGTCAGGGTCCCCAAGGGCCCTGGTTCTGTACTTGCTTATCAAGCTGTGAAGTGACAATATGTGGTTGTGAAAAGGGACTTGTCCCCATGGCACCCCTTTTAGGAATGATGGGCAGGAGCCGCACTAGTGTTGGTATTCTGTTGTTCATGTGATGGCTTTTTTTTTCCTTTCCTTCTGAGAGCTCATTGGTTTTGTGTCCGCCTTACAGATTTCCTGGTTCCTCTGCTGAGTTCCGTCTTGACTGTGGCTTGGATCTGTTGCCTGGTGACGGCCTTCTACTGGTGCGTGCGGAAGCGGCGGAAGCCCAGCAGCCACGCTCGCTCGGCCTCCGAGGACAACACCACCAACAACGTGCGGGAGCAGCTGAACCAGATCAAAAACCCCATCGAGAAGCACGGGGCTAACACGGTCCCCATCAAGGATTACGAGAACAAAAACTCCAAAATGTCAAAAATCAGGACACACAACTCGGAGGTGGAGGAGGACGACATGGACAAGCACCAGCAGAAAGCCCGGTTTGCCAAACAGCCAGCCTACACGCTGGTAGACCGAGAGGAGAAGCCCCCCCAACGGCACGCCAGCCAAACACCCAAACTGGACAAACAAACAGGACAACAGGGACCTGGAAAGCGCCCAGAGCTTAAACCGGATGGAGTACATCGTATAGCAGAGCGCGGGCGCGGCCGCCGCTAGGTAGAGTCTGGGGGTGCTGGGGGCTTGTAGTTCTTCAACTGTTGTGTCCTAGTCCAGTCTGAGGCTGTCGTTGACTTAGAATTCCTGTGTTAATTTAAGTTTTGACAAGCTGGCTTACACTGGCAATGGTAGTTTCTGTGGTTGGCTGGGAAATCAAGTGCTGCATCTCACCGCTATGCAAAAAGCCAGTCCAAAGTGCCCCCCACCCCTGGCGCACACGGCCCACAGCCGCCAGCTCTCGGACCAGGCTCCCCGGACAACGCCCGGCCCCTGGGCCTTGAGCTCCCACTTCTGCCAGCTGTCCCAATGGTGATGCAGTCTTAGGATCATAGTTTTTATTTATATTTATTGACTCTTGAGTTGTTTTTGTATATTGGTTTTATGATGACGTACAAGTAGTTCTGTATTTGAAAGTGCCTTTGCAGCTCAGAACCACAGCAACTATCACAAATGAGTTTATTATTTATTTTTTTTATTGTATTTTGTTGTTGTTGATGTTGTTGGGGGAGGGGGGACTTTGATGTCAGCAGTTGCTGGTAAAATGAAGAATTTAAAGAGGAAAAATGTGTCAAAGTAGAATTTTGTATAGTTATGTAAATAATTCTTTTTTATTAATCACTGTGTATATTTGATTTATTAACTTAATAATCAAGAGCCTTAAAACATCATTCCTTTTTATTTATATGTACGTGTTTAGAGTTGAAGGTTTTTGATAGCATTGTAAGTGTATGGCTTTATTTTTTTGGAACTTATTTTCTTACTACGTGTTGCCTATAAGCCAAAATTAAGGTGTTTGAAAATAGTTTAAAACAATAGGATGGGCTTCAGTGCCTGGAATACTGGTGGAATTTTTTTTTTTTTGTACGTCAGATGTTTAAAACACCTTTTATAGCATCACTTTAAAACACTTTTTAAGGACTGACTGAGGCAGTTTGAAAATTAGTCTAGAACAGCAGGTTCTTTTTTTTTTTTTTTTTTTTCTGCTTTAGACTTGAAAAGAGACAGGCAGGTGATCGGCTACATAGCAGTTTAAGGGAACAACTCTGAGCTTCGACTTTACGTAGCCAAAACGTGAGTGGTTGAATATCATTAAAAATATCAAATTGTGTGAAGTTGGAAGCACACCAATCTTATTTTGTAAATTCTGATTTCTTTTCACCATTCGTATGTAATACTGAACCACTTGTAGATTTTTTTTTTTTTCGTTATCTACTGCATTTAGGGAGTATTCTTATAAGCTAGTTGAATACTTGAACCTTAAAATGTCCAGTAAGATCACTGTTTAGATTTGCCATAGAGTACACTGCCTGCCTTAAATGAGGAAATCAAAATGCTATTGCAAAGTTGAAGATCAAAAAGGCTTATGAAAGTTAATTTCGTTGGTTCATCACTGAGATCGTGAAGATACTTTGTATTGTCCTATTAGTGTTATGAACATACAAATGCATCTCTGATGTGTTGTTCCTGGCAATAAATTTTGAAAAGTACTATTTATTAAATTTTTTGTATGAAACATGGAACAGTGTGGCCTCTTCTGAGCTCATGTAGTTTTGCTTGGCTCTGCCTTGTGCCTCTGCCACCCCGCCGAGTCTGTTCTGGTAACCGGGGTGTGATAAATAGGCCGCGCTTGACAGGGGCACGGAGGGAAAACTGAAAGCCTTTTCAGCCACAAAATTCAGCTGAAGTTCTCAAAAAAAAAAAAAAAAAAAAAAAACCAAAAACCAAAAAACACCACCCTGGGCTGCTGTGAAGCCAGAGAGCTGTGTGAGCCCCATCTCGGGGGCCTTGATTCCCTCGTTACTCAACAGCAAGTGTGAATACTGCTTGAATAAACACCACTGGGTTAACGGCCTGTAGTGTGGAGGTGAATTGTTTGTGAGCACTCACGGGAAATGCCCACCATACTAAAAGGGTTTTTAAAAAGCTTGGAATTAGTGGTCGGGGAGGAAGAGGGAGATTTGGTGCCTTCAAACTTTTTTTTTTTTTTTTTTTTTTTTTCCCTGGCTACTTGGACTAATATTAATGTCCTGCCATCTGGACCACACCCTCGTGGCTTCTGTGCACACGCACACCTCCAGGGTGGTTTTATGCACAGGAGGTGGTAGCTAGAAGCTTCTGGGGTCAGAACCATCTACTCCTCACTTGTGCCTGGGGAGTCTGTGTTTGGGTGGCCTCACCACGTAGCCGTGGGGTGCCAGGTAGCTGGCCTTCGAGGAGGTTCCAGAGGTTGCCCATTTGTACCTGTTGAGGACAGGAGAGCTGTGGTTCTTCCTGTGGCTGCTGGTGCCAGACGCCAAATGGCTCTGTCCCCCCCGCCCCCCCCAAAACACATGTGGGGGCTGGGGAAGCTTCGCCTCTGGCACCTCTGTAGCCAGGGATGAGCTGCGGGGACGGGCACATGGATGGCTTCCAGCAGCGGCTGGAGCTGCCAGGAGTCCTCTGCTTCTGAGGAGCAAGCCAAAGCTTACCCTCCCTGGAGCTATCCCCCAGCGTTGCACGGTTGGCCACCCGCCCACCTCCGGTTTGCATAGGTTTTTCTTCTTCCTTGGGAAAGTTGTCTTCTATCAGTCTAGGAACTATGTTCTCTGATGGCTGTCTGTTTAAGAAAGGGTTGACAGGCTTTAAAAATATCCCTAGCTTTGTGTGCCTGAGCAGAGAGCACTGAGGAGTCAGAATTCAGAGCAGTGTGCCTGGGCTTGCTGGGAAGGCAGCCTGAAGGACCTGGACACCAGCAAGTCTGGATTCCCACATCTCCCTGCCCTGGTGTAGCAGTACTTTCTGTCCCTAATCTCTGCCAGTGAACATCTGGTTTCTAGAAGGTAGGGTGGCCGGGAGGGAGGGAGTGCTCTGGTACAGACCCAGTGAGCCAGGACACCATCTGATTTAGCAGTGCTCAACTCAAACACCATCCCAAAGCAATACCTTGCTCCAGTGGTTTGTGAACTTGGATTCTTCAGGACCCCAGAATTCCTTGGGTAGTTGCCAAGTGCTTTTGTGCCAAGAGGAAAAAAAAAGTTTAATGAGCCTTTGCAATTCTTTATTCCAGGAGGGACGTGATCTTGAGATTCACATTTGTTTTAAGAGGACTTCTCAGTAGTGAGAAGGCAGAGATCAGGCTCCTCTGGGCATGGCTCAAAGCCAGGTCCTTGATCGTAAAGGGCAGTTTTCCCCTTTCTCCAGGTAGAGGAAATCAGGCAAGGGAGCCCTGGTTATCTTGGGGACGAGGTGGAAAAGAAAGGACTCCATATCTTTCCCATTCCCCATTAATGTTCTGGGCCCTCTTCAAGCAGACCCTGGAAGAGAAATAAGTTTTTAGTCCAGAAACTTGACCAACTCGAGCCCCAGCATTAGACCATACCATGAAACTCCAGTAAGGAATTAACTCGAAGCTGACTGTGCTGAGAGACTAGACTTAGATGATGTAAAATCTGGAAAGTGGGTGGTGGCTCTGTCTTAACTGACTACAAGTCCAGTGAGACTGGGCAACACTCAGAAGCATAACTTGACCGCGGGTTTCTCTCCATGTAGAGTCCCAGGCCTGGTCCAAGACGGGGGACAGGGAATCTGTATTTTCAACAAGCTCTTCCCTCCCTCCCCTTCTTCTCCGGCTTGTGGGTAGTAAAATTTAAGAACAACTCTACTGAAGTACTAAAGTATAAGCTCTTCATTAATGACAATATTTTTCCTCCTTGTTAAACTGAATTAATTAGCCTGCAAGCCAGTTTGTTGCTAAATTACCACCTGACATCATTTTTAAGTAAAATAATTGTACTGCCCCTGGAGCAAGCTGTGGTCTCAGTGCTCCATGTTTATTGGCTGATCTGAGGGGTCAGTGAGTCAAAATTAACTTATTTGGTAAGAGTTCTTAGGCACCCAGGAGCCCAAGGAACAAGAGCATGGGTTTCCCACCTTCCTCAACCGTGTATACCTGTCTGTCCAAAAGTGAGCGAGTGTGTCACTAAACACCAGTTGTCTTTAAAGACTTTAAAAAAAAAAAAAATTCTTATGGACCTACAGAAGCTTGCAACTTGGGCTGGGCCATGTTTTCTATCATTTCCGCTTCGGCTGCGGCTCCTTGCTTCTACTGGGAATAAGAAGCAGGAGTTCAGAGGTTCCTGGTCTGGGAAGACACACAAGCACTGGGTTATGGGAAGCCTCCTCCTGCTAATGTGTATTTATACTTTGTGAGCTCTGATTCATCCTAGCATTGGAACAGAAATCTGCTTCCTGAGGTTCTGTTTTTAAATAGATAGTTTGCAAAAACAACAATTATTTTTCTTAGCATTTTTTTTTCCACCCCACAAGCAGCTAAACATCCCGGCCTGGGCTATGTCAGTCTCCAGCAATGCCAACAGACAGCTTGGTTACTGGAGGCAGAAGGGTGCCCCAGGGCAGTTTTGTAGGGTGCCGGCCCCAGAAGTGTTAAAAACAAAGGTTAGAAACCATTAGGGCAATCTTGTTGCGTCACTTCAAATCCATGAGACATTTCTGGGACTATTAAAAATAACGAATTTCCCTTTGTGAACAGCTGCCTTCCGATGGTGGTTAAAAGTAAGGGCAAGTGGGGGTGATGCTCACGGGACCCCAGGTCCCACGGCACGCCCGCATGGCATCCTTTGAGAGAGCGTCAAAAGGGCGTGGCTCTCTTGCTTTGGACATAAATTCCACCTGTGTTACTTGCTCTTGCATGCCGGGCACAACCTTCCTGGCTTAGAGTGTGTTTCTTTCAAGTCCCAGGCAACTTTTACAAGTCTTAAATTATGTATCATTAGGCATGGGTCTGGTATTAACCTGGGATACGTACAAGTCGGGGAAAAAACTTGGGAGAGAGTGAAGGCTCTCCAACCAATAAGAACCTGCCTGCTGCCTCCCTGACCACGCCCCCCGCCCCCGCCCCTTCCCCTGCAATATCCTCACCAGGGCACCTGAAGGTTGAGTTATCCGCAGAGCAAAAGCAGATGCCAGCAACATGAAAGAAACAGCTTTGTTTTAAAGAGAAGCTCTCCCAGCAGGGCCAGTGGGGCTGCTCCGTGGTCCCCGAGGGGAATCCAAGTTTGCAGCTGGCTTCCTAATGACTACTCAGGCAACCGAACGATTTGGCTCCCACTCTGCCCCTGAAGAGTGCAGAGAGGCTTCCTTTCATCAGGGCCGAGACATGAGCAGTTGAAAAGCCTCCGTCTTAGACTCACTGGACAGTGATGCAACTGAAGACCTTACCCATCAAAGGCTCCAACCCACATTATTTTCCCAGGTTGGGAAACTGAGGCCTAGAGAGGTTGGAGGATTTGCCTAAGGCCACACAGAGGGTTAGCAACAGCCGGGACTAGAACCTCGAGCTCCTGCTGCTTGGGTTGCTGTAGTTTCTGGGAATTTGCCAGATTTATGTCCGGATCCTGCCTTTGGTGTGAATTTCAAAGGCACACAATTGGGACAGCAGTGATTAACAAAAAGGGGCTGCAAAGCCTCAAGGGAGGCTGCAGAGCTGCCAAGGAGACACTGTCTCCAGGCTGAGCTGTGCCTCCCACAGGTTTCACCTAGAAAAGTGACATCTTTATAAATCTGATAGCAACAGGTATTTTCTGAACCAAAGGCTGACTAAGCCCTGTCCCTTTGGAGGTGGTTCCTTTGTTCTTGGGCAGCTTCAGATTTCCTTCTCAGTTTCTGCTTCACAGAACTAGAACATAAGACTGAAGGAAAGGAGGCTCAGAAAGGAAATTGACAGCCCCACTCACTACACCCTACTCCTCTGCGCACGCACACAGCAGGCACACACACGCATGCGCACACGCGCACACACACTTTACACCTCTCAGGACGTTGGTGCTGGTCTCCACATATGAAAGGGGGTTGGGAGGGTCCTGGCCAGTGTCAGGTGACGGCAACTGTGATTCAGCTTCATCCCATATTCCCTAAACACTCCTGCTTCCCCTGGCAGGCTACTTCCAGATTATTCATGGAAAAATCATCTGAGCATTGAACAATACTAACATCCACATAGCCTGAATGCAATGAAGTTCACCCTGTCCAGTGCACAGCTGGGCCAGCACAGGCAGATCTGGGAGTTCCTGGCACTGCCTATGGGCAGCTCTCCTTCCTCCACCCAACACCCCAAAAAGCCTACTCCCCCGTGCTCTCCCCACCCACCACAGAGGGATTAGGAATATATCCCACAAGTCCTCTTTAACCTGTTTGTCGTGTCAGGATAAGCCAGAACTACATATTATGCAAAAATTTCCTATGCGCTGAGGCACCCACGCTGAACGACTAGGAAAAACTCCAACCTGGAGACCAAAACATAAACCCTCCAAGTTCAGGACGTTAACAATCAGATAGGCTCTCTCTGGGGTCTCTCTCTGGCTTTGCCAGGATGGTGTGTGGAAGTGTTTTTTAAAAGGAAGCAAGGCCCGGGGGCGCCTGGGTGGCTCAGTTGGTTAAGCAACTGCCTTCGGCTCAGGTCATGATCCTGGAGTCCTGGGATCGAGTCCCACATCGGACTCCCTGCTCGGCGGGGAGTCTGCTTCTCCCGCTGATCTCTCTCTCCTCTCATGCTCTCTCTCTCAAATAAATAAATAAAATCATTTAAAAAAAAAAAAGGAAGCAAGGCCCAATGCAGAAAGGGAGAGCACAAATGTGAAAGAGCTACAGGTTTGCACAAAACTAAGGACAAAGTGTGAGCAAAAGGAAATCAAGTGGTAAGAGGTCTGAAGGGGGTGGGCAAGGCCTCACCAAACCTCCGGCTTTCCCTACACAGCCACGACCCCAGTATTTCTGCATGTCCTGGGAGCTCTTGGTACAACACTCAACAAAAGAGGTCCTTGAACATTTCCTCCAGGGTGCCGTGCCTCCACGTGGGCCTGATGAGCAGCCTGTTGGCTTTCACCTTCTTGGTGTGCAAAGCCAGGCTGTCTGCTGAGTGGCAAAGCATACGCTCTGGAGCCAGACTTCCTTGATTCCAATCACAGCTCTTCCTTCCCGATTTCTGGCACGGTGTTTTTTTTGTTTGTTTGTTTTTTCTTTTTTTTTTCTTTTTTTTTTTTTTGCCTTTGCGGTATTAAGCTCACACAGCTGCAGCCCAACAGCAGAATTTCTGGCCTTTGGGGTTGGACAGACCTGGATTCTATGCTCTGTTACTTACTAACTTTGGAAAGTTCATAGAATTCTTTGCATCTTAGTTTCCTCATCCGTGAAATGGTGATAATAAATGTGTGCCACTGTTCATACTCATGAAAAGGGCTGTAGGAAGAAGAAAGAACAGTGCTCTGTGTGACAGGATGTAGAGTCCACTAAGAGATTAAGGAATCCAGCTAGATTCCAGTGACAGTCTCTGTTCTCGCCACAAAACTGGGCCTCCCTCTGCGAAGAGCTAAGGAAGGGCCCTTGGATCTGGAGGTAGACAGAAATCCAAGATGGCCCCCAGAGATTCCTGGGCCCTGGTTACTTGATTGAACATTAATCCAAGTACTGCTGTGAAGGGATTTTGCAGATGTAATTAAAGTCTCCAATTAGTTGGCCTTAAATTATGGAGATTTTCCAAGTGGGGCTGACCTAATCACAGAAGCTCTTTAAAAGCAGGGTTTTTTCCTCTGGCTGGTCTCAGGAGAAGTCAGAGACACAAAATGTGAGAGGTTCAGCATAAGGGAGGCTTTCTCCATACTTGAGATGGAGGAGGCTATGGGGCAAAGACCCGAGAATGGCCTCCAGTTGCTGAGTGAATTCCCCCGATCACCAACAGGAGACTGGAGTCCACAGTGTTAAAATGGCAAGGAACTGAATTTTGTCAAAAAACCCAAGGGAGCTTGGGAGTAGGTCTTTCCCTAGTTGAGCCTGCAGATGAAGATACAGCCTGACCAACACCCTGATCTGAGCCTCATGAGATCCAGAGCAGAGGATCCAGCTAAAAAGTGTCAGAACCTGTGAGAGCAATGATTTGCAATGTTGCAAGGTGCTAAGTGTGTGGCTGTTCCACAGCGACAGCGAAGTTCTCCTCTAATGGGAGCTGTACCAGGCTCTGTCATGTGGTGGTCTTGGTCCTGGCTACACAAACCATCATCTTTTCTCCAAATCAGTTCAGTGCCTGCTATCAGTACAGCAAAAAGAGTAGTGCATTCAAGACAAGAATAAACTACAGGACCATAAGAAAACTTGGTTCCTGGTTAAATTCTACAAGTGTGTGGTCTGCCAGTGTAGACAGCTCTTGACAGCCTCTAAATGATAGCGATCGAACATGGTTCTGTCTCCCATATCCATCCTCCCTACCCTTTTATACAGTTAGAGCCAGATGAGGTAAACCTAGGTGCTTGGCCTTGGAAGGACTTCAGGGCACAAGGTCTTGGGTCAGTTTTCTCTCCTTATGGAATGTGATGTTTGACTTGTTTTCTTGATGAGGTTTTCAGAGGACCGGACGTCCCAGAAATAGTTGGTAATGGCCTCCCCACCACCAAGCAGCTTTTCCCTAGAAGGAAGTTCCCTCCTCAGCCAGCCATTTGCTCTGGACTGAGTCAGAGTTAAGTATCAAGCCCAACTTTCTCTTGTACCATCTCCTCTGTCCTGAGTCTGCCCTCACAGGGGCAGCTGGCCTAGTTGAACATGCAGAGCCAGTGGCAGAAAGTTTAGGTTTCTCTCAAGTTCAGTGAGCTTTCCCGAAGTGTTAACCAGGGCCTGAATTAGACCTTATAAACTTGCAGAACAACAGCCCAAATCGGGCTGGATCCAGGATCCAGAATCCAGAACCAGGATCCAACCAGGATCCAGAACACGTAATTTGATAAACCGGTGTTAAGGAATACTATCTTCAAGAGAAAACAGAGCCAATTTGATGTGGAAAATTCACAGATGGACAGTATTCTTGTCTTTGAGCCTGTACAGAGATCCAGAAGGTTCTTCCAGCTAGATAATTAGCATCAAAACAGGAACCCCGACAGCAGATCCCCTGAATCTCTGCCATGGAAAGATCTTGCTCCCAGAAGTGCTTTCGTACTGATGAGCACTCTTCCCTGGGGAGCCCCCAGAGGACACTTTACCAGATGCCCCAGGGTCTGCCCATGCAGTCACCACTCTGCTCTAGATGGTCACCGAGGCGAGCAGGAGGCACCGGGAAAGGGCTCATCAGGGAAGTAGCATTTTAAGGGGAAGGCACAAATCAAAGCCAGGCTGTTGCTTCACAAGCCTCGCTTCCTTCTGGCATTATTACAGAAGGGCCTTCTAGGCTCCTCCTGCTGGGACACATCCCAAACACCCAGTCTGCCACATCAAGGCTGGAGGTCGCCCTAATACACCATTCCACCTTCTCTCTCTGACAACAGGAATGGATTGGCTGGTATTAATCCTCCCGGGCACCCACAGTGGGTTTGGGAAAGAGCCTTCTGCACACTTCTCACCAGCTGAGCATGTTGAGGAGGAAGAGAAAAGGCCTTAGGAGCCACTGGGCTTAGAAAAGTTCCCAGTCAATCCATCACCTGCCTCCTCCGAAGAAAGTTCTGCCAGGGCAACCCACAGTTCCCGGGGCAGGTGGGGAGAGGGACATGAGGCAGCAAACGGAAGTAAGAGCTCCGTCTGCGTCCCCACACCAGTGTGTGTGTGTGTGTGTGTGTGTGTGTGTGTGTACACATTTGTATATGTGTGCGTGTGCACATGTGTCTGTGTGTGTATCTAAGCGCGGAGACAGGACTAGTCATAGAAGAGCCGGTGAGAGGGCGTGGGAGACTGGGAACTTATTTATAAAATCTCTTCTGCCCTAAAGCAAGTCAAACTCCCTGCTGAGGAGTTGCTTTTTCTTCCTCCCTTTTGAGTCCTGTGTGCTGAACTGACCTCTCCCCGGCAAAGGTCAGCGCTCGGCTCACCCCGCGCACACTCGGCCTTCTGGGGCTTGATCGCCTTAGAAGCCTGAAGACCAGAGAATCTTCAGCTCTAATTTCTGAGAGAAAAGCCGTAGTAAATCTCGTGAGGAAGCTGGCCTGCATGTGTGTTTTAAAGAAATACAGATGATCTTTTGGGGACTGTGGCGAAAACAAAAGGCCCACAAGAACACTATACTTCACCGGAGTCCCCTCCCACAGCCTACTTCGCCCACTAAAATAAATCAGGCTGCGTAATGAATGAGGTTTTAAGAAATGTAACTGAACTTAAAATACAAGGTCAGCATCTCATCCTAGGTAATCCTTGGGAGGATGAGAAATTCTCCTGATTTTCCCACAGGGTTATTTCAGATGTGCTTTCGGAGCCAAACTATTTTAAAAGCGTTCATTCTTCCACTGCCCTGCCACATGTGAACTTGAGATTCACACGCACTTTTCGAGAGCTTATTAGTGATATTAATGATCGTGGATCAAAGGCAAACCCTAGACAATTATTTAGGTGCTTTAAAAACTCGTCTTATGTACAGAGGGCAGCAATTTCTCAGTGTTGGCAAAGATGAAGGTGCTGGGACGTGTTGGGTCCTAACACAGTGTTACTAACACAGAAGGCCTGAAGGAGAAGGCAGAACACATTTCTTTTGTGATTAAAATGTACCCCTATTGACACCTTGTCCCCAAAGCATTTCTCATTCATTTGAGAGCAGGCACACTCCTGAGTTGCTTGCACGCCCCTCCTATAAAGGACACTCAGCTCTGAGCACACCCTGCCTCTTTTAACACCCACTAAAATTTAAACACACACACACACACACACACACACACACACACACACACACACTCTACGTTTTATTTTTAACTATGGCTTCTCATCAGAATCAGTATTGGAAGAACTTTTTTTTTTTCAAAGATTTTATTTATTTATTTGACAGAGATCACAAGCAGGCAGAGAGGAAGGCAGAGAGAGAGGAGGAAGCAGGCTCCCCGCTGAGCAGAGAGCCCGATGCGGGGCTCGATCCCAGGACGCTGGGGTCATGACCTGAGCCGAAGGCAGAGGCTTTAAGCCACTGAGCCACCCAGGCGCCCCAAACTTTTTTTTTTTTAAAGGTTTTATTTATTTATTTGACAGACAGAGATGACAAGCAGGTAGAGAGAGAGGAAGGGAAGCAGGCTCCCCACTGAGCAGAGAGCCCGACGCGGGACTCGATTCCAGCACCCCGAGATCACGACCTGAGCTGAAGGCAGAGGCCTTAACTCAAGGAGCCACCCAGGTGCCCCTATTTGAAGATCTTTTAAAACTGCTGATACCCAGGCCAAATTTCAAGGATTCTGATTTAACTAGAAGCTACCCAGTAATCCCAAAGTATGGATGGTGCGAAGAACCTGTTTCTTTAAAATGGATACAGAAATTACCACATGGAAGTGCTAAGAACGTGTTTCTTAAAATGATTACAGAAATTACCACATGGAAGTTCACCTTCAGGGTGGCACTTAAAATAGGAGAGAGAATTTTATTTGACAAAGGAAGAAACTGAGGCCCAGGAAGTTGAGTGACTTGTAAAACACGCAAACCAGTTAGTGGTAAAGCAGTAGCCTGAACCTGGGATTTGTAGCCTGGAGCACCAGACCATCTCCAGTCTCTGGATCCCCAGCCCAGGGCAGGCCAGCTTTCCCGTGGGCTGGGCCGGCCAGCGTGCTAGCAGGAGCAAACCACTAAGAAAGGCACTTTGTTTCATCACTGCAGTGGTTCTCAGCATTTCATGCTTTTCAAGTGTATGATCCCAACCTCATACTGAAACGCCTCTGAAAAATCATGTACAGATCCAAGGGGAGATACATATACAAGCAATCAGAGGGGCCTGGGATCCTGTCCTAAAATGCAGTGTAGACGAAGAGTTGGCCCAGGACTTTATTCAGTGATGAACAAGGACTAGATCCACTCAGAAAATGGAAATGAATCCACTTGGGAAATGTCAAGATTTTTCTGGAAAGGAGTCAAGGTTGCATACTTTAACCTCTCACAAGAGGGATCTCTCTTAGCTCACAACTGGAAGAAATGAGAACATATCTGCATTGTAAAGACCACCCCGGAATCTTACACCTCACACAGGGTTTTCTAGACCTAAATGTTCAGAAGCAGAGCTCCTTGGGATTATTTTAACATAGTGTTCAAAACCTCAGAGTTGTTTCAAGGAGGAAAAAAAATCTCTAAGAGAATATAATTTTAAATCGCATGTTCAGAAAAGGGCATTTTGGATATATACTACTTGGGGTGAACTCCCTTGCTTTGGAGAAAGTGATACACACTAACTTAACGTTTTAAAACAATTTTCCTTTTTATTTATAAAGCAGGTTTGTTTCCTCTACATACTACTTTGATCCATGTACCTTCACACACGTTCAACTCTTTTGTAGTTGAAGTAGTTCAAACAAAACAAACGACAGGATAAAGGCGTTGGGGAGAAAGAACTCTCCTGCTGATGGCTGCAGCGTCTGGCTTCCTACCTTGATTAATAAAACTTATTCTGGGATTCTCTCACATCCACATCTATGGTCACCTGATCAGATGTTTTTGGGGTCATAATATGGTTTTACTGATTCTTCTTTAATTAAAAAAAATCAAGATTTTTGACAAGCAATTCTAAAAGCAATTATCAAGTAATACATGGTAATATTATGCTGCATAATAAAACTTACTTGAATGTGGTTAAAGTCCAGTATTGAGTAGTCAGCCACAATTAAAGGTAATAATTTCATCCATTCAAGTCCCCTCTGGTAAGTGCACACCCTGACAGGTATTTGTTCCTTGTCTTCTTAAATAAATATAGAAGCCAAATTAGAAGGAGTTCTGCAGATTTCTGAGAATTTAATTATATCATTAAATTGCAATACCAATGATCTATATTCTGTCCTGAGTAATTATCTGCATTAAACTTCATTTTACAATGCTTAATTTACTTAAGGAAGATCTTAAACTGCTTAGCAGAAATCAGCTTAATTTTGATTTTTTACTTGCTCCACCAAGTTTTAATTCATTAGTGTTTCAACAACAAGGAATGAACTCTATCGTCTTAACAAAATAAGCATGGAAATTTCCTCATAAGAGCAAAGAAGAAACTAAAATGATTCCCATATTCAAGTCATGGAATGCTGAAGAGAGGATTTTTGGCTCTTAGGAAAGGCATTTGTTACCTCAAAAGGAAGGCCATTCACTAAAATTCTGTGGAAATACGACAGTGGGGCCTGCCAAGAAGGAATTCAAGGAAACCGGGAACGGCAGCACTGTGATCCCAGGCCATTCTCTTGGGCACAGAGGTTTCCTTCTCTTATGTGCTTTGCCCTCACCAAGCTCTTGCTAAAATCAAAGGCCATGTGATGCAAAACAATTCATATTAAAATCCAAACACGACACCAGAAGCAAACAATTAACTGTGATCCCACTGTTGTCCCCGAGACATATCTTGAGATAAGAAACAAGCTATATTCTCCATAAATCAAACTAGCGCGTTTTTAATGATTCTTGCTTTTTATAAAATGAAATACATTTTCTTACTTCTTTGACATAAATAAAAAAGCTATAGCACTCACTCCTCTATCCCCGAATGGCTGCTCCTTTACCTTCAAGAATTTACATGCATATCTGGATAACAGTTAACCTCCAGTGGCCAAGAAAAAAAAAGTGTAAGAAAAATTGCACTGCCTGTCCTCAGACATTTGTTTAGAGACATTAAAAAACAACAACAAAAACAGAAAACTCAACACCAATCTATTAAAAAGTCATCTGAAAGCACATGGATGTGACTTAGAAGCCATGACATTGAGAAAGTTAGGGAGTTCAAAGTTGTAACAGTAACAGAAGTGGATCCCAAGCATCAGAATTATAGGGACTTGAGCATAAATTGAGTTTGGGTTATTAAGTTAAGTGGTTGAAGAACTTGTTCTTTTTGACTAAGAATATTGACAGCCTCTCAGATTTTCGGATGTGGAATTAATAAGATTATTAAGAGTGTCAACACACAAACCACTCCCAGTCATAGGGAACTCTGCATTTCCCAGCTAATGAGCAACAATAAAACCTGGCAGCCATTTTCCTCTGTACTTTCAAACATCCAAAGAATCGCACAACCACTCAAGTAATAAGAGATCCGGGGGTGTTTCAGACATGTGGAAGAAAATGCTTAAAGGCAAAATTCCTCAGACACATGCCCCAGTGCGGAAGGGGAGAGCTGTTCCCTCCGTTAATCCTGTGACAATCCCATGTACATGCGGGCAGTGAGGAAGACCCTATCAGTCTACAACCACAGGTGCTATTTTCCCTCTGAGGTCACAGCAATTGTTATTTCCACAAATATATCAAACTCTAAAGCCAAGGCTGCTCTTGAGAGAAAATCATTAAATCACAAAGATTGGCTGTACCCACTGTGCAGGCCCCAGTTAACAAATGAAATAAAAACTTTTCAATTAAAAGCTTTTCTCTGGCGCCTCCATTGCAAGCATCTCTCAGTTCTGGGTTAGCAGCAGCTCTTGTTCTGGAACGGCTGCCCTTTTTAATCAAGACTCCGTTCCGGGAGCTTATTGTTTCTTGGCCGGTCACCTGGGTTGTTATGTGGGCCCTCTCTATTTAGACTGTTCCAAGAATTCTGTTGGAAGAAGATTCAGCGACACACTCTGCTCCTGTCTTCGGGAAAGAGCACACCTAGAACAGCTGCCGCTCTAAGAGAGGGGCCCCCCAGTGGAGCATTTCCATTCTGTGCTGTCTACCCCAACTGGATGAATACAATCTGCTCCCTAACTAACTTGACTCACTGTGGTTAGTACTCTGTTGGGCTCCCTCTTCTCCTGTAGAATGCTTTAACTGGAATCAGCTAAGAGCAGAGAAAAACCTGTGGGAAGAGGAAAGGACACCGATGGGCAGGGCCATGTTCCTGGTCGGGGTGGTGAGTCTGGGACCACGAGAAGGGGACAGGTGTCCAGGGAGCCTGGGGAACATCAAAGGAATAGCATTTACGTTCACAGCTAGGCATAGTGACCAACACTGAACTTCATGGTTGCCTCTTAAGGAGTCTTACCCTAACAAGTGGGAAAGGAGTCACAGGCAAGCATAGAATGAGCTAGGAGAAACAAAACCACAATTAGTTTTAAGCATTCTGAACCACCTACACTCTGTCTGTTTCCATGTTCTTTTATTTCATTGGACGTTTTCTGGGTCATTTTTCTGCTAACTCCAACACTCTGGGAATATACTTAACTTTCCTTGTTACTAGGGAGGTGCTACTTCAAAGGACCACACAATGTTGAGGAGAAAAAAAAGATGTATTTGATGGGTGGCCTTTGAATATGGGTTTTCTCCTATTTTAGGGTGAAATTGGGTTAAGAAAATCTTTAGTAGGTGTCCATCCAAAATAAGTCATTGCTATGATTCACTCGGTGACATTTCAGCAGGCCCACTGGAGACATTCGTGGGTGATACTGCAAATGGAAGGCTCCTGTTTTGAAATTCAAACTGCCTGTGACGCCTTCCAACTGGGAAAGTGGAAACTCTGGCCACTGATTTCCCCTTCGGTTTTAATCCTTCCTGAACCTAACTGAAATCTTAGAGCTGGGGGCAAGTGCTGGGACAGGGACACGGACACGCACGCCTGGGCTACAAGAGAGAGCAAGCCTCTCCCTCCACTGTCTCCCTCTAATGCTGGGCCAAATGACCCATAAACTTCTAGCACTTCTTAGGGTAAGTAACAGATTTGTGGTGCTGCGGCCACCATGCCGTGGAGAAACCAGGAACTGAGCAGCTCAGACACCAAACTCAGGTGTTTTACAAGTTTGACGGAACACGAGGGGGTGCCTGTCCACATGCGGGCCTCGGCTGATGAGCTGGAGGCCCTGGGAACCAGGCTGGAGGAAACAAACACCAGGGAGTTTTCAATTAGTCCAGTGGTTCTCAAAGTTGAGCATGTTTTGGAATCGCCCGGAGTTTCTCATTCAGTAGGTCTGCGGTGGGGCCCAAGGTCTGCATTTCTAACACATTTTCAGACAGTGATGCGGGGCCCAGAACCAGATGTTGAGGACCACTAGCCTGTTCCTTCACTTCTGCCTGACTCAGGCTGAGGAACAGAAGGAGAAACTGTCCCCCCAAATATAGCATTGTCTTCATGTGGCCCATTGTATGGTCTGCACAGTGATGAGTCATGAAGGCGCACGATTGGTTTCTTTGCGCAGTTCCTTCAAGAAGGGGGTCATCTTTGACGAGGTGAAGGGCTCTGAAGATAGTTATAGAAGTATGATGAGAAAGTGGCAGTGTTGTTAGAAAAAGCACATAGCCTCCCGGAGATGAATGTGTTAAAAAAGAATCCTCACATGGAGCTCTATTTTCCATGCAAAATAATCATTCTAATTCCTTCAACGTCGGGACAGCTGCACACACCCCTCTCTTTCCGTACCTTCAGCCATTACATACCCAACTACAACTCAGCAATCCCCGTTAGTAAGTTAGTGGCCTCTTTCATACTTCTTTCTTTTCTTGGTTGGGCTGCCCCGGACTGCAGATAATCTTTCAGTGTTTGTGGTTGAGCCGGTCTGCTGTGCCTGCCTTGGCTGATTTTTTGTAAGATGTCCGGAGGAGAGATTTTTCCAAAACATGCAACTCTTCATTAGATGCCATTTTTGCCAAACCTCGTTTCAAAAGTAACCCCGGATTTGACATCTCTGAGGCTGGCAAAACACTGACAGCTTTGCTTTTTTCTACTACGATTTCTCTTGGGACTAATTGATCGCTTCCAAGAGAAACTCTCTTGTGGTGGTCGACGTCTTCTGCAGAGCCGCGGTTCCTGCATTTCTGTTGCGCTCTGGCCCTTTGTGGACTTTGTTTTGGACCTGGTGATGCTGACTCACAGCTATAGACAGGGCTCCTGCTTAGAAGGCCTGTCTCTAACCACTCCCCAAGATGAGGTTTTTACTGGCCACTAGTGTCTTCAGGCTGGGTCTGATGAACATTTTCCAGCTCTTGAACAGGAAGCCCCCCGTGGCTCTTGGCTGCCTTTATGTAATCTTTTGCTTGTCCCATAGACTCTGACAGGGGACTGGCTGAAGCCCGACTATCACCCCTCCTCCTCGCTATCTCTGCAATCACTGGGTCACTAGATGTTCCCACAATGTCCCTTCTGCTCCATGATTTGCTCACAACGTTGCTGTTCGTTTCAGTTCTTTTCACACTAAAACAAAGAAAGATTTTTTTGGTTTTGTTTCGTAAAGCTGTAAAGGCATGCTGTCCTCCAATTTCTATACCGCATATCATATTTCCCAGACCTAGAAAAGGAGGCACGTGCTACCGTTCCTTCTCCCTTACCTCCCTGGCAAATCTAGAACAATCCCTAAGTGTTATGTTTACATTCAGACTGGATCAAGCAATAGCCATCGCATTTTCCAACACACAAGGATTAGTTATTAGGATACATGAGGACAGGCTTTGTTTCTTGATCACTGGGTTTTCAATGTAGTTATATTGGAGTTATGATGGATCTCATTTAACTAAGGCAGGCAGGTGTTCGTTTCAGATGTGAAGGGTCAATATTGCCTAAATTTTATATATTGATTTTTTTCCCCCCAGAAGTAAATGATCAGATACATCTAAAGCACAGGCTGTGTGTGTGCATACGCACATGCACAAGGACGTGCTTGTAGACACATACACACACGTTTTCTACAGCACACACAAAAGGCAATGCAAACGTCACTCTGATTGTAAAATTCCCTTTGAGGGGCAGGGCAAGAGCTGCATGGGGACAGTCAAGAGACTGCAGATACTGACTTCAACACAGATTTGCAGGCTTGTGAATAGCAAAGAAATTTCTTAAACCACCAAACTCGTAACACTGAAGCTGAAATATTTACTTTGGCTAAGCTTTAGTCTGGAAACACACACACACGTGCACGCACGCACATACAAGCACACACACACCCACACACACACACACACTCATGTTCTTATTGTTCCTAATCAGAGGCTTGAGGATTATCGTAATTATATTAGAATTGGAACCTGCATTTCAGCAAAGGAATGTATTTTTTTAGATGGGTCTGTAGTCACTTGGAAAGTTGTAAGAAACACACCAGCAAACAGGTGCTTTTCATCTTCAAAGCATTTGTAATTAATTACTCCTTGCAACACACCTGTGAGGCAAGGACTTGCTCCCCACTGCAAGAGACAGTCAGGAAGGCAGAAGGGCAAACATGGGATTTAGGGTAAGTTTGGTGCCAGAGGGGGTTTTGTGATTAATTTCCACAAACTCCTGTTGAATTCCAGACTTCTTGTCGCATATCCATACCCCCCCACCCCCGACACATGCACAGAATCAAAAAGGAGGAAAAGAAAACTGGTCAGACCTACATTTCTTTCAGAGCATTTCTCTTGCGCTTTGCACTGGGAGGAAGTCGACTCTCTGCACACTCAGCAAAATAATCAGACGCTCCATGGAGAGCTCCTTCCGTCTACTCCAAAAGATAACAAAGGTTCAACCAGAAATCTATGAGCTGAACATGAGAAAAAACAGTTCTACTCTGAATGCCCCAGTGAACGGATTTTCATGAAGACTAGATGAGACCACTTAGTGTCAGGCTATTTGAATTTTTTTAAATCTAGAACTTTTGGGTAAATGGTCGCTTTTTCTGGACTCCTACCCAACACAGTTCATATGTTAATATGCACCACAGACATCCAAGTCTGTAAGAGAAAGGATGTTGGAGCCAAACTATCTGGGAACTCTTGGCCAGTATCTGCTATCTCTGGGGGCCTGAGTGTGATGAAGCCGGCATCGCGGGGCCAGGCAGCAGCATGTGTGTGAGCTCCGATCTTCCAGAGAGACCCGCTGGCACCATGGTCTACACCCTAATTAGCCAAAGAATTCCACACATTTTCTCTATTTACAAAAAATACAGAACATGGCCTTTGCAATACTTAAGGTTGCAGGAGTTGAGTTAAAGCCTTTGAATACTGGTACTTTGAAAACTGAAGTTTGTGGTTCCTGGCTACCAGAAAACTGGGAGTTTTTTCTTAAACTAACAGCACCACCACAGTTTTACATTAATTCAGAGATTATCTGTTTATCTATCCTTATATGTTCCCAAGGAAGCGTCATACAGAAGTACTTCTAAAACATCAAAAACTCCCAATCTTTGCCACCATTAACCTAGTTCATAGTTTTGGAATCACTTCCTTTTTGTTAAGCAAGTGGATAATGCAGAAAAGGTGTTATCTGTTCTCATTTTCTGGAAGAGTAAGTGCCCTTCTCTACCAAATTCCACAGTAAAATGTTGAGGCCATAAGGAACAATTCTGGGAAATTATCAGTAGGTCCCTTGCTTTAGACTCACATTGGAATTTAGCAACGGCAATCCCAGAATGCCTGGTAGACAGCAGCCATCAGTATGATGCCAGGGAGCTCCAAAGGCCAGTACTCTGACCTTTGTACAATCACTGCCCCACACCACTGAGTACAAGCTTTCAATTCCTACTAATCTCGCCTATGGTTTCAGACCTGGATCAATGACACTCATAGTCATATCCAGTTATAACCTGTCAGTTTTAAGAGTTAGTGAACAGGATATTGTAGGTTTTATTGGATTATACTGCATTTTGATGCTTCTCCCTTTCTCCCCTTGACCAAATAGAGCTACAGTTTTAAAGTTAAAGGAGAGAGAGAGAGATGGAGGGGGAGGGGGAAAAGAGGGGGCGAGAGGGGGAAGAAAGGGAGAGAGGGAGAGAAGGAGAAAGAGAGAGAGAGACTGAGATTTATGTGTGAAACACTTCTAAACATGCCCTATAAGTACAGTAGATTTTCCCCTTACGACCACACCCTGTAAGTGCTGTATTTTCAGAGTTGAACAATTAACATAAGGAGCATGAGTCAGGCTTTGAACAACTCTGTGGGAACCAGAAAGCCTTTTGCTATTAGGAATGATGTAAATTCCCCAAGGCTTGAAGAAGTCCACAATGGAAGGCAGACAGGGTCATAAATAACAACAATGGATACTACGCAGACCACATAAAATACGATACCGCGATAGTGACACTCTTCAAATCTCATACTAGATCCAACCTCTGCCTTTATTTATTTATTTTTTAAACTCAGTTTAAAGAGCACTGTGCATTTCCTATGGGAACTTCAAAAACTGCTTTAAGAAACATGACAATTGACTCTCGTCCCAAATTCCTCTGATCACAAACAATGGGGGAAAATGTCCTTGGAAGGAGAAGGACAACAGAAAACGTGATGGAGTGACAGGAGGATATGTCCAGTTCAAAAAGTGCAAAACCTGTGACTTCAATTTAAAAAAAGAGAGAGAAAAAGAAAAGAAACCGGCAAGGCAGGGTCTCCTGCTTACAAATTAAAACCACATTTGGCAATTTGTTGAAGGAGGCATATTTACATTTGTATGAAGACTGGGTGGGCAGGAAAATTTAAAAAAAGCTTAGATTCTTTCTTCAGTCCTTGAACTGTCAGATCTCATTAGAAATCTCTCATTCTTATTTTTCTAGGGTCAATTCATTCCCCTTTGTCACTAAATGGCAGCCTCCGGAGCCCCCCAAACAAATATTCCAGAGGAAGCAGTGATTCTCTTGAAGAGGGACTGGGAACAGGATTTCCCAAGGGAGCTGTCCTGATTACTAATGGTTTCTCACATCTGGAACCGAAATGTAATCTGTGGCTTATCCAGAGGCAAAACTCCAAGGTACAAGACAGTGTGTGCTCTGAAGTGCTTCTTGGGTTTACCTAAATGACGCTATTCCTTTTTAGATTCTGCCTTGAATAATGACCTGGACATCTTCTGCAAAGAATACATACAGACTCAATATATTAAAAAAGGTTACCAGTTGGCCACCCAAAGTCCAGAGTGCATACTCCACGGGGACTTGGTTACTAAAGAAACAGGTTAACCAAGGGGAGCCTGGGTGGCTCAGTCGGTTAAGTGTCTGACTCTTGATTTTGGCTCAGGTCATGATCTCAGGGTCCCAGGACTGAGCCCCACATTGGGCTCCGTGCTCAACGGGGAGGCCGCATGGGATTCTTTCTCTCCGTCTGTCTCTGCCCCTCCCCTGCTCATTCTCTAAAATAATTTTTTTTTTTAAATCTCAAAATACCACTAAAAAAGAAAAAAATTAGAGAAGAGAAGAGAAAATAGGTTAACCAAGGGCTTTGGGCCTTCATGGGTGATTCTTCTCAACCTAGAGACTAGCTCTGAGACTAGAAAAGGAATAAAATTCTGCAAGTATCATCACCTGCCCCCGTCTACTCCCCACCCATTTACTTTTTGATTCTTGGCAATGCTTTGATTTTAGTTTTAAACTGTCCAGCTGTGGGAAGCCTGGGTGGCTCAGTGGGTTGGGCCGCTGCCTTCGGCTCGGATCATGATCCCGGCGTCCTGGGATCGAGTCCCGCATCGGGCTCCTTGCTTGGCAGGGAACCTGCTTCTCTCGCTGCCTCTGCCTGCCTCTCTGCCTGCTTGTGTGTACTCGCTTGCTCTCTCTCTCTCTCTGGCAAATAAATAAAATCTTTAAAAAATAAAATAAAATAAACTGTCCAGCTGTAAAGACTGTCTATATATAGTTACAGGACACAACCAAAAAAAAGTGGGGCAAGGCCACAGGCCCCAAAGGGAATCTAATCCAGGGGAACACTTCCCTTGGCAGACTGAGCAGCCCAGATAAGCTCCCAGGGCAAGGGGTCAGCTCTTGATGCCATCCTCAGGGACGCTGTGGAGTCTTGTGGATGCGCCCTGAGGCTAAGGCTGTGTGCCCTAGTACAGGTCCAAAAGGAAGGCTGAATAGGTGAGCGTTTAAGTATGAAGATGGGTGATGTGCCTGGCCTGACCTAGGAAACACATTTTAAATTTATTGCCAGAAAACACTGCAAAGAGAATCCCCACTGGAATTAGCGAGGCAGCTAAGACATGCTTCCTGCCTCTAATCAGAGAAAGGGCTGGACTGAAATGTAGTTAGACAGATTGGCTGATGTTTAAGTTACAAAGGCAAATCGAAACCGTGGATAAATCAAGGCGTTCATGGCATAGTGACCTACTGAATACCACTTCTGAGTAGAACACTGTTGGGTTAGTGAAGGATGAGAAGAGAAGTTGGCCTAAAAAGATGTAAGGAACACCGCTCTTGAGTTTGTATCCTCCTCAAGGAGCCTATAAAACACAGCTGAGACTCCCAAAGGCTATTGGGAACACTGTCACTAAAGGAGCTTTTCAAAAAATACAGATTCCCAAGACCCATCCCTGGAAGTTGATTCACCAGATCTAGGGTGGGGATATGAGATCTATATTTAGGTTCCCAGGTGATTCAAGCACTGCTAATATACATGAAATGATACTCGACAGAACAGAGCAACAGATAAATGTAAACTGGTCCACTGAGGCAGTGTTTGGCCAAGTGTGGTCCAGTTACCTCAGGCATCAAAATTACCCAGGGAGCATATTCAAAAATGTTTAAGATTCTACCCCAGAATCTACTGCATTTGGATCTCCAGTGGGGAGAGGCAAAGCATATGCATTTTTAGGCAATCTCCCCAATGATTCTGATACCCAGCAGAGTTAATGAACTTCTGCCCACTCAAACAGGGCACGGGTGGACTTGATAACTAACTGAGCAGAGTCCGGCAGAATCATCCCATCAGGCAACACTGAACTCTGTGCTGAACACTGTTTTCAGGCCCTTGTGGAAAAGCATGTGGACTCACAGAAAACATCTCTGCTCTCACGGAGTCTCCATCCCATGGGGAAGACAAGAAACAAATAAACATATGATGTGTCAGAAGGTTGTGATGTTATGAGGAGATATAAATGTCCAAAGTGTCTGTTTTAGATCTGTTGGTGGTGGGGGGGATGCTGTAGTAGGTATGAAGATGAGCTTTACTGAGAGATCTGAGTGGAGGGTGAGCCATGTGAACCTAGTGCATTTCAGGCAGGGAGAAATGTGAATGCCAAGGCTCTGAAGATAGCATGTGCCTGGGGGTTGAAGAAATAGGACAGCAAATCAGGGGGAGGGGTGGGAGGGGAGGTAGCAGGTGTGTGTGTGTATTGGTGGTATGTGTATTGGTGGAGGCAAATCACATATGGGTTTTATAAGGATGGCATATTTTATTCTAAGGACGATGATGTGCCTTTGGAAGGTTCTAAGGGGAAAAGGGACTTGGAATTTTAAAAGGGTCACCCTGGGTGCAGTAGGGGGACAAATGGACACAGGGAGACCAGTAATAAGACTACTGCAATAGTCCACTCAGAGACGAGGAGTCTTCTAGGAGCTGGTGATGGTAAGAAATGGTTAGAATGCAAATATAATTTGAAGGGAGGCCCAATAGAATGTGTCAATGGACTGGATATAGTTGGTCATCAGAAAATTCAAGGATGACTCCAAGATTTGTGGCTTAAAAAGGTGGGTGAAGGAAGTTAGCCTTTACCAACACAGGAAGTACTGGGGGAGGGACAGGCTTGGGGAAGTGGGACCAAGAAATCAACCTTAGATATGTAAACTTGAAGAGTCCTCCTGGGTATCCAAACAGAGATGCTGAGTAGACGTTAAGACACAGGTTTTAGGAAGAGAGAGGTCTGGGCTATGGACAGAAAGCTGGGAAGTCCATGCAGATGGTATATAAAGTCATCAGTCAGGATGACCCCACTAAGGGGTGAGTTTGGACAAGGAAGAAAGAAGTCAAGAAGATGAGGAGGATTCAGGAAAGGAGGTCATGAGGGAACAAAGTCTTTCACTGAAAGTGACAATCACGTCAAATGTGCTGAGCAATTAGGAGTGAGAACTGACCAATGGAAGGTGACTTGACAAAGGCTCTTTTTTGGTGGAGTGGGACCCAAAGCCTGTTTGGGATGGATGGGTTCAAGAGTGAAGTGGAGACAGAGTAGAAACCAGTGATCTCCAGCAGGAATATAACATGTGCTGTATATGTAACTTTAAATTTTCCATAGACCATGAAAAAAGTACAAGAAAATTGGCGAAATCAGATTTCAATAATATATATTTTTTAGCCCAATATATAAAATGTTACCATTACAACATGTAATATAAAAATGTTGAGATATTTTATATTTTTATACCAAGTGTCCAGAATCTGGTATGTATCTGACATGAACAGGACATCACTCCTGACTTGCCACATTTCCAATGCTCCATGGCCCAACATGGTCATGTGGGGCCAGTGTAGGGTCAGTCACTTTTGAAGGTGTTATTCCCACACTCCAGGGCCCTCACTTGACATAGACAGACAGCATGGCCTTCAGTGCCATTATTCAGCTGACAAATGGGGTTTCTGTCGGGAGAATCTTGCTTCAGCTTTCAAGCAGTAGGCCGTAGGCCCTGGGACATGAGTAGTAACCTAGGTTGGAACTGCTGGGGAAGGTTCTGGGGCCATGAGACCAGACTGCAGGTCGCTCGAGGAGCCCGTGGGTGCACCCCACCATCGCAGTGCAGCCACCAGTGGGGTGCTCCCGGCACCCCTCAGAGCTACATTTAGAAGGGATGACAGGAGCTATCCCACCACACTCTTATTTCTAGAACTGCAGAATATCCTGCCTGATAGGGAGGCAATAACGGGAGAAGGCAGGAAAAAAGGCTTTTCAATGCCATTAAGGTTTTTCTCACAGTAGTACTTATGCAGTAATGTCTATTTCTTTAGAGATCTAATTTCTTATGGTCATGTATGTGAGTTTCCTCTGATTGTTTCAGTCAGTCCTAAATGAAAATAATTCATAACCCAACCAGAGTATTTTAAATGGAGGTAACTCATAGTAAAATATTAGGACACGTAGTTTTATGTCACATTCAAAATGTTACCATGTCTGAATTCTTTGTGATCACATATCTCCCGAGTTTGAGCAAATCAGGTTAACACTCCTGGGAGGGGAAGGGGAACACAGTGAAGTAGGAGATGGAAGCCAAGGTCTGGTAGTCATGGGTTGCTTGTGCCGGAGCCCATCTCTCAACTCTCTGATTGGTGGGTTTCTCATCTGTCCTTCAGGACTGTTTGGGAAATTTAAATGCAGCAAGCTGTATGAAGCACACTTTAGAAACTGGAAAGTGCTAAACACATTTTCTTGACATGACTGTAAAAAGAAAACTTGGTGCCTACAGAAACCATACAGGGTCTTCGAAAACGCAAGCCTGCCTTGCATCTGTAGAGAACTTACACCACTAAAGTCCTTTTCCCCACATCTCATTGGAGCCTTACTGAGTTACTTTACTTAGCAGGCAGGTATTGTCCCTATTTGAACAATGAGACCCAAGAGATTAAGTGTGCTTTTAGCTAGGGGCAGAACTGAGCGGAGAAGGCCTCTATCGAGTGCTTGCTGCACTGTGCCCAGTGGGTCAGCTGCCATCATAGTCAGAGATGTGACTTGTAGTCACATAGTCCTTGGGTCTAGCCCCCACCTAGTCTCTTCCTTGCAGTGAGCTCTAGACAAGCTACTTATCTTCCCTGAACACCAGTTTCCTCATCTAGAAAAGAGGAATAAGAATATCTCTAATGGTGGACACTCATTCATTTCCTGGAAATAATACTCAGATTTTGCCTCTAGTCCCTACCCAATTTCCATGCATTTCAGGAGGCCTTGTCTCTACACCAGACTCCAGAAGTAGGCCCGTGACCCTATCCAGGCCAATCAGAGTACTGAATTTATGAGTCTCAAAGAGATGCATGAGCTGCAGGTGGCCTGGGAAGAGGCCTGCTCTCTGTTCCCATGGGCTGGAGCTACCAGAGCCAACCACCACATACAGGCTGAAGAATGAAGCCAACACTGTGGAAGGCAGAGCCAGAGGATGTGAGAAATAGTCATGATGATATTCTTTGTGCTTCTGGTCAACAAGCCATACCTGAAGTCTGGACTTTACAGGCACATGAGCCAAAAACCTTCCTTTTTTGCTAAGCCATTTTGAGTTGGCCTTCCTGTCCCTTGAAAACTAAAAGGTTCAAGACTGATACAATCTCTTCTCAGGTTTGTTGCATTGAATAAGTTATTGTATGTGACAGTTCCCTGCCAACAATACAAGTTTTTTGCAAACAATAAAAGCGGAGTAAAAGTAATATATTATCAACTTATTTGGGCAGCAAATAATAGTATTAAAGTATAACCCTAGACCACTTTCGATTCTTCATAACTCTGTGATAAGGCAGAAAGGTTATTCTTGAACTTTAGTGTGATGCCCATTGATTTTTAAGAGCATCAGCATTCTGAAATGTGACATGCTAGGGAAGGTTGAGTCACTTATAGAAAAGCAGGCCCAGCACAGCACAAATTCCGACAACGATCACAATCTTAGACCATGATACACTGTGACCATACAGAAGCCACATGTCTTAAAATGAGGAAGAGGTGTCCCTTTCCCAAATTTCACTTTTAATATTTTCTTAAATTATTTGGTAATGAATAAGTCATGGAAATAAAAAGGGTAAAACAGGTGGGATGGAGTACTAATGAACAATTAAAAGAATGTATAGAAACTACAGATAGATAGATAGATATACCTATATCTGTATCTATATCTATATATAGACACAAAGGAACTGAAGCAAAAAGAGGTGAAATGAAAGGGCAAAGGGTATCTCATGAATTCCACCATAAACTGAAATCATCTTCTCCTAAGATGATAAGGATGGAAGACATCTGTACTGAGATACCACAGACAAAGCAGTTAACGTAGGGACTAGCACCAAGCGAGTCCTCATGGGACACCCAAGAGGAGGACATGACCTTCCCCATTTCAGAGATGAGGAAACTGATGCCCTATGAGGCCAAGTCATCTGTCCAATTCCCACAGTGAAGGATAAACCTTTTGCTTCACTGTGTTTCTCTGGGCCAAGTCCCTCTTCCAAAGCCTCCTTTACTCTGCCTTCCTGTGAAAGGACCGATCTCTAAGAGAAAGTGGAGCACAGCCTTGCTGATGCCACTCCCTGGGTCAGTAGCAAACACTGTAGGTTTTTTCTTGTTTTTGTTTTTAATAAAAATTTTAAAGTTTTCTTTTATTCTGAACTGATGACCATGAACCTGATTTGTGTATATCTAGGGAAGTACCAATAAATTGTTGCAAAGAATGTTAACCTGAAAATGAAATCAGCAAAAAAAAAAAAATCAAGGAAGTTATTTTGCAGGAAGTACACATTTCACAGGGATTTTCCAGTTTACATTCACCTAACCCTTGAGAACCCAAAAATAAATCCCACGCACCCCTAGGCCCCACTGTCGAGCCTCTGGCACCATACAAGCATGATGAAACTCGGATGCTTTAAAAAATTTGTAGGTTTGGGACCTGTGCTTCTTATTGATGGGGAGTTTGTTGACCACTCTGAGGACCGAATGAAAGCTATTTAACTTTGGTTAGTAAAATATTTTTTAAAGAAGCTAAAAATTTCTTTTTCTTTTAAATTTTAGGGAATTTATGAATTACAGGTTAATAGTGCCCAGTTTAAAAGCAGAAGGGAAATATCTGTGAAAAAAGAGAGAAACTTAATGGGAACTTCCTCAGGCGGGATACCCCATTCTAAAATAATTCCTCCCACAGAGATCTGTGGTTGAAAAATGCCAACACCTGCTAGGAAGGTTGCTAGCCCTTCATTCAGGTTGATGACTTTTTTCCCCTCACATGTCCCATGGCTCAGTGTGTGGGCCTGGACAGGATGGGAGAAGAGCCAGGTGGGTAAATGTATATCCAGCCACACAAGAAGCAGTGCCAGCCAGAAGAGGGCCCATGGTACCCCGTGACACCAGTGGGAATAAGACAGAAGAGCCAGAGAGAAGACATCACAGATGACTGTCTTGTTTCAAAATTCTGAGTGCTCAGAGCTGGCTCTCTGCCCAGGGACGCAGAAGGAACAGCTCTTCCCATTTCTCTTGAACACAGACAGCAAGACCCCCTTTCCAAGACTCCCATCTCATGACAGTAACAGCTTCTGTGAACTAGTCTGGGAATCTCACCCCATTTATGACATGGTTTCCTTGGGAAAATGAGTACTGAATTCTAAATCATCCGCTTACTGAATGAACTTTCTAAACATAATCCTCTCGCACGTCAAACTCTGTGCTATCACTGTGGGTGTTCAAAAGAATGTAAGAACTTTTACAGATTTGGGCCTGAGAAGTCTGTGGACTCCCAATTCCTGTGTAGCTCAGAGAAGACACTGGGCCTTTCCTCCAAAGCCGTATCTCATCATGAGTCTACTGGCAGCTGCTGGAAATGAAAGGCATTCTAGCTGGTGGTTTCTGGCCCTCCTCCTCATCTGGATGTTGATTAACAGAGCTCCCACTGAAGGTCACGAGTTTATGCTCTTATTGTAGCCCTTCTTCACCACCGACTTGCTGTCTAAATGGGAGTTTATCACTTACCTTTTTGGTACCTCTCTTTTTATAGCTGCAAAATGACGCTGGGCTGACAAGTGGAGACAAAAAAATGAGAGTGCTGAGTTTCTTGGGAAAATAGTATGTGCAGATGGACATTACCATTTCCATCGGGCAGGGTAAGATATACAGCAATCTGCTAATCTGCTGTTAATGATGTTTAAATTAACTCCTCTTCGGGGAAGAATGGAAACAGTAATGATAATTAATATTGGATAAGTGCTTATTAAGTCTAGAAGACATTTTTATATTCACTATCTCACTTGATCCTTAGTAAAACTTGGCAAGGTCTGTATAATAGGCATCACTTTTACCTCTGCTTAACAAGACAGGGGACCAACACTCTGAAAAGCCAGATGACTTGTCCAAGGTCATTCAGGGAGTGAGAGAGGCAGTGGTCAAAGCCAGATCTTATAATTTCAAGTTTGATCTATTTTCTACTTTTTTTATTCCCTGTCCTGTTTTTCCTAATTCAATCTATCATCTAACTGGTCATCAAAGGAAGATTCTAGGTCTGCACTATGAAGAATAAGCACAAAGGATGAGAGGACCCAGAGACATCCTATTCTTGCTTACTCTATCTAACTAGTCTAACTTAGATATGTCTTATTTCAGCTTATCCTGCCTATCCTAGTCTCATTCAGCAAAGAGCAGGCTCCTTTTTTTTTGTTTTTCTTAAAGATTTTATTCATTTATTTGAGAGAGAAAGAAAGAGCAAGAGAGAGCACATGTGGGAGGGTGGGGAGAGGGAGAAGCACGCTCCCTGCTGAGCAAGGAGCAGGATATGGGACTCAATCCCAGGACTCCGGGAACATGACCTGAACTGAAGGCAGATGTTCAACTGACTGAGCCACCCAGTGCCCAAAAGGGCAGGTTCCTTACGGGTGCTAGAGACAGGGGAGCACGAACCATCTCTTTCACAAACACTGCTGGCTAATCATTGGAGAGAATTTTATTATTAGGAAAGGAGAATGAAACCTCAGGTTACTGTAACATATAATCAAAGGATAATCTTTTTCTTAATTAATTTATTTACTTTAGAAAGAGAGAGCACATGTACGTGCCAGCAGCAGGAGGAGCTCAGAGGGAAGGAGTGGGAGGGGGAAAAAAATCTCAGCAGACTCTGTGCGGAGTGCTGAGCACAACGTGGGTCAATCCCATGACCCCGAGATCACAACCCGAGCTGAAATCACAAGTTGGACACTCAACCAACTGGCCCACCCAGGCACTGCAAGGACAGTTAATCTTTTAAAAAATGATGTGTATTAAGGAGGGCACATGTTGGGATGAGCACTGGGTGTTAAACACAACTAGTGAATCTCTGAACACAACAACAAGAACTCATGATGTACTATCTGTTGGCTAACTGGACATAATGAAAAATAAAAAGAAATACAATAAAAAATTTAGAAAAAAAAAATTTTTCTCGGGCGCCTGGGTGGCTCAGTGGGTTAGGCCTCTGCCTTCGGCTCAGGTCATGATCTCAGGGTCCTGGGATTGAGCCCCACATTGGGCTCTCTGCTCGGCGGGGAGCCTGCTTCCTCCTCTCTCTCTCTCTGCCTGCCTCTCTGCCTACTTGTGATCTCTGTCAAATAAATAAATAAAATCTTTAAAAAAAAAAAAAACAATTTTTCTCACCTGAGAAAAATTTATCTTCTTCGTCACAGTTTAGAAAAACTATTCTAGACAGACCAACCCGACCTAGAATATCTTGTCCCCACCACCAGCCATTACGACATTTCACCTGCCAGTCCATATTATAAGGGCAGGTGTGTGATGGCTGCTATAGTTTCTGACTGAACCCAAACAGCCCATCTGTAGGCTCTGCTGAGGGCGTGGCCCTAATCTGTTCCTCAACGATCTGGTGACCATGTTCTGACCCTGAGCACTGGCCACAGGTGACTGGAAGAGGAGAGGACAGTCAGCCTAGGGATGCAGAAGGCAAGATGGTGGGCATTGGAGTTGTCCTGCTGCTACATGGTCGAGAGGAGAGTCTGGTCCCCAGAGAAGCCTCCTGCTTGTGCGCACACCAAAAGTGAAGCCTCATTAGTACAGGCAGACTGAGCATGTTTATCCCTTAAACCCAAAACTACAATTATCACAACACTGATCAACATACAGAATAAAAACTACCTCACATTACAAACTAAAACAAATTCCACAAAAACACAAGAAAATATAAAGAAATATTTGTCTAACTCTGAAAACCAAAACACCAAGATAATCAAAGGCAGAAATCATTACGGAAACCATAAATTGAGGACATACATATCTATCACACAGCAATGTCATGTAATTGAAAGGTAAATGATAAATTCACTAAAAGTTAACTTTCGTTACTATGCAAGAAGTTTTTAAACAGGAGTTTGTGAAATACAAAAATACCAACAGAAAAATGGACACAAACACACAATTCACAAATGAATGGGTCCTGGCTAAAATAAGTACACAGTGACCTCAGCTATCAAGTATCAAGTAGGGAGGGGGACAGACTAGGTCATTAACAGAGGCTGTCTTTAGGTTGGGAGTTGTGGATAATTTTTACTTACTTTGTTTATATTTGGATTCTAGAGTTTTTGTACAATGAACATGAACAATTTTAGTAAGCAGTTATTAAGTAAAAAACTAAGTTCAGAACACTGTGGGAAATGTGAAATATGGGAACAACCTCTTCCCCCTCAAGGAACTTTTCCTAGCGCTACAGGAATCTTTGCTTAATGGCTTCCAAGTAATCTACCATTAGCATTGTTTAGGAAATACAATAAGATGAGAAGAATGGATTCTTAAAAAGCTTATGACACTTCATGAAAAACCTAGGAAAAAATCTACTACTTACTTAATTTTTTGATACAAAAAAAGTTCTTTTCTTGAATGATCTGATTTATAGTTAGGCAGACGTTCCCTCATAAAACTAGTCCTGTCAATAAGGGTGCAAAGTTAGTGCACAAACTGTTAAGTAGTTTATTTCTTCTAAAAATGGATGGTCTGAAATGTTTGTTTCTTTATATATTCTTTTTATCGTTCCTAAAATAAAATGTAGCTCTACCCCCACTTTTTTTTCTTTTAACACAACTTTTAAATCTACAAGTGAGGTTCTCTTTTGTATGAAATTATTTTATGGTTATTTTGCTACATTTTCATCTGTTTCCTTAGACAGAAATTCAGTGTGAGAAAGGATTTCTGAGATCATTTGATACCCTTCCCCTTGACTGAGATGAGGGCTAAGGCCCACAGAGGTTCAATTATGACAGCCAAGCTAAAAATAACCCCGGCTAGCATAGTTTATTGCTTCTTCAGACTCGTTCTCTTGTCAATTTTATACTCATAAACTAGCAGAATTCTTTGCCATTACACAGTAGTTTGACTCACATGTTCAGTTTAGTGCTTAAACAGCGTCTCCCACCGGAGACGGGATCATGCCAGTGATCATCCTCCAAGCTGATGCTATAGCAACAGCCTAGCACATAGGGCCTGGTGACTGGGGTACATCTGCAGAACCTTGATGGCTACTGTCACAACTTGGTCCCAATCTCAATGGAGCATGAGGCAGAGAACTCAAACATCTTCATTATATACCCACTTTGAGGCAGCCCTGGGGTATGATATGCCATTTTTAATTTCCGAAGGAATCACAGACTTTTACAGCTTCGGTTTAAAAGTTAGAAAGTAATTTAGAATTTGGGGCTTTCTTCTGAATAGCAGAGGATCCAAGTGCACCATTAAGATGCAGAATGGATACATCTTTAAGAAAAAGGGAAGCTCTATTTGAATTACATTTTTTTTTTTTGAGGTCACCAGGGTAACCTTCAGTACCCCTGATTTGGCAGACTACAAGCTCCTTGAAGGCAGACTACAAGCTCCACCTTCTTTCTTTCTTTTTTTTTTTTTAATTGTTTCCCCAGTGCCTACCCAAGCTCCTGGCACAGAGCCAGCACCCAGCAAATTACGTTCAAGTGTGATGGGTAGAACAGATGGGAAGGATCTCCAAAGGGTAGAAGTGCCTGTAACCAATGCTTTGAGATAATAGCTTTGTGCTGACCCTGAAATGTCCCAGATATATACAGAGTTCTGTTTATACAATAAAGTTATTACATTGTAAAGTAATTACTTTGGTGATTATTGGCTATTCACTTTAATAAAAAAAATACAAATAATAAATAATTTTTAATTTCCCAAAGCCCCAGAGTTTTACCTCTGAGGGGAAAAAAAACAGCCTCGATAGAGGGAACTGGGTTTGTAAATACATGACAATATCGTTGAAATGGACTATAACTGAGTGCCATCAAAATTTACTTTATGTTCTTTGTACTTCTCAGGAAAAACAAAGGTAAGGGAGAACAAACGGCACAAAACAAAACAAAAGGTAAAAACCCTCAGAAAGACTTCCTAGCTCCATTCCTAGCAATAGGTCAAACACTGAGGCTACAAGGGCCTTGAGATTTCTTATGAGAAACTGTAGTAAGAAAAATACAGTGACTCATCTCATAATAATGCCCTTTCTTCCCAAAGCACACATCCCAATTCCCACATCCCCGGCACATGGGCACTCGGTGCAGAGCTGTCGCAACACGGAGCATCTCCGGGCACTAACGCCCCTCGGGGGGGGGGGGGGGTGACAGCAATGCCGACGCTGGGGTAACAGACCTCCCTGGTGTTGGGGGAGGGCACGAGGGGGTGGCATGGCTACACCTGCTCTGCCCTCCAAGGGAGGGAGATTACTCCCTTTGTACCACTCGATCTGGAACAGCAGTCCTTTTGTGTAGCCACCTTCAGGAACCGGGGCGCTACGTGCAGCCGGCTTCCTTCAATACAGGCTGGAAGACGCCCCTTGGCAGAGCAGTTCTGAACAGGCACTCCCAGCTTTCCTAACCAACTGTCATTTAGACACCGAGGAACCAAAAAGAAAAAAGAAAAAAGAAGGAGGAAGAAGAAAAGGAATCTGCTACTTGAGGCACAAGTCGGGTGCCCAGGCTGTTTGTTGCCTGGGTACTGGCTTACTCCCCCATCACTTTGGGGGCCATGGCAGACTGAGTACAGTAAACACTTAGAGGAAACATGCTGATGTTTATTGACAAAAACGCATCTCCAATACGGCTATTTAGGAAGCCGATTTCCCAGTCCTTCCCAGCCCAGTCAGACATTCCTGGAGAATAACCACCAACGGAAATGAGATGGATCCTGCCCTTTGGCAAATATCAGTGTGAAGGGATGAAGATGTCAAGGCTTTTCAGAAGTTCAAGGAATATGCACACAAGAGCCAGGTATCACTGGCTTTGGGCATTTGAAGTACATAACAAGGAGTATGCCTGCCTTCTCTGAGATAGAAGGCAATTCTGAGAAGGAAGGATGGTTTACTAAGCCTCACGTGGCTGAGACAGGTAGGCTCTGCAGAGGTCCAACATCAGTGAGGCGAGAGCTCCAAGGCACCTGCGGTGGAAGACCATGTTTTTGGCCTGATGGGCAATTTGCAGGAGGGCCCTGGGTAAGCCTGGATAGTTCATCATTTCTAGGGACAAAAAGCTTAGGGAAGTGGTGGACTGGGGGCCTGAAAGGAGAAAGGGGTGCACAGAGCCTGTGTCCAGGGAGGGACCTGGTTAGCGGTGCTATGTGTTAGCTGACTCCCGTGTGCGTGGCTGGGAAGCGTGTGTTCCTGAAGGCATAGTCAGAGGTGTGGGAGTGGAGCGGCAGCAGAGCCAGAGACGGAGCACATCCGCAGAGAGTCACTGAAAACAATGAAGGACCCCGGTGATAGGAACTCTGATAGCGTTAATCACTACAAGTCACAACGTACTGAGGATAAGAAAACTGAACGGGCTTATGTAAAAGGCTGAGACTAGTCAACTCCTCAGAATGAAAACTTAACATTTAGGAAGTCCTCCAGATTACAGGATTTCTATGACAGCAGTTATAGAAAACTCAGATCCATATAAAGACCAGTGCCCCGAAGGAGGATAGTATTTCATTTGTATTGAAATGTTTTAACTCAGCCTTAATCATTTAAGATATAAAGTATTAATATTACATATCATAAAAGATCTAATTTCTTCTGTATTCCATCTGAAGCAGTGACACTTCCTGGTATAGTTAACTGTTTTCTTAAACCACAGATCAATTTCTTCACTGCTCTGAGAATCAGTTAAGTTCTATTATCGTTGTTTACCAACAATGTTACTACTTTAGTATTTATTAATTTACTAAGACAACTCTAACATCCTGGGAACATTTCAAAGAATACACTTTGAATACTTTTCGCCAAATTTGCTTCATTTATGCCATTTAATTGATACATGAAGAAATAAGGGTCCCACTGGCTTTTCCAAAGAGATCATCTGCTCCAAACAAAAGCTTGTCTGCTCTCTACTTTTCCCAAGTCCCTATTCACCCTTCTAGCATTTACTTAAGATGAGCTAAGAAGCTGGTTTTAGACCACGTGGCCCAAATTTCACATTTCATATAGATTAAAAAATAATAAACATAAGGAGTCATCTAATATCCCCATAAATTATTTTAGAAGCATAACAATCATGTCATACTTCATGTCCAGGTTTCGTGTCTGCTAGATTTTTCTCCTCTTTGTTAAAGTTCAAGTAATAAATCCAAAACTATGAAAAAAATTTATACAGTGGTAAGTTTAGATTGTGGACTGTGGCTGCAGCACAACACACACACACACACACACACACACACACACACACACACACCAAGTAGACTCTCTTAAGTGTGTATGTTACGCTTAAAAGACAAAGCTCAAAGCTACCATAGTGTGGATAAGTTTTCTCTATTTATCTGCACTGAGAACTCCAACGAAACACAAATGAAACAAGGACCTGATGAGGCTTGAGACTAAGCCTGAGAAAAGAGACAGAAAACAAGCCCTATCAGCAAAGAAACAACACACTGGGGAAAAGGACTGATTCTCATGAAAATGTCAGTGATTCACCATGGAATAAAATTCAAAAGCCACTGACCCCAATGAAAGCTTCTAGCGGAAACATGTGGATTTTGCTTCATTTCACTGAAAGACTTAGCTTTGTCTCATTTGAATATTATCATAAGCATCATCACAGTTTTGTGATCTGTTGCTTTCTCATGTAAAATTGATGTGGAAAAGATATGGTTGATCAAACTAAATTTTCAACGGGTCTTCAGAACAAGAAAATCAAAGCAAATAAACCAAAACACATCAGTTAATATTACCATGCAATAGGTAGGACATTTTTCATCCCCTAAAACATGCACTGAATGCTGGGTAGCCAAATGATAACTGAAGACAGCACTTTTTCAATTTTTAAGGTAAATTGTCATTTAAGCGGACTTATTTACAGAATGTTTTTGTACATACCAATTCTTCATTCTGACTTGCCAAAAGATCACGACTGAATGAAAGCTGACTTACACAGACCACAAATCTGTCAGGAAATACACGGAGCTCTGCATAAAATGAAGAAAATAAAATTACTAAAGGCATCAAAAATCTATGACCAGAGAAATGCTTGGTCCCAGAATTTTCTGTTCTAGTCATAAGTATGTATGTATAAGACACATGTCTCTTCTCCTCACCTTTCAGTGTTTGCACTCAGCAGGGCGGGGCAAGCACAGAGCTCTGGGGAGCACCCAGGAGGTTGCAAATTGGTCCACCTGAGCCCCTGGACCATTATATTGTATCCCATGAAACCCCCAGGCAGGGCCCTTGCAGCCCTCCCCCTGTGTCAGTTTGCTGTTCTCTGACCAGAACTCACATTTGGGAAATAGGATCAACGTTCTCTAATGAGTGTGCTGATTTATACAGGAGGAAGAGGAAGATAGAAGATAAAATCTGAAAACTCATTGACATTCTAACTAATTGCTTTAATTGTCATCTCTTTGGTCATCTGGTCTTAGATCCATCCCCTAAACTGGAGGGCAGGTTCCCAATCTGAATCAGGCTATGGAAATAGCAGTGTCACTAACAGGACTAATAATAAGCAAACAGTAAAACATGTGATAGCACAGTTGATACAATTACACTACAGTCACACTAATCTATCATTACAACTTCTTAAAGCAAAACCACTGACTTTCAGGCGGAAAAGGCTGAAGGAATCACAGAACTGGATGCCCCAACATTCAAAGAAAGAAAGAATATGAAGTGGTAAATGCCATCTGTATCTTTTCTCCTCTCTCATTTGTCTATCCATCCACATGCACGTACGCAGCCTCCACCTATCTCTGGAGTGATGTTTAGCTGATGCTAATAATGTGTATTCTGGGTGGGAGGTGAGGATCTTCTCCCTTCTTTATACTTGGTTGTACTGCTCTAATATTTTTATAATACACATGTATCATACTGATTAACACAAAGCCATTTTTCTAAAAGAGAAAACTTCCCTCTAAGATGACCAATATTTTTACAGAGGGATGGTATGGATCGGTAAGTGAGGCCTTTTACACACAATGCTCATTTCCAACAATGGCTGACAATGTGAGGGACTGACTAAGGCAATAACACCTCTTAGCCTGATATACTCAGGAGCCAAGTATGAAGGTGTTGATTACACAGACGCACAACTTAAACAGAATTAACACCATACCACCTGGCTAGGTTAAATTACACCAAAGGCCTAATGAGTTGATGTTCTAGTAAGAGCCATCTCCTTACCCCTCCCCTAGCCCACTGCTGTGTCCTTGGTGATCACTCTTCCCTATTCTATTTCATCCTACTCAGTGCAAGCAGGTTACCAGCTCTAAAAAACAAACAAACAAAAAAAAACAAAAAACAAAACCGAAAAAAACCCAGCTCCATTTATCCTGCTCAAAACCCCATTCTCAGTATCTACCACATGACCTACAAACTTCAAAGCCCTCCCTGAGTGGAACCTAACCTGTCACTCTGGTCTTAGCCCCTACTAGTCCTCCTCATGTAGGAATCCCCATTTCAGAAAGCCTGAGTGTGCTGTGAAACTCTGACCTCTTATAGATGTTTTATCTGGTTAGGAGACTAGTGATGGACTTTGAAAAGCCAAAAATAAATAAAATAGAAGTCATTAATATCTATTCATTAATTCTTTTTTTTTAAGATAGTTATTTAGTTATTTATTTGACAGAGGGAGAGGGGGAAAGAGAGACAGAGTACAAGTAGGGGGAGCAACAGAGGGAGAAGGAGAAGCAGGATCCCCACTGAGCTGGGAGCCTGATGCAGGGCTGATTCCAGGATCCAGGGATCATGACCTGAGCTGAAGGCAGATGCTTAACTGACTGAGCCACCCAGGCACCCTTATTCACTAATTGTTAACATTTCTTTAAAAAAAAAAAAAAAAAAAAAAAAGATTTTATTTATTTGAGAGAGAGAGAGAGCATGCATGCAAGAGCAGGGGAAGGGGCAGAGGGAAAGGGAGAGGGAGCAGCAGACTCCCTGCTGAGCACAGAGCCCAACACAGGGCTCAATCCCAGGATCCTAAGATCATGACCTGAGCCAAAGTCAGGTGCTTAACCAACTGGGCCACTCAGGCACCCTAATTCTTAAAATTTCTTAATGAGATAAGTGGTAAGTAGTCTGCTTCTCACTCTCAGGAAGGAGGAACTGAGTCACAGAATTCATTATTTGCCTCTTGCCCAAAGCCATAAAATTGAAATACAACTCAGTAGATCAGAATTCAAATTCAAAATGATCAATTCTATCCAATAATTTCCCTGATTTGTCCTTCTACTTCTTCCTCTGAAAAATAAGAATGCTAGAATGATGAATTTTGAACATTTGGGGGCCAGGTATTGTATAAACAGAAAGCAACGTCTGCACACCTTTTCTTTGCTTAGGTCATAACTGGAATTTTTGTTTTAATATTTAAATAAAGTGAAGATTTAGGCAATAACAATCTCTACCATACAGGGTCGCTAGTCTTCATTTTAACAGACAGGCTTATTTTACTAAGAGAACTGAACAAAGTGGAAAGTTCCATTAAGATAGTTAGATAGATAGATAGATAGATAGATATTTTAAAAGAGTAATATATTTGATTGACACTTAAAGTTTAAGAAGTGCAGATCATTGTTAAGATTCCAAGAGCAAATCTCCACACAGTTTATTTTCAAAGTCCCTGTTTCATATCTTATATATTAAAATCATCCAGGGAAGTTCGGTGAGATTTTCTTTCCAATGTTCAGATCAGCTTGGAGAATTGTCATTAGCATCTGACTTTATTGTTGTTGGCTGGACATGTTTGACATCATTTCCCCAGTGGACTTCTTGACTTGGGGAAATGAGGAGGGAAGCTGGCCTTGTCACACACCTAAGAAAGGCTCTGACAGCTCTGGGCTGGGAAAGCATTTTCTCGTGTACACACTTGTTCTGTATCCCAGGGACTTGGTGTGCACAGACAAAGATGAAGTGATTCATAGTTTAACTGCCTGTCAAATCATTCTGGAAGCTCAATGAAAGTGCTGAGATGCAGTAGGAGAATGAAGCATAATGTGGCTCAGCTCACAGTTCTCAGAGAGGCAGTAAATCAGTGAAAATTGAAAAACAAAACAAAAACAAAAATCACAAATATTTAGAAATAGTCTTAATTAGTACTTCAATTTCATAAAGGCAATGAAGCAAGTTGGAATCTTCATTCCTTAATTTTCATTCCTTCTCTAGTGCAAGTTAATAGTGCAAAATGCCTGACAACTAAAGAAATCAGTTTCTTACCAGTACTCTGTGAACCCCTGAAACAGTAAAGGCGTAATCCTCTCTTGAGGAAATAGGCTGTGATTTGAAAGCCATAACCTGCAAAGTGAAAGAGGAAATCATTAGACTATAAACTTGTTCACCACTAAATCCCATTAGCTCCCCAATGCCTATGATATAGTATGTGTTCAATAACCATTTGCCAAATGAAAGAATAAAAGGAATCAATCGTGGGACTCACTTGAAAGGAAAGGTTAAATATTACAATCTGAGCTCCTCTAGCCTGGCCAGAGCACCTGGCTGGAATGGTCTCCAGTCCCTGAAGTACCTCAGTTGCTTTATCTGTACAATGAATTCAACCAAGAATTCTCTCCCCCTTAAGGTTATCATTCCATGGGGCGCCTGGGTGGCTCAGTTGGTTAGGCGGCTGCCTTCAGCTCAGGTCATGATCCCAGGCCTGGGATCAAGAGCTACATTGGGCTCCTTGCTCAGCGGGGACCCTACTTCTCTCTCTGCCTGCCACTCCCTCTGCTTGTGATTTCTCTCTCTCTCTCTGACAAAGAAACAAAATCTTAAAAAAAAAAAAAAAAAAAAAAAAGGTTATCATTCCAAATTGAAGGAGAGATTAAGAGTTTTCCTGATCAGCAAAACGTATAGGATTCATTGCCACTATACTGGCCCTATGAGAAATGCTAAAGGGCCTTCTTTAAGCCAAAGAGAAATTGCACTATTCATTATAACCAAATATATATATTTGGTTAAAAATATTAGAAAATATATATTTGGTTATAATTAATATATTATATATTCATAATTAACATATATTACATATGTTCAAATATATATATATATATATGAATAAAGTTTAAAAATTTCACTGGAAAAGGAAAATATGTAACAAAGGTAGTGGACAATTGCCTGTAAAGCAAGCATGAAAGTTAAAAGAAAAACATAGTAAAATACCCTCAAACTACAATAATTAGTTAAGGGCAGCATAAAATAAAAAGATGCAAAATGTGTCATCAAAAAATATAAAACATGGGGGAAGGATAATAAAGTAAAGCTTTGGAATGTATTTAAAATTAAGTTTCTATGAGCCTAAAACAAGCTGCTATTTATATATGATATTTTATGTGAACCTCATGGTTACCACAAGGGAAGAAGTATATAGTAAATACACAAAAGAAAATGAGAAAGGAAGCTAAACATAACACTAAAGAAAGTTATCAAACCACAAAGGAAGAGAGAAAGAGAAGAAAGGAACAGAAAGGAACTACAAAAATAAGAAAATAATGAAGAAAATGGCAGTAAGTATATACTTATGTCTATTTTAAATGTAAATGGTTTAAAATCATCAGTAAAAAGACACAGAGTGCAAAGCAGATTAAAAAAAAAAAAAAAACAAAAACCAAGACCCATCTATATGCTGCCTACAAGATATTCACTTCAGAAGTAAGAACACAAAGACTGAAAGTGAAAGGAGAGAAAAAGACAGTCCATGAAAATGGAAATGAAAAGAATGCTGAAGTAGTTATGCTCATTTTCAAACAAAATAAACTTCAGAACAAAGATTGAAATAAAAAACAAAAGAGGGCATTACAGGGGCGCCTGGGTGGCTCAGCGGGTTAAACCTCTGCCTTGGGCTCAGGTCATGATCTCAGGGGCCTGGGATTGAGCTCCACATCAGGCTCTCTGCTCAGCGGGGAGTCTGCTTCCCCCTCTCTCTCTCTGCTCCCTGCTCTGCCTACTTGTGATCTCTCTCTATCAAATAAATAAACAAAATCTTAAAAAGAGGGCATTACATAAAGAGGTCAATCCAACAAGAAAATATAACATTTATAAATATATATGTGCCAGACAGGGGAGAACCAAAACATATAAAGAAAATATTAACAGACTTAAAGAGAGAAATTGAAAGCAATATAGTAACACTAGGAGAGTATAATATCCCACTGTCGTCAATGGATAAATTATCTAGACAACAACAACAACAGCAATAACTCAATATAGAAACATCAGCTTCAAACACATTAGACCAGATAGACTTAACAAATATATAGAAAACATTCTATCCAAAAGCAGAATACATTTTCTCAAGTGTACAGGAAATGTATCCAGTTTGGATCACAGGTTGGCCATAAAACAAGCTCAATAATTTCAAGAATAGTTAAATTGTATCAAGCATCTTTCCCAAGCAAAATGGTATGAAGCTAGGAATTAATTAGAAGAAGAAAATGGAGAAAACAAACAAACAAACAAACATGAAAACATGGAAATTAAACAACATGCTACTGAACAACCAATGGGTCACTGAAGGAAACAAAGGAGAAGTAAAAAAAATATCCATAGACAAGTGAAAACAAAAATAGGACATACCAAATATATGGGATGCAGTAAAAGTAGTTCCAAAGTTCATAGCAATAAGGCCTACCTCAAGAAATACGAAAAATCTCAAATAAACAATCTAATTTTACACCTAAAGGAATCAAGAAAGAAGAACAAACAAGGACCAAAATTAACAGAAGAAAGGACATAATGACCAGAGGAGAAACAGAGACTAAAAAGGCAATAGGAAAAAAAGAAAAAAAATAAAACAAATAAATAAAGAGCGGGCTCTTTGAAAATATAAACAAAATTGACAAACACTTAGCTAAACTAACCAAGAAAAAGACAGAGAGAGAGAGGGAGAGAGAATTCAAATAAAATCAGAAAGAGAAGTTACAACCAATACCACGGGAGAAGTTACAACCAATACCAATACCACAGAAAGAGGAGAAGTTACAACCAAGGATTGTAAGAGACTACTATGAAAAAATGATACATAAAAAAACTGGAAACCTAGAAGAAATGAATAAATTCCTAGAAACCTAGAATCTTCCAAGACTGAATAATAAAGAGATATAAAATCTAAATAGACTAGTAAGGAGATTGTAACAATAATCAAAAACCTCCCAATAACAAAAGTCTAGGACCAGATGGCAGATGGCTTCACCGGAGAATTCTACCAAATATTCAAAGAAGATTTAATGCCTATCCTTTTGAAACTCTTCCAAAAATTGAAGGGGATGGAAAGCTTCCAATCACATTTTACAAGGCCAGCATTACCATGATACCAAAACCAGACAAGGGCACCACAAAAAAAGAAAATTAAAAGCCAATATTCTTGATGAACAGAGATCCAAAAAATCCACAACAAATATTAGCAAAACAAACCCAACAATACATTAAAAGAATAATACACTATGATCAAGTGCGATTTATTCCAGTGATGCCAGGATGGTTCAACATCTGCAAATCAATCTATACTGCACATCACATTAACAAAATGAACAAAAATCATGATCTCAATAGATGCAGGGGGAAAAAATGTGACAAAATTCAACATCCATTTATGATAAAAATTCTCAATAAAGTGGGTATGGAAGAAATATACTTCAATGTAATAAAGGCTTGATATGACAACCCTATAGCTAACTCATACTTAACGGTGAAAGGCTGAAAGCTCTAAGATCAGGAATAAACCCATTCTCACCACTTCATTCAGAACTAGTATTAGATGTCCTAGCCAAAAATATTAAACAAGAAAAAGAAATAAAAGGTATCCAAATCAGAAAAAAGGTAACACTGTCGCTACTTGCAGATGACATGATACTATGTACAGAAAACTAAAGAATCCACCAAAGACAAAACAAAACAAAAACCTGTTAAGAGTAAGTGAATTTAGTCAAGTTGCAGGGTACAAAATCAATGCACAGAAATTTGTAGTATTTCTATACACTAATAACAAAATATTAGAAAGAAGCTTAGAAAACAATCCCATTTACAACTGCATCAGCAAAAGAATGAAATACCTATTAATAAATTTAACCAAAAAGATGAATGATCTGGACATTGTAATACAGTGAAGAAGCTGCAAATAAATGGCAACATATTCTGTGCTCAGACTGAATTAATATTGTGAAAATGTCTACATTAGTCACACAATCCATAGATTCAGTGCAATACCTATCAAAATTCCAGTGGCATACAACACAAACTAGAACAAATAAGTCTAAAATCTGTATGGAACCACAAAAGATTCTGAAAAGATTCAAGCAGTTTTGAGAAAGAAGAACAAAGCTAGAAGTATCACACTTTCTGATTTCAAACTACACTGCAAAGCTGTAGTAAATCAAAACATTATGGTATTGGTACAAAGACAGACACACAGATCAATAAAACAGAATAGAAAGTCCAGAAATAAACCCACACATAAATGGATAATCTACGACAAATGAGCCAAGAACATAAAATGGAAAAAGGTCAGTCTCTTCAATAATGTTAGGAAAACTGGACAACCATATATGAAAGAAGAAAACTAGACCACTGTCATATTATACATAAAAATTAACTCGAAATGCATTAAAAACTTCAATGTAAGACCTGAAACCATAAAATTCCTAGAAGAAAATATAAGTTTTAAAGTCTTCGACATCAGTTTTGGCAACATCTTTGTGGATCTGACACTAAAGACAAGGGAAACAAAAGTGAAAGTCAACAAATTGGAGATCAAACTTAAAAGCTTCTACCCAGTGCAAGAACCACCAAAAAAACGAACAGGCAACCCACTAAGTAGGAGCAATTTTTTCTTGCAAACTACGTATCCAATAAGGGGTTAATATCCAAAATACATGTAAAATTCATATAACTCAATGACAGTAACAAAGCAAACAAGCAACCTGATTAAGAAATGAGCAGAAGAGAGGTGCCTGGGTGGCTCAGTCAGTTTAGTGTCCAACTCTTGGTTTCAGCTCAGGTAATGATCTCAGGATTGTGAGATCGAATCCCATGTCAGGCTCCACACTGGGCATGAAGCCTGCTTAAGATTCTCTCTTTCCTTCTCCCTCTGCTCCTTCCCACATAGCTCCCCCTCTCTAAAAAAGGGGGGGATGGAGTTGTAGTTTATTCATTTTTAGGGGCAATGTAATACTTCACCGACCATGCTCCCTTCTCTTTAAATGTAAATTTCAGATGTACATCTTTATAATTCGACATTTATACACATCACAAAGTGATCACCACAGGTCTAGTTATCATTCATCATCATCTAGATAACACCCAGATAATTCTCTTCACCCTTTCACCTCCCACGAACCACGCCCCCATCCCCTGTAACCACTAGTCTGTTGTTTTTATTTTATTTGTTCATTTGTTTGGTTTTTTTGGATTCCACATATGAGTGAAATCATATGGCATTTGTCTTTCTTTGCCTTACTTATTTCATTTAGTCTAATACCTTCAAGGTCCATCTGTGTTGTCACAAATGGCAAGATTTCATTCTTTTTGTTGTTGTTGTTTGTTTTAGTAGTAGTCCATTACATAAATAAATGTGCTACATCCTCTTTATCCATCTATTGATGGACACCTAGGTTGTTTCCATATCTTGCTATTGTAAGTAATGCTGCAGAAAACATAGGTGTGCATATATCTTTTCGAATTAGTGTTTTCATATCTTTGGATAAATACCACAGAGTAGAATATTGGGGTCATACAATAGTTCTATTCTTAATTTTTTGAGGCCACTATATTTCCTTTTCTTCAGGTTTTTGTTTGTTTTTGTTTTTAAGATTTTATTTATTTATTTGTCAGAGAGAGAGAGAGACCACCAGCAGGGGGAGTGGCAGGCTGAGGGAGATGCTGGCTCCCCGCAGAACAAGGAGCCCAATGTGGGACTCAATCCCAGGACCCTGGGATCATGACCTGAGCCAAAGGCATACGCTTAGCCAACTGAGCCACCCAGGCATCCGACTGTGTCTTCCATAGTGGGTACACTGATTTATGCTCTGGCTAACAGTATACAAAAGTTTCTTTTTCTCCACGTCCTCACCATCACTTGTAATTACTTATCTTTTTTTAAAATAACCATTATAAATGATGTTAGGTCATTGTGGTCTTGATTTGCATTTGCCTGTTAAATAATGGTGTTAAGCATCTTTTCATGTGTCTGTTGGCCATCTGACGTCTTCTTTGGAATAAGGTTTATTCAAGTCTTCTGCTCAAAATTCCAGTGGCATACTTCACCAACTAGAACAAATACGTCTAAAATTTGTATGGAACCACAAAAGATTCTGAAAAGATTCAAGCAGTCTTGAGAAAGAAGAACAAAGCTGGAGGTATCACACTTTCTGATTTCAAACTATACTGCAAAGCTGTAGTAAATCAGAACATTGTGGTATTAGTACAAAGACAGACACACTGATCAATAAAACAGAATAGAAAGTCCAGAAATAAACCATGGGTGGTTCGCGGGTGGTGAAAGGGTGAAGAGAATTATCTGGGTGTTATCTGGATGATAATGAATGATAACTAGACCTGTGGTGATCACTTTGTGATGTATATAGATGTTAAATTATAAAGATGTACATCTGGAATTTACAGTTAAAGAGAGGCGGCATGGTCGGTAAAGTATTATATTGCCCCTAAAAATGAATAAACTACAACTCCAGGCCCTATCAGAAAAAAGTCTCACAAACAAAATTTTAAGTAAAGAAGCCTGGTATAAAGGAGTACATTCCAACTGAAAAATGGAGACACTACCATTCATCTCATAAGGTAGCAACTGAATTTCATAAAAAGTACCAGCATGGTTCCTTCTTCTCTTCCTCTCTCTCTCCTTTCCTCCCTCCCTCCATCTCTCCTTTCTTCCTTCCCTTCCAGCCCACCTCCAGATATAAATTACTCTGTTGATGACCTTCCTGGAAACATAAGAGGAGTAAGCATCCAGGGGGAAGCATCTCCAGGTTCTAAGACAGCCTCAGAGAGAGTATTATATCCATGAAATTGAAAGGGCCAGAAGTTATAACAGGTAGTCTCCAGGACCACCAGACTCTTCAAAGTCCATGATTATAACTGTTCTGAAATAATTTTTATATTAAAAAAAACACAAAGAAGTTTCCACTTTTACATTCAGTATCCTTCAGACTCCCCTGTAGAAAGATCCAGAACATCAGTGACTGCAGTTTGACATCTCTCTACACAAGCTACAGCTTTGACAGCACAATTGCTTTAGTCATGAGGATTGCAAAATAAGAGTGACATCTATGACAGCGTAATCTCTAGATTTACAGAGATGAAATGTATTTTTTCTAACACATCTGACATGGATTGCGTTTTGATCATGTGCCTATCCTCTACATAAAATGTCAAACAAGACATGCACACCACTGGCATTATTCTGAGTGTTTTAAAACAAATCCTTTATTCCTTAGTCACTGAGAGTGGAAGAGACTTCTATATTTATTTGTCCTACTTCTTTGTGGGGTGGGGATGGAGATTGTAATTAAGGAGTCCTTAACAATTCACAAATTTGGAAATTCAGGAATTCACAAATACAGAAAAATTTTACAGTGATTTTCAAAGTAATGATTATAAAGTCAGTCTTCCAAAGGCGTGAATAACAATAACAGAATGGCAGTATCTAAGTCGTTCTGCCTTTGTTGATAAATCATGCTTAATACTTACAGATCTAGGTAACTAAGATCAAGATTTTCAAAAATCTCCTTGTACAAAATCTCTAGCAATAGAATGTTATTATTAGGAAGGGGCTAAAACTGAAGTTGACTATGAAAGCTATAGCTCTGAATTCAGGAAGCACAGTGTCTGGACACACAATGAGTGATAACTAAATCTTACCGGGAGTCTAAACAACAGTATCAATATGACACCTTCCTTTATAGAAAAAGAAAGCAGTCTAAAGAAAATTGTATGTAAGTGATACTGAAATTACCAGAAGAACATTGAACTCTTTTTCCCCCCATCCTTCCCACCCACAGGATAGGATTATGCTAGAGAGAATCATTCCTAAACTGGCCACTCATCATGATTCCAATGGAAAAACCACCCCCACCCCCTACATCTGCCATGGCATCTACAAGAGAAATGGCAAGTTCAACATGTAGAAAACATTTGCACCTGCTTATTCCAAATTCCACTGGCCATAGGAAACTTTATTGTTTGAAGAGAGATTAAACACAAAAGATACTGTGTCAGTCCTTATGGCAAACTAATTTTGATATATAAACAGAGAAAATCACTGCCACTAAAATATACTGACTTGAAATGCTACAGAGATGTATTTCATTTATCCACAGATAACAGACGGTGATAAAGACTACAAGCTTATCTTTGCTCTTTAATGTAATTAACTTTCCTCAAAGAGTTCAGCGGGCCACTGAGATTTTGTACTTATCCAGAGCTAAAGCAAAGTTCCACTATTCTCTAAAACTAAATAGCAACTTGGCAAAGAATCCAGGAGGCCCTTTTCCTTTCCCTTCTCCGGGCCTAAGCTCCAAGCCTGCAAACACTGGTGTTCTAAACGCACAGAACTGGAGTCAGGAGGAGATTGGGGTTAGGGGACAAAATGGAAACCATAAAGTGAGCATCTCTTGACTTGAAAACCACCTGACAATGGCATTCCAAGACTCCAAGGCCACTGTAAATCACATTTAAGTACGTCTGCTCTCTTGCCAGTTATTGTGGTACCCCTAAGTCTAAGAAGACTGTCGTTAGACACAGGAAGAGACTAGGGTTAGGAGGAGGACAGTTTTGTTGCGGGACCAGCTTTCTACCAGGAGTCTTCAGGTATGTGTATTTCTAGAAGTAATTTATATTTCCGCACTGCTTAATGTCACTCGACGTCCAGTACCAGCAAGAGTCCATTTCCATCACAGGCCTCCAAGCAGCCCCCAAGGGTCTCCGGTCCAGGTCTTTGGCATCCTGGAGTTTGTAAAGAGCTGCTGTTCTACTACCTTTGCACAAACCTCCCAACCTTCAGGAGGCCCCAAATGCTGATTTGTTACCACATTAACATTCTTCTGGCTCACCTGGTCATTCACAGAAGAGCATTAAGTCTCTAGGGGAAAAAGGGGGGGTGGGGGGGAGGGACTCAGCCGTATTTATGAGAGAAAGAAAGAGGGGCGCATGTTTTAAGGACGAACCTGAGTTCTGCTATTTTATTCCACATTTTGTCTAAACAAACTGCTCCAAAATGGCTTTATTAGAAGTTCAGAGACTTCATGAAGAGAAAGGGGAAAACAACAATAAAAAAGTCAAATACGGGTTGAACAAATTCCATTCTGGCTTAGCAGGGCAGTAGATGAGTTTTAAGTAGTACCGTGCTCCAGTGAGTAATACTTTTTAAGGGAGTGGTCATGCATTGGGGTTGTTCTATTTCATAGTCCCAGGGCACCAAGAACAAATATCCAACATGGAGTTTTTACTGTAAAACTATCCAGCTTCACTTGTTTTCCAGAGAACTCATAGCCAAGGCAATGTGAACCTCCCCCAGGCTGCCAAGAGAAGTCTGTGGGACAGTGCATCCGAGCAGCAGAACCCTCTCCCACAGCTCTTCTGAGAGCACGTGGAGCCTGGGAAAATGCCTCTGAGTGGCCTGCAGGGCCATGAGGACTGCATGACGGGTGAGCCCGTCATGGCTGGTTCCGCCCAGCACTGCATGGCTCTCCTCCAGCCAAGCCCCCTTCTCCCAAACCACAAGGCGGCCTCATGATAGGAAGACCCACTTTGTCCCACAGTGTCTCTCTCCCGAAGATGACCTCATTATTATTATCATCACTCACAATTATGAAAATTGTCAAACATCCAGAAAAGTAGAAAAAACAGTGCCATGAACACCCCAAACCCCGCCATCTGGACTCAATAATGGTTAATATTTTGTCATATTTCATATACCTATTTGGTAAACCATTTCCATTTTTTTTAAGATCTTATTTATTCTTTTGATAGAGAGAAAGCTCAAGCCACAGGGAAGAGCAGAGAGAGAGAGCTGAGATTCCAGAGATCTCAGGAACCCGGGATCACGACCTAAGCCAAAGGTAGATGCTTAACTGAATGAGCCACCCAGGCGCCCCTTGGTAAACCATTTCAAAATAAATTAGACATCATGACTCTTCACTCCTAAATATGTGAGCACAGACTCACATATAACAAGACGTTTTCCTATATCACCAAGAGACCGAGATCACAACTAAGCATGACATTATGGCTCCATCAAATAACCAGCCCATATTCAAATTTCTCAAACTACCTCCAAAATGTGTTATCAGTGATTTTCCCTCTTGAATCAGAAGCCAACCAAGGACCATGCATTGCATTTGGTTATGTCTCTTACATTTCCTGTAACCTAAAATAATCTCTCCCTTTCTTTTATTCATAACTCCGATCTTTTAAAGAGATCAGGCTAGTTGTCTTAGAGAGTGACCCCCCCCCAAATTAGAATTTGAACTTTAAAAAAAAAAAATACTCATTTGCCTAAATACAAATTTTCAACGTGTATGCTCTTTTATAATGTCAGCCCTTTATTAATTTGGATAGCTTCTTTAAGTGCTGCAGGAAACAGCAGGTTCAAACTAATGCTGTAATTGTAATTCGAAGTCTGGAACACAGATGACTTGAAGATTTAGTCCTAAAGATTAATTTCAAAGAAATTAGATCTTAAATTTATAAACACTTAAATTTTTAGCAAAGGTGATCAAGTAGGATAGTGGTCTCATACTTGATTTCAGAAAGGGTACTTGGTGGCAATCAGATGACTATATGCTGACCTGGAAGCAGCTCCACATTGAAGACTAGTTCAGACTTGTGACTGTTTCCAGTCTGAGGTCATGAGTCAGCTCTCATTCTCCATCTGAAGACTTGGTTAGATTTAATAAGAGGGTAGCAAGGAAGGGGCTGATAGCTACCAAGTACTGACAATGTCTTCTATGCTAGACTAGACCAGGAACATAGAAAGCATTTTAAAAATGAAGGATATGTGTATTTTAAGGCTATTTTGTTCAGGAAAAATAAAGTTTTAACTCATTACTTCTGAAACAATCCACTGGGAAACTTATACCTGTACTTATCAGATAGCCAAGGGTAGAAAAAGCACAAGTGTGATGCCTTCATATAGGACATACAGAGAGGTTCACGGTATAAGACGGAGACTTCGGAAAAGCCCTGGTGGGGCCTTCTGAAACATGTTATAAACCGAAATGTCATCTTCACCATTGCTGGTGATGGGTGGGGTTGAGGACAGGGGTTGTTCTGTGGGAACCAAGAGTCCTACCATAAGTTTAAGAACACACACACACAGGATCCTAGTTTAAGACCACAACTGGGAAACAATTTGGGTGGGTAAGTGGAATATTTGGTCCTGGGCTAAAAATTTCACTTATTACCCAAGACATTTAGAGACTCCAAAAAGGATCCCTTGAGATAACATTTCACGTCCTTAAATAAGGATAGCACTGGACTCTGAGTCACAATAAAGCTATGTCTACTTGATGCCAAAAGAAATGGGGCAAACTAGTTAGTTCCATGAAAAAAAAACAAAAAACCTACAAACAAGATTATTGCTTGAGGCCAAATTTCCTTAAGAAAATTTTTTTCCCTACCTGTCACTTCACTGACTTTGTATGCAATACCACTGGCCACATGTGCTATTAATTTTCCTATCTGTGGGATCCATCTGAGAATTTACCACTGAATGAGAAAGCTTCTCAGACAGACAAAAATTAGAAGAAAACAAATTGAGAAATTATTGATTTCAGAAATTCTTCTGATTTCTTTCCTATACTGCTTTCCCGCTTTTTGCTTTAGGAAAGTACGCCCATAACATTAGGTATGAAAACCACGTTTAGATCATGGGTAAGCACCGATGCAATGATATTCAAAAGAACAGTTCCCACAATAGTAACTCCGCCAGACCATGCATAATAATGGGGATGGCAGAACTGGGTACTTCTAAAACTCAAAGTTCCCTACAAAGCCCTTCCCTCCCCTTTAAATAAATATGCATAAAAGAAACAGATTTTTTAATAAACCTTCTCAGTGAGGTAGCCGGTTGTTTGAACTGCTGGCCCCTCTACAATAACTTTCACACTTCCTGAGCGTGGGACGAGCTCCAGATGAAGCATGTCCTCCGTGGCCTCACTGTCTTGCAGGGGGGTCCATTCTAACTCTGCACTTCTACGTAGGACCATGTACAATGAGAAAAGAGTCTTGGAACCACTGGCCTATTCTACTGGATCACAGAATCACAGCACAAACAACATCCTCGAAGAATCATTCAGTTCACTTCCTGCTTGTTAGCCAGGACCGTATTTAAGTTATATTTTAAAAACAACACCGAAACTCCAAATGAGAAGATGCAACAGCCACCCACGTGCAACTTGATTCTTCCTTTACCATTTGAATTGAGGCTGCAAACTTAGATGCTGACAGGGGCAGGACTGGAATATGAAAAGGGCTGGGTGTGGGCTGTGGAAAACTGGAAAGCGCATGGTTGGTTTATGGAAGACAGGAGCTCCCGAACTCCAGCCTCAGCTGCCACTGGGAATTAGGGCACTGGAGTACCAGGTTTTAGGTCTTCCCAGAAAAGCTGAATAACCTAATTTTTATGTGTAATCTCCCAAATTTTAGATTAGCAATGACTTAAGATTTACTGTGCAGTCCAAATATGGCATTTCTGAGGGTGGCTTCAGCTTCATACTACAGGTCTGCAATCTCTAATTGAAATTCTTCGCCCTGTAGCTGAAGTTCATTTACTTGTGTTCTGTTTTTGGCAGAGCTGGAAGAACGCTAGCCACTACCAAATGCTTGGACATAGGTAGTCAGTTTCAATCTAGTCATTTACTCTAAGCTAAATAAACCCAGGTCCTTAACCTCGCTACACAGGACATGTTTATCTACCTTTAAATCATTCTGACACTTCTAAGTCCTGACATTAAAGATAACACAGCTAACAGTTTGACTCAACGTGGGGGGAAAATGAAAAGACTGCACAATTTTAGAAATCATTAATCGTGTCAATGTGTGAGATCTGTATTTTAAAAAAATCACAAAACTTACATTTATTAAAAAAGGACTCAAAGCCCAAGTAACATACCATGTTCTGGGTTGGAAGGGCTAACAGTTATAAAGATGCCAATTGTTGCCATATTTATTTATTTAACAAACATGTACTGAGTGCCTATTATGTACTAGAAAATTCCAATCAAAATCACAATGAAAATGGTGTGTGTGTGTGTGTATGTGTTTGTGTGCATGCACGTGATGGTTAGGAGGTACTTTAGAAGTTGTCAAAAACAATTCTAAAACTAATCTAGAAAAATAAGCAAATAAGAATAGCTAAGAACTAAGAGAAAAAAACTCCAAACAAAAAATTTTTTCTAATTAAAAGTGGTGTATACTCAATGTGTTTAAAAAAAAAAAGAAACTGAAAAAAAAAACCTAGAGAAAAACAAAAAGGTATAAGGAGAAACTTAAATTGCCAATAATCTGACCACTCAGTAACAGTTACTTTTGTCACCTTGATTTTTTATGTCCTCCAGATCTTTCCTCACGATATATAAACACACACACACACACACACACACACACACACACACACACACGTATTTTTTTTTAATGGAATTACATGATAAATGCTGCTTTATAACCTGATTTTTCTTTTAAAAAAACCTCAATGCTACGTATGCTGAATTTCGGTATGGTATTACTTAGGAATCCACTTTTACTCTTTCACAATTTAATATCCAATAGAAGAGGGTTCTACTGATCTACAGTGCCAGCTCTGCCACACACAGGCCTCTTTTTCAGAGTTATTTTAATCCATTGACTTATCAGTCAAAATGCACTGTATTAACCACCTGAGCTTTATTGACAGTAAACCTTAATATCTAGTAGGGCAAATTCTTTTCCTGACCCTCAACACTGTTTCTAATCTTCTTCTGCAGTACGCAGAGTTATTCCTCCTCCTTTATGCTTTCATATAGCTTTGTGTATTAGCTTGCCAAGATGCACAAAAAAATTGTGTTGGGAGTTTGATTAGAAAGGCCCTGAATTTATAGATCCATTTGGAGACAAATGGGACTTCCTATACATCTGACATGGCAGACCTCCCAACTATTTTTAAGGACTTTTAAAAATCTCTTTTAATAAGGTATAAAATTTTTCTATGTAATGTTCTTGCATACTTCATTAAGTTTATTATGAGGTACTTCCTGTTTCTTATTGTTGCCATCATACACAATATTTCCTAAAAATTTCATTTTCAAATCATCTGCTGTTGCAATTGACTTTTTTGCATGTTGACCTACAGCTGAAAAACCTACTAAACCCTCTTATTAATTCTAATAATCAGTTGCCATATTTCCCTTAGAGTTCTCATGACACTTTTATTCTTTATTTTCAATTTTCTCACCTATATTTTTCTTCCCTGACTTATTGTCTGGGTGGGAATTTTTAGTAAATGTTGAATACTGCTGCTAGTAGGAATCATTGTGGGACTCCTGATTATAAAAGGAACTTCTTTTTTAAGGTTTTATTTTACTTATTTGACAGAGAGAGAAAGAGAGAGAGCACAAGCAGTGAAAGTGGCAGACAGAGGAAGAAGCAGGCTCCCTGCCCAGCAAGGAGCCCAATGCGGGACTCAATCCCAGGATTCCCGTATCATGACCTGAGCCGAAGGCAGATGCTTAACTGACTGAGCCACCCAGGTGTCTTTAATAGGAACATTTTTAATGTTTCAGCACTGAGAATAATATTTGTTTCCATTTCACCTAAGTTTTCATATTTATTAGCTTTTGTAATAGGTACTACACCACAGATTTGTGGCTCTGTCCTTCATGACACACAGTGAACTGCTTTCTCCCATGATATTTATGTAGGCTGTTTTCTGTTCTATATTTTCTATTCAGCATTTGTCTGTAACAAACATTCCCCTCAAAGAAAAACAAACAAACATTCCCCTCAGTACTGTCACAGTCATTTGGGATTTGTATCCCATTTGACAATGTGCTGGGTCTTTTTCCAATTTTTGATGCATTCCCTTAAGTCACATGTAAAAACAGTAAATTTCCCCAAAGTTTATCATCAATCCTACCATCTTCGGTTATTAAATAAACCACTATGAAGTCTAAGAAACCACCTACTAGTCTACAGTCTTTCCAGTTGCCAGTCACGAGCCCACTCCCCATATGTAAATCACTTGGGAAATGTGAAGTTCCAAGGCTGGGGTCTTTTCTCACTGTAACTGATCCCTGTAGCCCCAGCACCCAAGAATCTGATGTAGATCTGGGGTGAGTTCCAGAAACCTGTGTTCTGTTTAAAGAGCTCCAGGGGATTCTGATGCATAGCTCAGATTTAGAAGTCACTGCTCTAAATCTTATTTTGTTGATTTCCTGGTATGTTATAATGAACTTCGTAGCAAGAGTCCTGCTAGAGTAATGGTGGTACTTTACAGAGTTCTTAGAAGATGAAAACAAAACGCAAGTTCTGGAAGTGAATATAAGAGAGATATTATCCTGGCTCCTTAAACACAAACAAATAGGCCTCTGGTAGGAGTACTATAGCAACAGCGAAGAGGCATGGGGAGAAAGCTAATTTCTAAGGCACTCAAGGCCCAAACGACCGAGGCAATTTATGAGAAGCCAATGCATATTAGCTCAGTTATTATCACATCTCTGGAGGATTTCAAAGAACAAGTCTCATGCCTCCTTTGTTTTGTTTTCTCTCTAACTGCCAGATGATCTACCTTTGCACAGGGAAAAAAAAAAAAAAGTCACCACATACTTCTCATTTTTATCTTCCCCAAGTCCTTAGAGTTCACCTAAACTGTACATCATTTTGATACGTAAAAATTAAAGTGATAGGTATGCGATGACTTATGATCGTAATTAAGATGCTAAATCAGATCTCACACAGACTCAGATTAAAAAGAAACTAATAAGGTATGCTATGACTCAGGTTTTATTATTTCCAAAACACTACCTTGATATTCTTATCTTAACTGTCTAAATGAGGCCAATGAAGAATATGTAAAGAGGACTTTTTAATTTTGTTTTGCTTACACGGTATTTCCTGATAATATATATATATGTATATATATATCGAATGAACAAATCAAAAACACTGGTTAATAAAAAAAAAATCATAAAACAGAACCTCCACCTTTATCATATACACGTTCTGAACATGAATTTGAGAGATATAACCAGACATGTGCTTCCAAAGAAGAGGCAACAGGAAATACACCCCACCTACCACAAAGGATTGTTGCATAAGAAACAACAACAACAGGGATCTGACCTCATCAAGTCTGTGGATCTAACTACCAGTTTACAGGAAATAAAGGGGCTGGAAGACTATGTTAACACTACCATGCAGATGCAGCCAGCCAAACCCAAAATGTGGGAAATTCCAGAGGACACTTGAACTAGTTTCTTCAATAAGTAAACACAAAGAAAAAAACTTGGAAGGGGTGTTCCCCTAAGTTCAAAGAGATATTCACCTAAGGTAAAAAGAATCAATCAAATGCCATGAACGTGTGAACCAACCCTGTTTGGACCCTGATTTGAACAATCCGATCATAAAAGAATTAAAGAGAGAGAAATCTGAAGACAGACTATACATCTTGATATATAATTCTTGATGACATCAAGAATTTTTTTTTCCCTTAATGGCACTCTGACCATTAAAAAAGAAAAAAAAAACTTTTTTAAAAAAACTTTTAGAGCTGTATATATTGAATTGTTTATGTGTACAAAATATGATATCCAGGATTTACTTTAAAATTGTCTGGAAGTGGGGACAGGAAAAGCAAGTGGGGGGATAAATGAAATAACATTTGGCCTTAAGTTTAAAATATAATGCTGCATGTTGGACAAGAGGAGGTTCACTGTATTTTATTTTTGTATACATTTAAAATTTAAAATTGCACACCCGCAAGCAAGGGAGGGGCAGGCAGAGGGAGAAGTAGGCTCCTCGCTGAGCAAGGAGCCTGACATGGGACTCATCCCAGGTTCCTGGGAACATGACCTGAGCCAAAGGCAGATGCCCAACTGACTGAGCCACCCAGGCGCCCTATATTTTTTCCTCTAAATATCTGTGTTAACATCATCCTTCTTGCAAAGTTTCAGAACATATAGTCACAATTAAAGCTTGCTTTTCTAATTTGCTAGTTTTGAAAATAACATTATATAAAAAATGCAAAAGCATTCTTTAATCTGTTGTGAATTATAACCATCATCTTTAGAATAATTTATAAGTAAATAATAATTAAAAAGCAACCTAAGCAAATATTATCTAATAGGTGACCGCACTCTCATCTTCCTTAAGCCTTCAAAGTAAGCACACTATCGTCCTCACAACAGATACGGTAACTTCGTTCTTGAGCTACTAGTGGTCCAAGATGAAAATGTAATTGATTATAGGTATAGGTATGGTGACAAATACATACATTATGCAGACTCAAGCCATATTACCAACCTCTTAAGTATGGAGTAAGAAGTTGCACCATATTAAAAAAAAAACTGAGCCTTGCAGTAAAAAGAGCACCTGCCTAAAAGTGGAATCTGGGGAGTCCAGCAGAGATAAAGGAGACCCTTCTGCTAAAAAAATACAGAATCTGGACCCTGTGGTGCTTTAGAGTCTCTAAAAGGGAGTCCGGGAGATCCCTGAGAGGCCCCGGAGCAGGCTGTTAGTTTCAAAGTGATACCCACCTCAGCAAGGACATCAGTACCCTTGTGTCGTGTATCTCCTTCCGTCTTGTGCTCTGCTCCGCCCCTCCCACTTCCTTCCCGGTCCTTGCGCTCCTTGCTGGGCTACTATGTTTGTCTTTATCTTTTCTCAGTGGCACAACCTATCCATGGGCTCTCCTACCACCGAGGTCCTACAAGAAACTTCTTTCATTTTTTCTTAGGGTTTTCCTCCACACTAGGCCTGACCATACCTCCCATCATCACCATCCCCCCGCCGGACCCTGTAGTCTACTCAAGCTGATGCTCCATGGGCCTGCTCTTCCCTGACTGCCCTCACCTACACCCCTCCACTCTACTCAGTCCCATCACTGAAACCCCTTCCCACACATCATAGCAAGTCTTACTTCCTTCTCAGCTCTCTTTCTGAAAATACAGTTGTTCTAGAAAAGACTTCCCTGGGCTCAGGAAAAAATAGAAAATTCCTTAGAAATGGAAATAAGGCCAACATTGTTAAACAAATTTGAGCTGTACCTCTCCATATGGGAATTAAATGTTAGTCACACGACATACACTAAATATCACACTGATCGTAAGCTATTACTGCGGGAGCAGGATGGCAGCAAAGGAGTCATTTCATTCAAGTGAGACACTTGACGAAGTAGAGATTTCACTCTTGCCGACCCTGAAAATGATCTCAGTAGAGGAGTTTCAGGGACTAGCGTGAACAGAAAATGGTTGGCTTTTTTTCATCCTGTCAAAAGCCAGCTGCACCTCTAAAAGAAATAATCAAACCAGAGTCTCCCCACACACGCTACCTGTGGCCTTACCAGACAGGAGTACTGTGGGAAGACCCGGGTGGGCCGGGAAAACTGCTCAGCTCCTGAGGGACTCAGCTAAGGTCAGAGGGAGAGACAGAGCAGGTAAAGGATGAAGGTTACAACATACCTGCTACAACAAAGACACGCGCTGGGAGCCGGGGAGACCAAGAAAGGTACATCTCATTAAATAAGGGAGAGTAATAAACTAAATTGGGAGGAACGTGAACCCCAAGGAAGGGAAACATCTAAGCAGAGTCTGAAGGCATCAAGGACTGAGAACGGTGGGCACCACAGGCATGTCTGTGTCAAACCACAGACAACTCCTACTGGCTCCTGGGAACCCTGGGAGATAGAGGAGGCTTAGAGGTCAGGATGCACAGAAGGACAGGGAGAGACGAGGTACAGGGGAGAGATGGGGAGGGATAAGCAGAGGAGCCTGGATTCTGACAAGTGGTCAGATTTACAACCTCAATTACAGTGTTTTAACAGGAGTTATTGAGAACCCCTACCATCCCCAGTTATACTTTGCAAATACTAATGACTCACTATAGGTTTCCATTAATATGAAGACCTCGACTATACTGAGGATCACTTTTCTCTTTACTGATTTGGTTAAAATGGAATAATTAGGGGCACCTGGGTGGTTCAGTCATTAAGCTTCTGCCTTTGGCTCAGGTCATGATCTCAGGGTCCTGGGATAGAGCCTCGCCTCAGGCTCCCTGCTCAGTGGAAAGCCCGTTTCTCCCTTTCTCTCTGCCCCACCTCCCCACTCATGCTCTCTATCTCAAACAAATAAATAAAATCTTTTTAAAAAATGGAATCATTAAAGTTGATAAATTTGTGCAAGGATTTTATCTAAATAGCCTACAAAAAATCTTTGGCATAATAATTTATTAATTCATTAAAAATAAGGTGTACGTGCACACATGGGTGGCTCAGCTGGTTGTATGTCTCCCTTTGGCTTATGTCATCCTAGGGTCCTGGGATCAAGCCCTGCATCTGGCTCTCTGCTCCACGGGGAGCCTGCTTCTCCCTCTGCCTGCCACTCTCCCTGCCTGTGTGTGTACATGCTCCTGCGTGCTCGCTCTCGCTCTCTCTCTCTCTGTCTCTCTGTTAAATAAATAAATAAATCTTTTTTAAAAAAAGGTATGTATAACAATTTAAAATGATGTTTACACTGACGAGGTTATAAGAGACTCTTGATCCTGATCAGTAAATGTCAGCTTTAACCTGTTGGGGAGAAAATAACATTTACTACAAAGCTAATTAAAATAGTTTGGTAGTGGCATAAGAAGAGACATGTAGAAATAGGACCAAAAGTCCAGAGATAAATCCTTTTATTTACTGACAACTGATTTTCAATAAGGGGGCCAAGACAATTAAGTAAGTACTGGGACAACTAGATAACTACATGCAAAAGAATAATCAGGGAGCCTACCTCACATCACACATGAAATTAACTCATTAACTCAAAATGGATAAAAAATGTAAATATGAGTTAAAACTACAAAAGTCTTGGGAAAAAACACAGGCACAAATCTTCATGGCCTTGGATTAGGCAGTGGTTTCTTAGATATGACATAAAAAGCAGAAGCAACAAAACAAAACAAAATTGAATAAATTGGACACTATCAAAATTAAAAACTTTTGTGTTTCAAAGATCCTATCAACAAAGTGAAAGGATAATCCACAGGAGAAAAATTTTGCAAATCATTTACCTGACAAGGGACTTGATCCTAAAATATGTAAAGAACCCCGGCAACTCAATTAAAAAAAAAACAAAACCAAAAAACCTTCCATTTAAAAATGGACAAAGGATTTGAATAGACATTTCTCCAATAAATAAATAAATAAATAAACAAACAAACAAATGGCAAATAAGTACTTGAGTAGAGGTCATTAGCCTATTCAAGAATAGACATCATTAGCCAATAGGGAAATGGATATCAAAATCAAAGACACACCCACAAGAATGGCTATAGTCAAAATGACAGATAATAACAAGTGTTGGAAAGAATGTGGAGAAAATGGAATCCTCATCCACTTTCGGTGGGAATATAAAATGGTGCAGCTGCTTTGGAAAACAGTCTGGAAGTTCCTCAATATATTAAATACAGGGATACAAAATTACTCAGAAATTCCATTCCTAGATATATACTCATGAGAAAAACACTCCACTCAAAGACCGACACAAATATTCATTGTAGCATTATTCCCAGGAGCCAAATGGTACAAACCCAAGTGTCCATCAACTGATGAACGGATAAACAAAATGTGATACATCCATACAATGGGAATATTATTTGGCAACAGAAAGAAATGAAATAGAATCGATAAATGCTTACATCATGGATGAACTTTGAAAACATTATGCTAAAGGAAAGCCAGTTACAAAGAACAACAACCTATTAAAAGATTCCATTTATATGAAATGTCCAGAGTAGGCAAATCTATTTGGTAGAGACAGAACACAAACTGGTGGTTACCTAGGGATGGGGGTGGGAAGGGTGTTGGGGAAAAATGGAAAGTCGCTGCTAATCGACATAGAGTTTCTTTATAGTGTGACAGAAATGTTCTAAAACTGGTTCTGGTGACAGTCGCACAAGTTTGTGAATATATAAAAACCACTGAATTACATAATTTAAATGAGTGAATTATATGGTATGTAAATTATATCTCAATAAAGCTGTTATTAAACAAACGAAAAAAGATTGGGATGAAATGTGCTTCAAACTAAACGGATGGGAACTGCCAGTGTTCCTCATTCTTAAATCCCTAAATCAAATACTTAGGAAATGATGCTTTCCTCTAACTGAAAATGTCCGATGCTTTTACAATGGGGTCTATGACTGGTTGAACATGCTGGCAAATTCTAAGAGGCTACACAGAAAAAATGTTCCCCAGTGTTTTACTAGATTCAGCAAATATCATCTACAAGCATTGGATTTGTGAATTGTATAATTTTCCAACAGTAGGCCTCCTTGCCCCACCGTTATCCTAATTAAATTTCATTGGTGTCTTTTAGCCCATTAGAACACCAAGTCCCTAGAGTTTATTCAGCCTCACTTTTACTTTTCTAAAATACTAGAGGGGGGAAAAAAGGTTTAATAAGCTGGAAACAGGGGAAAAAAGTATGAAAATGCTTCCTCATACAAGAACTATTTATAAACTCTACCCTTTTGCTATTAACAAGTTAGTATTTTACTAAAGTAAGAATAAATATACACAATGCAAAAATTTTAGTATTCCGAAAGTTCATATTACCTTGAAAGGAACCCCAGAAACTGTTTTATTTTCAAATATGTCTTAAGAAGAAAGATTTCCTAAGTGTTTCAAAAATGTTTTCTCTTTAAGAGAAACCTTTACAAGTCATTCTTTAAATAATGAGAATTTCTTTTCCCCCAAGGGAATAATTTCTACTTCAGTGTTTCTAAGAATATGCAGGGTTAAAACCGTGTAAAATAGATTTTCTCACAGTTAGGGGAGAGCAAAACACCGCAAATAGGAAACCAGACAGCTCGGGGGTCAAAACACTACACTTCCAGGTCAGACTTCTGGTTGCAATTAAGTAAAATTCCTGCAAATATTTGTAAGGAAATCATATTTTTGGTGTCTCCTTTCAGGCCTTGTAACTTTTTATTTTCTTTAACAGCAACTTATATTTGAGGGTATATACATATCTATATTATTTATAAAAGACACACAGAAATACAAAAACATAAACATTTATGAACACATACATACCAACTTATGACCCCAGAACTGCAATTTGATCTTGGCCTCAAAGGTAAAACTAGCATCTCTTCTAGGCATTCATTTTTTATGTTTCAGATAATGGGCACCTAGTTTGGTTTTTGTTTGAAACAGACAATGGAGAATTTGGTTCTCAAGACATTTCACAAAATAGGTTAGGCCAAGTTTCCCATTAGATTGCATGGTTCATGATCACATAGTTAAAGTAAATTTGAATCTGATTGGAGTTTAGGCTCTAAGTAATAACAGCACTGTGTTAGAACAACAAATATAAATAAGCCCCACAATTAAGTGTACCTGAGCAGTTATTAAATATGCTTCTACTCCACTCCCTGGGAATAGCCCAGGGGTTTCACAGTGCTTCACAAATACCTACCTCAGGAATCTGCGGCGCGCTCACTTAGAGACAACAGAAATACCTACTCTACCAAAGGGAGCAGATACTCCCTGCTCAGCTCATAGAGGTTATTACAGTGAGTATAAAATGATTTTGATTACAAACGACTGAAATGGTAAACTGAAAAGAGTAACTACAAAAGAATACAATTTTAGAGTCTCTCACTTTTGTTCCAAATAATTAGAGTAACTAGGGTGCCATGTTAGGGAATTTTGAAAATGAAAGCGCTCTGGTTTTTAATCATCCTTTGGGTTGTAGTCCCCACAATTCCCAAGGTACTGAGTTAGAAAATCTCGGTCCCAAAGTGTCAAACCACAGTGTCTTATGCTATACGAGGGCCTCTTCACTTGTTCTCTGAACCCTTCAGAATCAAGGGGTTCTTGACAGATATTTAATCTGTTAGATAATTACTATTTTCTCTCCCAAGCTTCCTAAGGGCTATTAATATTAGCAATGTGAAACTCAATTACTACAAATTTTAAAATCCTGGCATGTGACTTGGCATGGAGAGCCTGGCCAAAGGAAAAGAATTTAAAGGGAACAGACAAGCTGGTAAATGCTCTGGGCACTTCCCAGACAGGGTACTGCTATAGTGTAATGCGCATAAAACTCCTGAGAAGTGAACAGTACACGCCAAGGCAAATAGTTTCCACTATCCCTTGTCATCCCACACATTAAAAAATTATATGCAACCCCTATGAGAGAAGGCCTCTGTTTTATGAGTGGTGGTGGGAGGGTGGGGAAGAGGAGTTGTCCTCGTTAGTATCCGTCAAACACAGGAGAGGTTGCCACTTTTTAAGACTTCAGCTGGGAAATGCCAAAAGAAAGTACAGTCTTATAGGAGTCCCACAGTACTTGCATGCCCCCCATATCCTCCACCCCTCACCTCAACACATATACATATATATACGCTAACACTAGCCAACTATTTGGACAACAGAAAGCTAGTGCCACTGGGGGCACATTCCCAAAATGCTGGAATAAATCACAATTTTCAATGGGTGAACCCAGAGAATTACAGGACTCCCATCTAATTGTGGCCATTGGAGATAATGACAAAAGAGATCACCAAAAGAAAGGTTTTTAATCTCACCCCTACTATCAGTTAAAGGCCAGAGACTTTTTCTTCCATTACTTCTCCTCCCACTCCCAGCAGGACAGGAGTACCAACCAGTTCTACCTGACCACCAAATGGGATTTGTCTTTGGAATATCTGGTAATAAATCATCAGTCTTCACAGAGCTGGTAAATGGGCAGGGCTCTGAGGCAATTGGGACAACTTCTTAAAAAAAAAAAATAAGGTCTTGCAATGTTTGATGTTTGATGACAAAGATCTTTCTGGAATCCAAGAGTCCTAGGGGATTTAGCAGCATTGTTCTGAACTCCCCGGTTTCAGAATATGCAGAAATGTGGGAGCACTGAGTCCAGATGTCAATGTGAACAAGACTCAAAAGTAATACGGAGTTGCATCACCATAAAAGCTCCAACAGAATGGCTTTGTAATTTGAAAGTAAGCAATGGCAATACAGACTTTGTTTTATGAGGGAAAAATCATTGTCTTTTTGATGTGTGTGGTAGGAGGTGAAGGGAGAAGGGTGGGATGGGAGAGATGGAAGGAGCTTACTCATAGGCCGGTAGGATTGACCTCATAAGGTTCACGGCACCATCGACAAAGTTTTCTAGGTGGTTCCAACTGAAGCATGACAACCTTTTGGTGCGGCAGAAAGAATCCTAACCTTTTCTGAAGCTTTGTATATCGGAGGTGGGGGAGGTGAGGGAATGTTTGTGCGTGTTTTAATTCCTTGAAAAATTAAAAAGTGAACCAAAGGTCAGTCACCAAAACTGGCAAATTCCATGACAGGTGACTATAACAAGTGGAAATACTACCCTTCAAGGTTTAAGGATTTTGTTTTCTTTCCGTTTATTGCAATAAATGGTTAGCGAAGTCTTCCTGGTTTTTGAGAGTACAAAATGTCTTGTGTTGTCAATGGTGTCTTAACACACTTTTTTGGTAGAAAAGTACAAAAACTTTAAGTTCTGCAAAATGCCCCTTCCCAGAAAAATAATCTCTGCTACCGGAGGGCTTCTAGGCCCTTGCTTTCATTATTGCCCTTTTAAGCTTCTCATGTGGATGAAAGCCTAGAAAATGTTTTGATTGAGTACACTATGGGAAGAAACGTAAATAATAAGCAAAGCTATTTAAACACATGTGTAAAAAGAAAACACATGTTTCCACTGTGCCCTAGGACAAATCTAAGGAAACCCATTTCTATTTGCAAAGGGCTGTGAATAGAAAAAACAATGCCTAAATATGAAGAATATTTACCAGAACAGTAGATAATTGAAAATGTGTTGTGCTGTTTTGCTGTTTATAAAACCACACGAGGGCCGGGTTCTCTCCCCCTTTCAGCCATCCGTGTCTGGCTGCAGAAGACCGAGGACCCCTCCATGGCAGCGTGTGTGACCGTGGCCCAGTTCCACTGCCGAGGTGGGGCCTGAGGACAGGAGCAGAGGCTGACCCTTCCACGGGAACAGCTGATGGCCATCAGGAGTGACTGCAGCGGTCAACAGCGTTTGTCCAGGGGGATTCTTCAGGGCTAACGATTCTTGGGCGTACTCTTGTTAATGTGCAGGGAATGGTGTCTCTTGGCCAGTTTGCACTGTCCTCTCGGAAAATGCCTGCCTGTTCACGGTCTGAGGAAGGGCCGGGCTCAAAAGGAAAAGTGGTTCACTTCCAAAATTTATTTTAAATAGGAAAAGGCCCTGTTTTCAATGGGCTGGGAAAATAAATACAAACCCAAACAAATAGCACATATACAAATTTGCACTCCTGGGGCCACCGGAGAGAAGGGCTCACAATCAGGCCTGTGTCTGAAGAGAAAAGAGAAAGCTTTCTTTGGCAGGTACCACACACTGGGCGTTGGGGAAGGGAGGGGAGCATTTCTCAGACAGAAGAAAGAATAGGAAGAACTTGCTTGTTTTGGCGATTCTCGTCTTTTTCTCCTCTGGTGTGAACACCCACTGATTTCCTAACATGGTGGTAATGTGCCCCACCACAGAATGCTGCGTGGGTGTTGATGAAGAGAGAGGAAGCCTGGTAATTCAGCCCTGAACATTCGCAGAAGATACCTGGGAAGCCACAAAAGAATGAACAGACGGCTCCATGCATTGGCTAAAGATTTAAGCTAAGATTTTAGAGGCGTGCTCAGCTTAGAAGAAAAGCCAAAAGAAAGCCACTGCAGACAGAAACCACAGTACCCAGGAAAATTTAATTTATTTTATGGCATTTTCCAAAGGACTGGGTTTCTTAGATGTTCACTGCAAGAAAAAGGTTATACAAAATGGAATAATGGGCAGTTTAAAAAAAAAAAAAAAGAACTGTTCCACAAACACAAAGATGTAGTGAACCCTTACTATTTAGACAATGCACTGAGGTAAATGTTTAGCTGACAGATGAGTTCTGTTCTGGAGTCTATGTCTCCCTTTCCATCCTGTGATCAGAGAATAGGGGATATACAACCCAAACAAAGATATCCATGTGATAGTTCAAGTAAGACACCTTTCCTGGCTTTCACATGGTTAACTTGAAAGATACCTTTTTTTTTTTTTTCCAATGATTAGGGGCAAGTTTTATTAAAAGAGAAAACACTCTCTCTCTCTCTCTCTCTCTCTCTCGATGGGGATATTGAAGCAGTTTAAACAGGCCAGACATTAGACAGCTGTATTTTCACACAGCCTCTGACACTCACTAGCTTTGTGACCTTGGGCAAGTTGCTCGAACTCCTTTGAGTTTGGTTCTCCTCTTCAGATCAAGAGTTAAGAATGTCAGCTAGCAAGGGCTGCCCCAAGGATCTGCCGTGGGAGGAGACACAGCACAGGGCTGGTAGCAAGCAGGCTAAAGCCCACTAACAGGTAACTAGTCGGGGTAAGAATACTAACAGACCCCTGGGATAGGGAGGGGCTGGAGGGAGGAGAGGTTCAGTCCCTCCGTGCCAACCAGTCAGGAAGGCACTGTAGCTGATCTTACACCAGAGTAGGATGTGGTTTTGACTTTCTGAAAACTGAGTGAGAACAACTATTTAATAATTTGTTAACTCACAGGCCACTTTCACCTCTGCCTTTTGTCAAGGGGCAAGCGACGTTGCAACGCAAGTGTGCCACAAAGCTCTGCCAGATAAACACATGGCTGGTGAGCAGAAACGACACTCCGTTCCTTTATTTCTTCCATGGCTTGTGTTCCTCCTGAGTGACAGACTCGGCACTGCGTGCTCAACAGCACCAGAGTCCTGCCCTCAATGAAAATGACATCTCTCTGGGATTCAAGGAACCAGCTGGAATGGTGAGTGCTGCTACTGCTGGGGGGGACTGGGTACCCGGGAAAGGGCAGGGGGCAGGTCCCTGAGAGAGAGGGTGCACAGAATCAGATAAAGCTCCTTAGGAGAAGTGCCACCTGGGCACAGGCTCGCAGGAGGAGGAGGAGCTGACCCAGCAATAGGAAAGGAGAAGAGAGCTGCAGGGAGAGGAGGGCAACATATGCAAAGGCCCAGAGCCAAGAGTATGATGTTCTGGGTCCTGTCACTCAGGTTACAGTGACAAGTTGATAACTGACCACAGAAGCTCTCCCAGGGTTGCCTGGCCAAAGCCAGCTGGGACCAGTGACTCCCCTTCCCCTAGGGGAGAGGAACTCCTCTTGAACGTGGCTTCCCATGGGTCCAGTTGCAGGGCTGGCAAGGTCTATAAGCTCTGGGCAGTCGGCTTGCTCAGCATTCTTCTGAATAATCAGACTGCCTGGTGCATGACACTGATATTAAACTGTGCACCACCACCATGCCCATAAGGTCACTTTCCTACTTGCTCAATAAAAAGGTTGATCAGTGGGAGAACCAGTGTCCCTCTGCTGGAGTATAGATACAAGGTACATTAAGCTGCACCCCAGGTAAACACACTTGGTACAGGATACCAAGAGAGCAGACAGTATGCGTGCTGATCTGTATGAGAATGCCAGCCTGTGCCACGTGACTGCTCTGTGTTCCCCAGAACCCTGTGCATAATGGTGGGGGGTCAACATGGAGAGGACACTGTTGCCAGGGCTATTCCTGAGCGGGTAGCCACACTGGGTATAAGGGTCAGGGAGTAAGAGATAGTTGCTGAGAAGGCTAATGACCAGGACAGACACGGTGTCTGTAGACCACAAAAGCCCAAGAGTGGGTGTGTCATCTGGTGACTGGGTGGCCTAAAATTTGCGGTCAACTAAGGCCCATGGCTGGCCAAGTCACTTGGTCCAAGATTACTCAGTGGTAACCTTGGGAGGAAATCTGTCAATAGCTCAATCCACAGACATCTTTGGCTTACTGGTTAACAGTTATGTCCACAACTCCAAATAAAATGGACAGCATACTTGGGCCCTACTTAAACTGTATATGACAAGCTGAACTGTTTCTCTTCAAAGCTTATATGTTGAAATCCTAATCCCCAGCACCCCAGAATGTGACTGCATTTGGATATAGGATCTTTAAAGAGGCAATTAAGTTAAAATGAGGTCATCAGAGCGGGCCCAAATCCAGTATGACTGGTGTTCCTATTACAAGAGGAAATCAGGACACAGATACAAATAGAAGGAAAACCATGTGAAGCCACAGGGAGAAGACGGCCACATCTACAAGCCAAGAAGAGAGGCCTCAAAAGAAACCAACCCTGATACCTTGAGCTTAGACTTCCAAGCCTCCAGAATTGTGAGAAAACAAATTTGTTTAAGCCACCCAGTCTGTTGTATTTTCTTATGGCAGCCCTAGCAAAATAATACACTATATAATGGGAAAAAAAAATCAAGGTCTGGTGAACAGGGGCCTGACTTGGGCTACTTTGAAGGAGATGTCACAGATTCTTACCTAGTCCCCAGATTTGACTCAATCCTCAGAACCACGTCTCCCGGAAAAGAGAGCCAGGCACCCCTCAAGTCAGGACCATAAATCTCCCACTTGTGATGTGCACCTGTTTTCTAGGGGGGCTGCACAATGAGAAAAGGGGGATACACAGAACTCTGAGATTGGCTCTGAGATAATGCTAATTCTCAGGGTTCCTGACTACCACTGTGACCGACCAGTGTGATAAATAGAAACTTGGTTTCAATTCATCTCAAAGAGAGCCCAGTAGGTCTATGAAGATCTGTATTTGTCTTCTCAGTTGATGAGTACATAATTGGGATAGATTTACCTTGTAACCAACAGAACCTAAACTTGGACTCCATGTCTCATGGAGTACGTGCTATACAGTAAAGAAGGGCCAAAAAAAAGTCTCTGGAGTTCCCTCTTCCCATCAAAACCAAAAGCAGGGGCACCTAGGTGGTTCAGTCAGTTAGGCATCCAACTCTTGATTTTGACTCAGGTCATAATCTCATGATCGTGATATCAAGTCACACATTGTGGACTCCCCACTCAGCGGGGAGTTTGCTTGAGATTCTCACCCTCTGCCTCTCCCTGTGCTCACTCTTGCTCTCAAAATAAATAAATACATCTTTTGGAAAACAAACAAACAAAAACAAAAAGAAAAGCAATACTGGTCCCTGGAAATCAAAGAATTCATTCTGGGCACGTCAAAGAGTTCATTCAGGTTTCTGCACTCCGTTGCTCTTAGTACTAAGAAATAAGCACAAACACTTTTCAGGATGTTTGCATGTTTCTTTGATCTATGTAAATGATCTGAAAGGGTGACGGCTTCAGTGACCTGTTTACTAGCAGATAAAAATTTGGACCTGGTTCATCAATGGCTCCACCCAACCAGATAGTACCAATCGGAAGTAAATGCATGAAATGATATAACCTCACTTGGGGTAGAGAAAGAAAATCTGTCCCATGAGCTGAATGTTGAAGAATATACTTTGGGTCCATTTGGCCAGTAAGGAAAGACAGCCTGATACATGTACGCGCGCGCGTGTGTGTATGTGTTCATTTATTCAGTGGCAAGAACTCAGACTGGTAGACAAGGACATATGAGGAAAAGTTAAGTAGAGTATGTGTGAAAGTATCTGTATCTTGTGTGAATAGTCTCCAGCAAGGTTCATTAAGCAATTCTTATAATGAGCTGAACAAAATGACCTGCCCTATGGATGCTGGCCAGCCTCCTACCCCAGATGCCAGATGACCTGCTCACAGGGCTCATGAGACATGTGGCCACGGTGGCAAGGAAGAATATGCTAGGGTTCAACACCATGGACTTAACCTCACCAACACTGAGCCCTGCCAAATGCCAAATCTGCCAACAGCAGCAATTAATATGAGTCTCCTTATCAACTCTCACACTGCAAGGAGATGGGCCAGTAGTCATCAGTGGTGGGTAGATTATTATATTAGACCTCATTTATCACTTCACTGGAATGGACCCTTATTCGGGATTTGAATGTATCTCTATGCCTGCCACGTTTCTGCCAGCCACATCACCCAAGAACTTACTGAAGGCCTCATCCTCCATCACCACCATAGTGCTTCTGACCAAGAAACTCACTTTACAAAGAAGCCAATAGACTCATAAAGTGCAATGGTCCTACCAAGCAATCAAGCAAGGATCAAATGCAGCTGGCCTTACAGAGTGGTAGAAGGGTCTACCGGAAATTCTGTTGTGATACAAACGACAAGGCAGGATCCTGTGGAGCTGGGGTAAAGTCTGACAAGACATACTACATGCTGTGACCAGCAGAACAATATGTGTTCCCTTGGCAAGAATTCCTGGAACCAGGGAGTGGAAGTGGGAAGTGACCACCTCAGCAAAAATTTGCTTTCCATACTCATGACTGTGCTTCATGAGTATTCAAAGGAAGACTGGAACGGAGGGGATAACAAGGACCCAGGCTGCAAGTTAAAAGTGCCACATAACTACTTCAGGTTTCTTATGCCATCAGATAAAAAGACCAAAAGGGGAGTGGAAATGCTGGACCAGGATGACACCACAGAGGCAAGTGGATAAAACACTGAGAGGATAACGGGCTTTATTGAGTGGCACATTTCCAGTGCTAAACCTTCATGAGAACTGTCGGTGACCTCAGAAAGGCAGGACCACTGCCAGCTCCAATCCCTCTGGAATGAAGGTTTGGATCGCCTTGCCAGGTAAAGAATCCTGATCAGCTGAGTTACTGGCTAAGGGCCAAGGGAATATGAAATACATGTTAGATGAGAGAAGAAAGAAATATCAACTATTCATTTCAAAAGCTAGTATGGCAGCATCCTCCTACACTGTCTTCCTTGCTGCATGATGTATATATTTGTGTTATTAACTAAGTTACTGACTTAGTTAATATAACTTACTTAGTTAAAATAACTTACGATTTTATTCAAGCTATGTTGGCAATAGGGAACTTCACAATTTAGTCAATAAGTTAACAAACGTGGGCTATGAATGAATGTCACTCAGAAAGCCTAGGCTGGGAGCTAGAGCATGAGACTTTGGATTCTTGCTCAAAGGAGATGCTGGGCTTATTTCCTCTGTCGCTGGGAGAGCTGTGTCACTAGGCATAAACCTGCTGTTGTCTGGAAGTTTGTAGCAAAAGGCAGCCAAGAGGAAAAGTTGAGAGGCTCATTCAAGAGTTGATTAAGAAGGCTCGGACCAGGGGCGCCTGGGTGGCTCAGTGGGTTAATCTGCTGCCTTCGGCTCAGGTCATGATCTCAGGGTCCTGGGATCGAGTCCCACATCGGGCTCTCTGCTCAGCAGGGAGCCTGCTTCCCTCTCTCTCTCTCTGCCTGCCTCTCCGTCTACTTGTGATCTCTCTCTGTCAAATAAATAAATAAAAATCTTAAAAAAAAAAAAAAAAAAAGAAGGCTCGGACCAAGGAAGGGACAATGGGAAAGAGAAAAAATTATGAAGAAAATGGCAAACTACCCAAAATGAAGATGAACAAAAGCTATAAATACGCAGTTCATAAAAAGTGAAAGATAAAAATCAAAGAGCAGAGTATCTCCTTTTCTGGCTTTTGGCCTGTCAGACTGGGAAAAATTAAAAAAAAACTGGTAACACCTAGCACTGGCTAGGTTAAAGGGGAAAATATTAAATGAGACAGAATTGACAGAATTTGACAGTTAAGTCCTTTTTTTAAAGATTTATTTATTTATTTGAGAGAGCAAGACAGAGAGTAAGAGCGCAGAGGCCGGGAGGGGAGGAGCAGAGGCAGAGGGAGAGAGAATCTGAAGCAGATTCCATGCTAAATGTGTGGAGTTCAATGCAGGGCTCAGTCTCAGGGCCCTGAGATCATCCAAGAGTTGGACCCTTAACCAAACACGCCACAAAGGTGCCCCATGACAGGTAAGTCTTTTAAAAAACTTTCTCACAAAACTAACTTTTATTGAATCTATTGAAATAACATCCCAGGCGATTTAAAAAAAAAAAAAGATAAACTATCAGCAAATGTCTGTGCTTTACTGTTCACGGAGTCTGCGAATACTCTTTGCATTCCTTTACATGATGAGGCACATTATTTGCTACATGGCTCTGGAAATGGAAAAAGGTAAGAAATTCATGTGAATGAGAGAAGATACCCACCTCACACAAAAGCATAAACCACTCACATTCATCCAAACCACCAACACAATAAGGATAACTCAATTTTCACGGAACATGAGACACAGAACTGGATACTGAGGAGGAAATAGGCAGGGCCTTATGGTTAGTGGCTTTCAAATTGCTTTTGAAAAAAGGCATTTAAGTAAGATTATGGGAACAGGCAGAGAACAGGCAGTCAGATAAATGTAGAGAGATGTCTCTGGCTCTGAGGCAAGACTTAAGAACATGTATTCAGTTTCCAGTTTTAGTGATGCTGTTAATAAACAATGTAAGGTGACAGTATGTTACTGTTGTGTGTCTACTTCATTCCTACGGGTACACACGGCCTAGAGCAAGATGAACCTCTTTGTGGAAAGCAACCTTGTGGGAGAGATAGATGAATGATGGTTTTCCTGCCTTCTGGAAATTAACAGTTTAGTATGAGGTTAAGCGCTTACAACCAGAAGCAGAGCTGTCTATGTTCTAGGGTTAAGCACTAATGTGATTTGGAGAAGGAGAGAGGCTCTGTGAGTGGCAAAGCACCAGTCTTTGCCACTGAAGGGGGTAGGATAAAGGTAGGTAAACAGATTATAGCACAATTATAACACAATGTGACAAATGTATTAAAAGTGTTAAGTGCCAGAAGACAAGAAACTGAGGGAGACTTTGGAGAAGTAATATTTGAGGTGGATCTTAAAAGTTAAATATAAGTTTTCCAGACAAAAGTGAAATCTGTAAATGTTAAGGCAGCGGTAAAGAAAGCAGGCTTGTGGGAGGCAGGAAAGTGAGAGGTGGGAGGAGACAACGCAGGCTGGGAAAGTTATGGTATGCTTTGACCTTACTAGGAAGAGGAAAGATAGAACTATGCGTGTAATTTATCACCTGTACAAACACTTATTAAATACCTACTGCAAAGCAGGAAATGTCCTCCTAGCTGGAGACACAATGGAAATAAAAGAGGCCGAAGCTGTCTTCAGATGGCTTACACGGCTTGTGGAGAGACCAACGTTAACCGAATGATGTTCGGGATGCTTGTGGGCCAGTAACAGGGAGACAGGGAGACGGTTCCCCAGGATAAGTTTCCCTGAGGAGTGATTTTGAGCAGAGAGCAGAAAGAGCACAGGGAAAGGATAGAGACCTGGGCTCCAATCTGGGCAGAGACCCCCAAGATGAGCAGAAGAAAGGAGCTTTGGAAGAAAGGCATTAAGCTGCCATCACTGGGAGCAAGAAAGAAGGAAAGAGGGGGACAAGATGAGGCTGGAGAGGCAGGATCCTGGCTTGCACCTGGGAGCCCTGGCGAAGAGGTTCACAAGATCAGACCTGTGATATTAAGGGATGACACGAACTGAAGTATAAACAGCAGGAAAGGCATCGGCCAGAGTGGACACAAGGAAGCCAACCAGGAGGCTGCTGTGGGTGCCCCGCCAGGCAGGGGAGGCAGGAGCAGGCACTGGTTGGAGGCAGCAAAGGAGGGGACTGGCTAAGGTCTGAACATCAAAAGACATGGTCAATTAAAGGTTAACTGTTAGCAGAAGTAGAAAGGAAAGGGAAGTGACTGCTTTCATACCAAGATGACTTTCAAGGAAGAACACTCAGCGCAGCTGAGTGAACACAATGGTGCTTCAGGATCCTCCTGCCTCCCTCTGGCAATCGACTGCACTCCTGATCTCATTACAGCGAAGCCTAGCATTCATCCCGAAAGTGGTTGCTCACTGAAACACCCACCAGGCAAATGCAAGCTTCTCCTAGTTTGTGGTTGTATAGTTAAACAAACCAAGTCGAAGGCAAATGACAAACTCAAAAAGGTCATGTACAACACATAAAACATATAAGGCATTTTTATCCTTAAGGAGCTCTTACACACTAATAAAGATATGAACATTAAAACTAAAAATATTATAAAGGAGTTGCTGTGTGCGAACATGTGTATCATCAAGATACTCACTGTGCCATTGTTTATAAGAGAGAACACATTAAAACGCAACCTAACTGTCCTACCAATAAATCAGAGTAAAGATATTTAATGGAATACTACACAGTCATTAAAAGTGGCGATGGGAACCCTGAAGGGCCAGAAGAATTTTTAAAAACATTAAGGAAGTTGGAAGACTCATATTTCCTAATTTCAAAAACTTATTACAAAGCTATGGTAACCCCCAACTGGCATAAAGACAGACATGCAGAACGATGGAATAGAATAGAGAGCCCAGAAATAAATCCTCACATTTATTATCAAAGACTTTCAGTAAGGGAGCTAAGACCATTCAATGGGGGAAAGGGTAGACTTTCCAACAAATGGTGCTGGGACAACTAAATATCTGTATGAAAAAGGATGAAGTTGAGCCCTTCCCTTAAAATTAATTCAAGATGGATCAAAGACCTAAATAAAAGGAGCTAAATCTAGAAAACTCTAAGAAAACATCGGAAAAGCTTTGTGACATTGGATTCAGTAAAGCTTTCTTGGAAAAAGTGTCAAGCACAGACAGCAAAATAATAGATAAATTGACACATCAAAATCTAAAACATTTCCACATCAAAGGATACTATCAAGAGTGAAAAGGCAACAGATGATGGGAGAAAATATTTGCAGATCATACACCTGAAAGGGAATTAATATCCAGAATATATAAAAGAAATCCTACAACTGAAAAACAAAAGCAAACAACCCAAAAAATGGGCAAGGACATAAACAGACATTTCTCCAAAGAAGATATACAAATGGCCAATGAGCATATTAAAAAGATGGTCAAAATCATTACAAATGAGGGAAAGACAAATTGAGAACACAATAAAATACCACTTTATATCTGTTAGGACAGCTCTTAGCAAAACAACAGAAATTAAGTATTAGCAAGATTGTGGAAACACCGAGATCCATTCTTGGTGAGGATGTAAAATGGTGTAGTCACACCAGAAAACAGGATGGCAGTTCCTCAAAAAACAAAACAAAACAAAACAAACAACAACAAAAAAAAACAACTAAATAAAAAAAATAAATAAACAAACTGGTAATTACCATATGATCCAGCAATTCTACTTCTAAGCATACACCCAAAGAAGTGAAAAGAGGAGATTCAAAGAGATATTTGAACACAAATATTCATAGCAACATTATTTACCATAGTCAAATGGTAGAAACAACCCAACTATTCTATGACAGATGAACAAATAAACAAAAATGTGTGTGTGTTTGTGTGTGTGTGTGTGTGTGTGTGAATATTATGAAAGAAAATTCTGATAAATGCTATAACAGGGATGATCTTTGAGAACATTAAGCTAAGTGAAATAAGCCAGACACAAAAGGATAAACTGTCTGATTCCATTATATGAGGTACCTCAAGTAGTAAATTAGAAAGCAGAATAGAGGTTACCAGGGGCTAGGGAAGAGAGAAATGGGCAGGTATTGTTCAATGGGTAAAGACTTCCAGTTTGGGACGGCGAAAAGTTCTGGAGATAGAAAGTGACAATGACTGCACAACAATGTGCATGTACTTAATACCACTAAATTGAACACTTGAAAATGGTTACCCTGGACAATTTTATGTATAGTTTACCACATTAAAACAACTTTTCAAAAAATGGTGATGCATATGTTTGTTTGTTTTTAAAGAATTTATTTATTTGACAGAGAGAGATCACAAGTAGGCAGAGAGGCAGGCAGAGAGAGAGAGAGGGAAGCAGACCCCCTGCTGAGCTGAGAGCCCAATGAGGGGCTCAATCCCAGAACCCTGAGATCATGACCTGAGCCAAAGGCAGAGGCTTAAACCACTGAGCCACCCAGGTGCCCCGGTGATGCATATGTTTTAAAGGATTTCTATATTATGTTATGTGGGGAAAAAAAAAAAAAACAGGGTATAAAACTCTATGTATGGGGCACCAGGGGGGATTCAGTCAGATAAGCATGGAACTCTTGGTTTTGGCTCAGGTCATGATCTCAGAGTTCTGGGATCAAGCCCTACGCTGGGCTTTGAGCTCAGTGAAGAGTCCACTGGGGATTCTCTCTCCTCTCTCTCTACCCCTCCCCTGCTCACACGTGTGCACTCTTGCTCTCAAATAAATCTTTTTTTTTAATTTTGTATATACAGAAAGATCACTTTTCTATTTAAAAACAAAACTGTTGTAAATAAATAAATAAATTCGTCCATGCAAATAAAAACAAACTTCTTGCCCACATGAGCCCAAGAAAGACTTTGATTTTCATCTTGGGGCCAGAACAACACACAACCCATCTTCCCTAGCTGTGAGAGAGGCTGGGAAATTGAGTATTTAGCATTTTTCACTCAGCAGCAGAGGAAGCCAGGGAAGGGCTAGTTGACAATCAGTATTGACCATGCTACCTCCACACCAGAAATGAAGGTCTGGGAACCTTCTCTGTTCCTTCTCCTTTTGTAGCAGTTAGAAAATGAGACTAGCCCGGTCTGCTGGGGTATAAGCCCCTCTGGCTTTTCTCCAGCTTTATCCTACTACTAAGCGAAATACCAGAAAGTGTCATCTAATACAATATTGTTTGAACTGAAAATTCCGTTCAAGGCTTCAGTTCGGGTTAAATTAATCTGTCTGCCTACTTATCAGCTGTGCCCAGGTGAACAGTGTAGATTAAGTGTGCCTTCAAAGGGGTTACTTAACACAATTCTTCTCCTAAGGGGATGCTGCATTAGCATAACCTAGTTCATGGCTGTCCAGTGCTGCTCTCTGAGGATTAACACAAGGTTGACCTTATTTGTACCACAAAGAGTATTATGAAATGCTGATTTAAAGTTAAAAAAATAAATAAATAAAAGCACGACAATGACAGAGAGGAAAGAACAGTGGGCTAGGAGTCAGAAGAGCTGGGTCTGGGGTCAGGTTCTGCCACCTGTCACTCAAGTATGCTTTCCTTCAACAAGTCACTGAATCTGTGTATCTGGCACTGGGCTAAGTATGGAGGAGGGGGGCGTGCGGGGTAAGATGCCAAATAAACAAGATCATCTCTGTCCTCAAAAAGATGACCTTCTATTTAGGTGAGCCCCTAATCTTATAGATCCTCAGCTTCATCACCTTCAACTCAGACATCACCATTCTCAAAGTGTTGTTGGGAAATAAGGCAGGACAGTTCAACCTCAGTGCCCTTGACATTTTGGCCAGATAATGCCTTGTTGTGGGGGGCTTTTCTGAGCGTTGTAGGATATTCAGTGACATCCTTGGCTTCCAATCCCTAAATGTCAGGAGTTTCCTGCCACCCCCCTCCCCGCTCACCCGATGACAACCCAGTGTCCCCTGGGACCCATCACCCCCAGCTGAGAATGTCTGAAATAGAGTCACATATATGAAAGCATTTAAAAAAGCATAAAGCCCCAAATCAAGTCAGCATTAATGTAAATCTATCTGTAAGACTACTTGTCAAAAAAAAAAAAAAAAATCCTTTAAAGTATTTACATTTTCCTTAGGAATGTTTTATTCTCTATTTTTATATATTTTGCCTACTATTAAAAGCCCTCCAGGGCTTTTTGGTTAATTTTCTTTACCCAAACAAAGCATCTTCATTAGAACATATTTTTTAAATGTATCACTGTACTAACATGACAGTCAGAGTCAAACATAATTGCCATCTCTACAAAGCAGAAATTTTATCCAAAATCAAAGTACTCGGTGCCTACCTTTTAAGGTCAAGGGACTGGATCTTGTGAATTCTGTATTTGATGGCCTGTGCTGTTTACGAACTTCCAAGTACTCCTTAACTCTTGAAGCAATGGTTTCTTTTAACAGTAAACAGACTTCCTAAAGTAAGGTGAAAAATGAGACATAGTTTTTTCATGTAATGCAATGCAAAAAGAGTCAACATCGTGCATATTAAAAAGTCAACACTGAACATTTCATTTTGTTTGTTTTACTTAGCTGTGAAAGCTGAAAAGAATGCTGTCTGTGCTTGAGGGTAACATCCCAGGTTTAAGGTTGCTACTGAGGTTTGTTCAAAATCATGATGCTGGCTTACTCTGTGACCTGAGAAATTCATTTCATTTCCCTCTGCCTCAGTTGCACATTTCTAAAAGGAAGATAAAAGCAGTGAAGTGCCCCGCGTGGCCGGGCAAGATGGGATGACAGCCACCTCCCGCCACTCCACGGTTTCAGGGGACCGTTGTCATGTGAGGATTCCAGGGACAGGGTTATTAGCTCTTCCTATCTGTTCAAGAGGAGCTGGCCACAGTGATTTTTATGCCAATATTTTCCCATTTTTCAAACTTGGATCAAAACCTTTTTTTTTTTTTTTAAGATTTTATTTATTTGAGAGAGAGAGCGAGAGAGAGCATGAGTTGGGGTGAGGGGTAGGGAGAGGAGCAGACACAACCCCCCCCAAAAAAAACCAACCTAACAGACAAAACAACAACATTTTTTTAACCTAAACACCACCACTCACTAGTCTCTGGCCTCAGGTTTAGAAATCTACTGAAGAAGGAACAGTATCGAGGGATGGGCTGAAGAAAGAACTGGAAACCAGTTTTGTGATTTTCTTCCATGCTCTTGTTGATGATCCCGTACATGCCCATTTGCTTTTGTGAAAACTGCACTGTATCTGCTGATTAATGCTGAAAATAATTTAACTTCTCATATTTCTCTAAAGTAGATTAATATTTATTAGGCAACAGAAACACATGGTTTTAACTCAATGTCAACATACCACACCGCCAGCAAATTTCTGGGGCTGTCGATTGTTTTATGTATCAGTGTTACTTATGAAAAGAAAAACACAGCTCTCAAAGTCCACCACACAACAGGAAGACACTGTCCACCAGAGACATGTAGCCAAGGCAGGGAAAGGGGAAAACGGCACACAAATCTAAATTTCTTAATTTAGATTAAGAAACTGGTGTGTAAGGACTGATAATTCTGATCCAAATCCCAGCCTCCGCAGAAGGCTCGGAGTTGCAGAGGTCAGCTCAAACCTGTTTCACTGGTTTCTTCAATGCCATCTCAGGTTGATCTCTTAGAAGCTTCGTAAATTAAAACAAGAACAAAATTCTAAGTAGCTCTGAAGGGCAATGATTGCCAAACTTGTTTTTTATTGCTAATACGTACACTCCTCAAGAGTACTGAAAATCCTTGATTTAATTCACAAACGTGATCTACGTGAAATGTAAACACTGGTCTCCTCTCTCCTGCCCTCATTTTGCAGCCCAAAGATGCAGTGCCTTGTGGAATACAGAGATATCCATTTACAGCTGAGTGTTCTGGCATTGTTCACACAACAGAAAGGCAGCCTTGCCTCATACTGTTATTTTAACAATTAAAGAATTTTGCTTCACATGCAGGGTTCAACGATGACTGAGCTAGAAAATATGTGAAAGACATACATGGAAACAGAGATTGTTAAAATTTGGCCATAAATGCCCTATAAGGCTAGAACTAAAAATAGTACGACAAAAATAAAACAAAGGCCCATACAACACAAACTTTCTCCCTATAGTTACGGGGCTTTCCTTCCATGAGTCAGGTTTGACGAATGGAAGGTTGACCATGAGCAGTGTGGTCAAGATACCCTAGGAACTGACCACACCACACTTAGTGAAGCATTCTCCTCAGAACCAGAGCAATGCTAGAAAAGACAAATTCCCAGCTACACAGGAGGGGCACCTAAGAAGACTGAGCCAAAATCAATGAGCAAGAGGACAGAGATATATACAGAATTTCCAGGCTAACAGGGGCTCACACTTGCTTCCTCAAGTTTACAAATGAAAGAGTACGAGTTTGCATATTTGGGTACAAAGACTACTCGTGCTGGACTCAAAATAAACTTGGGTTTAATACATGCAATTAGTTCCTTTTCCTGAAAAGGAACTGGACATTCTTAAGACTTTCACTATATAAAGTGACTGCTAAGATGCAATCAAACTGATTGCTCATGAAATTCCAAACACGAAATGATCTAATAATAAAAAAAGATGAAAACATTGGGACACTGAATACAGGCTAGAGTCCTATCCTTTCCTTGACTAGCTTTCTCCTTTGTCTGGCTCTCCCTCTCTCAGAGCCATTTTAATGTCAGTGAACAAACTTTAAAGGAACGGCTTCAAGTATAAGCAGCAAACCATCTGCTCTGCTTTGAGAGGGAAGCTCGGCTTGCTGGCATAACCAGCCCTCCTGGAGCCAACACTGCAGCCAAGCTCTGCAAGTCCCATCCTGCACTGAGCACCTTTGCTAAGTCATGCCTTGCTGCCCGGACATAGTACTAGGTGGAGCAGCAAAGCTGTGTGTGGCACCCTGGAAAAATCTAGTCTCATGCTTTGGCTAGAAGGTGATTCACATATTCATGGCTTTATTTTAAAGCCCTTCAAATCAACTGACTCTTGGCAGAACTGACTACCTATCAACAAGAAAGGGCTAAGGCTGAGGTGGTAAAGCTCGGAGAGAATGGAGGAAAAAGTGGGCCCGAAAACAGTGGATTCTAGAATGCTGTTCATGTCAGTCAAGTCAGAAGACTTTTGGGGTGAGGTCCCCTCAGGTGAGCATTAGTCACTTTGGGGAAATTGAATGTTGGTAAGCCAACATTGGTTAAGCCAAATTTGGAATTCCATGGAGCTGAGTTGTAGCAGGAGATGCTGGCTTCCTAAATATTGAGTCCTGAAGAGGACAACCCATTTATTTAACCTGAACGGTAAATCCCATGACACCGAATCTCGTGCCTGCCTTCTTTCAGCCGTGGCCCACTAGATACCCAGGGCAATATCGCCCAGCCAAGTCTTGATTATATTAGTACCTCGTGACTGAAAATATATTACTTATAAATTTTCTTTGAGGGAGTTTTTGTCTTCTAGTAGTCTTCAAAAGTTGACTAAAAACAGTTACCATAATAAAGGTGTTTTTTTGTTTGCTTTGTTTGATTGCCACTATAACTAGATTCTTCTCCACATATTATCTTTCAATAAATCTTATTTTTACTTCTAGCTCTAAAAAGCTATTGTGGTGAGGATCACGGAGGACACAAAGTGCTATAATATTCTGACAGTTATGTGAAAGCTGCTGCCTCATGATTGCGCTCCCCGCTCTCTAGTACAAGGACATGGAGAAGGAAGCAGAGCACGTGAGGAGAGCCAGATGCCCTCTCCAACCTTCCGCCACAGCAGCACTGGGGTGGGATCATGGAAACTGAGAGCTAGGAGTGACTCAGAGGCCTCTGGTCCAACTCTTTCATTTGCAAATAAGGAAATTGAGGCCCAGGGCGATCAAACCCATGACCACCCCAGCCATCCACCTCCCTGACTGATCACAGTGAGAAGGACTATAGTCAAACACCTCCACGCTTGCCATCAAAGATGCCTGTTAAAAAAAGTACAGTGGAAGACAAAAGTGTGGACGATGAGAACTTAAGAATTAAATAATATTTGATTTCGAGCTGTAAAAGATCAGTCTTGGGTCACCCCACGCCTACTTCAGGGATTCAGCCTGTCCTTTACAACCAGTTAGATTAAAATCCCTGCTTGCCTAGAACCCTCACTTTACAGCCGTCTTCTAACTATAATGAGCCCTTTCCCCAAAAACAAAGAGGTAGAAAAGTCCTAGTTTAAATAATATAGCTTATGAAATACATAGATGTATTACCTTCTCAGGGAATATAACATTGTCATTGGGAATATAACCGTTTCTCAAGGGTTAAGTATCATTCCTTATTTTTTGCTCACTAATGAAAATGAAAGCTGGAAAGAGTTAATATTTCTTCTAGCAGCAGACATTTGCATTTAAACAGTGAAAAGTTTTGTGGTACCTCTTTCTTCTGTTCAGAAAACCAGCTGGTATCTTTGTTTGAACCCTGTGGCTGTATGTGAAGATCGACCAGGACAGCAAAATTCCCACACTAGAAAGACATTAATGGCAGAGTTAGCTCACACCCAGCAAACAATGAGAGAAAATCTCACAAATTCCTATGTGGTTGCTCATGATGAAATGGCAACAAAGTTCCCTAGTGGACAGAAACCTTCCTACGGGGCAGGGCTACGCATCATAAACCTACCAGTTTTTGCAAGTTTAATATTTAGGGTAGAAATGCTAAGGAGAAATATAATTTTAGTCATGATAGTAAAGACAAAATACCTATCTCTGGGCCACGCCTTGAAAGGGGATTGTTCAAGACATCCATAGCAGCTGGAAGACTATCAGACACTGAAAGAAGTCAAATAGGTCAGTCCTGGGTAGGCTCCAGAAAAGAAGGGTTCTGTGGATAGTTAGGGAAAGTTTTTCTTCTAGTAGGAAGGAACAGCTATAAGCGACTGCATTTTTAGACAGACAAAAGGAATAGCCGAGGCAGCACATCTTAGAATAGAAATGAAAGTGAGGACAAATGAAAAAGAACCAATGAGAGGAAGGTAGATGCTGACTGACAGTTATCAAAACTAAATTAGTCTCATTAAAATATGCTATAAAACTGTCCAAATCCTGCTTTCTGTCGCTGTACAATAGGGTAGTCAATAACCATGTGTGGCTACTGAGCACGTGAAATGTGGCTACTATGATTGAGAAGTTGAATTTTAAACTGTATTGAACTTTAATTTAAACAGCCGTATGTGGCTAGCTGTTCTGTGGCACAGCTTTAGACCCTGTAAAATATAGCCTTATAAATCCTCACACCTTATGAGTGATTTCTAAAAATCTCTAGATAACTATGGATGAGCTGACTCAGAAAGGAATAGGAGACTAAGACTGCAGGCTGGGGACGGTCTCCAAGGTCCAAAGGGTCAGTGATGGCCCATAGGAAAATGGCATTTCTGCACCTCTTTGGCTCAGTAGTTCTTTTTTCCTTTTTAAATTCTGTGCTATAATTCAATGGTGAAAGGAAATTATTTTCGACTAATGACCCGAGAATACCAAACATAAATATGTTAAGAAAATAAAACTCGGGGGCACCTGGGTGGCTCAGTGGGTTAAGCCTCTGCCTTTGGCTCAGGTCATGATCTCAGGGCCCTGGGATTGAGCCCAGCATCAGGCTCTCTGCTCAGCAGGGAGCCTGCTTCCTCCCTCTCTCTGCCTCTCTGCCTACTTGTGGTCTCTGTCAAATAGATGAATAAAATCTTTAAAAAAAAAAAAAAGAAAAGAAAAGAAAACTCGACATTTACATCATACCATACACAAAAATGAATTTGAGATGGATGAAAGACCTTCATATAAAAACCAAAACTGTCTTGCCAAACTTAGAATACAAAAAAATTTCTTAGGATGCAGAAAGTACAAAATACAGAAAAAAAAATATTAAATTGAACTCTGTCAAAATTAAAAATCTTTGTTCATTAATAAAATGAATATGCAGGTCACAGGTTGAGAAAAAATATTCATAAATGCATATATCTGACATAAGGTCTGGCATCCAAAATAAAGAACTCCTACAAGTCGATATTAAAAAAACAAACAACCCAAGCTTGAATAGATACTTCACAAAATAAACAAACAGCTAGTAACACATGAAAAAGTGTTCAACATCAGTCATCAGACAAATGCAAATTAAAACTACCAAGACATACAACTCCATACCTACTGAAGTGACTAAAATTAAAAAGACTGACATACCAAATGTTGGTAGGATATGGAGCAACCCAAACTTTCATACATTGCTAGTGGAAATATAAAATGGTTCGACCACATTGGCAAACAGTTGGTCAGTTTCCTACAGTTAAACATACATTTAATTTACTGACTAAGCCAACAATTCCACCTTAGGTATTTATCGAGAGAAAAACATGTGAACAGAAAGACTTGTATGCAAATGCTTGTCGAAGTTTTATTCATAATAGCTAAGACAGAAAGTCCAAGTCCATCAACAGGAGAATAAACAAGGTGTGGTACATTCATTCGATGGACTGCTCCTCACAAAACTACTGATAAACTCAATATGGAGTGATCTCCACCTTATGTTGAGCAAAAGAAGCCAGGCAAAAAGAATACATATTGTATGATTCTAGAATGGCAAAATTAAATCTGTGGTCAAAGCAATCAGACAGTGGGCACCTGGGTGGCTCAACTGGTTAAGTGGCTACTTTCCGCTCAGGTCAGGTTCCCGTCCTGCCGCTGACTGAGCCCCACATGGGAGTCCCTGCTTAATGGGGAGCCTGCTTCTCCCTCTCTGCTTGCCAATCCCCCTGCCTGCGTGCCCGCGCGTGCTTTCTCTCTCTCTCTCTCTTTCTCTCTCTCTCTCGGTCAAATTAATTAACTAATTATTTTTTTTTTAAAAAATCAGATAGTGATTACTTAGGATGGAACTGAGTGAGAACAGGCACAGAAGAACGTTGCATGGTGATGGGATGTTCTATATCTTGCTGGATTATATGCTGAAGATTAGTTCATTTCAGCGTATAGAAATTAGACATCACTAATAAATAATTTTTTAAAAGCTGTGTAAAAGCAGATTTATATCTACTGACAGTTATATAAAATGTATTATGTCCCTCAAAATGTATGGGTATTTCGGGGAACACCAAAGTGAAGTTCCCCATGTAAAAAAATCACGCAATATGGTGAAAGAGGGTCTCCTACGATGTCAAACAGTGTAACCCACTGAACTGCAGTATACTGTGTTACGACCAGTATTTTATTTTAAAGAAAGAGAATCAAAGGGAATATTTGAATAGATTAAAAAATATCAATATGTTACATGGTAAGGTCAAGTCTTGTTTTGTGAAACTTATGTATGAGTATAATGAGTTATGACGTAAAGCCTATTTCTTACTGTGGATTTGTGGTCAAAACTATTTGAGAACCATACTTAAGTATACTGTTATTTTAAAAGTTTCTTCACAATGCGGATCATAGATTTAACCTTTAAGGAGTATGCTGCCACCAGGTGGAGGTCATATGCCACAACTACATGCTCTTAGCCAGAGGTTATTAACCTTTAGTGTGCCACGGACCTCTTTGGGCAGCTGTGAAGCTGATGACATCTGCTCAGAATAATGTTTTTAAATGCATGAAACACAATGCATAGGAGTTAAAAAAAAAAAAAAAAAAAAAAAAAGACACCAATTTGACTGAAGCATGTTTATCCAAATTAAAAGAAAATTTTGCGTGTGATTTAGTAATGTATGTACTTGTTTATTAAGGCACTGGCTCTTCTCACATAGTGGCAGATCTAATAACTGCCATAAATACAAAGTAGTGGTAAGCATAAACGATATATGTGCCACAATTTTAATATAATACGAAAAGAACTTTGATTCTAATGGTGACGTATACTGCAAATACTACGTGTTTTAAATATTTAACTTACGGGGCACCTAGGTGGCTCAGTCAATTAGTGCCCAATTCTTGGTCATGATCTCAGGGTTGTGAGATCAAGCCCCGTGTCTGACTCCACACTCAGCACAGTCTGCTTGAGATTTTCTCTCCCTCTCCTCTGCCTCTCCTCCAGTATGCACATGCACTTGCTCTCTTTAAAATAAATATTTAACTTATAATAAAAATAATAAATTGATTAGAATTTGGTTAAAATAAAGATGTAATTTTGTTCCCATCTAAGTTCACTGACCCTGTGAATTCTATCACAGACCTGTTGAGGCTCCACAGACAGAACAAGAGCCTCTCCAAAGCAACAGGATATGCCTTACGCACATCTTCCTGGGTTTCCTGCAAGTGTCTAATCCTGACTCCTCAAACCAAGTTCTCTACATCCTCTTCTCCATTCGCAAAAATATCTTTTAAAAGAGATTTAAAAAAAAAGTGATGCTCAAACAATCTGAATCAATAGTACTTAACAGTAGCTTTCTACAAAATTAAGTAGCAAGGTCCAACTCAGGTATTTTCTCATCATTTCATAACTTTGATGACAAAAACACCTAGTGTAAGTTTGATTATAAACAGACTGATTAGAATGTCTCTTTCTTTCAACCAAATCATGGACTCTTACTCTGGTGTTCGAACTTTCCTGGATTTCAGCCAGACTCCACCACCGGGCACGTGTGCAGTCTCCCCACTGCCCCCCGCCCCGCAACAGCAGGAGTCTCCCTGCTTCCAGCAGTTCTGAGTTCTCTAGCAAGAGCTCTCTCAAACTCCCACGCTAAGCAGCAGGACTGTGTCTTTCTAAAGTCCCCGGCTCTCAAAGCTTTTCTGCTTTGCTCCCATGAGTGAACAGACATTACTGCTACCAGAAGCACAGCCTTCACCCTTCACTTCTCCTTAATTAGGACGTCATTTTCAGCTCTCAGCAGATAAACTGTCCAGCTCTCTCTTTAGAAAGGAGGAACACACAAACCATCACTTCTTTCTCAGGCCAGAGCTGCTCATTTTACACAGGCCAAGTTATCTCTTTAACAGACGAAAGGCTACTAGAAAAAGCTTCGCATCCCATAACCAGGGTTGTGAGTCAACAGGCCAGGGTCTGAGCCAGCTTCTAGGCCCCTCCGCCCAGAGGTTTCTGCCAAAAGCTTGGGAGTCAACTCTAACTCCTCCCTTTCCCTAGCCCTCCACAATCAGTCACCAAGTCCTGTCGATTTTACTTCTTAAAGAGCAAAACAAACCCCTGTCTCTTGTTCTGCAACTCTTATCATCTCCCAATTGGAATATTAGAGCTGCTTCTCTTGGTGTCTCATGAACTCTCAATGCGCCCATCAGAGTAATCTCTAACAAATGTACTGTTTCTGCCCTCTGCTTCTAACATACCTCAATGCTCCTGTGTTTAGTGAACTAACTCTTATGCCTCCTTGAACCCTAGCAAGGGCATGGACATCTCTGTGGAGCTTTTCTTAACAGTCTGTCACCTCCCACTCTGGATCAGGCATATGCGTCCCATGCTTATTTATTCCTGCACAAAATGGCTGTTCTATGAAGGAGCTGCCCCTGCTAGGCTGTTAGTCCCTTGGTGTAGACAGACAGGGTCCCAATCTCATTCGACTCTACACTGTGGATCAGCTTACAACAAGTGCTAATATTGTGTGTGTGCGTGCGTGTGTGTGTGTGTGTGTGTGTGCGTACACACACAGCTTTAATCTTCAGTGAGAGCAGCATCCAGCATCCAGGATACCACTCCTCTGCCTGAAGAGTCTTTCTCAAGGAGAAGGAAACAGGGCACGTGCTTACTTAGTATTTGATAGAAGGAAGAAAGCAATGAGTGAACAAAGATGAGATAAACGGGCTCTGAATTTTGGGCAAACCACAGCCTTATCTGCTAAGTGAGGGTGCTAAACCCATGCTGGGGACATGGCTGTTCCAATTCAGCCCAGGACACTGATGCATTATAGAACAACTTCCTCTCTCCTTATTCTAGAGTGGCAACGACTACACCATCACCAGTGGCAGTCATTTTTTATAGTTTGAAAAAAGGAATAATACGAGGATCCTACAATTACTTTGCCCTAAACTCATTGCCAGGAGTGGATGATCCTATTTCTAATTTTACCCTAAGTGTAAAATAAAGGTGGAAATGCTAACATTTTTCATACATGCAGTATCTCAGAAGCAGGCTCAGAATAGCAAGATCCATGTATATTATCTCTCTCTCTCATTCACTCATTCCTTCAGCACCCACTGAGTTTCACAGGGACGCTGGCCAGAACTTGAGGCAGCAACAGAGCACTACAGTTAAGCGTAACCACAGCGTACGCCCAAGGACCAAATGTGGCCACACTGTAACTCTGTCCGAGGGAGGCCAGGGCTGAGGGGTATGACCTCTCAGCTAAGTCCTGAGGTAGATGGCAGGAGGTGGAGAAAGAAAATAAACAGCACCCACCCAGGGAAAGAGGCCTGGATAGGCTGGTGTGCTCTGGGGACAAAAGAGTCCGGTAAGCAGACACATGGCAACATCAGCAGAAGAGGCCAACAGGGCAAGAAGGTTCCACTGGGCAGGCCAAGGGGAAACAAGAAGACCTGTGGGCTGGACAGTTCTCTCAGGTAGGAGTGTGGTGCATGCACTGGCGGGGAGAAACCATAGAACCATGCAGACAGGGTGTAAAGCCACCCCCAAAACCCAAGTCAGAGACAATGGAGAGCGATGGGCGAAGACAAAGGGGTAGATTTGAGAGAAACTCAAAAGAAAAAGAAGAGGATGTTGGTTGGGTGTGGGAGAAGGAAGGGCAAAAATGATGCTCCAGGCACATGAGTAGTGTCACACACTCATGGGGCTTTCCCCAGGCGGCTCATCCAGATGGGTCCACTCTGTCAGTGGCTTTGTATCCTCACCTGTCACCAAGGATTTAAGGCAGGTTGGATTAACAAGGCAAAAACTAATAATAGAGGAAGCAAGAAAAACAAGGGTAGAAACATAAAATAAAACCAACGGTAAATATGTCCAATATTCCCACCGTGGTTGTAGGTTTCTGCAACATTTGGCTCTCAGTTTGCTAGTTTCCAATGGAAAAGACGGAAAGCCAAACAGAGTCCATAAGATTAGAATGAATCATCTGAGGATAACTCAATAATTCCTAAATATTACATCTAGAAAGACATTTCTCCCAAAGGTTTTCATTAAAAAAAAAAAAAAAAAAAAAAAACCAACACGGCAATTCTCTTCTTGGAGTATCAACTTCACTAAAAGGCTTTAAGGAACATATTAAATATTTTCATATAAAAATAAACTGCACATCTGGTATAACATGGAATTAAAAAGCCACATGGTTTTTAAAGGAAAAGTACAGTTTCCAGAGCACCTATGTTCTAGGCATTGTGTTAAGCTTTACCTATAGTATTCAAATTAATCCTCACCACTAACCTATGAAAGAACACAACTGTTATTCACATTTTATAGATAAGGAAGTGGAATCCAAGAAGATAAGGACTGGTCCAATATGACATAGTAAGTAACAGACCCAGGAATCAAACCCAAATCTCTTAGACTCCAAAGCCCACTGCCATGCATTACTTCGAAGGACTCGCTTCCAGAAGCCACATGGAGTCACATGTAAGGCTGTAAGGCTGCCTAGACTGGGCCCACCCCACTGTACCTGTTCCCTCTAGGGTGAGCGCTGGCAGCCGTGTCTATCCATTAGGGCCAGGGGACTGAACCAAGGATTCTGCACGGAGTCACTCAGCTCCCTTTCCTAAGCAGAGCAACTCACTCCATCCTGGAAGCAAGGCACTGAGTTCAGATGCTGAAGCTGCTGGTGTGGGATGCCCTTTTGGGTAAGAGGGCTGGGTAGTAGCAAAGCCCGTCTACAGAAGGACTGCAGCAGGAGGCTAGTTTGGTAGAAGGCAGAAGGAAAAGGGGAAGGCAAAGAATGCAGCAGAGCACGAGGGCAGCAAATCACAGTGAAGGTGGGGCAGGGGGGGGGGGGGGGGGGCGCAGGAACAGTGGTCCCCGGACACTAACAGTCCTTACCCGGAGAGTTAAAGCGGAGGAAAAATCAACACAAAGCTTTTGTCGATTTAAGCCCCTTGGCCTGCTCCTTATTACAATATTCACCCAAGGAATCCAAGCTTAAGTTTACATTCAAGAAAAGGCAGCAATGTACTTCAGAATGGCATATACGATAAACCAGCGGACAGGTCAGGGAAGGAGAGAATAAAGAGTCATTCCATCGGAATACACCGTTTCCTTAATCTAACTGCAAAAACTCTAGGGTGAACAAACTGGCAAGAACGAGAGTGAAGATTCACTGAGCATTTATTGTGTGCCGGACACTACGTGAAGCTCTTCCTGTACATTGTTGCACTTGACATTCATGATAACCCAGAAAGTCATAACGTGATCACCGGCCAGTGTTCTGGAAACACCGAGAAACCGAAGAGCTCTGCTCTCTTTTGCTTTTAGAAGATCCCTGGTGATCATGGTTAGGTTTTGTTTGGTGTGGTGCCTTGCCAACCTGGCAATGCTTGGCAGGCCAGGTAGAAGGAACACTATAATCTTAGTAACAGAACAGCACACAGCCCGAATTCAAGATCACAGCACACAGAGAAGGCCTGGAGAAAGCCCTTGGATGACAAACAGGAGAAGGGCCTCACACAGGAAGTCCAAGGCCACGAATCCCTTCTGATGATGCCCCAGTTTCAGAGGGGTGTGCCACCTCCCTTCTCGGGGCATCAGTTTCCCCCTGGGTAAAATGGGGGGCCATAGCTTGGTCTCCTTTGAGGTGCCTTCCACCTTAAGATCCCACCTCCTGGTTGTGTTTCAGTTTACCACCTTTGTTTGGATTCTATTTGCACACGTTTGCCCCCATGTGTAGGTTAGGAAAGGGCCACACTGAGTCTGGCACGTTGACTCATCCTGCCTCAGCTCGCTACGGGTCACACAAGCACAATAGGAAAAATCTCAACAACCAGTGAGTCCTTCCCCTGAGCATTCTCTGACACCTTTCAGGCAGGAATAAGCTTCTGTTTGCTGCCATAGCACTTTCTTCCTGATTCCGTTGTGGAATCATCACAGGCTGTAAACACATGGCTGCGTACATCCATCTCCCGCAGGCTGCCCGTGGGGAAGAGCTGCCTTCTGTCAACCTTGGGCTGTCACTGCTCAAAGTGGGCCTGGCACAGAGAGGACAGTGAAGAGTGCTTGTTAAATGAATTAAAAAAATACATCAATGATAAAAATTACTTAAATGGAGGCGCCTGGGTGGCTCAGTGGGTTAAGCCGCTGCCTTCGGCTCAGGTCATGATCTCGGAGTCCTGGGATCGAGCCCCGCATCGGGCTCTCTGCTCAGCAGGGAGCCTGCTTCCTCCTCTCTCTCTGCCTGCCTCTCTGCCTGCTTGTGATCTCTCTGTCAAATAAATAAATAAAATCTTAAAAAAAAAATTACTTAAATGTCTGCCTTGTTCTGTGGCTAGGAAGGATTACCTCCCTCTTACCTGCACCCTGTCCTCAGAATAAGAAACACCACAGAATCAATCTCATGGCTTGTGACTAAGGTGGCCTCATTTATGAACAGAGCAGTGTCACTCCAGAAAACAGGCTGCGAGACCCAACCCTCCATGCCACAGTTATTTTCCCACCTTCCAATCAGGCAGAACAATCGGCAAAACCCTGGCTGACAGTGTGAGCTCAAACCCCATAAAGGGACCATGTGGGAGGCCTTCCTTGGTTGCAAACAGATGACTAGTTCTTTGACTAGTCATCTGTTTACTGGCTGAGGGGGACACAGGGGAGGAGGTGGCTTGTCTCAAGTGAAAAGGAATCAGAAGGGGAGGGAGTTTCTCTCTCCTGTCCAGTGTCTGTTGTGGGACTACTGGCTACAGGTCAGGGATATACATCTCTTCAGTTACTTGTTTTTCTTAAGAGATTTATTGTTATGGATGTTATGAATGGGGAAAGAAGCATGGGTGAGAAGCAAGTCACGAAGGAATGAGAAAGAACACAGAAAAGCAGAGCTAAGGGGGTTGATGACAAGTAGGAATCATAGAGTAAGAGGCTGATATCCTTCAGTAGATTGTCTCTGGTCTCCTACTAAAAGGAGTTTGGGGGTTCTGGCCTAGAGTGCTCACACAGTGACTCACAGTCTTCCCGGGTAAGATTGGGGAAGGGAAGTAAAGCCCTGCTGGAAATAAAGCAAAGGCCAACTAAAGTGGTATATATTATAAAACAATGCTTAAATTTAACAGATGCCATTGGAACCTTTAAGAAACATTTGGGGCTGAATCACAGACTCTAAAACCCATCAGGGCAGGAAGAGTGCAGTTAGGAATAAGGCCTCAGCCACTCCCTTTGATACTTTCAAGACATTATTCTTTCAAATGTAACCGGCAGGCCACTATTCCTCAGGGGACTGGCCCGTGGTGTGTGCAGAGCGCGTGCAGCAACGAGGACCGCAACGTCTTGGGGGGGTAGGCCAGACCGGACTTTAACCCCCTGCCCTGCACCTCAGTTCTCCCAGACCAGAGGAAGCGCCTGCAATGTGAAATGGGGACAGCGGTGAAAACTCCTCATGGCAGTGTATGAACATGAAATGAGGGCCTGCAGGTGCAAAGCTTCAGCACGGCGCCAGCCCTACGAAAAGCTCAATGGATTGTTTTGGGGATTTTTCCACCTCCCAAGGTAGAATTTGCTTCAAATTCCAGGGCATATTAAATGAACACTGAATTGTCAGATCCGTAAGATTTACAAACAGATAGGGCACAGGTTTCCACCTACTCCTACTAAGAGATAATAAATGCCTCGTAATTCTTTCATTTAGTTTTACTCTGGCCACACACTGCTTCTTAGAAGAAGAGCAGATGGTGTGTAATCACAGCAGATTACAAAGTAAAAATATGAACTCTCCTCTCACATATTTCTGCAACAGAGAATGTGAAATGAGAAGATAACCTGAAAGAAATTATTATGTGCTTGTCTATAGGGAACTTGTCTTGAGAGAGTCTTAAGTGGCTAGAAAGACAAGCAACATTCACAGCTACATTTAGGCCGTCATGAGTGTGCCCAGCACCAATTACGGCCAACCACTTAGCAATCGGAAAATGGGATTTGATAAACAACAGGGGTGTTAGTCTCCATGAATACCCCTCACAACTTTAACCAGCATATGTGCTATCAAGAAACTTTGGAATGTGGGTTTGGCTTTAAGTCTCTAAAAATTAACATCTGAGAAAATACTCTTTCACATCCCTGAAGAATCTGGACATTCTTCGATGTCAAGAACAAAAGCAGTGCAGCCTATGAGTTAAAGAAATTTGCGACCAATTCTAAATGAATCAGAATGAGAAAAGAAAAAAACTTGTAAATATTCCTCTAGTGACCAACGCCTACAATTCGTGGATTGTTCAAAAGGGTGGTCAATCTTGGAGGGCAATTTCTTGAAAGAGGAAGGGAGATACAAGATAGATGACACATTTTCTGACTTCCTTGGGACAAAGATTTTTTGACGAATACTCTGGTGAATGTGGGTAACTTAGAGGAATTCTGTTTATTTGGTTAAATATAAAATAATGTAAGGAATCTTCTACATCAGTGTGTTTTCTCTGGAATCCTCTCAATCTGCTTTCAAATATAACAAAGGACTTGCCAGATAAAGCTACGACAGGCACTCTCTGCTCAATCTAGTTGTCATTTAACTAGATGCGTAATAAAGTGTGTACATTTTGTTGACAAAGGGGGCTACGGTGGCTCTTGTAAACTGGGTCAGGCTAAGTGGTGATTCTGAAAGCAACTTAGAGGCCAAAGATAAGGCTACAAGTAACCTTTACAAGAGAGCACAAAGAATTCAAGTATATGGCCACAAACCAAAACACAAGCTCTGAGAGAGAACCTCCTGATGCCTATGGCACATGAAAAGCTTCTACCTCAACACAGCTCAGGCTTACCAGAACCTCACAGAGACCCAACCAAGTCAAGTGCAAGCCTCATCTCTGCCCTTGGTCATACTTATTCTCCAGGTTCTGCCAGTTCAGGAAAGCAATCTGTGTGCACAACCCTAAGGATATTTACCCACTGGAGCCTAGACAGAGAGCCCTGGCTCTCAAAGTACAGCAGCATCAGAATCTGCTGGAGCTCATCTGCTATGCAAATGCAGACCCAGCCAATGGGGAATTTCAGGATGCCCTGTGTTTTATAAACAAGTTTTCTAGGAGATTCTGGTGGATGATCAAGTTTAAGAACCACTGCTGTAGATCACTGTGTCTCCTTGAAGACCATCTGTGGCATTCTTAGTACGATACAGGAAATTTTTAGAGGTTATAATAAAAAGGAAGGGGGAAAAATCTAATCAGGCTTCACCATATAAAACAATGGAAAGTGGCAACACGCCAGAGTTGTGAAAATATTATAATTCTAAAATTCACAAATAAAGAACATCACAATTTTATCACAATGATAAAATAATTCCCTTAGAGTTCTAAAACACTCAAATTATGATTTTCCCTAAAAAGAAAACATAAAAATCCTCTAGAGGTGAATGTGATGTGTGGCCAGGCTCGAGAACCACAGATACAATAATGTCTTGCTGAGAAGCTTAAAAACTCATCTCTGGCTTAGGATGATAAAGATGGTGATAGAGATCCAACGGCAAGACATGACCTAACTGTCAGACTGAGATGGCACCTTTGGCAGAAATAGAAAAGAAGGAGGTTGCAAGCTCCATACAGACAGGGAGGTCCTTTAAGTCAGATCACTGGGCTGGAGGGAAGCTGTCCCAGGGCACAAGGAGGATGAGCATTGTACATAGCCTGGCCACAGAAAGGATGAGATAATGGCAGAGAGATCCTAGAGAGAAGCAAATGACACTGCAATTTACAAAAGGGGAGAAAGGGAGATTTGGCAACTACAAACTTCATCCCTATCAGATTAGAGGGATCTGGAAGAAAACCTAAGGTATGAAAAACTAACTTCATTTTCTTCTTTAACAAGGTTCCCAGACTGCAACGACTGGTGAAATTTGGCTGACAAAGCAGATGTGAACCTCAACCATCAGACGGTTTCCCATGATGTCCTTTTGCCAATGACCTTCACATAGCCAGGTTCAATGGTCTGTTCTTGGTCCTCATGTTACTTGACCTCTCAGAGCCATGTAAGAAAGTGGTTCTTCCACATGCCCCTGCAAACCCTCACTTCTAGGATACTCTGCTTTCCTGGTTCTCCTCCCTCTTCCCTGGCCACTGTTTCCCAGTCTCCTCTGCTCATTCATCCCCATCACACTGAATCTAAACTGACCAGAGCTCAGTCCTTAGACCTCTCCTGTCTCCACTTACACCCTCACCAGTGTCCAGGCTTCAGTTCACATGCTGATGACACCTAGAGTTCCTGCTCCAGTCCAGACCACCCCTGAGCTCCACATATATACATTCGACATGTCCATTTGGATGTCAAACATGCATCTACAACCTAACAAGCTCAAAACCAAACTACTGATATTTTACCCTCAAACCTGCTCCTACCAGGTGTTGCTAAAGCTGGGTTGGTAAATGGCAACTCTGCTCTCCAGCTGTTCAGGTCCAAAACCACGGAGTCATCTTTAGCGCCACTCTTCTCTCATAGTCTACACCTCATCTATTAGCAAAGCCCTAACAGTTCTACTTCCACAAGGGTCTTCCTGGGGCACAGAAGGAGCTCAATAAATATTAATGAATGAATCTGTGAATGAACACAAATGAATGCCGGTAAAGAAAAACCAGAAAAATAGGGGTGGAAGAAACAATGATTAGGTGGCTTCCTAACTAGTTCAACAGCCGTAACCACAGGAGCCATGAATGGCTAAAAAGCAACGTGGAGGGAGATGATAAAGAACTTCTTCCTTGACCCATATTCTTGGAAGTGCCTTGAAAGAAGGTATGAAGATACAGTGTCAACAAAAAAGGTGGATGATATGGCATGGGATGGAATAGTGAATAGTTGGGGTAGCAAAAATGATCTGGCAAAAAAACAAACAAAAAACCCCCAAACCAAAAAACTGGATCTCTGTGATTCAGAGACACTTAAAATCAGGTTATGAGGATGAGTTAAAGAAAGTAATTAGATCAATCTAACCAAATGGAATTTAACAAGGGTATATGTAACAGCCAAACTTTGACTCCAAAAAACCAACCATCCAAGCACAGAGGTACTACTCTTAGGCAAGAGTCAGCCCTATGAGTGGGCAACATAATGCTGCGGCAGTCAATGATGGCAAATTCATTTTAGATTATTTGACAGTAGCAGCTAGAATAAACATTATGATGGCTATGCTTTACGTATTTAATGTTCAATTAGTTTCAATATACACAGTGAGACAAACTATTAGACTAAGAATGACGCTTAAAATCATATTACAATGATAAACTGAAAAAAGCAGAATGATTCACTTTTTTAAAAAGAAAAAAAAGGATGAAATAATATTAATAGGACTTTTTTTTTTTTTTAAGATTTTATTTATTCACTGACAGAGAGAGAGAGAGCACACAAGCAGGGGGAGCAGCAGAGGCCGAGGGAGAAGCAGACTCCCCGATCAGCAGGGAGCCTGACACAGGACTCAATCCAAGGACCCTGGGATCATGACCTGAGCTGAAGGCAAATGCTTAACTGACTGAGCCACCCAAGCGCCCCTTAACAGGACGTTTAAAAGTGGAAAAACAATCCTTTTTAGTTCTTTAGGGCTTTAAGAAATAGAGAAGCAGGTGAGAAAACCACATGAGCAAGACTTTCCGATGGGAAAATGATATGCCACGGGAAGAGGTGTGCTCACCACCCAACCCAGGAGATCAAAGCATAAAGCACATGAAATGGATAACTGCACAAACTGTTATCACAGGTCACTGGTCTAATTGTGAGGAGTGATGAAAATTACACAGGAAAACATGTGCTACTGACTTGCTCCATTTTATCACTTAGCCACTTAAACCACCCAAAGCACCATCAGTTACTGGTCTGGAGTGTTTTAGTGTACCCCTAAAGATACGGGCTTCCTGACCTCAGAAGCCAGAGAACTTATCTTCTTAAGAGACACTTTACCAGGGATGCCCAGGTGGCTCAGTTGGTTAAGCATCTGCCTTCAGCTCAGGTTCATGACCCCAAAGTCCTGGAACTGAGCCCCTCACAGGGCACCCTGCTCAGCGGGGAGCCTGCTTTTTCCTCTGCCTGCCAGTCCCCCACTTGTGCGCACACTCTCTCTCTCCCTCTCTCTGACAAATAAATAAAATCTTGAAAAAGAGAGAGAGAGACACTTTAACAAAAGAAAGCTTGGACTTTAGAATCAGGCAGGCGAGTGGCCCAGCACTGGCTGTACCTTCCATGGTTGTATGGTCTGGGGCAAGTTTTTCAGCCTCTGCGTCTTCACTCTCTTGTCTATAAAATGGGGTTAGGGCTCCCACAGAGATGTTGTCAGGATTAAATTCAAAGAGAAGAAAATACAGTACAATGACAAACAAGAGTTAAAGAATAAACGGGGAGTAGTTAACAAATAATGATACCTTGTTCTCAACCTTAGTATCTCAACTAATGAGGGTCACAAAACTGACCAACACTGCCCAAAAACTTTCTTTGGTGACTGAAAAAAAAATTTTTTTAAGATTTTATTTAAAAAAAAAAAAAAGATTTTATTTTTAAGTAATCTCTACACCCAACATAGGGCTCAAACTTACAACCCCTAGATCGAGTCACATGCTCTTCCAACTGAGGAAGGCACCCCAGAAATGTTCTTTATCTGTGTTGATATGTTAAGTCACAAGGCCTGAAATGATGCCAGTGCCAATTTTTAATTTTATTTCATTCTAATTAATTTAAATTGGTTTATTTGCGATTAATTTATTATCTTACATAGCTCACATAAACTAGTGGCTACTGTACTGGACAGCATAGATACTTCCCTAAAGCGATTCCTTGTTGAGAAATCCTGGTTCTATTATTTCAGTGAGAGAATAAAACCAAAAGAGCAAACAATATTGGGAACCCCATACTAGGAAGTATCCAGTGATGCAAGGGGATTCCCATCCCGCAGGGAATTCCAGAAGCCTCCGCAAGCCAGAATGTGAGGGAATGACAGGGACTAACCTGGGAAATTTCTATGAACTTTACCAAGGATGGTGCTGATCCAATAGAACTGTTTTATGTAAAGGTGTTTTCCTCATAAACAGAAAATGAAGCAATAAAAACTGTTACTGCCAATTAGAGGATTAAGAAGTTTAAGTTTCCCTTCACCTCTCACCCCTTTCCCTGTGACCTTGCTCTATCCAATCAGAGAACAGGATTCAAGGAGAATTCTTAAAATTATTATCACAGCCACAATAATCGTTCCTAAGCCCCTGGCTTTCACCAAGAATGAACCTTTAAAGTTTGGTGCTGAATTTCCCTTCCTACTCTGCTCTGCTTCTCAGAGCTCAGGACACAATCCCCTAACTACTCTCATCACTACTTCATCAAGTTTCTACAAAATGAGCAAGAGTTCAAAGGGAATTTTCAACCAATTCATGCCTAAGGCAGGAAATTGAAATACCAAGTGGAATAGAAGAATGTTAGACAAACACAGGCGAGGTCTGCTGGTGAGAGCCGGACTTTTTTCTCCCCCTGACCCATTTTTAAAGAACTACAAAGAGGAATAAAGGGAGGTGGTTAATTGGTCACAGGACTTGTTTAGAGCCCCATCTACTTTCCTTTTCTAATTGACTGCTGGGAATAACACCCTCTTCAAGGACTGTTCACAGGGGAAACGTGCTGGGACAGGAGACCCACTGATGAAATGGCTTCAGAAGCTGAAGATCATTAATTAAGAATATTGAGAGTGAGGTTGAAAGCTTCGTTGGAACAAGTGGGAGGCACAACTCGGTATCAGCTGCGACCTACACGTTAGCAATTAAGCCCTGTGAAGGCTCTCAGTGGAAAGTTACAGCTCCCAGGCATTCCTCCTTGGATGAGTGAAAAGTCTCCTGAGGCGACTGAACTCTGAAGACAGTAGCATTGACCTTACAGCAGTCTCTCCAACATGCACTATTATATATATACACCCTTGATTCTTGGGATTCGGTGTCTTCCAAGTACCACTACCCATACTGCCTGAAACACTGTCTCCTAAAACCGAGCATGCATCCAATTCACCACGGGTGATTCACAAACACAGACTGCAAAGGCTCATCCCCCAGAGTTTTCTGATTTCGTAGGCCTTAGGTGGGGCCAGGAATTTGCATTTCTAACAGACTCATGGGTGGTGGAGATGCTGATGCTGCTGGTCCGGAGATCATACTGTGAGAAATCACTGGTCTAGAAACAGGGGTTTGCAACCCCGGCAGCGCCTTACAATCACTTGGGGGAATTTTTTAAAGATCATGTCCCAATTCTACCCCAGACCAATTAAATTAGATTCTCTCGAGATGGGGCCTGGGTACCAGTATATTCTGAAGGCTCCCTATTTGATGTAATATGCTAGCTGGGTTGAGAACCACGGCAGAAAAGATCACCTTCAAGCTATCTCAACCTGGAGATTACACACACTCTTACAAACTAGAGACAGGGAGGCAGACCCTGGCATCTGCTGGATTCCACTTACCCCTCGGTGATGATATTTCACTGGTCATTTTTTTCCACCACAAACAAAAGTATAATAATTTTCCTTGTACCAGCAAACCACACATTCTCATTCTCTTTCTCTCTCTCTCTCATTCTCTGTCCAAGAACTCTCTGAAGATTTACTAATTACAGTAACTAAAGATCTGTGAACACTGGTAAGTCTGCTAATCCCCTGAAAATACTGTGGGTAATGAATGAATAAATTTTGAAATGAGAACCCTACAAGATAACACGGAATGATTCTTAAACATTTAAAGTCTAACGTCTTCCTTCCTTCAATTTTTTTTCTCTTCTCCTCAAATTCATTTTCCTTCTTTGCAAATCAAATTGTTTCCTCATCTCTACACATCATTTGCCTGCTTCTAGGCTTCCCTCATTATCTCTGCCTTAAAATGACAAGTATAAAGTTTAGAGTTAGTTATTCTTATGAAATAGTTTTATGATGCCTGCTCCTAATTTAATAAAAAAGGGAACTAAATATTTTTCTTGGTGAGAAGAAAGAAGCTAAATCAAATTATTTTTGGTATGTACCTCCTGATTAACTCTGCCTTGGGCATTAGCCCTCAACAGGAAACCTATTTCCCACCCTGAATTCCTCAAATTAAGGAACCTCCTGGCTAAAATACACCGTGTGTCCTACATCAGTACCTACTGATTAAGTGTGACAGTGCGGTGTACCTCCAAGTAATAAGGCTAACAAAGAAGGAATATATCATTCATAATCCAGGAGTATGGTTCTCGGGCAAAATCAACATCTTCCACCACCTGTCCACCCCCAATGTGCGATGTCTGGAAACATTTATAGTTGTCACAATTGGCACCTAAGTGGGAGAGATTACAGAAAAGCTGCTAACATTCTATAATGCACAGAACAGCCCACAACAAAGAATCGCCTGGTCCATATCATCATTAGTCCCCAACCAGAGAAACCCTGCTCTAGAAATTACTATATGCAGCCAGCTAACATCTCAGGCACTGGAGAATTTGCCAGGACCTGAAGCCAGCTAAGAGGAGGAAGAGAGAGAGGGGCGAATGGTCCAGAGTCAAAGAAGTCCTACAAAATGCCCAGCCAGAAGAGAGGGCTGAGGCTGCTGCTCATCTTGCTAACTATCTAGAAAAAGAGGGTCCTCTTAGTCTTGACCTTGCCAGACTTTGTCGGTAAGGGCTTTTTTAATATATAGGGTTAAAGGTTTAATTTGGTAAAATAGTTCAATTCCATGATTCATCACCTGACCAACTGACAGACTGCCCCACTCTCTGAAGCAGTCTTGTATCACTAATACAAGACCTAAACCAATGAATGAATGAATGAATGAATGAAAGAGAGAAAAAAGAAAGGAAACAAAAAAGGATAAATGCAGGAATTCTGAAGAGCTATTTTGAGAAACAGACTATATCCTTAGTTTTACAAAAATCTAAATGAGTACTGCCCATTCTCTTGACAGACAATTATCTAACTATTTTTACTTCAGGAAATCTGCATTGGGGTCTTTGCACAGAGGTGGGTGGGGTAGTACTTAAGGACTTTTCTCACACATCATTCACATCATAATGAGATCGTGACTATTAGATGCCTGTCCTGTGACTACTGAATTTCTAGAAAAATTACACTGACCAACAGAACTGTAATTATCAGATTGCTACAGCTTCAAAAGAACAACATTGGTGTGTTTAGATCTTAGTGACCAAAACAAGTATGGGTGCTAGCTTTTATTTGTGATACTCTTCAGATTTTAAATGCCAAGAGCTTCTTAATGGGTTACTGAAAAACCTAAATTTTAAAAGGGGTTATGCTAAGGGCATGCTTAAATGCCTCACAAAATAATATTTCCATTCTAGGGAGTCACGACAGGGTTCCTTTAAACAGCAAAGCCCACTGAGTTCATCTGAGTGCTCACCTTCTGTTGGGGACAGAAAGAGAGGATGCCACCCAAAGACAGATCAGAGAAGAATAAGCAGCAGTTGGACAACAGGAACTGTCCTTTAGCTGTGGCATAAATCATCACAGTAACCCCAACTTCTCATTGCCCCTTTCCAATAGAGTTGTATTAATATATTCTTAAGTTTTACCATGTAACATAAACTCATCTCTAAATGATAAATTTTGTAAATATGTCACCAAGAAATGCTACAAAACCTCTATTGAATAGGAATTGTTTATCTCAGGCTTATAATGTTCGGTGCCCTAATGCTTCAGAGATATTAGATACTAAAATTTTATTAAAACCATGTCCCTTGCATTTGCTGCCATTATTGATGAGGCAAATTCACACATGTGTTAGCTAATGAAGCAGTCAGACAGGGTTTCATAGGCAGAGAAGAGGCTGAAACGAATCTTTTTTGCCAAAGAGAAAGTGCCCCAACTGTGGAAAATGATATGGATATCTAAGGTAGCCCCCACAAGCCAAAACTGTAAATAAGGTTAGCCCCTCACATGGTTCCATGGTCTGAGTACACATTACAACATTTCAAACCAAACACTCATTTCACTTGAGGGATTCATGCCAGCTGGCACGGCACCGTTGACCAAAAGTGAAAAATGAGCCTGAATTCTCCCGCTCTGTAGAACTCCACACGCTTGTAGCAGGAGCTCCTTACCAGAAGAGGGCAATGGCGGCCCCGAGGGCATGCCTTCAAGTTGTGACAGTTACCTCTAGGCCAGGTGTCACCTGCCAAGGGAGTCAGACCCAGGCAATGGGTTGCAGAACTGATGGCTTCTGAGTATCTTGAGGCAAAGACCAGCCCCTTTGCCTTTCTGTTTTCTGGAATGAATTAACAGGCAGCTGCAAGACCAAATCATTCCAATATTTCCAACTGATGATGGAGAACTATCGCTTACTGCAACCCAACCAACACATTTTGAAGTTATCCTCTCTCCCTGGTCATGCCAGCCACAAAACTCTTCCCACTCCAAAAACAAGAGGGTCTGTTAAAGATCTCCAAAGAGCGAATATTATATAAATAGTACATTAGAAGTCTGCAACTGAGAGAAACTGTAAGAGCCATCCTAAATTCTGATTCACGTTCACTTGTAGTACCCAAGCTTTTCAGACCCCTATGCTGGAGTCTCAATTCTGCAATCCTTTTCTCCCTCATGAGTGTCTCCAAGTTCTTCCTCTCCAGCAGTCCTTTTCCAGCTCAGGGTCTTTGAGCTTTTCTAATTGAAGCATTCCCCAACCTCCTCTCCCTCACAAATGCTTCACTTTGCTTTGCAGACTTAACTCCATGTTTGCTTTTTAAACAGTTCTAACGAAGGAAAGGCTTTGCTTTTGGCTCATCAAATTTCAGGCATAAGCGAGTAGTGAATAGACAGGTGGGAGGGGCGGGGGTAGTGTGAAGAGGGATGGAGCGTGAGCACACGCCACACTAGTCAAGTTGCATTACTACCTCCTAGTTTGGGAATTCACAAGCCAAAGAATGAAAGCTCTTAAGTTCACACCTTCACTCCCTGACTTTTCCGCCTGTCCAAAATGATACACTCTCTCCAGACCTGCTCCTTTTCCCTGTTCTGGATCAGCCAGCAGCCCCCAACATCTGTCCAGTTCTGAAGCCCTGTCGCCTCCCTTTCCTGACCAGCCCTGTGCAACCCATCACCACATTGTGTGTCCTTCCCCTGCCTCCCACCATCCTGGCCTCCAGTTCAAGCCACTGCTTCCTCCTGCCAGGCCTTTAACTGTACCAGTCCCCCATGACCCCCTGAGTCAGCTCACCTTCAACATGCTACCAGACTGTTGCCAGAGTGATCAAGGCTGGCCCTGCCTTCACCCCTCCATTCAAATTCAAGCTGAAAACTTTCTGAAAGGCCTTCGGCTCTCAAAAAAAAAAAAAAAAAAAGACTAAATTCCTTACAGTGGGGGCGCCTGGGTGGCTCAGTGTGTTAAAGCCTCTGCCTTTGACTCAGGTCATGATCTCAGGGTCTTGAGATCGAGTCCCGAGTCGGGCTCTCTGCTCAGCGGGGAGCCTGCTTCCTCCCCCCTCCCCCACCTGCCTCTCTGCCTACTTGTGATCTCTGTCTGTCAAATAAACAAATAAACTCTTTTTAAAAATAAATAAATTCCTTACAGTGGCCTATAAGAGGCTAGCCATATACCCTAGTTTGCCTTTTAGTCTCATTTCATGCCCTAGTATCCAAACATAACTATTAATAGCACCGCCCCCTTTTGTCCTGATTTCCACAACAACCCATATATATGGTCTCTTTAGCTACAAGTCTCTGTGAGGTCTGGCTCCTGCCAGCTTCTCCAGCCTCATGTCAATCCACTGTCTCTGCACTCACTGCTGGCCTTCATTCACTTAATTTTTATTTACTGAACATATACCAGACACCAGCCTTGTGCCAGGAGCTGAACACAGAGCAGAGAACAAAAGAGATAGGACCTTGGCTCTGCTGGAAGGCACTCCCCAACCCTGCCTGCACCCAGCTCCCCCTGGGCTCCCACTGAGGCTTTTTATTCAGCCTTGGTTCAATGCCTCTTCCTCTTGGAAACCTGAGGGCTCCAGACCAGGCGTCCCACCCTTCCCCTCGCCAACAGCATCATGTGCCTCTCTTTGAAACAACAGTTCAAGACTGCAACTTTTCCTGCTTCCCTGTCATGATCTGACTACCAGATTCTTCCACGAGATGATGAAGTCTGCATCTATTTTCCGCTAGTTACTAAAGCCCTAATGTTCAGCAGTGCCTGGCCCATCGAAGATGCTCACAAGTGCGTTGCAGGAAGGAAGGAAGCATGGAGTGTGCCCCGTTCAACTCTGGGCCGGCTCTCCTTCCTGGGTCCCAGTGTGACCCTGAGGGTACCTAGAATCTTACAAATCCTCTCCTGATCTCAGCTTCTGGCCTTGTTCACCCCACCCTCCTAGGCTCAAACCTGATCTGTGGGTTCTGGCAGGGAGCAGAAGCCCTCCATCCTCTCACCATCATCATCACCCTTTAGCTGAGATGTACTCTGTACTCTGCACAAACACCCCCACTCCCAGAAAAGGGCTGGAGGAAGGTCTACCTGGAGAACCACTACCAAAGGAGCAAACCAAGCCAAAATACTGCATCGAAAGCAGGTATTCTGAAATATCAACTTTTATGAGGTTTTGCAATACTGAAGTTTCTCCCTCTTGACAAAAAAAAATATTGCCTGTGGCTTATAAAAGTCCATATTTTGGGACGCCTGGGTGGCTCAGTTGGTTAAGCAGCTGCCTTCGGCTCAGGTCATGATCCCAGCGTCCTGGGATCGAGTCCCACATCGGGCTCCTTGCTCAGCAGGGAGCCTGCTTCTCCCTCTGCCTCTGCCTGCCATTCTGTCTGCCTGTGCTTGCTCTCTCTCCCTCTCTCTCTCTCTGACAAATAAAAAAAATCTTTAAAAAAAAAAAAAAGTCCATATTTTTGGGGGGGGTCAGTTTCTACCCATTATAGATTATCTCTGAATACCAATTTCAGCTTGGGTATAGCCACTCATCTTGGCGGCAGCGGGGGGAATACTGAAAGGATGTGAACCCGTATTCAAAAGGTTGGTTATTTTCACAAAATGCCACAGCGGTGGGGGTGGCATGAGGTGGGGCTTGGAGACCAGTTATAGTTTCTGAAATAACCACACCATATCCCAGCCATGAGAGTAAGCTGGCAAGCTGAAGATACCAGAGTCACACCTTCAGGAGGGGAGCCCTTCCCTCCCTCCTGTCACCTCCAGAGGACCCTCACATGCACCCTCATCGCGAGGGCGCTGATGTCAATCAAAAGGCAGATAAAAGTTCTCATATTTCTTCCCCAGCACAGTGGATTACTTAAGTGCTCCCTCAACGTGGCACTTGCCCACATAACTCTGGAGACCACTGCAGTCAACCAGAGAAACATCTGGATGACTCCAAGGAGACCAGGAGTTTACATAAAGGCAGCAAGTACAAACAACTTCCGGGAGGCAATGTCAGAAACTGTTCATTGGCAGCAATGAGAATTAAATGAGACCAAAGGAGGGCATTTACAATGACAGAGGATAAAAGCTGTAAAGAAATCAAAACTCTCCTGAGAATCCTAGGGAGAGACAGCATGCTAATACAGATGGAAAAGCTGCAAAATCTGTTCTTCTCAAATGCCACGTGTTTCCATCCTAAAGCCTCTTCTTGAGGTTTCCTCCCTAGAAATCACTACTCCCAGACCCTTGGGGAGGCACATAGCTCTTTTTACTTGACTGTTTACCTGGAATGCTCCTCTCCGGAAAGGCTCTCTGGTCATCTTATTTAATTCTTTTTTTTTTTTTTTTTTTAAACTAGGCTCTATACACCAAGTAGAGCCCAACTTAGGGCTTGAACTCATAACCCTGAGATCAAGACTTGAGCTGAGATCAGGAGTCGAACGTTCAATCAACTGAGACACCCAGGCACCCATGGCCATCCTGTTTAAACTGGAGCCACCTCTAGTCACTCACCATCAAACTACCAGATTTTATTTTCTTCATCACACATACTGGTATCTGAAATTATCTTGTGTTTTTCCTTGTGCAATGTCTGTCTTCCCCTCAAATGTCACCTCCATAACACCATGAACGTGTCAGTCTTGTTCAGCTGAGAACCATTCTGGTACATGGGAAGCAAATGCTAAATATTTATTGAATAAATAAAATGTGTGAAAACAATTAGAGAAACACTGAAGTCATAGAAGACTGAATCCCCTTCTTCCAGCCCATGCCAGATGAGAGAGGCAAAAATAAGACCAGAGAAGACAAAGAATATACAATGGTGACCTGTAACATATACATCAAGCCCTGTACAGTGACAGCAGACAACACACCATCTTTTCAAGCATTCACTTTTTTAAGCACTAACATTTTCTGTACCTGTCAGTCTAAACTTCCAATTTCCTAAATGAACCTGAACTTCACTGAAAAGGTAGAGCAGGCAGCAGGTCGAGAGTGAGGGTCTGATCCCACATCAAGACAGCCCCCAAGGTGTAGGGAGAGGTCCAAGCCCAGAACCTGTCTCCTAGGACCCTTCTTCCTATCACATTGCTCAGTGGGCTTTCCATTATGGTCTAAACAGAAAGATACGCTATAACCTACTTAGCCAGGAACAACATCTAAATATGTATTAATAAGCAGAACACGCTACAAATACATGCTCCTTAAGCCACTGATGTACTACTCACTATTAGAAATGTCTCAATATGTGTCTAATATGATAAACTATGTTCATCAGGGTTCTATAATCTCTATTTTTACATCCAATCCAGCTGCAACACTGGTTGTTATTACTGGTGAAAGTATTTACTAATCACTTCTTATTTTTCCAGTTTGGAATCACTTTAGGAACTAAAAAACTAAAACCTCCCTTTTAAAAATTTGTTTCAACACCAAAATTCATTACTTTCTCTTTATAATCAAAACAGTTTTTGAAGCAAAATGGAAAAAGGCCTACAGCCTCTACACCAAACCCTTATGCTCATGCCATAAATAATTTATAGAAATATGGCTGCTTCTCAGCGACAGGCTCAAATTCCCATTTTAATCAAAACTGATTTTGAAATCTATTTCTCAATTTACATGTGGTCAGGGAGCTTCTCCCCATGTGAGCTCTCAGACTTCTTCATGGAAATGGGCACTCTTCCCAAACTCCTAAAACTTTGGGACGTTATTAACCACTGGTAATCATTTTCTTCTACACTCTTAACTTCATCAAAGTTAACGTCATGGTGGCAGCTTCAGAAGGAAATCAAAAGCGCAAAGGCACAAAACACCAATGGTACCATGTTTACAAATCTTTCCAAATGTGCAAACAGACCTCACAAAGGAAAAAGCTCGAAAATTCACTGAATCATCTGAACACACAAACTCATACCAGAAGCATGAAGACTAACTGATAAATGACAGTTTCAACCAGTGCAGTACTTTGCTTCAAAACTCCAAATCTGTGTCTCAGACACTGCTTTGCTAAACTCTGGGGCAGGTAACATATGAAAGCCTTTGTATGCTATTTTTGTTTCCAAAAAAGGAGTCTTTGTTTATCCCCCTGCAAAGCTTTTGGGCAGTTTTTTTGTTTGGTTTTGTTTTTACTACAAAGTGGATTCCTTTAAATATTAAATGAAGCGTCAGCCTATTTGTAACGACGTCCCAATATGGATTCCTAGAACTTCCGGTAAGCACCACATTCCAGGGCTGAGTACTGGCTAGGCAGCCAAAGCTACAGCAGAGAAAACCAGAATCTTCACAGTGCCAACTCCTCTGGCTGACTCCCAACTCCTGTCCCATAGGTGGCAGCTCTGGGGGCTGCAGGTGGTCTTGGAGTTCTCCATCAGCAGAGAAATAGAAACAACTGCCATAATGAGTCTCTTCTGAGGGCAGAGACTGAAAAGGCTTCCTGCACTCATAAAATTCTCCCAGCAACAAGGATAATGCTAATTTTAGCCTAAGATGGTTTCTATCCAGGTGGACTAGAATTGAAAAGAACATTTCACATAATATCAGTTATGGAATAGGGTCCTTGAATTCTTAAACAGGGTCCTTGAATTTTCAATGATTTGCTGTTCCTTCTTTCTTAGTGATATGAAATTCTAACAAAACTAGTATTTGATTAAAAAAAAAAAAGAAAGTGATGAGAATGAGTTTCCAACAGTGAGCCATTTATTTTATCTTCTTCTACCATAAGGCTAAAGAACAAAATATATGATTGGATTATAAAAATTAAATAACTCATCACCATGAGAGGAAAATTATATCCACATATTCCACCTGAAACTGGACTAGTAATAAAAGGAAAGCAGTAGACAATATATGAATCTTTTTGTTAGACACCATCCTAAACTTATAATTACAAAGCAAAAGCCTCAAATCCATCTGAATAAATCACTGATGAATCATGTATTTTCCTTACACAGATCAAAATGAAATTTTTAATACTGCCACATTTGTAAGTCACACACATGAAGAGAAACCTCCAGGCGTCTCTGAGAGCCTCTTAACTTTGAGCTGGGCTGCATTTGGTCACATAGTTTGAGGGTATCTAAGATGTTTGCATTCATGTTCAGAAGGAAAATCCCAAACTACAAAAATATCGAACATGACCAAACATGTTCAGTGACTCTGGCTGGGTATGGGTCTTCAAGTGGACTCAAGGGGTTTGTCTTCTGGGTCTTTGGATGGGGGCTGACAAGTCTAGGCCCTCCTCTCTCGTCCTGATACATAAGGAGAAAGACTCAGAGCTCACTCTAAAGATCTAGTCTATTACAATAACACACATTCCCAGGAGTTTAAAGAAAAGAAAAAAGAAAAAGAAAAATCTGTAAGTACAGCAAGGCCAATGAGGTCAATGAAACTTAAGGCCCCAAGCCCTTTAACTCTTCCAGGTAACATAAGTAAAATTATTTTTTACTTCATAAATGTTGGCTGGTGCATTTGCTATTACTCATGAGTATCAGATGGAGAGGGGAAAGAAAGGAGCAAGAGGATGACTGATTATGGAATCCCATAATCCCACAAATCCCACTTCAATAATTCAATTGCACCATGAAAATTAACTATGTTTCGAAAATGATGTTTGTCAAACCAATGTCATGTTCCCACGAAGGATCCAGTTCTTGTAATAAGCACAAAGCTTTTAAAAATTGCTCTGATGTTTTTTTTTTTTAAGATTTTTATTTATTTATTTGAGAGAGAGAGCGGCTTGATCTCATGACCCTGAGATCATGACCTAAGCTGAAACCAAGATTCCGACGTTTAACTGACTAAGCCACCCACCCAGGTGCCCCATCTTTCATTCTGATACAATTTCAAACTTCAGAAAAATTGTGAGAACAGTAAAATGTTGGAGAATTTCTTAAAAACACATTTTGATTTATTTCCTATGAACTTCAAACTATTTTTTAATTAGCTTCAAAAGTTAAAAATAATACTAATTCTACTCTTAACTGGTAAATGGTTGCACAATACCCATAATGATCAATTATCTGGGGAAGGTAGAACCACCAGGTCTGTCAATGTTTTCTTTTCTTTTCTTTTTTTTTTTTTTTAACTGGAACATGCAAGCAAGAGGATGACGTTTGTGAGCCACTCCCAGGAGTGCACAGATAAGGTAAGCTAGCTGTGATGTGCCAGCCATGTCTATGGTGGTACAGAGGCACCAGCTGTCCCTCCACCTTTTCTTTCCCAAATGAAAACGCAGAATGAAATGCGAAAGAAAAGGCATTATTATATTAATGGATAACCTTAAATGTGTGTCAATCTCTTTTTTCTCCCCCCAGTAAAGAAATCACTGACAAACTCGGGTCCTTTATTCCTGATAACAACTTATCTAAAACACAACGCACTATTAGGAAATCTTGGACTAGAACCTTTAATAGAAGCGGTAATTTTGGATTTATAAATTATTCTTCCTTATTAACTGAGTCCAAGAAAGCCTTATGAGAATACCCTGAAGAAATAGTTTTGAGTGCAAGCAAGTACCCTAAAACAATGGAAAGCAAAAAAGCATTTCCAAAGGCTGAAAGGTATGTTCCATTTGCTTTGTTAAAAATATCTTCCTTGGGGACAGAATAAATTTTTAGGGCAAGACGTAACAGGGCTCATATTAAACAAAATGAGATGATAACAAAGAGAAATTCAACACCTGGCTTTACAAGAGAGTTTATGTATCATCAAACCACTGTGCACACTGCCAACCTCTGGCTGATAAAACATGACAGTAGTCCTTTGACTAGACCTCTCTGCCCTTTCCCATTTGTGTCTACTATACTTGCCAGCATTTCCCTTTTTATTTCCAAATCTATGTCTACAGTTATTAAAAAGTGTACTCAAATGATAGATAAGAATCCTCACAAGAAAGCTGGCTTTTCTGGTAATACTGTGGGTTCTGGAGGGTTGGGATTTTGTCTGTGTTGGCTTTTCTAATGCCAGCACTTAGCGCAGGGTCTGGGTCATGATATATACCTGTTAAGTAATGAATGAACCAGGAAAATACTGGTTGATGTGTGATTATGATCAGAGAACAATTTTATCAGCAGAAACGACATATCTCAAAGGGCACTGCGCTTCAGAGGCCATAGTGGGTTGCATGGTGGCCTCCCCACTGTGCATGTCGTAATTGCTAGAACCTGTGAATGCTACCCTATTTAGAAAAAAAAAGATCTTTGCAGGTGTTATTAAGGATCTTGAGATGAAGAGATCATCCTGGATTATCCAGATGGGTCCTAATCCAATCATAAGTGTCCTCACAAAAGACACACAGAGAAGACAAACACACAGATGAGAAGGTGATGTAAAAACAAAGCAAGGGATGCAGTCAGAAAATCAGGAAGCTGGCACCCATCGGAAGCTGGGAGAGGCAGAGAATGGCTTCTCCCCTAGAGCCTCCAGAGGAAGCAAGGCCCTGCCAACTTCAGACTTGGTTTCAGATACCTGGCTTTCCAAACTGTGAGAGAATAAACTTCTATTGTTTTAAGTCACCAGGTTGAAAGTAATGTGTTAAGGTGGCCAAGGAAACTAATACAGAGGCCTATTAAAACTATCTCGGAAGATCAAAAATAATTCGATGGAAACAATACCTGAATGGCAATCTTGAAGACATATTTCGAACAGCCAGTGTTTGTTAGTTTGCTTACCATTTCCAAAGTCACCTGTTATTCTTAAACAGTATTAACTGTATTTGCTGATGAATTATACCCTGGCTCATTGCAAAAAGGATTAAGGCAGTTGACGAACAGTTGCCATACGCCTGCTTGAAAACTGCCACTTTGTGCTTTGCTAAACAAAAGTAGAAATAATGTTCTTTCGCAATTATAATTTTATCACCTGAATAAACATCTAGCATACTGACTAGACTTCTCCAGGTAGACAGCCAGAGAAAAGCCTTCAGCCTAAGGGGACAGCATGAACAAATGCAGAGGTGTGGAAGGACACAGTGATGCTGAAACGTGCAGGAGGGTGTGGAGGAGAAGACGAGGTTCTACATGTAGGTGAAGATGAACAGGACCAACCCGTGGGCCCGGCAAGGAGCAGAGGAGAGGACTTAAGCGGCAGTGAGACCCTTTTGATGCTCAGCTCCAGGGAAATGCTGGCAGAGAAGCAGTGACCACAAAACCACAAGTCCTTACTCCCTACATCCACATCCCTTATTCAGGAAGTTACTAGAAGTTTGTCCCACCAAACAAGTAAGAAGTGGAAAGAGTAAGGGAAGAGAAAGAGGATCTAACACAGGAGAGGGGTGAGGAGAAATCGAAGAGGATGCTTGTGTACTGAGTCTCAAATGCAGCCTGGAAAGTAGGATAACATCTCTGGGAAGAAACAAAGAAATGTACCAATAATATACCCAAGAGGGTTGGCTGTGGGAAAATATTCTTTGGAAGGACTTTACAGTGCCTTTGGATAATTTCGGGGGAAAAAGTGATAGAAATAAAGAAAACTGTAACTAACAAACAGAAGCAACTCTAAATTCCAGGAAACACAACATATTTTAACACTAGGAAAAATACCATGGTATAGTTTGGTACAGCAGTGAAAATACTTGTACAGTTACAATAATATAAACACCGAAGCCAGATTTAGCTAAACAGCGTGATACAACTACAGAGGACACAGGGCAAGTTTCTATGTGGGTTAGTGGGAAGCAAGAGGCATAAGAGTGCCAGTTCCCATCTACAGAAGTACATAGATAATGTCGAAATTTGGCAAATCAAGAAATTACAATATAAACAGCTAAAAAGAAGAATCTTCTGAGATACAGGATTTCGAGATGAGGAGAAGTGGGGGCCAGTGATCTGCTACTTTTCATTAAAGTCCCTGCAGTACTGTTTCACATGTGAAACTAGTAACATATAAAAAAGGATAATAAATACATACACCAACTATCAAGACAACACACTTGGAAGAAAAAGACTGGACAAGAATGTAAAGCTTTTCTTTCATTTTCCCTCTTTCATGATTTCTGTTTTAAATAATATGCTAAGGCCTTTTAATCATACAGTATGAACGTACACACACGTGCATGCGTGTGCACACAGACACACCCACACAGGTAATTCACAAACATCACCAGGCTATGCCAGGCAGGGTGGCTGTGAGAAGGGAGAAAGGGGGAAATGGCCACTAGAGAGTCTGACAACAGAAGGTGCCGCCTGGACCCAAGACAGTAGCGACACGAACAAGAGGAAAAGGGAGCATGTTCCAGAAACACCCAAGCGCAGGGCAGGAGATGAGGCTTCTGGATGTTAGAGGCAGAGGCCTTGCCTGGGGATTTAGGCTAGATGTACTTACTTGGTATCACCAGTGTTTAGGTAAGGAAAGAAGCTGGGTAGACACTGGGGGAGTGGGGGGGGGGCAGTACACAGAGCGGGAGAAAATAAGGGTTTGGGGCAAAATGTCACCAAATCTGCACAGAATCTTAAAACATGGGCAAGCACGAATCATTATCCTCACTTTGGAGAGCTGTTAACTAAGGCTCTGGAAAGATCAAATGCAAGTAACTGGTGGAAGCCCAGTTCTTCTCGACACTGCTCTGTTGTCTCCTGAACATACATACCTTGCCTAATGTGTCTGTGGCTCCAGTACCACCCCACACCCACCTTGGGTCAAATAAAAACTTGAAAGCAACTCACAAAAATATTAATTATTTTAAACATCAAAGACATTTTTATGTGCATAGTAAACCGAATTTCCAATTAAATGTCTTCCCTAGGACCATCCTCCCGGCATCACGGAGTGGGCCCCCGGGGAGCCCTGGGTGGAACCCTGAGTATGCCTGATTTCCTCCCCAGGCCTGGCCATAGCTGATGGACCAGTCCTTTCATGTTTCTCAGCAATGCGGAACTAGGGCAAGGCAAGTGGTCCGGAATGTCTCCTCCTCGGCCATACCTGTAACATGTGAACTGGGAAATGCTGGGGCTGCATGAGAGCCTGAGAAGAACCACACTGAAGCCCAGAGAGCTGACCTGAGAAATGCCACATAGGCCCATCCCCCTACCGCCATAGTTCTGGGCACCAGCCTATAATAGGTAATAAATAAATGCCAAATGGACACAGCTGGTTCCTATACTAATAACCCCAGGAGGCCTGCAGCCTTCTTCCCTCCCACAGCCCCGGGCTGAGCCTAGGCTGCCAGTGTTGCCAGACATTTCTGCTTCTCCACATCTCCCACCTTGAGGGTCTTTGGTGGGGGCCCCAGCCAGCCCTGCAGACTCTGTGCTGGACCAGCTAGCCCAGCCCTCCCACGCCTGTGCCAGGCAGGAACAAAACCAAACCACCGAACTTCACTGCCTCCTCCTCCTGATTCACTTTATAAAAAATACTTCATGTATTTACTGTCTACATCCTTTAAAAAAAATGGACTTAAGAGATTCAAAAAAGAATTCAGTTGTAGCTGATAATGTGAGTTATTGTTTATATGACAGATAATTCTTACAAAGATTTCTTAATCTGCTCGTAATTTTAAAGCTTAACATGAGCTTCTTACATAATATATCCTCCAGCTGACAGTTCCAATGTATCATCCCCTGCAATAAATTTTTCACTCATTCAGTAAGGCAGCACCAGGGGCCTCGGTGTCAGGCACCATGCCAGGTGCTGGGGAGGGTGATTTGAAAGAAGCAGTCCAGGTCCCCATCTTCCCTGGTGCTTAGGGTCTCATTTTAGAAACAGTTATTATGGTTTAACATAACATTTTAAAAGGGTGATGGGAATATGACCTTATTTATCCTATAATTAATCTCTTTCCATATAATTGTACCTCAATAAATATGGAGAAATAAATACAAAAGCATTTCATTATGTCACCATACAGAGGAGGAGATAAATTTAGCCAATCTAACAATTAGCATGAAAATCAGTGAAATGGGGGCGCCTGGGTGGCTCAGTGGGTTAAAGCCTCTGCCTTCGGCTCAGGTCATGGTCCCAGGGTCCTGGGATCGAGCCCCACGTGGGGCTCTCTGCTCAGCGGGGAGCCTGCTTCCTCCTCTCTCTCTCTCTGCCTGCCTCTCTGCCTACTTGTGATCTCTATCTGTCAAATAAATAAACAAAATCTTTAAAAAAAAAAATCAGTGAAATGTGATTTGAATGAATTCAATCAACTCCCCTCCTCCCTACACTGGCTTAGTGCAACTTCATCATTAGAAACAAATTTCATGCGGGTGCCTGGGTGGCTCAGGCAGTTATGTGTATAGCTCTTGGTTTTGGCTCAGGTCATGATCTCAGGGGTGTGCAATCAAGCCCCAAGTTGGGCTCCCCACTTGGCAAGGAGTCTGCTCTCTCTCTGCCCCTCTCCCTCTGTCCCTCCCTCGTTCTCCCCACAAATAAGTCAATAAATATCTTTTAAAAAATTAATATAAACTTCTACCAGGAGGAGAAAGCTATCAACAATTTCCATGTCTCAGTGACCATTACAGTATCTACGGCCAAGTGTCCTTTTCAGGAGGATCTGAGTTTGAGATCCATCTGGCCAGGAAGGCAGTGATGGCCACCTTCCCCACATGCTTGTACCCAATGATCCATCCAGTGCCAAGAAGTCTGAGGCAGATTAGACCTCTGTCTGCACACACACATATGTCTAGCAAAAGCAGGGAAGACCAGTGAACAGGAGACTTTGAGGCTAAATGGCAAGGAAAAGAGTAAAAACTTAGGGCAGAAGGGAAGGGGGTTGTACATCCAGCCTCATGGCTGCGACCTGCGATCCTACCAAAGTCTGTATTCACAAAAGGCCCAAGCAGCCCTGTAGCAGGACCCCTTCCCCACCAATGGGGTATGTTCCCATCAACACTCTTGCAGTTGGGCTGCTGTCACATGAGTGGATGACGGATTAAGTACTTCAGTGGCCAGGAAGAACAAGGAAGGTGCTCTGTCAGGAGGAAGACCGGCAGCAGCCACCCAGGCTGATATATGAGCACATATGGGACAAACCCTCCTCCCCTGGAACACACAGACCTGGGTGGGCAAAGGACATTTAATGAGGCAGGTGGGCGAGAAAAAAAAAAAATAGGTCAGCAAAATCCAGGTTTTGGTTTTGTTCAGTGTCACTGGTACCCACAGGCTGAGGAGGCCAGGGGCCATGTTATCTCCCTCCCTCCTTCGTATCTCCTTCCTTGGTCCCTGTTGAGCAGCCTGGATGGGGGACAGGGAGGAAGGGAGACAGACTTCCACCAATAGGACACTTCTGCTCTTTGGAAGAATGAAGAGAAGAGGTTGGAAAACCATCAGTTTGTACCACTGAGCTGGGAGTGGGGGGGTTGTTAATAAATCTTTACAAAAAGATCCATAATCCCAAGAAAAACATGACTCTAAGGGAGAACTAATAATCCCTTGATATCAACTGCAACACAACGTACATTTTCTATTGACAGCAAAAGATTGAAACAGCCATTTTCCAGTTTTATCTTACTATTAATTATCTCCAATGCTTGCATGTCACAACACATGCCATCAAATTCCTATTCAGTCTCCGCTGAGCTGAGCCTACTCTCCACAGCCTCCAGCAGCCACCCAGTCTACTGATGTGATCTCTAGCACACATCATGGTGCCTTCCTCCTACTTCTTGACTGTGGTTAACGAAAGTTCTAATGAGTTCCATTTACTGGGCAAGGTCTTGATCAGCCCCCAAAATGAAGCGGTCTCTTCTTGATGTAACAGAGATGATGGTACGGCCAGGTAGGTCGGATTCGCTTCAGTCCTGCTTCACTCAAAAAATCCTAACCTTGGTCTCCTTCTTTGGACAATCTGAAGGGGCCAGTCCTGATCATGGCTAAGACCATGTCCAGACAGTTTGTTCTAAAAAGTGGTGTAACTTGAAGACAGCGTTCCAATGAACATATTCAATGTATTTTTATTACAACACGTTATACAAAACTCTTTTTTATTATCACAGTATGCCGTAATAATAGATTTCCTGGTTAACTAAGACAATGTTACAACATAAGGTGGGGAGGAAAGACAGAGGGAGAGAACTTGGAAACTTTGTAAAATATCACTGAGGGGCCCCTGGATGGTTTAGTCAGTTAAGCATCAGATTCTTGATTTTGGCTTGGGTCATGATCTTAGGGCCATGAGATCCAGCCCTGCGTTGAGCCCTACATGAGGCCCTGTGCTGGGTGTAAAGCCTGCCTGGAGTTCTCCTTCTCCCTCTGCTCCAACCCCACTGCTCACAGAAGCACGTTTTCTCTCTCTCAAACAAAAACAAAAACAAACACTGATATGCTAACGTATACACACACGTATATACACTTTTTTTTTTAACTTACTGAACACAAATAGTTTTACTGACAAATGCCATTTATAAGGACAGTCATTATAATGTATTTTCAAAGGCAGATAATGGAGCCCACCAAATATCCTATTCTCATAAGGATATAAGGTAATAACCCTTTCTTTTCGTAATTGTGACAAATGCATTATGTTATATAATGCATTCTATATAAAGTCATTTTCCAGATAGTTAAGACTTACTCCTTACACTTGCATTCATAAAGAACACCAGGCATAATGCCTAGCTCAAAGGAGCTGGTTAGCATCTCAGAAAAGAAGCTGTGGAGGAGGTAGGCCGCTGAGGAGCACCATAACAAAGTGGTATCTCCACGTGATTCTGACACTCACAGGACCTTCTGTAATAACATCACATAATGTATACTCTGTACACACATTAGGTCTTTATATATTGATTTTTTAAATAATGTCCCCATATATTCCCTTAGCTAACTGGCACTTCTTTTTTTTTTTTTTTTTTTAAGATTTTTTATTTATTTATTTGACAGAGAGAGATCACAAGCAGGCAGAGAGGCAGGCAGAGAGAGAGGAGGAAGCAGGTTCTCTGCTAAGCAGAGAGCCCGATGCGGGGCTCGATCCCAGGACCCTGAGATCATGACCTGAGCCAAAGGCAGCGGCTTAACCCTCTGAGCCACCCAGGTGCCCCGCTAACTGGCACTTCTTACTGCTCACTTCTTACTGTTCTATCTCTAGCCTTCCCTCCACTCCTCTGATTTTTTAATTTTTTGACTTATTATCTGTTGTACCCTGGAGAGCCAAACAGTCAAGTTACTTTAGAACTGCATGCAAAAGAGAAGCAGACCCAAATGAAAAGAGATGTGGTGAGGAAAGTATCTGAGCTTCAGTGGCCATATTTGGGGATGACGTGCCATTGCTGAGAGCACTGAATCCGTAATTCACCTGTGTGACAATAGCCCAGCTGCTGTTTGTGATGAATGGAAAGTACCCCATTGGTGGGGAAGGGGTCCCACCACAGGGCTGCTTGGGCCTTTTGTGAATACAGATTTTGGTAGGATCACAGGTCATTATTGGTCTTTTCCTGGTAGCTTCTTGGTTCTTAAAGTTATAGTTCTGGTGAATAAGACTGCCCTTTTAGGTAAGTGAGCTATTCTTGACTTGGGACTTTTAATTTATTTCATTTTCAGTAGCCAGGAGTGGGGCAGGGGGAGGTAATTAGCTCAAGGATATTAATAAGGAACTTCATTAATCCGGGCATGAGGTACCTCAACTAGACAGAAAGGATCTCTGATAGAAATATTCGTGCTAGGCTAGGAAGCAGGGGATCCAAAGCAGGGGAGAATGAAGGGGACTCCTAAAAGAAAACCCAAAAGGAAGTCTCTTGAAGACAGCAATTCTGGAGAGTGACCAGCCTGGAATGAATGGAGCAAGAGAGGAATCCAGGACAGATGACTCCCAGAACAAAAAGGACAGAAAGACAAAGGGAAAGAATGGAAGAGAAAATTATCTGTTGGGTCTGATCATTTGGAAAATTGGAAAGGCAGGCACTTTAAAGAGATGTTGGAGGGTAAGGACAGATCAGCCTGACTGCTGAAGAGGGCAGGGGACTTAAAATGGTGGGGGCAGGAATTAACTCCAAGGAAAACAGAAATGATACAGTAAAAGAAATGTAGTCAGAGTATACTATGTGGCTCAGCAGTAAACACTGTCATACTAACATAAAATACTGTCAAAATAATGAGACACCTATGGATTTTTATAAAATGTGTCAAAATTAAATATACTGAGTTTAATTATAAAGACTGCCATTATAAGCATGCTACTTAGATATATGGAGAAGAAGTATCTAAAAGAGTTCAGAGTGATCACTTCTAGGGAGAACAGCGTAAAGAGAGAGGTGAGACAGGCAACTACTGTTTCTCTTTCAAAGTCTAAAATGTGATCTCAAGGCAATTAAATGGAGGAAAGAATTAAAAAAAGAATGAAAAGAAAACATATGTTCATAAAGATGGTTGGGACAACAGGATATCCACATGCAAAAGCATGAAGTTGGACCCATTCCTCAAACCATATGCAAAAATTAATTCAAAACGGATCATGGATCTAAATATAAGAGTTAAACCATGAAATTTTTATAAGAAAACATAGACATAACCCTCCATAACCTTGAATAGACAATAATTCTTAGATATGATAATAAAAGCACATGTGATAAAGATAAAAGATAAATTAGACTTTGTCAAAATCAAAAACCTTTGTGCTTCAAAGCACAAGATCAAGAAAATAAACAATGTACAGAATGGGAGATGACATTTGCAAATCAGGTATCTAATCAGAATATATAAGGAATTCTTACAACTCAACAATAAAAAGACAACCCAATTTAAAAATGAGATCTCAATAGACATTTCCCCAAACAAGATCAATAAATGTCCAAAAGGTACCCGAAAACATCATTCGCCATGAAGGAAATGCAATTTAAAACCACAATAAGATACCACTTTACACCACTGGAATGGCAATAATCAAGAAGATAGACAGTAATAAGTACTGGCAAGGATGTGGACAAAGATGGAACCCTCCTATACTGCGGGTGGCAATGTAAAATGGTACATACTGCCTATCTGGAAAAGTCTGGTAGTTCCTCCAAAAGTTAAATACACAGTTACCACATGACCTAGCAATTCCACCCAAGCAAATGAAAACATACAAGCGTACACAAAAACTTTCACTCAAATGCTTATGGTGGCATTATTCCTAATAGCCAAAAATGCAAATAACCCACATGTCCATTAAATGATGAATGGATAAATAAATGGTGGTATATCCATACAATGGAATATTAGTCAATCAAAACAAGGTATGAATACCGACACATAGTACAACATGGATGAACCTTAAAAACAATTTGCTAAGCAAAAGAAGCTAGTCCCAAAAGACCGCATGTTGTATAGTTCTACTTATATGAAATGTGCAAAACAGGGACATTTATTTAAAAAAAAAAAAAAAAGCAGACTGATGGTTGCCTACAGCTAGGAGTGAGGGCAGGAGGTAGGGGAAAAAATAAGAAGTAATTGCTAATAGTTATCGGTTTCTTTTTTGGGTAACGAAAATGCTCTAAAATTAACACTGCAGTAATGGTTGTATAATTCTGTGAATATACTAAAAGACACTGAATTATATGCACTTTTCATAGAATTTTGTAGTATGTGAATTATATCTCAATAAAGCTGTTTTTAAAAGTCTGTAAAGCAGGAGCACTTGGCTGGCTCAGTCGCTTAAAGGTCTGACTCTTGACTTCAGCTCAGGTTGTGGGATCTGACAGTTGTGGAATCAAACCCCACACCAGGGTCCACACTGGGTGTGGAGCCTGCTTAATATTCTCTTTCCCCCATCTCAACCCCTTGTGCTAGCATGTACTCTCTCTCTCAAATAAATTAACTCTTAAAAAAAAGTCTATAAAGCAGTGGTTATTGTGTAGATAAAAACATTTGTCAAAACTCATCTAGCCATATACTTAAAAGAGTACATTCAACTGTGTATAAATTATACCTCAATAAAGTAGACTTTTTAAAAATGTCTTCAATGTAATAACTTTATAACAGTGAATTTAGACAAAGGATACTTTCAGAACACCAAGCAAGCAAGAACATCAAACTCATTACTACCATTCCATGACTAGCATTAATCATCATTAGGCAGACATCATCTGCTTTCATTAGAAAGGCCTCTAATACTGGTTGAACAATGGTCACCTGTCAGAAGAGACAAGATTCAGTGTCTAGCAGGAAAGCTACAGTGTCTGCTTAATGAACTTTTTCCTAAGCTTAATAAAAGTGACTTCTTGGCAGAACACCTAATTTTCTAAATAGAACTATTAATTACTAAAGTACTATTCATTCTCAGTCTGCTTTAGGGGAGAATCACAATTTCAGCTGAAAAGCTTAACATTTTTGTTGTGGTAGGAACTTGGGTATCAAACCCCTTATTTTACAGACCTAGAAACTGACTGAGGCCTAGAGAAGTTAAAGATTTGCTCAGGACCACACTGATGGTAAACTGACAAAGCTGTAGCCAGATTCCCTGTCCATGAACTCCAGCACTGGTCACTTACCAGCATCCCCGGAGACAGGGGCCCATGATCAGCACACACTGAAGTCTTCCTAGATTCCAGGTACTGCACTAGGACAGGATGCTCTCCTCACTTACTCCTCCCGTGACTCTGTGAAGCAGGGACTATCACCCACCTCCTCCTCTCCAAGTAACTGGTGAGAAACTAGACACCAGGTGGTTAGTATGCAGCCTATAGTCAAGGAGCTGTACGAAGGGAGCCAGGAGGCCCACTTGGGCCATCTGTCTCTAGAACCTGAATTTCTAAACAACAAGATAGGCCCATTTCCTCAAAGCAAACATTTTACACTTACACTTCTTTCAATAAATGTCGGCATTTTACATTTCTAATATATGGAAAGATACCTATGGACACATTGTTTCTGTTAGAACACCCTGTTTATCTCTACCTCGAATTAAGTTCTGGTCTAAGTCTTGAAGCCGGCCCCTTCTTTCTCTCTTTCTATCCCTGAATCTCCCCTTGTCAAGCCGGACTTAGGGGTGCAGCATTACTCCTGGCTTTTGGTGGTACCCAGCGTGGCGCTGACCATATGGCAACAGGTATTAGAGAAGCAGTCTTTTTGGTGTGGTATTATATGAAAACAAAGAACCAGTAAGAAATGATGGCATGGAGTCAAGAGAAACGACTGATTTAAATGACTTCACAAATTCTTATGAATATGCTTTCTCAAAGGTAATGGCCTGACAATTTAAAGTGTGATCAGAGCAGACACACACAACAGACACCTTCCACGTTCATTCTCGGTGACTATTTTACTAAACCCATTAGTCTATCGGGTTTTAAGCTGCACATTGACCTAAAAGATAATCTTGACCTCAAAATAAATCTATTAAATATTTTATAGAATAAAGGGAAAGAAAAGGGGAATTCTCTGAGAAGCAATCCCATATTTGGTCTTAGGAATCCACTGCGATGTAAAACAGACAAAATTATGGGCCACTTTAGAACGAAGCTGTAATTGCCCAGACGTTTTTCATTCTGTTAAAGGGAAAGATGAATAAAAGCCAATGGAGACGACCTAAGCCACTCTGAGATTTTCTTTGCTAATGCCAGCAAATTCCTTCTCAAAAACAAAGCAGCATACTTATTGCTTGATGTCTGTCTCACAGCTGTCTTCAGCACGGTGAGCTTCTGGGCTTCTCCCTGTTAGAGCCATCTTGATGAAGAAGGGCCATTAAGCAAGAACTTGACCTGTTGTAAGAAAACCCAAAACTGACACAGGCCAAGAAACACACGTCTCAGAAAGCACCATGTCCCTTTCTGAATGCTGCCAACGGCCAGGGATCTCTCTTTTGAAACAGCCCTCAGAGTCCGTTTATAAGCCTCACAGTCATAACCCCCTGCTTTGCTCAGTAACATTATCTACCTTATCTGTCAGCCATAGGCCTGTTACTTTCTCTGAAATCTCCCCTGAAAGATTAAAAACTTGTTAGCATCTACATTTTGTGTGTGTGCACCTAACCAAGGCAAAGGCAGCACTACCAGGCCAGGTATAATGGAGTGGATAAAAATCACCTCGAGCCAGGGGTGGGGTGGGGGGAGGTGGAGGGAGGGATACCAGGTAACTAACAACACAGCAAAATCAGGTATAAAGACTTTTTTCACCATTACAGTAAAGGCTTTAAAGAACAAACTAATCAATACTCTGATATTGGGGGTGCCTGGGTGGCTCAGTCGTTAAGCCTCTGTCTTCAGCTCAGGTCATGATTCCAGGGTCCTGGAATCAAGCCCCACATCAGGCTCCCTGCTCAGCAGGAAACCTGTTTATCCCTCCCCCACTCCCCCTGCTTGTGTTCCCTCTCTTGCTGCATCTCTGTCAAATAAATAAAAATCTTAAAAAAAAAAAAAAAAAAAAATACTCAGGTATCGACCATACAAAGAGATCTAAAATGATGACATAGATACAAATATCTGACATTTTGAAATAAACAACAAAATCTTCAAGCTAAAAAAAAATTCAAATATAATGTATAATATTCAGGCTAGAAAACTGATGAGCAACATTTATGTCTTGAATTTTATTCAGAAGACATCATTTCCTTCCCAACACTTGAGAAATATCAGTTTCCTAAGTCTCGTCATTTATGCACATTATAAGTGTTTTGACTGGACTTCCCTAGTAGTTGGGAGCCAAGGCTATTTTAAATAAGCCAAAACATCGTAAAATTGGTAATTTACTGGACTTTGTCCATTACTGGACTTTGTCCTTGTATCAATCAATCCTTTCTGAGCTTCTGAAAGCAACTGCATCATTTCAAATGCACACCTACTGCACCAGAAAATGATTTCTTAAAAAATGCTCCCACTTAGAAATAAATGTGAATTCAATTTAACACAAGATACGCATCAGCCTCTGACTTTTCCTTCCAAAGGTGCTGTATTTTTAAAAATACTTCGAGAGGGGCCAAATTCAAACAATCCATATTCTGCAACCAAAGAGGAAGGTCTTGGGGCCAGAGACACCCGTGTTCTCGTACAGGTCTTGCCACTAACCGCACTCATGATCACTTAACCTGACACAGAGCAGATGCACCTCTCTCGACCTCAAAAGTCTTAAACTGGAAAGAAATGCACAGAGCACTAGGCTAGTAATGCCCATTTTATTTCTATTGTTTTTTTTACATAAAAATTACTTTCAGAATATGCTGTTTGTTACTAAGCTTGTAAACTTCCAACCCCTCAAAGCTGCTTCGAGGAATTTCTCTCAATTTGATGCAAGTTAACTTGACAGTGAAGAAATACATTTTTACCACATTAAGGCTCCCATGTGGCCCATTAAAAGTGTTTGGGATTATTAGTACAGTTATTGAATGTTTAATGCATTATACAGAGGGTGATCTTTCCATGCTATGAGAACTTTAACTTTAGTATGCTCCAACCCGAATACTCAAACATGAAAGCTAACTGTTTGCAGATTTTTGCACTTGGTGCCCTAACATCAGTTAAAATGTGGAATACAACAGGAAAGAACTTAGCCAAAAGCTTAACAGAACAGAGAAAGAAGTTGGGGCAAGAGTCAGGCAAACAGGAAACATCCTCTCATTTGTCCTGATGCCAAAATGAACTTAGACAATTGTCCTGGGGCAACACTGAAAGTCTGGGAAAATACACCAACTATAATACACCTCAAAGAATCCATGTTAAAAAGCAGAGGTCAGATGGCATACCCACTGGTTTCTCACTCTCACCTCCCACCCTTGGGAGGAGTTCTGTAACCAACCTATAGGCACCCTACTTTTCACTTCTGAGTAAGTAGTTTGCAAAAGCTCCAAAAGACCGTCTTCATTGTGGTTAGGGTCACAGCTTTGGAAACTGTACAAAAAAATACCACCCAGAAATAATAAGAGTTGATGGGAATTATTTTTAAAGATTTCCTTTTGGCACAGTTTTATCTGAAGAAGGCAACTCCCTTCAAATATTATATACAACTTGGTGTTCTTTTGAAATCACTGGGCTGGAAATATGGGGGTCTAACCTATAGGAGTCCAGAGACTAGTGTGGGTCACTCCCTCTGCAGCTGGAAGCCACAGGTGTCCTAAGGAAATACACATCTTAATTCCCTGGCAGATGCGGGGTTGAACACGGACTTCTTTACTCTGCTGCAGAGAGCCAATGACTAGTGAGAAGCAAAGCCATGACTTCTCATCCTTTGGCCAGCCAGCCAGAGGCAGCTCTAATCAAAAGTAGCCCCTAATCCATCAAACTCTACCCCTTAAAGTTCAAGGATGTCCTTAGTCCATTTGGCATCTTTTGGCCTCAAGTCCCTCCAATGCCCTGAGGTTTCTTTCAACCAAAAGGGCCTAACAATGTTGTAATTCCTTTACTCCTGTGAGAAGTCCCAGTTAAGACTCACTGACCTTCAAGATATTATACCTATGATGTGATGAAAAGAGTAAGAGGTAATTTCTACCACCTCTTCTGCTCTGGAAAAGAGCATGCTTTCAACTGATCCCAATCTTGTCTTGCTTGCTTTTGACCTATTTATTAGATTTATTTAGTTTTAATTCTTTCACACTTGATCAGCCTCAGAGCTTAGGTTCTGAGGTCACACTCCAGGTCTGAACCCAAACACAACTACTAGCTTTGTGATTCCAGGCAAATTTCCTAACCTTTCCTAACCTTCTGGGCTTTAGGCTCCTGATCGGTAAAGTGAAGATAATAATCATACTTAACTCATGTGATTAGGGTATCTCATGACACAATCCCTTTGTAGCCCCCATACAGCGCCCAGCACACAGGCAGAATTGCAAAAAGGGTGAGCTACAGATACTCCTTTGGGAGGTCTCTCTAGTCACTCCCTCCCTCCTTCCACTGCCAGGCCCTCTTCCTAGACCAGAAGAGGGTAAGAATTGATGAAAAGGTCACTTGATGTGGTAAGACCCTGACTATTATAACACAAAATAACTGAGGGAAGGAAGGACAGAAACCAAAGTTTCTACTTCATCTTAGTCTCATTAATAACCTTAAGGTGACATAATACTAGGGTGACAATATATTAATTTATGACCAAGACACTTGAAACTGAAAGAGGGTGCTATTAATAATTATGCCAAAGTAACTAGCACTGTCCTACTTAACACCCACTTGTAAACACTTTCTCACCATTAAGGAAAACCCCATTAAATGCAAACTATGATCCAGGGTCCAAACCCAGCTGTTGCTTTTTATAAATAAAGCATTACCAGAACACAACCATTCCCACTTGCTTACACATTGTCGATGTCTGCTTTCATCAAGGGTGGAGTTAAGTTGATGCAGAGACCGGATGGTTTGCAAAGCCTAAGATATTTAGTAGCTGACTCTTTACAGAAAAAGTTTGCCAACCCCTGTTCTAGGCTCAAGTAATTCAGAGACACTGCCTTCCAAGCCCACAGGCAAATAGTAGTGTGCATTTTTTGACAAGAATAAAATGGCGAATTACTTCTCTTATGATAAGCATAGATTCTTATTATATAGCAAGACCATATTTTTTTTTTAGATTTTTTATTTATTTCTTTGACAGAGACAGATCACAAGTAGGCAGAGAGGCGGACAGAGGGAGAGGGGGAAGCAGGCTCCCTGCCGAGCAGAGAGCCCGATGCGGGGCTCGATCCCAGGACCCTGAGATCATGACCCGAGCCGAAGGCAGAGGCTTTAACCCACTGAGCCACCCAGGCGCCCCGCAAGACCATATTTTAAATGAATTAAACTTTATCAAAATAACAGCTTCCTCATGGGAGCCAAATTAGAAGATTCTGTCAAACTAGAAAGGAGCCAAAGAAGCAGGAATACTTACGTATCGTGTGTAGGAATATTATTACATGTGGAATGATCAAGGAAACTAAACTATTTAAAAATAGGGGTGCCTGTGTGGCTCAGTTGGCTAAGCGTCTGCTTGAGGCTCAAGTCATGATCCCAAGGCCCAAAGACTGAGCCCTACATCCAGCTCCCTGCTCAGTGAGGAGCAAGCTTCTCCCTCTCCCTCTGCCTACTGCTTTGCCTACTTGTGCTCTTTCTCTCTCTCCCCCTCTCTGTCAGATAAATAAATAAAATCTTTTTTAAAAAACCATTTAAAATAAAAGAAGAAAAGACTTGGGGTCAGAAAGGATAGGACGATGGTCTTGGCACAGGGGAAGGGCTGTCATGAAGAGCGGGAGGCAGCATGATGGGTGACTCAGCACTCCACTCTTGAGGGCGGCCCCCTCACCTCCCCTCCAAGCCACGTCTGTGAAACCAGGGTACTAACAGTACCTTCGTCAAAGGGTGGTGGTGAGCATCAAATGAGATGGGAAGTGCCCAGCTGCTCCTGCTTTTATTAAATCACTCCTTTGTATTATTGCTGTTGTTGAAGAGGGGGTAGACACACTCTGCTGACAACATTAAAACAGCCAGGACTAGGTTTCAGACAGGCAGATTTCAGCCCTACAGTAGAAGTCTTACCACTTTCCTGCCTGCCTCATAAGCAGATAAACAGACTCATAAAGTAGAGTTCAAAATCCCTGACACTGACCCCAGAGGAGTCATGACCCTATGACAGACAGGATGCAGAGGGGGCTGCAGAAGATTAATAATTTGTATTAAATGACTTCAATGGTATTTTTTCTGGGACCATGTTTTTTTGTTTCGTTTTGCTTTTAAATTTTTCTTTTCAGTGTTCCAAAATTATTGTTTATGCACCATACCCAGTGCTCCATGCAATACATGCCCTCCTTAATACCTACCACCAGCCTCACCCAACCCCCCACCACCCTCCCCTCCAAAACCCTCAGTTTGTTTCTCAGAGTTCACAGTCTCTCATGGTTCATCTCCCCCTCCGATTTCCCCCAATTCCCTTCTCCTCTCCGTCTCCCCATGTCCTCCGTGTTATTCCTTATGCTCCAAAAATAAGTGTTATTCCTATGTGCTCCACATAGCACATGTGATAATTGACTCTCTCTGCTTGACTTATTTCACTCAGTATAATCTCTTCTAGTCCCATCCACGTTGATACAAAAGTTGGGTATTCATCCTTTCTGATGGAGGCATAATACTCCATTTTATATATGGACCATATCTTTTATCCCTTTGTTGGTTGAAGGGCATCTTGGTTCTTTCTACAGTTTGGCAACTGTGGCCATTGCTGCTATGAACACTGTGGTACAGATGGCCCTTCTTTTCACTACAGCTGTATCTTTGGGGTAAATACCCAGTAGTGCAATTTGCAGGATCATAGGGAAGCTCTATTTTTAATTTTTTAAGGAATCTCCAAACTGTTTTCCAAAGTGGCTGCACCAACTTGCATTCCCACCAACAGTGTAAGAGGCTGCCCCTTTCTCCACACCCTCTCCAACACTTGTTTACTGTCTTATTGATTTTGGCCACTCTAACTGGTGTCAGGTAGTATCTCAATGTGGTTTTGATTTTAATCTCCCTGATGGCTAAAGATGATGAACATTTTTTCATGTGTCTGCTGGCCATTGGTATGTCTTCTTTGGAGAAATGTCTGTTCATGTCTTCTGCTCATTTTTTAATGTGATTATCTACTTTGGGTGTGTTGAGTTTGAAGAGTTCTTTATAGATCTTGGATAACAGCCCTTTGTCTGTAGTGGCATTTGCGAGTATCTTCTCCCATTCCATGGGTTGCCTCTTTGTTTTGTTGACTGTTTCCTTTGCTGTGCAGAAACTTTTGATCTTGACGAAGTCCTAAAAGTTCATTTTCGCTTTTGTTTCTTTTGCCTTTGGAGACATGTCTTGAAAGAAGTTGTTGTGGCCGATATCAAAGAGGTTACTGCCTATGTTCTCCCCTAGGATTTTGATAGATTCCTGCCTCACGTTGAGGTCTTCTATCCATTTCGAGTTTATCTTTGTGTATGGTGTAAGAGAATGGTTGAGTTTCATTCTTCTATACATAGCTGTCCAATTTTCCCAACACCATTTATTGAAAAGACTGTTTTTCCACTGTATATTTTTTCCTGCTTTGTCGAAGATTATTTGACCATAGAGTTAAGGTCATTTAATATCTCACACATTTCTGTGTGAGAAATGACCATAGAGTTAAGGGTCCATATGTGAGCTCTCTACTCTGTTCCACTGGTCTGTGTCTGTTTTTGTGCCAGTACCATGCTGTCTTAGAGAGATCACGACTAACACCAAGGAAATAGAAACAGTCATCAGAAATTATTATCAATAGCTATATGCCAATAAGATAAGCAACCTAGATGAAATGGATGCATTCCTGGAAACCTATAAACTTCAAAAACTGAATCAGGAAGAAACTGACAACCTGAATAGACCAATATCTAGTAATGAGATTGAAGCAGTGATCAAAACCTCCCAAAAAACAAGAGCCCAGGACCTGATGGATTCCCTGGGAAATTCTACCAAACATTTAAAGAGGAAATAATACCTGTTCCCCTGAAGCTGTTTCAAAAAATAGAAACAGAAGGAAAACTCCCGGACTCTTTTTATGAAGCCAGCATCACCCTGATCCCCAAACCAGGCAAAGACCCCACCAGAAAGAGGATTTCAGACCAATATTCCTAATGAATATGGATGCTAAGATTCTCAACAAGATCCTAGCTAATAAGATCCAATAGTACATTAAAAAGATTATCCACCATGACCAGGTGGGATTTATCCATGGGATGCAAGGGTGGTGCGACATTCGCAAATCAATCAATGTGATAGAACAAATCAGTAAGATAAAAGAACCACATGGTCCTCTCAATTGATGCAGAAAAGGCATTTGACAAGATACAGCACCTGTTCCTGATTAAAACGATTCATAGTATAGGGATAGAGGGAACATTCCTCAACTTCATAAAATCTATGAAAAACCCACAGCAAATATCATCCTCAATGGGGAAAAGCTGACAGCTTTCCCTTTGAGATTAGGAACACAAGGATGTCCACTCTCGTCACTGTTGTTCAACATAGTACTAGAAGTCCTAGCAACAGCAATCAGACAACACAAAGAAATAAAAGGTATTCAATTGGCAAAGAAGAAGTCAAACTCTTTGTTCACAGATGACATGATACTTTATATGGAAAACCCAAAAGATCACCCCCCAAGCTACTAGAACTCATCCAACAACTCAGTAACGTGGCAGGGTACAAAATCAATGTACAGGAATCAGTTGCTTTCTTATACACTAACAATGAAAATATATAAAGGGAAATTAGAGAATCGATTCCATTTACTATAGCACCAAGAACCATAAGAAACCTGCGAATAAACCTAACCAAAGAGGTAAAGGATCTGTACTCAAGGAACTATAGAACACTCATGAAAGAAATTGAAGAAGACAGAGAAAAATGGAAGAATATTCCATGCTCGTGGACCAGAAGAATAACATTGTTAAAATGTCTATACTGCCTAGAGCAACCTATACTTTCAATGCCATCCCAATGAAAATTCTACCAGCATTTTTCAGAGCTGGATCAAAAAAATCCTAAAAATTTGTATGGAACCAGAAGAGACCCCGAATTGCTAAGGAAATGTTGAAAAGGAAAAACAAAACTGGGGACATCACATTGCCTGATTTTAAGCTTTACTACAAAGCTGTGTGACCATGTTTAAGAACGTTTTATATGTGCCTGAGAGATGAGCACCTATCATCTCATTGATAGGGAAATACGACACATCAGAGATTAAACAGACGTCAGTAGATTACAAAGACAATGGATTGCAAACTTTTGACATTTTAAGGGACCACCAGCAACTCAAAACAGTAGAAAGCAAACTGGTTCCATTTCACCACAAAGGTGAATGGAAGGGCAAGAACATGGCATAAACGAATGCCACGATGTTGACTGATGGATTAACCCAGAAACGTGGCCCACTGCCAAACAACAGAACTGATGGTTTTGGCTGGCAGGAGGCACACTGTGCCCAGTTCTGCGGGGTCCATTCAACCTGGGCCCACTGATTATTTGCTAGGCACCTGAGGCTAGGCCCAGTCTCCCTCCCACCATAGCCGGCCTTATCCTTTGGGGACAAGCTCCAACAGGAGGCTTCTTCCTCATGGATCATGGTGGGTAGAAGACTGCCAGCTATATAACAGGCCTGCAGTCCCAGCTGCCAGCTACCCAGGATGAAAGTTAAGCATGGCCATGAGGAATATAGATTCACACGCTCCTTAGTGTGCTCAGAGATTGAGGGTTATTAATTCAGGATCGGGAATACAAATCAAAAGCGTTTTCTTTTTTCTTTTTTTGGGGGGGGGGGTGTTTTTTAAATGGAGGAACAGAAAGAGGAGAGGAAAGCATGGGCTTGCTACAGAAAAATCACAGTTGAAACACGATGAAGAGGCCAGCGAGGCTGCGGGCAGATAAGTGGATAAAGGTAAGCATACTACGAGAATACACACAGTCCATGTTTTCTTCTTGAATTACAAGTATGAAATATCTTTACACAGGTTATCGAATCTTCCATGCCATCCTTCTCAAGTCCCCTCCCCCAGGTTGGACAGGCACTGGAATGTGTAACAAGTGCTACTCCTTTGTGTGGTACCTGACAGTTCATAAGGTACAACCACAATAAAAAACTAGTATGGTTCTACTCCCAGACTCAAAAAAGACCAGTGACTTGGCCGATGTCTCATAGCTACAGGAGACCACAGTCCGCCAACCCACTGTACTTTTTATCAGACAGCTTTTCAGAGCTGGGATTCTCGGACAGGATGGGAAGAGAATGAAGAGGGGGAAGGAGGAGCGCTAGGCCCTTTCTCAGACAGTTTTTCTTCACACAATCCTAATGGTGTATAGGACTCCTCAGCATGGCAAAGTGGACTCTGAGGGGTCAAGTTCAAGATCATATGTGGACTAGCTGACAGCATTAACTCCAAGTTGCTTTCCCTACCCCAAGGCTGCCTGGAAACCAGGTATGGAGACAACAAGGCAGGAGAAACACTGAGGGAAGCTCTGAAGGCAGCTCTGTGCTATAATGAGACGTTCACCAGCTTCAGAGAACAAGGGTACCAGAGCCTAGGCAGGAGCATCGCTGAAGACTTGGTGAGAAATGACCAAGGATCTAGGCAGAAGGAAAGGGGTAAGAGTGGGGGTAAGGGGATAAGGAGTGAACAAAGGAGATGGTCTGGAGGACCTAGCACCATGTCTCCTAGCGGTTGACCTCAGACACGTGCTTATCCACCACAGCAAGTAGTCAAAGCTCTAAAACCTCATCTGAAAGCAGTCATGGGAAACATACCAATCAGTGGTTTGTAGTTAGTCTTTGATTTCATGAAAAAAGGAAGTTCAACCCTAATGAAGCAAAAACAACTTACCGTCTAGAGCAGCACCTGCCTCCTCCTCCTCTCCACCCCATGCTCTCATCCATGGCCATGCTCTTACTGCCACTTGGGGGAGCTGTCCTGATCCCTCAGAGATCCTTTCCCCTATGCTTCTCCACAGTTTCTAGAAAGCCGGCTGGAGGTGAAGACAAGTGTTTGACTCTCTGTTGCAGCTTTCTGGGCCCCTGTTCCATGAATGCCGTCCTAGCCAAACAACATGGATGCTGAGGCCTGCAGGATGGGGCTACAGTGAACCATGCAGCTCCCCCACTGACTCACTGCCATGCACCCTGGCAACAAATGGCCACCACGCCCCAGTGGAGCCCCCAGCGGCTCTCTCCTGACTTCCCTGGAGTGTGAGCTGCCTGAAGGTGCTGCAGAAGGTGAAGGAATGATTTGAGTTTTGACCTATGCAGACCTGGCTATGAACTCCCACTCTACCAAGTGCTAGCTGAGTCCCAATTGTCTTAGCTGAAAAGTGGGGATAATGATTCCTACCTCAAAATGTTACAGGGAAGACTAAAGGAGACTGCACCTGCTAGAATCTGGTACTGTAGCTAGTGCATAAACATTAGCTCTCTAGATTTTCTCCTTCTTTACCCAATACTGGGAGATAGGCTGGCCTGGAATCATGTGGGGTACAAGGTAACAACCCTCTCTTCCCCCAACTTCTCTACCCCTTCATCCGTGTTCTCCTTGCCTCTCGGGCTTCATTTCAGAGCCTGATAAATGCAACATGCAAGGGCAAAGATTACACTGCAAGGCCTCGAGGGCTGGTCCAAGCCCACCAGTAACAACATTCATTTTTTTAGGCATACAGAGTGGAATCCAGCTTATATGATGACTGGGTTCTAAATTCACCAAGAACTGACTATATTAAAAACTACTCCTGAAACTATCTTAAACACAAAAACAAATAAAACACAAGTTTAGTACTGTCTGTACAGAAATCAATCCAATGTGACCAGTTTTTTCTATTTTCCCTCTAGTGTTGAAACTAATCACGGTTTCTCTGGTTAAGTAACAAACAATATAGCTGACTTACACTTAGGGATCACATTATAAAAGAAGTCTACCCGCTAGATGTACAGCGTAACAGGTGTGTGTCATCTGTGTGAGCCACGCAGCGTCTCACTATTGTATCCAGGAACTTTAAAATATGGTTTCAGTCCTTGTCTCCCTAACCAGAGTTGCTTCTGTCTCCCCATCCCAGCAACCCCATTAAAGGATATTTTTTAATTTATAAAAAGAGATGGGTATTCTAGAAATTTTGCTAAGTACAGAAAGGAAGTAACAAAAAGAAAGACCTTCACCAAAAAAAAAGCAGCCTCATTTTGGAATATTTCCTCTACAGCCTTTTTTCTCTTTAAACTTGAATATCGTTAGGGTCACAGTGTATACAATTTTTCTACTGTTTTTCTTCCTTAATTCTGCCTGTTTGACTTAATATTATAACATCCAGGGGCACCTGGGTGGCTCAGTGGGTTAAGCCTCTGCCTTCGGCTCAGGTCATGATCCCAGAGCCCTGGGATCAAGCCCCACATTGGGCTCTCTGTTCCGCAGGGAGCCTGCTTTCCCCTTTCTCTCTCTGCCTGCCTCTCTGCCTACTTGGGATCTCTGTCTTTCAAATAAATAAATACATAATCTTTAAAAAAATTTATAACATCCAGCTTAAAAATGACTAGCAACTGGGGTGCCTGGGTGGTTCAGTTGTTAAGCATCTGCCTTCGGCTCAGGTCCTGATCCCAGGGTCCTGGGACTGAGCCCCACATCGGTCTCCCTGCTCAGCAGAAAGCCTGCTTCTCCCTCTCCCACTCCCCTGTTTGTGTTCCCTCTTTTGCTCTGTCTCTGTCAAATAAATATATAAAATCTTAAAAAAAAAAAAAAAAAAAGACCAATGACTTTGCTACAGTCCTTGCTATTAGCAACTCAGTACCTGTAATTTTAATGGCTACATAATTAAATAGCTATTTCAAAATTTATTCATCAGCCCAACACTAGACCAGCTGTCTCCAACTTTTCACTTTTTTTTTTTAAGATTTTATTTATTTATTTGACAGAGAGAGATCACAAGTAGACAGAGAGGCAGGCAGAGAGAGAGAGAGAGAGAGAGAGAGAGAGAGAGGGAAGCAGGCTCCCTGCTGAGCAGAGAGCCCAATGCGGGACTCGATCCCAGGACCCTGAGATCATGACCTGCGCCGAAGGCAGCGGCTTAACCCACTGAGCCACCCAGGCACCCCAACTTTTCACTTTTCTAAATAATGCCACAATGAACATCTTTCAGGGTAAACCTTCATCCATGCAGTGAATAGGTTCCAAACCACTTTTTTTAACCAGCAGATAATCTGGTCCGCACAGAGGTGATATCCCACCAAGCCTCGGAAACGATGCACAAGGGACCACCTGCTCCGTGCTGCTGCCAAGGTATCCCCACTTGGAAGCCAGGGTGCTCAGACACATCACAGCAAAAGTAGGGCCCCTAGGAGCACAGTAGCCAGACTATTCTGTGGTGGGAACACTCCTCAGTCAGTGGCCATTGATTTGCAAGATCTTGGTCAAGTCATTTCTCATTTGGGGCTTTGGTTTCTTCAGCTGTAAAACTGGGAGCTGGAATGAGATCATCTCAGTGTTCCCTGCTGCCTTCAGAACTGAATGGCTGGTTTTAGAAAAGAGAATGAGTTTTATAGACCCAGCTAGTGACTTTCCTCAACAATACAGTTGGATTTCTCTAACAGTGAGTAACAACTGGAAGCCATCACGGCCGTTACTGAGAGGCCCTGTACCCCAAGCTGTCAGTCAGACACTGTGGGAAGAAACTCAGGGAAGGAGAGGTAAAGCCCCAGTGTGGCACAGTATGGGGGAAATGAACCCACTGTGGCGAGCAAGTACAGAATGCTTAGAGAGCTTCACACAGCTGCCCTGCTCTGAACATCGGCTGTCTGCGAGAGACCACGTGTCCAAACAAGTTCGCTGGTCAGTATCAGGATGTCAGACTGCGAAGTCTAACAGACGCCCTGAGTTAACCCCCGAGGCCCAAAGCAAACGCTCCGTGGACAGCCACTCACGTGGAGTCTCCTTCAGCCTGACCCAGAATTCTCTTAATTTGGTTATCTACTTCCACAGGCCAGAGCAGACAGGAACTCAGAAGTAAGGAGAAGTGGGACTAAAGGAGAGTGAGTGGCAGGCTGACAGGAGCAAGAAGGGAGAGCTGGCAGCTGGTGGAGGGGGAGTTCTGCACAAGCGAGCAAGGATAAGCAGAAGAGTTCTAGCAAAGCAGTCTGGGGTCACTTATGGCAGGAACAGGCTGTCCGTGGCCCTTGCGAGCATTAATGGATATAGCCACAGGGGTTCGAAGGAATGATCCTGGTTAATTCACACCAAAGGTTAACAGATTTCATTTGAGAGGACATGGAAATCGAAACCCGTGAGACATTTGAGGATAATTTCCATCAAAAGTGTTTTAAATAAAAAAGGGAGAAGTGCCTGGGTGGCTCGGCTGGTTAAGCCCCGGCTCTTGGTTTTGGCTTGGGTCTTCTTGAAATGGAGTCAGGCTCCGCGCTCAGTGGAGGTTCTCTCCCTTTCCCTCTCTCTCTACCCTTGCCCGGCTCACGCGCTCTCTCTTACTCTCTGAAATAAATACACCTTTAAAAAAATAATAAGGGGGGGGAACCTGGGTGGCTCAGTGGGTTAAGCCTCTGACTTTGGTTCGGGTCATGATCTCAGGGTCCTGGGATCAAGCCCCACATCGGGCTGTCTGCTCAGCAGGGAGCCTGCTTCCTCTCTCTCTGCCTGCCTCTCTGCCTACTTGATCTCTCTCTCTCTCTGTCAAATAAATACATAAAATCTTTAAAAAAAAAATAAATAAATAATAATAAGGGGCGCCTGGGTGGCTCAGTGGGTTAAAGCCTCTGCCTTCAGCTCAGGTCATGATCTCAGGGTCCTGGGATGGAGCCCCACATGGGCTCTCTGCTCAGCAGGGAGCCTGCTTTCCTTCCTCTCTATGCCTGCCTCTCTGCCTACTTGTGATCTCTGTCTCTGTCAAATAAATAAATAAAATCTTTAAAAAAATAATAAAACAAAATTTTAAAAGGGTAAGTTTCAGTTATCTGAAAGAATGGCCCATGTGAAGCACCTCATCTGCTAACGTAATGAGGAGTCAAAGCAAACTGATTCAGGACAGACCCTATTAAAGGGACGCTGGTAAAACGCAGGGATTTTCAGGACTGGGTTCCTGTACGCTCTGCCCATACTGGCATCATGCCTAACACTATGCTAAGCCCTAGCTAGGTGCTTGCTGAGCGGGGCTCATGTTCCAGAGCAGGGTCTGTGTACACAGACACTCCTGCTGACTCCAGCCAGGGGAATACTGAGCCCCAGAGTCTGCCACGGGCTTCCCAGAAAACACTGACTCTCCTCTCCACCTTTCCCTTCCCCAGACACAAACCAAAAACAGAAGATCTGCTAAAAAGTGATCAGGCTGACGCACAACATGGCTGCCTCTAGGGTGGGGAAAGCAACTGAGGCTGGTATTGAAAAGAAGTTTCTCTCTCTCTCTCTCTCTCTCTCTCTCACACACACACACACACACACGCGCGCGCGCGCGCGCGCAGTTAACAAAGGCTCAAAACAACTATGCCAAAATGTTAAGTGCTATAAATTCTGAGTGACTGGTATATAAATAATACTGTTATATTATTCTTGGGATTTTGTGTATGTGCGTCTTCGAGTATCTCAAAAAATATAAGATGATGGGTTTCTGTCCCCCAGGAGGTTATGTCACTAAATCACTGGTGCATGTGTCCATCCATGCAGGTGTCTCCTGCTTTGTGGGGCCTGGTACCTGCCAGGCTGGGCTGAGCTGGGGACACAGTGAAGGGAGCAGATCAGGTCCCAGCCCTGCAAAGCTTCCATCCTTCTGTGTGCTTTCACTGCATGCTTTTTCCATTCTCTGAAATCTTAGAAGACAAGAAGAAGTGGCTATCTCATCTCCTTCTACCTCTGTTTCCACTCACTGTAAAAGCCAGGGCCCCTTGCTTAGACCTACAATTTTACCCAAGCCTCCTCTTCCCTCTCCTGCTCCATGTCCCCACCTCCTGCCTTCACAGGGCAGCATGATGACCTCTGTCATTCTGTCGCACCTCTCAACATGCTTTCAGGCTGAAATCCTTAGTATGGGTCCATGGCCCCTTCTCTCCTTGTCTGGCTCACTCCCCTCCAGTCACATTGGCTTCCTTGCTGTTCTCAAACAAACTGGTCTCCCAAAGGCCTGGAACATTCTGCCCACAGACACCACTGAGCGAACTCTGTCACCTCCTTAAGCCTACTCAGTGAGGCTTTCTGGGAACACCGATTTAAAACTGCAGGCTTGGGGCGCCTGGGTGGCTCAGTGGGTTAAAGCCTCTGCCTTCGGCTCAGGTCATGATCCCAGGGTCCTGGGATCCAGCCCCGCGTCGGGCTCTCTGCTCAGCAAGGAGCCTGCGTACCCCACTCTCTGCCTGCCTCTCTGCCTACTTGTAATTTCTCTCTCTGTCAAATAAATAAAAAAAATAAAAGTGCAGCCTGTCTGCCCCCAATCCCTACCCCCTCAACGATGCCTTTTACCTTTTTCTACTTCCTACTTTTCCTTGTTGGATAGTACTTACTACCAACCTACCCTCCAACACACAATATAATTTATGTATTCATTTGGGTCACTGCTTATTCCCTGTCCCTCGCACCAGAACGTAAGACCCGTCAGAGAAGAAATTGGTTTTGTTCACTGACGTATCTGAAGGGTCTCCACGATGCCCTCGATAGACATCTGATGTTGAGCAAACCCATTTCAGAGGAATCACAAATACCATCTCTCTTGTTTACCTGATTACTTATTTACTGTTGCTCCAGGAGAGTCAGAGAGCCAGAGTAAGCACCATGAGGGAAGAGCCGGTCTGTCCTGTTTAATCCTGACACCCAGCAAGTAGAAAAGAGTCTGACACGTTTGAGGTGTTCAGTAAATATGGGAAGCAAAACAAGACACTATCGGGCTAGGTCGAATGTGAGTTTTTCTATAAAAGGACTTCATGGGAATTTAGCTACCCATTTTCCTCTAATTTCCTGGAAGAATCACGTCCATCTGAAAAGGAATCATTATTTTAACTAGCATAATCATGATGCAAAAATAATTATTTCACTTATTCTGCATCCCAAGTTTGGAAGTCAGCTTCAGACTGTAATTGCTATCCAAATCCCAGTAGTAAACAAACCAGCTTTGCATTTTATATGTTACCATGAGGCTCTCCAGGTTTGTTCTCTCCAGCCAAAGAAATGTTGACACAGTTGCACACCAAGTTTCAACATGCTGATCATGTTAAAATAGTGCACAAGAAATATTTTTCCACTTTATAAAAAGCCAGACTGTTTACATGCTTAAGTGGCCAGAGACTTTGCTATCTGTGTGTGGTCCTGAAGTCTCAATATCATAACCACCAAGACAAAGTGGAGCAGCATGCAACAAACTAGTTGATGTCCTTCCACAGCCAAATTGGGAATCAAGACGTTACTATGCAAGCACTAACTCATAAATGAGCAGGTTAAAAGAGGTGGGGGGGGCAGTGGGGAAAGGAGGAGCCGGGTGGAGTGTCTAATAATGCAATTTTAATATATTTTTGGAGAATAACTTGATATAACTGGGTTGTAGCTGCATATACATAATATAGAAAACCATATATATTAAATAGGGAATGAGAAGGAGCACGAGAAAGAGGGCAGAATAAGGTCTTTGGCCTACAAATTTCTACTCACGATCACATACAAATCTGCTGAGCACAGTGTGAACTATAAGCCCAGACTCAAGGGGCAGGAAGATCCAGGAAAAGGTTCCCAAGCACGGACTGTCATGTACTGGAGATGAGAGGCCTTACTTGGGCTGGACGCAGTGGTTCAACGGAGGCCTCGTGCAGCCTGCGGGGGGCAACCAGCAGAAGAGGGGCCCCAAGTTCACAGCCCGGCCAAACGAGAAGACATGCCCTGTCTCCTCTGTCTTTCCGTTTTCTAAGTAGCACTGGCTTTGGTCTACAATAACTCAGTCTTTCTTCAAGCTAGAAATAGAATTCGAGCAGGGCCTCCGCCCTGTCCAGACAAGATATAACTGAAAAAAGACCTCACAGAAAGAAAAATTATCTACATCTGACTAACTGAAGACACTCATTGCCAGAGTCTACGGTTTAAATGCTCAAGACAGTTTCTGGATTCTGGGCTGTTTGCATTTATCATTCCTCTAAGTCCCCAAATGCTTCAGGTTAGCGAGGACGGCCGGTTCTCACATTTTTAACAGCTCTCTACTTGAAAAAGCTTCTCTGTACACTAGATCTAAACAAAAAATAATAATAATAATAAATCACTTAATGTAAGCAGGTTCATGTTGCAACCTGAAATGCCATTTCCCATTTGACTGCCAAAGGAACAAACTGTTATTCTCAGTTGACTGAATAAGTGAAAGAATGGCACTTCATTACAATTTTTTTTCCCCTTGGCATTCTTTTTTTTTTTTTTTTTTTCCTTCTACAGTTTCTTTTACAGCCTTCTACAGCTATAGGTCAGAACAGTTTTTCTGTTGCTAGGACAACAGTGTAAATAAGTCAACTTTAGAATTCACTCTGGGGGTATGGAGCTGCCACATTTCCGGCTACCTAAGCCCTGTTGGGTGTGCACTCTTCCCTACAGACAGTGGATCACAGCCATTTAACTGGCCTCCCTCCATTGCAGCCACCATCTTTCTGGCCAGGAAAATCCCATAAGCCTCTGAGAGGCCCCTCTCTAACTGCTGGGACTCCTACACACACATCCGGTAATGGTCTCCTGCTAAAAGGAGAGGACTGTAAGTCCAATGCTAGACTTCCCCAATTGCAGAGCCATGATTAGAGGAGCATGGTGGATATATGCCTCTCCAGCTCCACCAGGAATCTTTGATGGCTCCCACTTATTACACAGCAATGCTACAGAGCTCTAACTAAAATAAGGAGCGCTAAGAACCCCTTTGAAGGGGCAGCATAAAGGGTCTGGGAGAGCCCTTGAGAAGGGGCTCTTTACATTCAAAAGGCTCTAAACCGTCTCTCCACCATGTCCTGCTGCAGCTTTCCAGGTCTATTTCACTAGAGATCCAGGAACTCCTACAAGGGACCAGGAGGGGCTTCTCCCTGTCATTTCAGGGAATTCTCCATTCAAAGTTAACCTGTCCATTCTCCCAGGGCTCTTGGACCCCAAAGAATAAAGAAGGTACACATATTTAACTGAATCCCACTCCACAGTCTGAAGATGAAAGACGCTAGACCTGGGATAAGCCAACAGTAAAGGCAAACATATTTACACAATCTCAAGGCTGTCAAGAAGTCAACTCAGCTCTTCACCCACAGGCTTTCTTCCTGGTTGCTACTCCTTCATTGTGTTGTTGGTTGAACTGTGTCCCCACCAAAAGATATGCTGAAGTCCTAATTCCCCGTACCTGTGAATGTGATCTTATTTGGAAATAGGGTCTTTGCAGATGTAATCAAGTAAAGATGAGGTTAGTAGGGTGGGCCTTTCATCCAGTATGACCACAGTCCTTGTAAGAAAAGGAAAAAGAGACACAAAGAGAGAAGAGGGCTATGTGAAGAGGGAGGCAAGGATTAGAATGATGTGTCTAAAAGCCAAGGAAAGCCAAGAATTGCCAGCAAACACCAGAAACCAGGAGAGTTAAGGAAGGATCCTCCCCTGGAGCCGTCAGAGAAAAAGAATGCCCTGCTGACACTTTGATTTTGGACTTTCAGCCTCCAGGACCGTGAGACAATAAGCTGTTGTTTTTAAGCCACCAAATATATGGTGCTCCGTTACAGTAGCCCCAGGAAGCTATGAGAAAGGGCAGTTGCTCTCTGACAGAAAGTCAGGACATTTGGAAGTGGAGCTGTCCTTCAAACGAAAGCAAAGCTGCTTGTGACAGCACAGGGTACGCACAGCAGATCTCCTGTTGCCAGGGGGCAGCAGACGGGCCTCAACAGTAGTTTTACAGAAAACAACATGTGCGGCTGCTTCTCGGGGGAGCAGCACAGCACCTGGCAATGTCTGGCTCCATAGTTAAAATCTGCCAATTATGTGCACCTAGGCTGAGCATCCGACTCTTGATTTCAGCTCGGGCCATGATCTCAGGGTCATGGAACTGGGCCTTGAGTGGGGCTCCACACTCAGCACAGAGTCCGTTTGTCCCTCTCTCTCTGCTTCTCCCCATGCAAGCGCGCTCTCTCTCAAATAAATAAAAAAATTATTTAAAAAGTCTTTAAAATCTGCGCATCAGCCACCTGCCAGCGATAGCTATTTTACCCCTGGGAAGCTCTAGAGAAGAACAGGTCTGGAGACCTAGGAGCTCCCAAGAGACTATGACATACATATCCTAGGGCCCTGCCTAAACCTTGGCACACAGAAGGGTCCTGTTCACACCCAGAGAGAACCTGGCTAAGTTAACAGGAGGCAGGGAAACAGACAGCTGATAGACCGTAATGGTGGAGTCCCACAGTGGTAACAACACTGGAGGAGCATATATCTAAGGCAGCCCAGGACACTGTAACTAGAAGGAGAACCAGGTCACAGTCACCACACCAAGGTTAAATAGCAAGAAAGGTGGTATAGGCAATCAAGTCTAAAGAGCTAGATGCACATTTTGAACACCTACTGTACACAGCTGCAAATTCACCAAATATTTACCGAGCACCTACTCTATACCAGGCTTTATTTGGGGCATTAAGGATATAGCAGTGAATATATCAGGTAAAAATCCCTGCCTGAGTTTTCACTGTAATGGAGACAGACAAGGTGGTGGTGGGGGGGAGACATAAAATATCTGACAAGGATTTGAGTACTAGAGAAGGATAAAGCAGAGCAAAGGACAGGAAAGGCTGAAAACAGGGGTGGTAACTGGAGTAAACGGAGTAGAGGAAGGCCTCAAAGAGAAGGTCAAGGACAGGGAATATGCTCTGCAGCTATCTGGGTGAAGGGCCTTCTAGGCAGCATTCTAGGAGTAGCAAAAGCAATGGCCATGAGATGTGGGCTGGAGCCTTCCAAGAATAAAAAGAAGGCCTGTGAGGCTGAAACCAAGTGGACATGGGGGCAAGCATGCACATGCACACAGACAACAGTCAGATCTCACAGGGCTCTGAGGACAGGCTCTGCTCTGTGCGAGTGACACGATATGACAAGTGTTTAACACAATCACTCTGGTTGCTACATGGAGGGTGAGGGCACAGTCAAAGGGAGACCAGGGAGAGGTTCATGCAGCAACAGCCACACCTTTGCTAACACTGAGGATTACAAATCTTGGCCAATGTGGTACGGTCAGTGAACTCCCCTTCTGAGTAAGTATCCTAAAGAAAAAAATCATTAACTGCTCTCTCAGCACCACCCACTGAAAAATTTGGCCATTTTTTGCTTAGTGAAACTACATTCAAATCAATGTTCACGTCCACCTTTATTTCAGGATTAACAGTCTACCCTATTCATCAGGATTCTGATACACTGTTCCTATTAATTACATCTTTATTTAAAATGTTATTTATTTATTTTAAACACTGAAAGATAAAGTACACTTTTTAAAATTATTAAATTATGTTGTTAAATTATTAAATTTTTAAATAAGTCATCTGTGTCTCAGAAGAAAGTGGAAAGAAATTAATCCATTAGAACATAAGCTTTTGGGGCGCCTGGGTGGCTCAGTTGGTTAAGTGGCTGCCTCTGGCTCAGGTTGTGATCCCAGGGTTCTGGAATCGAGCCCCGCATCAGGCTCCCTGGCTCAGCAGACAGCCTGCTTCTCCCTCTCCTTCTGCCTACTTGTGCTCTCTATCTCTCAGTCAAATAAATAAATAAAATCTTAAAAAAAAAAAAAGAACTTAAGCTTTTCCTGATGGTGACAATAATTCTCATTTCAACATCAGATCTTTTTTAAGTCTGTTTACCTGGGTAAGTAGAAGCAAGTATAACCCGCCATCTGGCATGACCTCCATCTCTTTGTGGCCTTACAATAAGTCTTGAGCTCTTTGACAAGTGAGGGCCTTTGCCTGTCAGCCTCAAGAACCAAGTGGAGTGGGAACTGTGGAGAGGGGTTAAAACAGGAGACTTCTGTGGACAGAGAAGTACCTACTAGCAGTCACAGTCCTAGAGGAAGGATATTCTGTTGTGGTACATGAGCACTTTGTCTCGGTCTACCAGCTCTTTGGCAACTGCAAACCAGTCAACCTTCGACTCTTCAGTGAAGGTGGACTCCATTTATAAGGAAGACAGCTCATTCTTTTCAGCTCTAGTTCCTTCTACTTACTATCATCTTTTTTGAGAGGACAGATTATGGGGTCAGGGGAGAACAAATAAAATTTAAATTTAAACTGAATCATTAGGGATTCCTGGGTGGCTCAGTGGTTAAGCCTCTGCCTTCAGCTCAGGTCATGATCTCAGGGTCCTGGGATAGAGCCCCACATCGGGCTCTCTGCTCGGCAGGGAGCCTGCTTCCCCCTCTCTCTCTGCCTGCTGCTCTGCCTACCTGTGATCTCTGTCTGTCAAATAAATAAATAAAATCTAAAAAAAAATAAACAAACACAAACAAACTTTAAACTGAATCATCAGTATATAGTGGAAATTCTTCTATATTGGTTAAGAGCATAGGTTCTGGAATTAAACAACTTGAGATGGCATGGGCACTTTCTCAGTGTAGCAGTCAGGATTTTGCAAAGAAACAGAACCAATAGGATGTGTGTGTGTACTGAGAGAAATTTGTTTTTAAGAAACTGGCTCACACAATTGTGGGGACGCACAAGTCCAAAATATACTGGGCATGCCAGCAGTCTGGTTACCCAGAGTTGAGTTGAAGTGGGAAGCCTGAGTCCAGAAGGCAGTCTGAAGGTAGAATTCTCCCTTCCTCTGGAGAACCTCAATCCTTTCTCTTACAGCCTTCAACTGACTGGATGAGGCCCACCCACATTATGGAGGGTAATCTGCTCTACTCAATGTCTACTGACTTAAATATTAATCTCATCTAAAAGATACTGACACAGCAACATCTAGACTGGTGTTTGACCAAAAACTGGGCACTAGGGCCTAGCCAGGTTGACACATAAAATTAGCCATCATATCCAATTTCCTATCTGAAAAGGTGAAAGGTCATAAGACAGCTGTGGTTGTGGCTCTTACATGCGATATTCCACATAAAATGCCTATTAGTTCACTGATGGATGTGTATGAAAGAGCTCGTACATATACATGCTAGCCATCATTATCATTATCACTGCTACCAGCATTATTGTTTCTAGTTATTCAGTGACTGTAAGAGTTTCACCTACTTTAGTCACCATCAATGCAGGTACCTATGGCTACACCATAACTTTATATGAGAACTTTCATGATTTACTTTTAGGTATTATTCACGTAAACAAAACAACCAGCTGATTTCATCAAACATCATCAGGCCAATGGACAAAGAAGCCCAGGCCAAATGAACTCAGGAAAACAGACCGGTTCTAGAGCACTGTGGTGCTCTGTCCCTCCACAGAACTCGCCTTGACCTGAACTTCCATCATACATTCTGCATCTGATGCCCGGGTTTGGAAGCATCTTTACCAAGAACATTCCTCTGGCAAACAAAGGTGGCTACAAAACAGAATCCCAAAAAGAGTACCTGGGGCATGGGGAAGGCAAAGCATGTCATGGTAGACCTTTAGAAAAGTCCCCCTTTTGCCACAATGAAAAAACCACAGGCAGAACCCTGACACAGAACATCATAAATGCAAGGCCCTCTCCTTCTATCCTCAGAGCTCAGACAGTAATAAAGCGTCAGGATTTTTAAATAATCTTCTGGTCTCTTGACGAAGTGGTATGTGTTTCTTAAATTAATCATCTCAGAATTGTGCAATAACCACGTTTTAACCACAGATACTCCTTTTCCATTGGCATGACCTTTCCTTGCATTCAGTTAATGAGTTTGTTTGTGACTTTCGCAACAATCATCACAGTTAGCTGTATTTATTACTCTTTTAGTCCAGTTAAACCCAGGTTTGTGATGGAAGCACTCAATTGTCTTTTATCGTTTTAATTTTTAAAGATACTTTTAAAGTTTTTTAAATAGCTTTTATTTCAGAGCTAATAATCTTTATGCCACACTCTCTGAAAAGGGGTAAATAATTACTTTGTTCTCACGTTTAATAATACCGTCTAGCATTTTCAGGGTCGCCAGAAAGTTTCTCTTGTTTGTGGGTAACAGTTTTAATATGTTTCAATATTTCCTGTCAGGTAATACAAGTGGGAAGATAAATCCCAATAGTTAACTTTCATAGAAATTATCACATATACAGTAGAAACTGTTCTCCAAACAATAACCCATTAGTGGGTCCTGGAATCAGCTTATGGGTTTACAATCAGTATTTTGTTTAACTGAGTATAGTCAACACTTCGGAACTGATAAAGCAAAGTATACGACTACATGTTAAAAAGAAGAAACATTTCTAAAACATTACAAAAGCTAAAAATTGTTTTGATACTTTCAGTTGTATGTATGAATGCATGTGTGTGTACATGTTGTATATCCTAATCTGAAAGATTTTAAAACACCAAAAACGTGAGCATTGGAACCAATTAAACATACTCTGTGATTTGGCCCTAGACCCCATTCTGGAGGAGCCATGAGAAGAGAGTGCTGGCTCCCAGGAGCTTTTAAGAAAATGTAAGAACTGAGGTAAAGATTTCATATAGAGGGCAACAGAGGAAAAACAACCAAAAAGCAGCAGCAGCCACAGCCACACCCACCACCTACTAAAAATGAGCTGACAAACCCAAATTCCAAAATATATGAAGAATTCTAATGTTGAGAAAGGTGAACAAGAAGTCAATAAGAAAAATTATTTCTGGAAAAGTCTAGGAGACTGAGAAATAAGTACATTTGAGAAGTTTAAAGAGAAATAAAAGAACAGTTTTCATTTAAAATATTAAGAAATTAAAAATATAGGAAGGGACAAAAAAGAAACTGATATGAAAAATACCAAAAGAACAAATTAGAAATCTCGGAAAATATTTTGAAATATCTTTAGATAGCATCAAGTCTAGACTGAAGTGAGATCACACACACACACACACACACACACACACACACACACACTTAGTAAGCTGGGAGAGAATGCTGGTGAAATTTCCCCAAAACACAGCAGAGAGAGAAAGAGAAATACATACATAGGACAGAACACATCTGTCATAGAAGATGAATTATAAGGCTGGAATAAGGATTCCAGGCAAGAAAAGAGGAAGGAATGGTGGAAACACACTATCTGAAGAGAGTATACTGGAAAATGTTCCCAACTTGAGGAAGTGATTCCACAGATGGAAATACCTTTGAGTAAAAAGCAAACTGATAAATCCACATCTCAACACACTGTAGTGAAACCACAAAATATCAGAAATTACGAGAAAGCTATAATGCTTAAGCGCTATCATAAAGTCTTACAACAGACTTAGAGTTTATCAGAAAATTTTAGATTAAAGTATGTGTGGGACACTGCCGATGGCCTCACCTTAAAGCCTAGTCTCCGTTTCCGCCCAGCCTCTTTTGGGGTTTGGAAGGGTACAACGCTGGCCAACAAAATGGAAGTCTCTTGGATGGTGCTCTCAGAAAAGCCTTTGTTTTTCTGACCAAAAAGAAAAGGCAGTGGGGGGACTCCTTGGTAGGCGCATCTTTCTTCACCCATTTGCCCTTTCCCAATTTCTTTTTGCCTGATGGATGGATGTGACGCCTGGAAATGCAGCTGCCAGCCTGCAGCCATGAAGCGGCAAGAATGAGGAGAAGTCAAGAGTTCTGGGTGATGGAGCAGAAAGCTGGGAGGAGCCAGAGTCCCTGATGGCAAGCCCACCTCCAGATTTTGTGCTGTGTCAGAAAAATAATGCCTATTTGTTTTTAAGTAGGGTTCCTGCCACTTGTAGTTGAATATCATTTAAACTATATAGTTAGAAGAATTAAGAGTAAGCTCCATAAGAACAGAATTATATACATATATTCCAAAAACAGAAGAGGAACTTCAAGAGAGGAACAAACAAAAGGTTTTGATTAATCTGCCAGAAGGCAAGAAAGGGGAAAATACAAAGAAAATAAAAGGTAAGGCACCTGGGTGGCTCATTTGGTTAAGTGTCTGCCTTTGGCACAGGTCATGATCACGATCGCAGGGTACTGAGATCAAGTCCCACATAGGGCTCTCTGCTCAGCCAGGAACCCGCTTCTCCCTCTGCCTCTGCCCTTTCTCACCCTCCCCCCTGGCTCATGCTCACCAGCTCTCTCTCTCTCTCTCTCTCTCTCTCAAAATAAATAATCTTTTATAAATAAACGGTAAGCAAAAAAAGATACTGTTGTTGAAATAAGTCCAAATAATAAGTCCAAATATACTAATATTTGTAATAAATGTAACCAATGAAGAGGTCTTATTATTACGCTAGGTAAATAATGAAGCAAACAAAAAACAGCTATCTGTTGCTCATAAAGGAGAAAATGCAAAGAAAGAGTTGTTAAAGCAAGTATCTTGCAAATTTGAACCAAAACAAAAACTGAAGAAATAATAAAATCAAAATATTATCAGAGAGAAAAAGCATTAATATCACTGAAGGAGAACACTTGATCATAAAAATAGAGAAACAGAGGAGGGTATTGGAACAATTATGAATTTGTTTGTACCTAGCAACACAGCTTCAAGATATATGAAGCAAAAACTGACAAAATTATAAGGAGAAAATGATCTTTCTATACCACAGTGAGAGATACCACCAGAAGCTGAGAAATCAGGCAGAATACCTGAACAACAAAATTTATGAGCTTAACCTGATATTTAAGTAGAATCCTGCATTTAATAAATGCCAAATGCTAATTCTTATCAATTATACATGGAACATTTACAAAAACAGACCAAGTACCACCTCAGAAAGGAAACCTCAACAAATATCCAGCAATTGCAATCATACAGACCACATCCTCCTAATCGCAATGTAGGCAGTTAAGTTAGAAAATGACAATATAAATGCTCTTTAAAACTATTTGTGTGAAAAATTGAAGATGCAATCCTAAATAAATCAGGAATTAGGAAATAACAATAAAAATCACAAAATATTCAGAAATTAACAATGACTAAAGTACTACATATCCAAAAATATAACATGCAATTAAAGTGATACATATATGTAATTTTAGAGCCTTTTGTGTATTTTCTAAAACACAAGAAGGAACCAAAATAATTTCAATTTAAGACAAAGCAAACTAAAGGAAAGAAGAAGAGACAGAAGAAGGGGGGTAAAGTCAGAGGAATAAAGAAAGTAAAAATTAAACAGAAAATGAAAAAAAGCAGCAAATATTAACAAAACTAAATTAATCAGGCAAATCTCTAGCACAAATAAATAATATTGGATAAAAGACTGATATAACATTAAATACAGTAGCATTTTTTTAAGATTTTTTTTTTTTTTTTAAGTAGGTTCCACACCAAGCACAGAGCCCAGTGCATGGCTCTAACTCATGACCCTGAGATCAAGACCCCAGCTGAGATCATGAGTCAGATGCTTAACTAAATGAGCCACCTGGGAACCCCTACAGTAGTGCTGAAAGAAAGAAAGAAAGAAAGAAAGAAAGAGGAAGGAAGGAAGAGAGGGAGAGAGGGAGGGAAGGAGGAAGGAAGAAAGAAAGAAAGAAAGAAATTTTAAAAAAATCTATGACAATTTTAAGACATGAAATATGTGAAAATATGGAAGAAATGGCTGTTTTTCTAGAAAAATATTAACCCCCAAAATGGACTCAAAATAAATATTAAAACGTGTGCAAATCAGTAAATAATAAGGAAAACAAGCTAATAATCAAAAGTCTACATTCCCATCCTTCACCCAAAAGACCCAAACTCAGGCAGTTTGATAAGAGTTTTACCAAGTCTTCAAGACACAGATAATCCCAACCTTATGCAAACTCACTAAGAAATATTAACAAGGGGGTGATCTACTCAACTCATTTAGTGAGATTAATAACAAAGACAGTACAAAACCCCCCCAAAAACAAAAAACCACAAACCCTGAAGATAAAGCTCATTTATTAAAACAGTTATAACAATCCTAAAATGTAATATTGGCCAATAAAGGCAGAGTTTACCCCAGAAATAATAATATCAACAAAGTCAGAATATAATGAATATGTATAATAAAATATACATATCAAAAAACTAAAGATTAAAATATAATCAGTTCAATAAATGCTTTTTAGAAATTTTCAATAAATTTCAACACTCATTCATGAGACGCCATGGTTATAAACCAGACCAGTAGGAAACTTCTTCAATCCTAAAAGGCAGTATCTATCTAGACCTAACACAAATGCTATCCTTTTTTTTTTTAAGATTTTATTATTTATTTGACAGAGAGAGAGATCACAATTAGGCAGAGAGGCTGACAGAGAGAGATCACAAGTAGACAGAGAGGCAGGCAGAGAGAGAGGGGGAAGCAGGCTCCCCGCTGAGCAGATAACCCGATGCTGGGCTCGATCCCAGGACCCTGAGATCATGACCTGAGGTGAAGGCAGAGGCTTAACCCACTGAGCCACCCAGGTACCCCCACAAATGCTATTCTTAATATTGAGACCAAAATTCTTTCAAGTTAGGCACAACACAAGTACAGACTACATCTATTCATCATTGTACCAGAGGTCCTACCTAATGCAATGATTTAAGAAAAAGAAAATTGATATATAGAATTAAATGAAAGAGACAGAACTGAACTTATCTGTAAATAATGAGTGTTAACATTAAAAAAAAAATCTCAGAGAAACTATTAAAGAGTTCAGTAAGGTTGGTAATTTCAACATCCATCTATAAACAATGAAGAACTCTCCTAAACCCTGTGATAACCCATTATAAAACAAAACAGAATAAAAAGATACCATTTATAGTAGCAGTAGCAACAACAGTAACAAAAAGCCCAGAAATGAAACTACTAATAAAAGATCTTGTGTAAGGCCAGAATGGACTTAGTTCAAAGATAAAACTCAGAATCATTAAAGATGGCAATGCTTTCCAACTGATGAACAAAATCAATGTTTCTTGAATCAAAATCCTACATTTTTAAGGAATATCAAAGACTCTGGGGTTGATAATTTTGAAAATGAATAAAAAAGTGGAATATTTATAAAGTTCTAGCAATCAAAACAATTAATATTAAAGGTGGTCAAAGGTATAAACTTAGAGTTATAAAGTAAGTTTTGGGGATGTAATGTACAATGGTGATTCTAGTTAATCATGTTTTGTAAATTTGAAAGTTGCTTAGAGTATATGTTAAAAGTTCTCATCCAAAGGGGTGCCTAGGTGGCACAGTCAGTTAAGTGTCCAACTCTTGGTTTCAGCTCAGGTATGATCTCAGGGTCATGGGATTGAGTCCTACATGGGCTCGGCGCTGAGCATGGAGTCTGCCTGAGTTTCTGCCTCTCTCTCTCTCCCTTTGCCCCTCCCCCATTCATGCCCGTGCACGTTCTAATAAATGAAGAAATCTTAAAAAAAAAAAAAAAAAAAGTTAGGTGCGCCTAGGTGGCTCAGCCTGAACGGCCTTCAGTTCAGGTTATGATCCCAGGGTACTGAGACTGAGCCCCACCTCGGGAGCTCTCTGCTCAGCGGGGAGTCTGCTTCTCCCTCTTCCTCTCTCCACCACTCCTGCTCACATTCTCTCTCTCTCTCTCAAATAAATAAATAATTTGAAAAATTTTTAAGCTTTCAAAAATCTGGTAACTATGTGTGGTGACAGATATTAACCAGACTTCTTATGATGAGCATTTTGCAACATACACATATATCAAATCATGTTGTACATCTGAAAGTAATATAATATTATATGTCTCTTATACCTCAATTTTTTTAAAAAGTTGGCATTGGCATATGAAGAGACAAAGGTAGTAATACAAAAATACATCACTGTATATCTAGAATCATAATATATGAAAGAAAAGCACTGCAGATCAGTGGGGAAAGAATAAGTCGTTCTGGGACAACTGGCTTTCCATATGGAATTAAATAAAAGTAGATATCTACCTAATGTCATATACAAAACCAAATACTAGGTGGACTAAAGACCTAAATATGAAAACCCAAATTCTAAAATTTTTGTATACAGGACACATTTGGGTTGAAAAATGGATATTTTAAACCAGACCTAAAAAACACAAATCATAAAGATTGATAAATCTAACTATATTGGAACTTAAAACTTGGCCTGCACAAAAGACCAGAGACAAAGTTAAAAAAGACAAGTCACAGGTCAGTATTAGCAATACATACAAATTACAAAAGAACAGTATATAGGATAAAGATTATGTCTAAAGAGAAATACATATAATCCTACAAAACAATAAGGAAGGGATATGAACTGACCACATGTAGAAGCAATAAAAATCAACTGTAAGGTATCATTTCATGCCCATAATATCATAAAAGTAAAATTTCTGGCAATACCAGGAATTTCCAAGGATGTGAGGAAGAAGGAATTCACAAACATTGCCACTGGTAGGGCAAACTGGCACCTCAGTGTGGAGAGCACTTTCCAGTGTCTAGTGAAGAATGAGCAGCTTCGTGCAGTCCAGCTACTCCATCCTGGGCACATCTCCTAGAGCAACCAGCACCTGCATACAACTCTCCACACCCTCAAATACACAAGCATGTGCATCACGAACTGTTGGGCTAGCACAACGTTAGAAAAAACTGAAACAGTCAACAGAAAAATGGGAAAATAAATGGCATATAGTCATGAAAGAGAAAACAAAACTACACCGCAGATCCCTCACTAGAGCTACATGTCCCAATGTGGTGGTATCACTGACCTAAGAATGATGGAAAAGACAAAATGGAGGATACTACGCCCAGCATGCCATTTATATGAAGTCTGAAAACATGGTTGTTTATAGATACGTTCGCTTGTAGAAAAGCCATGAAAGCATACAAAGAAATAATAAGCACCGATTATTATTTCGGGGTGGGCCAAAGAATTACAGGTTGAGGAGAGGTATACAAGGAGATTCCCAAGTGTCTGTTCTGTTTTTAACCCTATGCTATTGGCACTGTACGAGCTACGATGCTGGGTGATGAGTTCATGAATTTTTGTTGAATTAGTGCTTCATAGTTTTACAAATACATTACAGATGTTCTTCTGTATGTATCAAACCATTATCTAACACAAGAGTTTAAAGATGTAATAGAAGAAACTACCTCTGAAATTAAGAAATAAATCTTCAGATCTAAAAGATGCATCATGTTTTGGGAAAGACTAATACAGCGTAATTGCCTAAAAGATGCTTAGGTTATAGAACTAAGGCACACAGAAAAATCCAGTCATAAGGGGGAACCCACAAGGTGATTGTTTGAATGCTTCCCTACATTGGTTACTGGAGAAGACGATGAGACAAAGTCCAAAAGCTCCAAGAGTAAGAGTTAGACCTATCTGAGTTGCTGGTCAGAATACACACAAGAGGAAGGCATATGTCAAAAAGGAAAAAGCAAAAACCCTTGGGGAAGAAGGTATCAAGGAGCCATTCTCAAAGATTCTTCTATATGAGTAACTCTGGCCACTGAGAAGTAAACAGAGAAGAAGTGGTCAAGGGGAAGGAGGGGGTGGTATGCATGAAACCCATTTACACAAAGAACTAAGACCCAACAATGTAATAAACATGAATACAGGGGATAAACATGAACAATCTTGGCTGCATAAAATCATAGTATAAAAAATAGGGAAGTTGAGGGACAAATAGAGAACATAAAAGTATTAACTCCATATTCTTAAAGAGAAGTTGACAGAGACTGCCTATATTTGGCAAAATGTTATGAAATGTTCAAATTGGAGAATGAGTACAAAGGTATTACTCATGTCATTATCTGCTTTAAGTATGTCAGATATAAATTGCTAGTAAGAATCATTCAAATCTACAAATGACTAAAGAAAGACAATAATCGAGTGCCAAAGTTTGTAACCATTTGCTTTTAAGAAGTGGAGCCAACTGACAGCAATGTGTTAAAACCATTCTTTCACTTGCTTTTCACTCTACTACCCTGAATGGGAAAGAAAGGGGTGGAATTACAAGTAGCTTACTTGGAATTCTGCATAGCCCTGGATACCCTGCTGTGAGTGTGTGAGGCATATGAAAGCCATCTGTGTGTAGCAGAAAACAAGTTGAGAGGCACTGAATCAGAGCGTTCAAATCAAATAATGAATGCAAACGGGACTCTCACCATGAGAAACTATACTCACAGGGAGAAGGAAAATTGACAGAGACACTTTAAAATAAACAACAAACAACAAGGAAAAAATATCTAAGTTGCTATTTGGTCAGTAATTTTAAACTGCAGACCCATCAAATCTTTTCAACTTCTATTAACTAACAGCAACACCTATGGGTGGGTTTCAAGACCTTCCATTCTTTTAGAGTCCTTTGGAAAAAGCACAAAGGGAGAAAGAAAATGCCAAAACACTAGGTCTCCAGAAAAGGCTCTGGAATTAAAGAGCTCGTAAAATTCCCAAAACGAGTGGCCAGTCTCAACAATGTGATGTCAGAACAATCGATGGGACTGTGAATCTTAATCCAAAGAATCAATGAGACTATGACTCTTCATCAGTTTTTTTTTTTTATTTTTAATCCACGTTTGCTACCATAAGAAAAATGTCAGAAAACAACACGGACAAATCAGCTGACCATCTCCTTGGTCACTGCTACTCTACTTAAGCCAGTGAAGAGGTCTAGACCCAGCATGAAGAAAGGACTAGGCAGGGAGCCAGAAATGGAAGATTTTAATCATTATATTTTATTCAGAAACAAAATAAAATTGCAGTCATAAACAACTTATGTACACACATACAGAGAAAGTTTTTAACCTTGAAAAAAAAAGGGACATTTTAGTACTTTAAGTACGAAAAAATATGTCCTTTCAAAACACACCATGGGGACGCCTGGGTGGCTCAGTGGGTTAAAGCCTCTGTCTTCAGCTCAAGTCATGATCCCAGGGCCCTGGGATCGAGCCCCGCGTCAGGCTCTCTGCTCTGCGTCCCCCTCTCTCTCTGCCTGCCTCTCTGCCTACTTGTGATCTCTATCAAATAAGTAAGAAAATAAAATCTTAAAAAAAAAAAAATCATGTTTTTAGGTTCACATAGAAATTCTTTCCTAAGGTCTCTCACAGTGATGGTAATTTTCTAAGATGTGTTGTTCTTTCTAATCCATAGAGGTGATTCATCAGAGCCTCTTCGGAATAAATATTAAGACTAAGGACATTCTTAGGCCCTGCCCTGAGCTCTCACCTATAGATATAAGTGAGTGGCATAGAACTAAGTAAAGAAGACAATTAAAAAAAAAAAAAACAAGAAGAAGAAGACAATTTCAATCAGACTGGAAGTCAAGAGTGAGACATCATGCATGATAACACCACATGTGTTAAAACACCTTCAGAAGACAGCACAGTAATTTTTGAAGAACTAGATAAGCTTGTGAATAAACATGAATAAAATAATTGCTTTTGGATTGGCAATGCTCTCAAATGTTTATTGGTAATGATATTGATATCATGAAGTTTGACATGGAAACTCTTTAGCAGATGGAAAATAAAATCACTTGAAGTGTTAAAAAAAAGTTAATTAAAAAATAAAAAATAAATAAAATCACTGCCTTTAATTTGGCTGAATATAGTTGAAACTGTCCTCGAGTTAATCATTTCACTATCCCTTGCACTAAGGCATACAAAGAAAATAGAAAGAGCCATTAAGGCCCACCCAGCCATATGCCACAATGGCTATCCCCATTCCCTTTTAAAGTTCTTTACCTAGGCCTAACTTGACCCCCTGGTCTTTTAATCCTAATAGACTGAGAAGAGGGAATATCCTAATAGAGGAAGAAATTTTAAAAGGGCTCTGAAGAACATAGGAAGAACATGACAGAGCCTCAGACAGGAGGGCAAGTGCTATTAAACATTACATTTATCTTGTTATAAAAGATTTCCTTTCTGTACCTTGAATCAAATACATTTTTTCTTTAGAGTGGGAAATAATTTTACTTTACTAATCTTTCCTTAACAAGGTTAAGGCACATTAAAAGGGAAAAAAAAATTCACAGTCATATAGGGATTAAGGGAAAAAACAAAAAGAACTACAGAGAAGATCTAAAGGGAGCATTATTTCAAACATATCTTACGGGTTTCAGTTGCTGATTTTTAGAGGAAAGAGATTTCTTTTTTTTTTTTAAGATTTTATTTATTTGACAGAGAGAGATCACAAGTGGGAAGAGAGGCAAGCAGAGAGAGAGAGAGGAGGAAGCAGGCTCCCTGCAGAGCAGAGAGCCCGATGTGGTACTCGATCCCAGGACCCTGAGATCATGACCTGAGCTGAAGGCAGAGGCTTAACCCACTGAGCCACCCAGGTGCCCCCCGAGGAAAGACATTTCTTGAAGAGGTAGGCAACTGTCTCCTCACTGCATTCCTCTAGGACAGCACTAAATACAATGTCATAATTTTGCTGTATCACTGGACACAACTCTCACCTATTGACAAGCCGAGCAAGAAGAGACCAAACCCCCAGGCAGAACTTCTGGACACTTGTGAGACTCAGGCAGGAAGAACACTTCACGGTGTGCAGGGCACTTGCTGCGCTACCATTCACCAAGGTGAGGCCTCTAGCAGATATGTGAATGGCCTGTATCTATGTGGCAGGTTCCTTGGGGAAAAACAGAATAAGCCTACAGACGTCGAAAAGAAACCACCCGACACATGTAAGGAGGAAAAGTTAATGAAATGTCATCCAAAATACGCTAACTTCCAACAATGAAATGTCTCCCAAAATATGCTAGCTTCCCAGCAGTAGAATAATAGTTGCACGCTTTCAAGTGACATGTTCCCTGGTTACGTATTACATATGGACTAGACAAGCTGTCATTTGTTTAGTGTGTCAACTTGGAAGGGACAGTCTTGCCCCATCTTTTAGCTTAAGGGAAATATCAAGAATGACTCCTGAATGAAAAGAACAAAACTGGGAACTGAAAAAAACTTCTTCTTTGCGTGTTTTAGCTAAATTAAGAAATATAACAATTATTATTTTGCTGGAAATGGAGTACACTTTTTTTTGAGGTATTAATCATCAAATGTCAGAGCAGGAAGGTCCTGACATCATCTACTCCAAGTCTGCTACTTGACAAATAAGGAAGTAGAAGTCTAAGAGGCTGACAGGCTCGCTCAAAGTTTTGTGGCTTTGTGGGGGGGTGGGGGGTTAGGACTGTATTCATTTCCTGGGGCTGCCATAGCAAAGTACCAAAATGTGGGTGGCTTAAAACAACAAAAAATGTATTTTCACAGTTCTTGAGGCTAGAAGTCTGAAATGAAGGTGCCACAAGGTAGGTTCCCTCTTGAACACTATGAGGGAGAATCTATTCCATGCCTCACTCCTGGCATGAAACAGATTCCATGTCCCCCACTCCTCTACTTGTAGATGGTGTTCTCTGTCTTCCCTCTGCACCCGTCTGTGTGCAAATTTCCTCTTTTTATAAGGACACCAGTCATACTGGCTTAGGGCCCACCCTAAAGACATCATTTTAACTTGATTACCTCTTCACAGACCTTATTTCCAAATAAGGCTATATTCTGAGGTACTGGGGCTTAGAAGTTCAACATCTTCTTTTGGGGGTTGGGGAGAGACATAATTCAATGTATATTGAGGACTATGAGAGAACTCCACTCAGGACCTGAGGGGACCCCAGGTCTCCTACTCCCATGCCAGCAGCCTTTCTTATTTATAAGATTCTCTCTGCTACTGGCCATATTGCACATTGCAGGGTTCCCAGATGACAGGCTCTACTTACAAATTCAGGTAGGACTTCTCCCAGCCATAATAAGTTGATTCTGCCAAAGCCCATAAACCATTCAAAAACCAACTGAGGGAAAAACATTATTCCATTTAGTCAGTAAATGTTCACCAATGTATTTTAACATCCTCCCTCACCAAAATGCCTGAAATATTTCTGCCACAGGCCAGCCCCCATCTAAAATGGCTGCTGTTCAGAGGAGGGGAAAACGTGGAAACAGGGCTGTGGAGGAAAAACAAATGAACTGTGTATCCCACATTGTCCAAGCTGGCCCATCTCACACATCTCAGTGTGCTGAGGAAAGAAAGCACACTGTGGAATTTCCTTTGGTGAGAAAACACCTCCAGGGCCTTGGGTTTCCAGCAGACCTCGGTTTCTTTCTGCTGCCCAGGCTGTCTATACAGCGAGCAGCTGGCCAGTCGAGCAGGTTCAGAGGTAACATGGCGCAGGACCGTCCTTCAGCTTGGGGCTGCCTCCTGGCAGTGACATTTCACAGCAGTCTCTGTTCAATCATCACTCACCCTGGTGCCTAAATATTCTTGAGTCTGAAGATAATTGTCATATTGTCTATTTTCCATTATAAATTAATGACATCTGTAACAGTGAGTCATAAAAAAGTCTGTCCAAAGCACTGTATTAAAAATTACATGGAACTGATTTCTCTAAATGGCCTCTTAACAAACACATACCCGCCCTTTTCCATTAAGGCCTTTAGAATCCTGATCTACAGCTGGCCTTGGAAAATTGGGAATTATGTTTTGCTGCACAAGATCTAACAAGTCATTACAGTTCCAAAAAATGTCTCAGTAAACAAGAGCATTAACAGCGGAGTGGGATTAGACTGGATGCAGGGGTGGTGGTGGTGGTGGCTCTCGCCCTTGTAGTCAGTCATTAACCCTCCAAGAGCTACTGCCTGAAGGGAGAGTTGTCTACAGTACAGGATAGAGAGCGCAGCTGACAAGGTCTGGGGGCTGCCCTAATACAAACCCCTGTTTACTAAGTAGGACACCAAGGCCCCCCACTGAAGTGAATCAGAATCAGACAATCAAGTGAACTACACCAATACACTTAATTGCGCCCTTCATTTGATTATTTGAAAGAAACAAAGTACATTTGAATTCAGAATCTGGGGCATTACCTTGTTCCAACAGGAGAAATCCTTTCAAAGGGCCATTTTTTTTTTTTTTAAGATTTTATTTATTTATTTGACAGAGAGCACAAGTAAGCAGAGCGGCAGGCAGAGGGAGAGAGAGAAGCAGGCTCCCCGCTAAGCAGGGAGCCCGACGCGGGGCTCAATCCCAGGACCCCGGAACCATGACCCGAGCCGAAGGCAGCTGCTTAACCAACTGAGCCACCCAGGGGCTCCTCAAAGGGCCATTTTTAAACCTTCCGAGAAATGCTAGGGTTGAGTGTTTAGGGTAACTAACTTGATTCTAAGCAACATTTAAAGGACTAGTAATTATCTTAGAGTTTAACATTTTGTAAGCAGGGACACTGGACTGCCCTGGTTATATCCTCTGCCTGATCAATTATCCCAGGAGAGATGTAACAATACTGAGTTATTTTACAAGACCTGATTGCCTTTCCTACCAACATGCTAGCAACAGATTCATCCAGACCTATGACTGAGATGCTCACACCAATATACAGCAGCCCCTCAGCCTTTCTCCTCTGTATACAGGGATTACAATTTTTACCAGGAGGTGGTAAGAACTACAAGAAAACACAGGACAATGCCTAGCACACAGGTCCCATCTTCTAGTCCCTGGCTCCCAAGGGCTCCCTTCTCTTTCTCTCCAGAAGCATTTCATTATTCCCTTTATGATGGTCTGTATATCCTGTTTAGGACCTCATGTGCAAACTCCAGACTTGTGTCCAGCACACAACTCCTTCAATGAATTTCTGTCTCCCTGTTTCAAATAAAATATTTTTGTTTGTATTATACTACGTCAGAATCCCTAGGTAGGAAAATTACAGGAAAGAGTTTGGAAAGAGTTTGTGCAAGGTGCCAGAAAAAAAAGAAAATGCAACAACCAAATATACAAACCTTCTTAAATCCATAAGCATCTTGCATATACGAGATGCAAAAAAGAGCCAAATTATCTACAGGCTTATCAGTAACTTTTTGTTGTTGTTTTTAAAGATTTTATTTATTTGTCAGAGAGAGAGGGAGAGAGAGCGAGCACAGGCAGACAGAATGGCAGGCAGAGGCAGAGGGAGAAGCAGGCGCCCCGCCAAGCAAGGAGCCCGATGTGGGACTCGATCCCAGGACGCTGGGACCATGACCCAAGCCGAAGGCAGCTGCTTAACCAACTGAGCCACCCAGGCGTCCCTGATCAGTAACTTTTAAGAGTGAGTTTATAAATTTTAACCTAATCATTTCTTGGCTCAAGAACCAACGGACTCCCTAGTGCCCAGTGAAACAAAATCCACCTCTTCCCTTGGGCTTTCAAGGCCCTGGGCACTGCAGCCACTCCTTCCATCCAACTCAAATTTTCCCAGTTCTTTCCTCTACAACCAGAATCAGTGCTGTCTCTCAATTCCCCACAAAAACTATCTTCAATTCTACCTTGGAACCTGGGCATGCAGCCTTCCCAAGTATATTCTCTGTTCTTACTCAGGGATGCAGGTGGACACACGTGGTTACTGCTAACTCCCCCAGCTTTTCCCAGCACTCCTAGCCACCACCCTTCACCATTCTCAGGCACAACTCAGACAACGTGAACACCTGGAATCCACAAGGGGCCTTGTGTTATCAGCTATCTTTTTCATATGCATATGGCTTAGTCTCCTAACTAGAATATACTTTCCCGGAGGATAAGGAGTATATCTTACTTATTCTTTCATTCACTCATGCATTAAAAGTTCACAGAACACCTGTAATATACAAAGGATCAGAAATATAAAAAGGAATTCATAAGATACAGCTCTTCTCTTAAGGACCTCACAATTTTAGTATGTCCCACAGTACCTAACAGTGACAAGCACTTGGAAGTCTTTACCCATCTGTTTACTGGAAGGCTAACTGGTAGGAAGCTTGCCATGAATCTTTTTGCATCTAATTGATCACCAGAGTAATGAGCCCCCAATAAAGATACCTTAGGTAAGTGAAAAAAGCTCCTCCTAAAAGAAATGTAGGTTTTTCTATAATTCCTTATCCATAATATATCAATCTTTGTCATCTTAAAACCATCAAGATTTGACTCTACTTGACTCTACATAAATAAAAGGCTAGCTCATCATAGAACATTTCTAGGAGAGCATTACTTGAAATTTTTTTCCTCTTTGCTACTGGTTTCTTTTATAGTTGGGAAGTAAATAAAATCTAATTTCCATTTTTGCAACATTCAGGTAGGACATTTTCATTTACACACCATCCAATCAATACTGGCCAACTATATGTTGGTTTGCTAGTGAAGCTAAAGAGAACCAACTAACTCATTCCATAATACAAAACTATCTTTCTGGTTTTACTTACTCACGGTAGTACATGTCCACTAAATTCACCAGAAACATGAATGGTTGGGACTACTGAGTCATCACCATCCTGAAAGTTATTCTTTATACCTCTAATTCTCAAAAAAAAAGCACATTGAACACATACGCTTTTGTAAAACAGCCTTATTTAGGTTTAATTTGCACATCATAAAATCTACCCGTCTTTAGTTGCCAATACGATAAGTTTTAATACATTTAAATGATTGTGGAACTGTCATCAAAATTTAGTTTTAGAGCAATCACCCCAAAATATTCCCTCAGCCCATTTGCTTACTCCAGCAAAACTGCTTTTCTCTCCTTCTATTAAATATGGGAAAGGGCCTTTTGGGAAGCAGAGTTAAAAACAGAATGTCCAGTCCTGCCCACCCCTCCACAACCAGGAATGAACTCTGACACAGGACGTCTAACAGAACCTCAGAAGACAGCAGGATCCAGGTATAGTGGAATTAACTTCCTTACTGCAACTGAGCTTTCTTCCTCCAAAGACTATCCTTTACAGCTACATAATAATGGACTGGCCAAAATAATCCATCCTCAAACTTTAGTTTGAAGGGAAATCAAACTGGCATCAGATAGAGGGAAGAATATAGAAAAGTCATTCACACTATATCAAAGTAAAAAGAATGTGTGAACAGAGAGAGAGAAAACTGCGATAGAAATAAATGGCATGGCTTTGGGTTTCTATGAAAAGCACAATATAAAAAAGGAACAAATGTGCAAAAGGCATATGCCAAACTTAAAAGGAAACATAATGTGAGAAACAGGATCTAATTGCTTCAGGAAACAAAACAACTCAGGGCTAGGGAGAAAATTCATTAACTCAAGAACCCGAAGACAGATGATAAAAAAAAAAAAATAAAACAGCAAGGAAGGTGTGCCAGGTAGCATCTAAGAGAGCCCCTAATGATCTTGTCTCCTGGTTTTCATGCTCTTCTATAATCCTTTTCTCTTGATCATGGGCTGGGTTTAATGACTTGCTATTGAGTACCCGAAATAGTAGTGAGACTGAAGAATTCAATTTTAATTTTATATAAATTTAAGTTTAAGATTAAATAGCCAAATGCCGTTAGTCGCTACCATACTGAATAGTACAGGACAAAAATGTGATTAATACAAAACACATTAAAATAACAGATAAAAATAACAACAAAAAATAGGAGGTGAGGAGAAAGGGTGAGACGCTGTTGCCCTCTCTTACAGCAAGCAGTCAACCCCTGGGGTCTAAGACTGAAAATTTTTTTTTTTTTAAGATTTTATTTATTTATTTGACAGAGATCACAAGTAGGCAGAGAAGCAGGCAGAGAGAGAGGGGGAAGCAGGCTCCCCGCTGAGCAGAGAGCCTGATGCAGGGCTCGATCCCAGGACCCTGGAATCATGTCCCAAGTCGAAGGCAGCAGCTTTAACCCACTGAGCCACCCAGTGCCCCTCTGAGACTGAAATTTAACTTTTAAAAAATATTAGTCCAATTGCTTATTTACAAGCGATTTTAATCTTAGGGATATCTTTTAGGAAATAAAATCTACATGAGAATAAAGTTGAGGTTCAACAATTCCTTATGTTGCAATTCAGCTTTTCTTTTCTACTATTAAAGTAAAATTCCATTTTCTAATTACAGTAACAGCTATAGTATCTAATATTTAACAAAAGTGTTTCTACCTTTTGCTGTAATCATTATATTGATACATTTGATATATCCACAGTATTCATCCAGAATGATGTTCACCTAATGCTAACAAGAATTGTTTCCAAAAGAGATCTGAAGCTGATTTTTTTTTTTTAAGATTTTATTTATTTGAGAGAAAAAGAGAAAGAGCACAAGCAGGGAGAGGGGCAGAGAAGAAGCAGACTTCCCACACAGCAGGGCGCCTGACACAGAGCTTGATCCCAGGACTCCGGAATCACAACCTGAGGCAAAGGCACCCCTGAAGTGATTTTTTTTTTCACGTTTGAATTCTTCATAATGAAAATGGGTCTTTTTTTCCCCCTGAAAACAAGTTTTTATAAAACAAGTCTATTGTCTGTTTTTAAATCAAAGTGTTTAGGTTAATACTGCAAGATGTTAACAGTCATAGAATATAAATTTGAGTGGTAGGCATAAGGAAATTTTTCTTCTTTATGCATTTCAGAATTTTTTTGATTTTCCAAAGGGAAAAAAGGAATATACAAAGAGTCTGGGAGTTATAGGACACTGATTTTTACTTTGCATCCACACCAGCTGACTCCCCAGATTGTCCCCAACCTGAGAGGCAGGTTTGTCACCTTAGGAAGAATCGAGAGTCAGGGCTGTCATCTAGGTGGAGCTCAGTGAGCCCACCCACTTCTCAAGGTCTCCCTAACTTCTTCCCCAAAACTCAGTCAGGACCTAGGCAGAGGCTTTAGTTTGGGGAGGACTGACCAGCCTGTCCCTGGAATTCTAGCTCTTGGGCAGTTTTCTTTTGCTTCTACCTAACTCCAGAGGCAGCACGCCTTGGCTCTAGGACTGACCCCTTCCTTCTCACACTGTCCTTCTTTACTCTCTCTCTCTCACCCCATCTATCTGGTAAGCCAAAGTAGCTCAAGAATATCTCCCTTGAGAGGGGCACCTACCTGAAGAAGGGCTTGGCAGAAGTGGCCTGGTTCATTAAGGAGAACAGGGCCCAAAACTGACCTTTGACCAGCATGGTCTTCAATGCATCTTTTTCCCCAAAAAGACTTTTCTGAAGGGGAGGGCAATAAAAAACCAGAGTCGGGGGCTCCAGGGTCACATCGGCCCTACTTATTTCCCAAGATATGGTTTTTGTTGTTGTTGTTTTTTAAGAAATTATTTATTTATTTGACAGACAGAGATCACAAGTAGGCAGTGGGGGGGGGAGAAAGGGGGGGAAGCAGGCTCCCCACTGAGCAGAGAGCCCAATGCAGGGCTTGATCCCAGGACCCTGAGATCATGACCTGAGCCGAAGGCAGAGGCTTAACCCACTGAGCCACCCAGGGGCCCCCCAAGATAGGGGTTTTAATACAGCTAGTAAAAGTAATACAATTGTTAACATTAAAAATTATAATCCATATAAGAAGTCATATTATTATCAGTCAAGGGCAATTCTAAACCAATTGCTTACAAGACTGCACCTAGCAGTCTCTACTTTCTTCATCAAAGCATACAACTATCAATAAGAGATCCCAAGCTTGAAACCTACCTTCACCATCCTGACCTCTGACCTGAGCAAATTCTTCAACCTCACGGCCCTTTACCTCCATGACTATCAACTGTAAAGCGTAGTCGGCGGTGTTGTAAGAGTTAAACAGGTTAATATGTGACAAACACCAGTTCAGTGGGTAGTCAGTAAATGGAAGTACCCTTCCTTGGCTATCACAAAAGCTTTTAAAAGAGAGCCCGTAGCCAAAAAAAAAAAAAAAAACCAAAACCACCACGAACAACAAAAAAAACCCACCACAACCTGCTTGCGCTTCACACATGAAGCAGATGAAATGAAATACCTGATGAGGGTAAAAAGGAGCCTACACAATCTTAGAACTGCTCTGCTTCCCAGCTGTGTGTGTCTTCGATGTGATTACTAAGAGCTAAGACTTACTTAGTGAGTGCTTACTAATTGCCAGGCACTGGGTTAGACATTTTTTAGGTAACAATGCTGTGAAGGTTGACACATTATTCCCACGTTGGAGAAAAGGAATCAATATCCCACAGTGAGAGGACACCTGGGAGGCTCACTCGGTTGGGCATCTGACTCTTGATTTTGGATCCGGTCATGATCTTCTGGATCATGAGATTGAGCCCCAAGTTGGACTCTGCACTCAGTGGGGAGTCTGCTTGAAGATTCTCTCCCTCTGCCCCTTTCCCTACTCTTTCTCTCTCTCAAAAAAAAAAAAAAAAAAAAAAAATCTTAAAAAAAAAAAAAAAGATCCTACAGGTAGGAAAAGCAGTGAGATCCATGTCACTATTGTACAATACTCCAATGAGAATTCCTTTCAAAGTAAAATCAGAAATCAAAGGAACACTGGTATTTTCAGAACCTAGACAACCAAAATCAACAGTTTTAGTGGCTGCTTTTGTCATGCACTACCCACATTAACACCCTAATAATATCTCTTGTACTAATACTTGTAATAATATTTCTTAGAATTTAAACTGAAAACTGAAGGAAAGAACAAAGGCTCTTTTGATTTTGTGAGGGAGAATTATTAACAGTGTTGAAATGTGGAAAATTGAGTTTCAACGCATAAGTGTTAATGTCACACTGGTATCACTCACTTTTTTTAAACCTTCAATCTACGTATTACTTAATTTCAAATTGTCCACAACACTGAAGATGGGTGATGGGTACATCAGGGCTCATCATACTCCTCTCTTTTGGTATTTTTAAACTTTTCCATGAAGAGTGTTTTAAGATCTGCACACACAACAACCACCCTCTGATTCTTGCAGTGAAGGGCTGATTCGTGTAAATTTTGTAGACAACACCCTTCTCTGGATAATTTTAATTTTTCCTAAAAATAAACATTCTAGTCACCAACCCAGTGAGGGAGCAGCAGCTCAGGAATGCACTGTCATGGCAGATGGAGAATCAGTCATTGTGGGAAGTGAAACAGACTCGGGAAGCATTGGAAATGATGCAGCAACATCTGATCCCATCAGGCCATCTTTAAAAAAGCATTTCATCAGCTGTTAAAAGACTTTGCACAGTGGCTAGCAGCACAACTTCGTGACAATTAAAAATACTAAAGCTACAATCCAATTTTTGTTGTTTCACACACTGGAGGAAGTACAGATGGAATGCTGAGTCAAAATCAAATATGCAAACTCATAGCTGAGTCTCTGGAATGAGACTCAGTGCTTTGGAGTTTAAGATTTAATGACAGATTCACACTACTGAAGGTTGGTTCCTCTCCTGACTCACAATGTCATCTGTAGAGCAGACATTCGGAAATTTTAGTAGAATGACATCCTCTTTGGTACTTTTCTTGACTGTTGCAATAGTTTGGTTTAATTACCGTAACGTATAAACACTGCGGGATAGGAACGACCTTAAAACACCTCAACATGCATACCAACAATAAAGCAAGTTGCAAACTGTAAGTAAAGCCCTAATTATGAACATCCTCATCCCCAGTAACCAAGAGAGCCTTCTCAAGGGTCAGATTATTCCAGCTACCTCCTGGATGCCCCTGAGGCCTCTTACAAACTTTAAGTACTCATTATTACGTTCTGTAAGAAAGCTTGTCTATAGGATTGCCAAGGAGAAACTTTAAAGTCTCTAAACCCTAAGTACTACTGCATAACTTTCAAGGTTTTCTGTGCCCCTTTTTCTAACAACCGCCATGCCCTAGGGTAGGTACAGGCATGGACAGACACATACGTACTAAGTGACACTGCCCCTATTCCACAGTCATTGGAGCAAAGGTGCCTACCTACCCAAGCTCACCTTCAGAGGTTGTAAAATACATCACACTTGGGAGGTGAGGAGTCATCATGTTCTATAATGTGCACAAGGGAACAGAAAGATAACAGCAGAGGGAAAATGACAAGAAGATGCAGAGGTCAGGGCCCTGCTTGTCAAAGAAAGAGGCCCACGGTGGAACTGGGCCAAGGGTGGCCAAAAGCTGTCTCCAGGCCTTCACGAAGCTCCATGCTGGAGGACACTAAGACACTTCTGATCTCTTATCATAAAATACCCTTTTCTAGCCCTGGCAGTCTGCCAGGCTTTGTTTCTTCTTCCAATGGACCTTCACTACCACCAGTCCAATAGTCCTTACTCTCTTCATAGAGCAAAAAATTCTCTTGGGCAACTTTTCAGATCTTCATCTTCTGCTCCATAGGGATTCTGACCTCCTCTGTGAAGGAGCTGGACCACATCAGTGCCCCTCAATGTGTTTTATGCCTCCCTTCCCCCATTTATTCTATGCAGAACCTCAATACATGAAAATGATAGGAGCTGGGCCATTCAGCTGGAACAGGACAGGGAAGTTGGGTCCTTCCATGGAACCCCGTGAGCACTTGCAGGGACCACTTTTGAAGATTCGAAGCAGAATGCTCTCTGGGTCCCCTGGCTCTGCCTGAGTATTTCACCTTCCAAGGGAACAGCAGTTTCATAGGAGCCACTCAACATGCTGGCCCAGAGGAGGCAAGAGACAAGCGGATGAGCACCAACATTCAAGCCAAGACGAGCAAGTACAAGCAAGACAAACGGTCAGTCACTGATCATGGCCTGAACCCGAGGCTTCCTTGGGGAAAACCATCACTTCTAGTCCTAGAAGGAGGCGCCACAAGGAAGCTGACAGCTCAGCCAAAGGATGGTTGACAGCTCAGCGGTCAGACAGTGACATCCCAGAGAGCACCCATGCCTCTGAATCAGCAAGCCCCAAAGACAAATAAACTGCTTTTCACTTTGGGAGTTGGCTTAAACGTAGTGGTAAGGGGGAGAAAAGAGGAAGTGAATAAGGCAGCTGGCTGAGGGGTAGTGGCTCCAGGCCCCAACCAGGGCCCCCACAGCCTCACTGGCCTTCCTTTTGGGGTTAACCATGATCCTTATGTGACCACAAATGGAAAAAAAAGGGGGGGGAGACACTCCACAGAGACTTTTGTTTAAAGACATCAAGATCTAAAATGAAGAAAGAAAGGAGATCTAGAGAGAGAATGACTCTTCAAAAGCAAACTCCAGAGTTCAGACATTGCCTGGGGACTCATCAAATGGCATTAATGACTCCCACAAACATTAGGGCTTTGAACCTATCTGCATAACTATGTTATATATGATTTCTCAACATCACTTTAGACGGAGGAATATCTTCTTCAGAATTATGAGCTTTTGTAAGAAGCACCTTGAGACATTGCTTAAACAAGTCTTCATCTACTTAAGAACATGAAATACAGCTAGACCGACAGAGCAACTGCAAAACTTTAAAAAGGACTAATAAGAACTCCGGCAGCTCTAAGAAGTGCGAAATAAGTTGCTGCCTGAAACATCCCAGAAGAAAAAAATTAATCAAAATGATTACTATCTTTGATGATGGTGTTACTATACTGTCCAATATTTATTAAAATGATTACCTTTGCTAAGCACTTCATATTAATCATTTCATTTAACCTTCACAATAACACTGTGACAAAAATACGCATTGCAGTTAGTGCAGGAGATGCTAACGCTGCTGGTCCAAGGAACACACTTTGAGAACCAGTGCCTTAGAGAATACAGTCTTTCCTTTCTTATATTCCCCTTGGTCTCTGAGCTTTTGGACCCATTTCACATGGCAGTGGAAGCACATGTCCCAGGTCACCTATTGGTCCTGGCCTGTGGGCGTGTACTCTCACAGTCCAAAACCGCCAGACAGAATGCTGGCCATCCCACATGGTTTTGTTTCTTTCTTCCAGACAAAAGATACTAGAAATGCCAAGTAAGTCAGCTGTTCACAGACCAAAATATATTTTCAAATTAGTTATTTTTAAGCATGTTTTCTAAATAGCAGTGGTGTTCTAGAGATAATTCATAACTCCACCATGGCTAAACGAACTGAATCGTCTTGGTTGAGCTCCCAATCTCACAAAAACATCTTAACACCCACAAAACGTGATTAAATACCTGAACATCTTCATATCAGAATTAAAAAGACCTGCAATTAATGTCTTCAACTACTATTGGCTTTGAAAAAGGCCCATAGCAGGTAAAATGAAGAGAAAGAGAAGAAAGCTAACACTTTCTGAGGGATCATTCTGGGCTAAAATGGACAATTATCCCACAAGGGAGTTTATGTTAATGCTATTTATTTAACCCTATTTAACAGATGAATACAAAAGCTCAGAAAAGAGTAAGTCCTCTTCAAAAGTGCACATTAATGTTAAGGCCCTGTTTAAATCCAGGCCTTTCTGTCTCCAAAGACCAAATTCTTTCCACTATAACATACACAAAAAATTCCTCAAATAAAAATTTATAGAATCATAAAAATGTAGGACGAGCATGTCCTTAGAGACTCCCTAATTCAACACCTCATTTAACAGATAAGGGAACTTTGGTAAAAACTCTGCAAAGATGGCCACCAACAATTCCACACCTCCTCTGTGTATGTTCCCCGTTCCTCCTGTCAAGAGGTAGAGCCTCTTTCCTTTCCTCCTGACCTTGTGATCCGCTGACCATTAAAATATGGTAGAAGAGGGGCGCCTGAGTGGCTCAACGGGTTAAGCCTCTGCCTTCAGCTCAGGTCGTGATCCTGGGATTGAGCCCAGCATCAGGCTCTCTGCTCACCAGGGAGCCTGCTTCCCCCTCTGTCTCTGCCTGCCTCTCTGTCTACTTGAGATCTCTGTCAAATAAATAAATAAACTCTTTAAAAAATAAAATAAAATAAAATACGGTAGAACAAACAGTTTACTAGTTCCAGACACAGCCCTTAGTAGCTGGCAGTTTCTGCTGCCATGTTCTCTGGAGAAGCCAGCCGCCATGCTATAAGGAAGGGAGCTCAAACTAGACTACTGATTGATGAGACATCCTGTGAACAAAGAAATAGGACATCATGGAGGAAAAGCAAACATGTGAGCGAGGCCTTCTTGAGATTTCCAGCCAAGTCAGTATCTGAATGCATCCAAGAGAGTGACCCCAGCCAATGTCACGTAAAGCAGAAAAACTAGCTGGCTGGATTTTCTGACCCATGGGATTAGGAAGTTTGGGGCTAGTTGGTTACACAGCAATAAATACTAAAACAAAGGAGGTGAACTCACCTGGCCATAGTCAGGAAGAGCAAGGACTAACATCTAAGCCCCTTTCTAGCCCTGGCCACCGGCCACTGTAGTCCACCACATAAACTAACACACAAATAGGATACCAAACCGAATGACTGACCTATGGCTTTGCCACAACATCCCATTCAAAATAAATCTGAACAAAATCACTGCATATTAGCTGTCCACAGTTTCAATTTAGGCAGTTTCGGTTACCCACAGTCATCCAAGGTCAGGAAGCAGATGATCCTCCTTTTGACAATACGTAGTAGCTTATGCCCGACAGCAGCTTAACGCTATGTCATTCACCTAACTTCATCTCACCATGTAGGCATTTTATTATCTCACATCAGCACAAGAAGAATGAGTCAGTACAATAAGATATTCTGAGAGAGAACACATTATATAACTTTTATTAGAGTATATCATTACAACTGTTCTATTTTCTTATTATTGTTGTTTCTCTTACTGTGCCTAGTTTATAAATTTAAACTTTATCATAGGTATGTACATAGAGTAAAAAAACATAGTACTTATAGGGTTCAGTACTATCTTCGGTTTTATGCATATACTGGGGGTCTTGGAATGTACGCCCCCATGGGTAAAAGGGGACTACTGTACCCATTTGTTGACATCTCAGCTAAGCAAGGCACTCTGGCATGTCCATGTTCCACTGACCTACTGCTATTCACAGTTTGACACATTCATTTCTCATTGCAAATCCTCCTGAGGATAGGGAAGAGCGATCATCAAGCCCTGTCTGTGTCTCTAGTGCCTAACCCAGGGCCCTGCATGCCAGCATAAATGAAAGTTTGCTAAGTGACACCTCCCATGTGAAAAGAATTAGACTAGTCCTCACTTCAAAGAATTATGAGACCAGGAACAAGTGAGATACTGACGCCAAATCCCTCTTTTACTGTACAAATTATCACCGTAAAATAATCACTGAGGGCCATGACATGTATAAGATGTTGTTTTCCCAAACACTTGCACAGCATTGTCTTTTATTATAAATCTGATACCCACAAGAAACCCTGTCAAACATAGAGTGCTACTATTCTTCTCTTAGAGTTGAAGAAATGAAGTTACCCAGAGAGGTAACAGGATTTGCCCCAAATCACCCAATTTTCCCAAGTGAAACCACAGTATGAATTCAGGAAACCTAATTAAATGTCCCATGCTAATTTCATCTTCTAGAATCCTCTCCTCAAAAACCAGATGATCTAATTTCAATAAGTATTATAAAAGAACTTAAAGTAACATGAATATAATATAGCCAATTACAGAAATTTAGAAATAGACAGGACCTCAATATTATCCATGATATACAGTGAATTTTCAGGTAATGAGAACTGGGATATGAAGCCTGGCATATGCCTTGCCAGCATCTATATGACACTACACCTTTGTGATGCAAATAGTATGACATTCCTTCTCATCTCAGACAACACTTGCAAAATACAGCACATGCCTGTGTGAGTATGTAGGGTCACCAGGAAAAACTCATTACTTGATGTTTCTTATAGTCTTAAAATCAGAATGTTACTGTCACATGCTACTCACATGTGACAAAGTGATATATGCAGTGGCCAAGCTTCCTATATTACGTAATCATGGGTATTCCAAGACGTTATGACAAGAGAAACTTTTAAAGGACAGTAAGCGAACACTGTACACCCTTCCATGATTTGGCTGACTGGACTGCTGCACGCATAGCTATCTCAGCAGAATAACAACTGCATGTAATTCCCAGGGAATGAAGAATGCAAGAACTCTGTGGTCCCCCACCCCACCTCTTCAACCATGCGTTCCCAAAAGGAACAGTGAAGACAGCAATAAGGCAGGTGAGTAGGAAAAGCTATAAGTGTAACACCGTGGCTTCGAAGACTTGTACCACTCCCAACAAACCCTCCAGCCTTTACTGCCAGGACCAGGGCAGGGCTGGGCTGTCCAAGCTTTCCAAGGACAAGGGGGATCTTCACTCTCAACCCATTACTTCCGGTTCCTAAATCTGGAAAGGAAACACACCAGAGGCAGTCTTCTGTCACTCTAAAAATGTTTTCTCTCAGGCCACTCTGGATAGTTTGGGTTGTCGTGATTGTTTTCTACTGCTGCCATTAATGGTGGTGTTTGTTTCCTGGTGAGGACAATTGTAAGACAGAGCAAACTAAATATCCACAGGCATAACAGGCTACAGATGAGAGCATGCACACAGCTCCCAGGCAAACAAACACCGCATTTAGGATGTCATGATAATTTAGGAATGAGCCAGCGATTTTAAAAAGCACTTTAGTTGCTGCTTTTCCTTGAGTCACAATGTCTGCAGACAACACATACTTAACAAAACATAGAACAACGATGCCCTCTACAGCCTTCAGAGAGAATACAAGGAACTTAACTGAGTTCTTCTATCTGGTGAAAGATTCTGAGTCTACTGTTCTACCCAGAATTATTTTTTACACTAGAGTAAGTTATAACATACATAGAACATGTGTGTATGTTGGAAAAATGAAAATATCAAGGTCTAAAGCTGAGATGCTAATTAAAATATAATAATGTCCAAATGATTAACATTATACTGAAATAATTCACTTTCCTAAAAGACCTACAGAAGCGAACTACACATGTTCATTTTGGCTATTAACAAAGGCTATTTTCAAAAGAATTACTTAAAATATTTTCAAAGTGAAACTGCAGGCTCCTAAAAGTAGAAATAGGTTGAGATGAAATTTTTTTAAGAAAAGAAATATACCACGAATTGAGGATTACAACATTCACTCCCTGTCTGGAAATGAAATAATAATAACAACACCAGAAGAAGTAACTCTAAGCTCAAATGACTTCCCTGTTCTCCATGAGCCATGAGGAAAGAAACTTCTCATATCTGTAATAAGGAAAGTGAGGGAGGCGGTATTGAGCACCTCAGAAATATTCCGGATTACTCAAGGCCTGTGTGGATACGAAAGATGCAAAGGCCCTTCTTCTCAGGGAATGTGGCTGGGATAGGATGTTGTCAAAGCAATGGTAAACATACATATAAACAATTGGTGATCATATAGAAAACAGAAGCTGCACATGGCACTCCAAGGAACAAAGGATAATCAATGTGAGAAAAGTTTACATTGTGTGTCAAAGGAAAAGCAAGTCATTAATCAAGCCTGGTACAAGCTTAATTGTTGTACAGAGACTAAGGAAGAAAAGGTAAGAGAGAACAGGAAGAGAGAAAACCACAGGCTAGATCACTGCAGGAACTGCAAAGGCATCAGTTTCAGAGGAATAGGTGGGCATGTTCCCAAGTTCCGAGATGAAAACACGGGTCAAAGTTAAAGAGGAAGACAGAACAGTTATCAGAGTGTCTTAAATCTAGCCAGAGAGTTCAGATCAGATCTGATTAAACAAAAGGAATTACTCTGATCACTTAAGGAAGTAACATGATGAAAATGGTGTTAAGAAAACAGTATCCTGGCATTTGTGTAGATAAACTGGAATGGCAGGACAGGAAAGGAACAGAGAACGTCCAGAGATTAATGAAGAAATACAAACCACAAAGGATCATAAGCCTGCATGTAAGAAAAGAATACAGAAGGAGCAAGCCCAAGACACTCTGCAGAGGGTAGATACATTATACAGGTTATCATGGATACAGGACAAGAAGATATCATAATTTGACAAGCCCGGGATGCGTGAGGGTAGCATCACGGATATTCAAAGCAAAAGCCAGTTTAGAAGAAAACTATGACACACTGAATTCTCCGTCTGAGGTTTTAGGGATCAATTTAGGCAGAGATTTAATGGAGGCAGGTGGAAAGTTGAAACTGAAAAGAGGACGAGAAGCCAGGGCTGTATTTAAGCACTTTCTAATCATCCAAAAAAAGAGTACTAGAGCTTACACACACAGGAAGGGATTGGGGAAAGAAAAGTCCAGAAACTGGGTATCTGGCCAGAAAGACAGAACACTTGGAAAAGGAAGTTTCACTTGAAAACCAACAAGAACTTTGTTTCAAAGTCATCAACACTCAGAGCAAATGCCCTATTGAGTGAGAAGGAACCTAAGAGCTTTAAGTCTGAGGCAGAATTAACTGGGAATTGGGTGACCATTAGTACACTTGGTGAACTTTATCTGGAGTCTATCAAGTAATCAGAACACACTTAGTTGACTATGGTTTCCAGGCCGGCCAGTGTAATAGAACAAATAATATGCAACAGGGGAAAAACAGCAGCCTACTTCAGCTGAAGCATGTCATTCGCCACTAAGCACACTCTTACTGGCTCTAGGTCTTGAAAACTTAAAGCTCTCCCAAGGAACAGACAGAATTAAGAAGGAACTGAAAGATGAAGAGTTTAAATATGGGAGAAGAAATACAGAGATACTTTTTTTTACCTTTTTAAAAAGACAAAGACAAATGCCTTGGTAAAAACATTCCCAGGGATAAAGGTTACACACTCCTCATTCAAATTCATTTCCAATAAAGAATGTAATCATTTAAAACTTCTGTGATTTAAGACACTTCAGTTTTATTCTTAAAATATAGTAGAAAATCATTACCTAGAACTCAATTGGTATGAAAATATTTGTATGAATCTTGTTTTTTTAATGTCATACATAAAGTTAATACATCAGTTCTCAAATGAGTGCTGATGACAAAGTCAGTACCACATTCCCCTTTAGGGAGACTAAAAACCTAGGACACAGAATTGAAATGGTTCACTGAGGCAAGCCAGCAAGACAAAAGCCCATTTGCTATTCAACTTTCTCTCTTTCTCTAGAAGTTCAAAGCACTGCTCTTCACTTTTACTTTTGTTACAAAGGGGAAATTACTGTCAATTCTTGGACATATTTCTCTTTTTGTGATTGTTCTAAGGAATACAGAGACTAGGGTTAACTGAAATTCAGAGCAGTACCTAAAACTGTAATAGCTACAAAGGAGTAGAAAGAAAAATAGATAGTAAAGATGCAGGGAACTTAAAAAAAAAAAAAAAAAAAAAAAAAGTAAAATCTCTCCTCTCCTCCTAAACATTAATAAAATCTTAAACCTGTTACCTTAGATTCAGAAAATGATTCAGTCTTCCTACCCCCAAAACTCCAGCTCCCCACCCTCCCCAGAATAGACTGGACAAATATCAACAGCAAAAGTAAAAGCTTTAAGTCTCCTGGAGTGGGTGAGAAGGAGGAGGAGGGGGTCATTACACATTCTCTGTGAAAGAAGACAAAGACAGATCCACATTCCAGGGAAATCTGTCTGGTCCGAGTTTTTCCTTAAATACAGATTGGCCTGTCACTAAGCCAGGCTCTGTAATCTTCCCAGGCTGCCACTGCTAGGGAAGCCAGGAATCCCTTCTAATTAATCAAGCCCTCCCAACAAAAATTTTCCCACCCACAATAAAGTAGACTGGGGGGAGGGGAAGCAGCAGAGCAGGCTTTGTAGCCAAAAGAATTCTAGACTTTGGTGTAATACCTAACTAATCCAAGAAAACAGATGCAGGAAGCAGAGGAAATGATCTACAAACAGAGACAGACAATGAGGTAGGAACCTTTCAAAGTACTGCTTTGCTGGAACCAGAGCTGAAAACTTTAAATCCTAAAATGTAATTATTACCGGGAGTGAGACCTGGCAGCATTACATACTTTCAAAAATAACTTTAAAGCAGGGGATGGACCCATAAGCTTTTCAGAGGCAAACACCATATATTCTGATTTGACACTTTTGACAATAATTCCTTATTCAAATTTATTTTCTTATTTCTTTACTTATTTCCTCTTACTAAAACTAAAACTTCTTACCAAAACATGGATAAAAGTCCATGATTAATACAGTTTATGACCATGTCCATTTCTTGTTTCCACTTGCAAAGGAAATGGCCTTGTCTTGGCCTTGCTAATTTACCCACCCTTGCTGCCAGTTTAACCCCTAGGTAACTTCGTTGAAAGCCTACTCTGACAGGGGCCAAGATGGATGCACAGATTCAGACCCATGGTTTCCAATACAGCTGCTACTGGCCATGTGTGCTTCCTGAACACCTGAACTGTGGCCAGCAGGAAGTGAGATGTGCTTTAAGAGATAGATTTATACACCTAAACCAGGATTTACTGATATAGAGAGACAGATATTTCAGACTTTGCAGGCAATGAGATCTTTGGTACAACTATTCAACTCTGCCAACATAGCATAAAAGGAGCCAGAGACAATTTGAAAACAAAAAGGAGCCGCTGTGATCCAATAAAACTTTATTTACAAAAATAAGCAGCTAGTTTGTGGGATATAATTTGTTGGAAATTCTAAAATATTGGGGTGGGCGCAGAGCTAGAATTAAGATCACTAAGGAAACTTGGGGACATATGTGTCGGCGGTCACCACTACACCCGACTGAGAAAGGAGTTATGGAAGTATAGGACTTATCTCCCTGCCACAAGTTGTAGTGACCCAGAAGTCAAGAGACCCTGAAAGCTGTGGTTCCAAGGACTCTGTCATCTCATTCACTGCTGCCATTTCCTGGAATTCTGGCCCAGGAGACAATTATAAGAAAAGTTCAAGGACAGGGACATAGCAGTTTTGTTTTGTTTCCTTTTTTTGGTTTGGATTTTTTTTTTTTTTTTTTTTTAGGGCCCTCTTACAGGCAGGAAGGTCAAAAGACTTTTCTGCATTTGAAGAAGGATAAGTGGGGCGCCTAGGCGGCTCAGTCAGTTAAGTGCCTGCCTTCAGCTCAGGTCATGATCCCAGGATCCTGGGATCAAGCCCCACCTCGGGTTCCCTGCCCAGCAGGAAACCTGCTTCTCCCTCTGCCTCGCCTGCAGTTCTCCCTGCTTGTGCTCTCTTTCTCTCTGTGTCTGTCAAAGGAATATTAAAAAAAAAAAAAAAAAAACCTAAAAAAATTTTTTTAAAAATGAAGAAGGATAAGCTGTTTGCATGGATAATTAATACCATTCCAGGGAAAGTCTCAGAAAAAACAACTGAGATGCAAATGGAGAACTATTTGGTTTTCATCTGGTTTTCTATTACTTTAGAAACCATGCTCTAACCAAGGATTTTTCAATCCAGTACATGCATCTATATGAAAATTTGCTAAGATTAATTCCTTTTAAACTTTACTTACTCATTTAATTACTGATTATACTGATATATATACACAGATTAAAATGCCTTATCAAAAACAGGCCTCCTCTGCCCTATCCTGTCACCACCCTCTCCAGCTCTCATCAAGACCAACGACACTGAGAACTTCAGCTATTTGATCTGGTATTTATTATCATGTTTCTAAATACTATGTTATTACTACCAATTTCTTATTATTTTAATTTTACATACTTTCTACTGAAAATGAAGACAATGCTTACAACCCGCCACCCACACATTGCCCTCCCCAGCCTTCCAATATCTGGAGTTCACAACATGAAATGTACATTCTGTTCCAAACTGGGCCAGGTAGGGTATATACTATGCTTACTGTCCAAACTTGCACAAGAAAGGAAGGGTTGTTTCATTTTTCTTTTGTTTATTTTCCCATATTCTATCACTAAACCATTCCCACACTCTCTGACAGACCTAAGAAAAACTCCTCTCCACTTTCAAATACATGAGGTATTTCATCCTTTCATTTCCTGTTGGAGACATCTTTCATGGAACTCTAAGTCCCGTGCCAATTGGACTGGTTGCTTTCTAGGCAGGACACACTGCTGATCACCACGGGATTTGCTCAGGCACTCACCTGCAAGATTTCCTATTTCCCAGACCCTATAACTCACTCCTTCTCTGTTTACTCCCTCACTTTGGAACACCACATTCTTCCTAAAATAGGGTACATTAGAAGGAAATTTTTTTAGATTTTGCATCTCTGAGAATGTCTCTGTTCTGCTTTACCTGTCACATGGCTAAAATTAAAAACACAAGAAACAAGTGTTGGCAGGCATGTGAAGAGAAAAGAACCCTTGTATTCTGCTGGTGGGAATGCAACCAGTATAGCCACTGTGGAAAACGTATGGAGGTGCCTCAAAAAATGAAAAAATAGAATTACCAGATGATCCAGTAATTCCACTACTGGGTATTTACCCAAAGAAAACAAAAACACTATTAGTAAATATTAGATTACTAACTTACTAACTAGTAAAAAAAAAAAAAAAATTAGATTATTACAAAATTAACAAACCTGATCTAAATGACATATAGTTCAATGCACCTGATGACCATCACATTTTTCAAATGTTTATGGAATACTTTCCAAAACAGACAAAGGAATTATGCCAAATAAGAAAATGATTAGAAAATTTCCAAATACTTAGAAACAATATACATTTCAATAACCCAGTGATCAAAAATGGCATCACAGGGGCACCTGGGTGGCTCAGTAAGTTAAACATCTGACTCTTGGTTTCACTTCAAGTCATGATCTCAAGGTCATGAGATGAACCCCTGCACTGGCCTCCCTGCTTAGGAATCTCTCTCTCCTTCTCCCTCTGCTCTCTTTCTCTCTCCCAAAGAGGAAAAAAAATGAAATCAGTGACAATTAGAAAATAATGTTTACTTGAAGAACAAAATCTCTACTTAAACTGCATCTCTAACAAAACGAGACGAATATAATTAAAGCAGTAAACACTTGGAGAGAAAAATGTATAGCTTTAAGTGTATATATTGGAAAAGAAGAAATGCTCAAATTCCATGATTTAAACTCCCACCTTAAACTGGACAGAGAACAGCAAATTTGCTCAAAGAAAATATAAGGGAGAAAATTTTTTAAAAATCCATAAAATAGAAAACAAGTACACTACAGGAAAAAAAAAATCAAAGGCAAAAGATGGTTCTCTGTTTGAAAAGACTCCTAATTAAACAAACCCCTAACAGTACTAATAATTGCTCTGCTGGAAATGCAAATCAAAAACCATTATCGCCTTATCCCTGCTAGAATGGCTACTATCAAAAAGACCAGAGATAACGAATGCGGGTGAGGACATGGGGAAAGGGGAACCTTGGCTGGTGCATGATTGGTGGAAATGTAAACTGGTGGTAGACACTATGGAAAACAGTATGCAGCTTCCTCAAAAAACGAAACACTGAACTACCATGCGATCTAACCATTCCATTTCTGGGTATACACCCAAAGAAAATGAAATCACTATCTCAAAGAGGTATGTGCACCCCATGTTCATTGCAGCATTACTCACAAAAGGCAAGACAGGGAAACAACCTAAGTGTCCATTGATGGACAAATGAATAAAGAAAATGTGGTGTAAATACACAATGGAGTATTATTTAGCCATTAAAAAAAAGGAAATCCTCTGTTTGTGACAAATGCATAGACTTTGAGGGCATTATACTAAGTGAAACAAGTCAGAGAAAGACAAATACTGTATGATCTCACTAATATATGGAATCTGAAAACTTCAAACTCAGAAACAGAATAGAATAGTGGCTGCCAGAGGCTAAGGGGTAGGGAAAATAGAAAGATGTCGGTCAAAGGGTATAAACTTCCAGTTATGAGTAAGTTCTGGGGACCTAACATATAGCATGGTGATTACAGTTAACAATACTGTACTGTATCCTAGAAAGGTGCTACAAGAGTCAAGCTTTAATGTTTGCACCATAGAAACAACAAAATGGTAATTACATTAAGTAAAGGATGTATTAACCTTACTCTGGTAAACATTTCACCACATAGGTTTATCAAATCACCGCATTGTACACCTTGACCTTACACAATATTGTATGTCAATTATATCTCAATAAAGTGGGGAAAAGGGAGAAAAAAAAATCACCCTGTTGGAAGGTATGAGCCTGGCAGACAGCATATGTGGGAGCAAGGATAGCGGAGAGCTAGGATCCTAATGCCCAAAAGGGGTAGAAGAGAAAGGAGAGTTCAGAAGGAACTCATCCCAGTTAAGCCGAGCTGTAAGAAACTTCAACCTCCGTTCGTTGTACAATGCCTGACACATAAGCACTGGATTTGTAGATATCTCTGTAATACTCTATGGTATTTCATACAGGTAAGGCTATCCATAATTTCTTAGAGTAGGAACTATTCCATAGAACTTTTTCCTTCATTCTCTTGATAAACTGTGACCTTCATGAAAATGCCAACTAGAAGAAAAAAAATCACTGCTTGCCATCCAAGGAAAGCGACGTGGAAGCTTGCCATCCATCCAGGGCTTTAGCAGGAGGGAAGGGAAGGGAAAACAGCAAGGAAAATCCTAGAAAACACTAAAAACACCAACCTTACACTGGACTCTTTCGTAGGTTGCAAAGTTGTACTACCCACAAGGTGGTGGAATCCCAAGCCATGAAATTAATGTGAATCCTGGTCCAAAACCACTGAAATGCCAGTGGCTCCGGCAGAAATAAACTTGAAACTGCTCCACTGCACTAGAATGTGTGTGTGTGTATGTGTGCATGCACATGCACACACATGAATGTGCACACAATGCACGTGTAGGATGTGACTGAAAATGAGCACACAATTAAAAATTACACACATGAACAATCCAGCAATTTCAATCACCAATTTATTCCACACTTAGTATATAATAATAGAAATAACAGAACAGTCTACAAGAGACTATGAAACAAATTACTTTATTATTATTATTAAGATTTTATTTATTTATTTGGCAGAAACAGACAGCGAGAGAGGGCACACAAGCAGGGGGAGTGGGAGAGGGAGAATCAGGCTTCCTGCTGAATAAGGAACCTGATGTGGGGCTTGATCCCAGGACCCTGGGATCATGATCTGAGCTGAAGGCAGATGCTTAATGACTAAGCCACCCAGGTGCCCTGAAACAAATTACTTTAAAATTATGAAGAAGATAAAAGGATGTGGAAATGTATTTTAAAAATAGGATAAGCATATAAAAAAAAGGACTGGTAGAATTTGAATTAAAAAAAAAAACACAAATTCTCAGCTGAAAAACATAGTCACGAAAAATAAATACATTGAAGAGTTGATTAAATACAGATTAAACAGCAAATTAAATCCAGATGAGAAGATGTTAATGAACTGGAAGATGTGTAATGAACAGCACTCTGAATGCAACACAGAGACACAGGACGAAACAAGAAAAGGCAAATGGCCAAGCAGCACTCATGCAAGCCTACTCGAGGAGCATTCGTCGGAGAAGGCACATGACGTTGGCATCGGTAGCAGGTATGCGGGTCCCCCGCTGCCCATGACACCCTAGGCCAGCACAGACAATCTGGCAAGAAGGATGTCACACATTCAGAATGGGGTCCCAGTGTTTGGGTTGCGGAGCTTTTTAAGGTGCATGATTTGGGAAGCACTGGCCCATTGCCTGTGTGATCAGAGGCACAGAGACAGTAACAATGTGATGCACACAGTCTTCCATATAATGTATCAGAACGCTGTCTAGATCCCTAACTGCTAATCTGATACTCACGGCTGGAGGAACTCCCCTGTCTGGTATGATATAGGAGCTAAGTTCCAGGCCTTGCTGGTGTGGCCGGCTGTGAGATGGGGCAATACGGTAGCCAAATCTGCCCCAGCAGTGTGTATGGCTTAGAAATCAAGAGACTCCTCTCCAGCATCATGAGGCACCTCGGGTCCAAAATCTGTGGTTGACCAGAACTGTTCGGCCTACTGGGCCTACTGTCCAGTTTTGGCAGAGTTTTGCACACAGCCTGTCGGGGCTCGGTCTCGGTCAGGCTAATATCACCCTCACAGCACAGAAGAAACTATTACATGAGACTACCCAGAAAACTCAGTATAAGAGTTCCAAAAAAAGAGAACAGAGACGATAAAGCACGGTACCTGAAGAGACCATGGCTGAGATTTTCCAAAACTGATAAAAAAGACTTGTATCTTTCAAATAAAGATGCACATGCATCCCAAGCCAGATAAATAAAGTCTATGGCTTGAGGCTTCATAATCAAATTGTAAAACATCAAAGCCAAAAACAAAATTTTAAGAGCAGCTAGAAGGAAAAAAGCCGATAACCAAGATAACCAAGAAAGAAATCACAGTGAGGCAGGAGAGAAACTTCTGTGCTTACTAGTCTCCACAGATGCGCCCCCACAATCTTTGCTTCCCTGTGGGCACATGCTGCTTCTTACATCAAAAGCTGCAGCTTCCCCTGGGCTGGGACCTTTGAGTGCTCTGACCAACAGAATGTAGTATGATTGCCAAGTGAGACTTCTGAGCCCAAGCCTTCAAAGAACTGGCAAGTTATCTTCTTTCTTGTAGCAACTCTTGTCCTGGGATACCATCCCTCAAACTTAGCCACCATGCTAGGAGACGCCCAAGCCAGACAGATCAGCCATGTGAATGAGAACTGACAGGCAACAGTAACAGCCCCAGGTAAGGTCCCCAGCCACGGCCAGTGTGAAGTGACAGCCATGTAAGCATGTCATCTTTGATGTTCCCGCTGAACTGGGCTCCCAGATAATTGCAGCCCCGACCAGCATCAAAAAGAGAAATGAGGGGCGCCTGGGTGGCTCAGTGGGTAAAAGCCTCTGCCTTCGGCTCAGGTCATGATCTCAGGGTCCTGGGATCGAGCCCCGCATCGGGCTCTCTGCTCAGCAGGGAGCCTGCTTCCCCCTCTCTCTCTGCCTGCCTCTCTGCCCACTTGTGATCTCTGTCTGTCAAATAAATAAATAAATAAAGTCTTTTAAAAAAAAAAAAAAAGAGAGAGAAATGACCCAAATGATCCCAGGCAACTTACACAATTACAAGAGAGAATAAAATGGCTTATGTTTTAAGCTACTAAATTTTAAAGGTGGTTTTAAACATCAATCAGTAACTACAGATTCTCAGATGCCGTAAGAGATTCCAGAAAACAATGGAAAAGTATCTTCCAAATGCCAAGGAAAAATAATGCTCAACCTAGATTTCTATAACCAACCTTCCAGATTTAAGACAAAAATACATTTTTTAGAAAGACAAATGATGAAATTTCACCACTTATAACCTCTCATAAAAAGATACACTACAGAACACATGGATAAGCAATGAAATTTATTAATATGGTATAAGTCTAATAAGCCAGGACTTGGTAAAAATAAGATATAACTACAATACTAAGTAGTATCTGATCTGGTTAACTATGGTAATATGTCTGTTTTGGTGTTGTGAATGTACTTAATATAACACTAGCACAGAAAAAATGTCCTCAGCAGCCAGCATAGGTGAAGGCATCTTAGGCACCTCATAGTCACTATTTATCAATTCTTCCCCTCTCCTTTCCCATACCCTTCACACATAGTTCTCCCATCTCCCCACAATGGAGAAGGTCTCAGCCCCAGCCACCAAGGGACAGAGGAGAGATACTTACAACAAGAAAATAAAAGAGGGCAGCCAGGCAAGAGACCTCTCTCCTGGCATTCACCCACCTGCAGCATTCACTGCCTACCTCATTTCTACCTGCTTTGTCATTATCAAAAATCATGTCCCAGACATACATATAAGAATGACAGTTTTTAACATTAAGGACCAAGCTATGACCTAAAAGCATTTTACAGAAGACTTGAAGCAAGAAACCCCCATAACCATATGAACTATTTTTTTCTCCCCCTCAACTCTTTTTTTTTTTTAAGATTTTATTTATTTGACACAGAGAGAGAGAGAGAGATATCACAAGTACACAGAGAGGCAGGAAGAGAGAGAGGGGGAAGCAGGCTCCCTGCTGAGCAGAGAGCCGGATGTGGGGCTTGATCCCGGGACCCTGAGATCATGACCTGAGCCGAAGGCAGAGGCTTTAACCCACTGAGCCACCCAGGCGGCCCTCAACTCTTAATATACAAATCTTCAATAACTTACTTGAAGTTTTCAGTAAAGATATTAATTTAAAGAGTAGAAAGCAAGTTCAGAACTTCAACTGTCAGTGAACACAGAACTCAATTATATTAGAAAATGATTAACCATTTTAAAGACTATTAAGCACTACTTACTTTAACGGCAAATTTCTTTGACTCCATGGCTTATTGATTCCAGAGTAATTACGGACCTTTAATAGAAGAAAAAAGTTTATAAGTAGGTATATCAAAACCTCTATTTGGGTAATAGATAGGAAAAAGTTTGGCTGAATAACCAAATAACAGTAAGTAGTTGCAAGATGTATACTTACTTAAAACTAGTCTTAAAAATATATTATATCGGGGGGCACCTGGGTGGCTCAGTGGGTTAAAGCCTCTGCCTTCAGCTCAGGTCATGGTCCGGGGGTCCTGGGATTGAGCCCCACATTGGGCTCTCTGTTCGGCGGGGAGCCACTTCCCCCTCTCTCTGTCTGCCTCTCTGCCTACTTGTGATCTCTGTCAAATAAATAAATAAAATCTTAAAAAAAAAAAATTGTATCGGGGGCCCTGGGTGGCTCAGTCAATAAAGCATCTGACTCTTGATCTCAGCTCAGGTCTTGATTTCCGGGTCATGGGTTCAAGCCCCACGTTGGGCTACACGGGAGTGGAGCCTACTTTTTATATATATAAATTATTGAAATATATATATAAATATTGAATTAGCAACTGAAAAACCACCAACAAAGGAAAGCACAGGCTCAGATAAATTCTATCAGATATTTAAAGGGAGCAGACCATTGGGGCACCTGGGTGGCTCAGTTGGTTAAGTGTCTGACTCTTGGCTGTGGCTCAGGTCATGACATCAGGGTTGTGAGACTGAGCCGTGCCTTGGGCTCCACGCTGGGCATGGAGCCTGCCTAAGATTCTCACTCTCCCTCTGCCTTTGCCACCAAAAAATCATAAGAGTTAATACATTTATAGTACCATATTGTGGGTTTTGTTTTGTTTTTTTTAAGATTTTATTTATTTGAGAGAGAGAGAGAGAGAGCACAGGCAGGGGGCGGCAGGCAGAGGGAGAGGGAGAAGCAGGCTTCCCTCTGAGCAAGGAGCCTAATACAGGGCTTGATCCCAGAATCCTGGGATCATGACCTGAGCTGAAGGCAGACGCTTAACTGAGCCGCGCAGGCGCCCAGTACGGTATTGTATTTATTGAAAAAAAATCCATGTATAAGTAGACCCACACAATTCAAACCTGTGTCATTCACGAGTCTACTCCCTTTTATTACGCTCAGCCAGACCAACTGTTCTCTCTCACTCTTGCAGAAATGTGGGGAATTATTTTTTGGAGAGATTAAGACAGAGGATCTGTTCTGGAAAGCACTGGGCACAGTATAAAGTACAGCAAACCCTACTGAAAAAAGAGAAAATTAAGGGAACGTTTACAAACTGATTGATGTCTTCCCCAACCCACATGTTCCTTACGATGGTTAATATTATGGGTCGACTTATCGGAGCTAAGGGATGCCCAGAAAAGTAATAAAACATTTCTTCTGGGTATATCTGTGAGGGTGTTTCTGGAAGAAATCAGCATTTGAATTGGTGCATTTCAGTAAGGCCGATGGCCCTCCCAGTGTAGGTGGTTACCATGCAATCCATCGAGGGCCCAAACGGAACAAAAGGTACAGGAAGGGTGAATTCGAAGTCTTTGTTTGAGTTGGGACACCCATATTCTCCTGCCCTCAGACCTAAGGAGGTCTTTGGACTGAGAATGAATTACACACGGGCTTTCCTTGTTCCCCAGCTGGTAGACAGTGGATTATGGGACTTCTCAATCTCTGTAATTTCATGAGCCAATTCCTGTAATAATTATATATACCTTCCATTGGTTCGGGGTCTCTGGAGAAACTTGTCTAATACACCCCTCTCTCCTGCTTAGCCTCTCCAAACAGGAGACTAAAACTATTCAGGGATGGGACTAACCCAAAAGGTAGGATCTATAAGTATTGACATCAGAGATTCCCCAAGAAACAGCCCCAATGGATGGCTCTAAAGGGAAGCAAACACGCACAAGCCCCACATCTGCATGGAGAACTGCCTTCCATCTTTTTAATACCCAACTCTCAAATACAAGTGAACAACCAGGAATCACCTGCCATCTAAGGAAAGACTCTATCAAACAGCAACTCTATAAAACAAACAGCAAAGAAACTACTTGGCCAAAACCGAAACTGTGCAGGGAGAAGGAAAACATTTTTTAAGAAACTACCATTATTATCAGGGAGATAGGAGATATTGCAACCATAAAGCAATAAACACAATAACAAAAAATAAGAAACTTTCAGAAAACAACAAATTAAAGTGATAGCTGAAATAAAAAACAACAGAAGTTCTGGAGTTAAGTCATTCAGAAACTTCAGCGAAAATAAAAAAGATGAAAAATAAGAGAGAATAAATTAAAAATTAAAGGACCAGCATAGAAGGGCTCATATATGAAAGTTAGGATGGAAACCTCTCATATTAGGGCATATAACACAGTAAAACATCAGGCACTGGAGATTAAAAAAAAAACAAAAAACTTTAAAAAGAGGGTGGGAGGTAGGTGGAAGGGGTGGTGAGTGAATGTTTGGCTCCAAATGGCTCAAAGCAATCCCAGAGACTAAAAGACAATAGAGAAGTATCTTCAAAATTCTAAAGAAAATTGTTTCCAACCTCCAATTACATTTAAACATGAAGGGGAGGGGACATTTTAGACATGCAAGGTCTTAAAAAATTTAAATCCCATGCATCCTTTCTCAGGAAGCTTAACTAAAGATGTACTTCACCAAAATGAGGAAATTAACCAAGAAAGAGGAAGATAAAGGAAACAGGAAGGCCAAGATGGGCAAAAGGCAGAGGAAATCCTAGGATCTGGTGAAAGCAGATCCCTCCCTGCATGAGATCATGGGCCAGACCAGGAGGTAACCACGAGTGCGGGCTACAGCAGTATCCGAGTCTCCAAGAGATGCGTCTCCAAAAGTATCTGCGAGCACACAAAGTTGACTTTAGACAACTGGTAGAGAATCTGAGATTGAATTAGGACAGGAACATGGAAAGCTAGGCAACCGAATAATAACAAGGCAATTACTGATCCCAGGATAAACAAAAATTGTGCAGAAAATAAGAAGAGTACTTCATACATAGCTCAGTCACAGCAAGCATGTGTAGTCATGACAATAAACCCTAAATCTTGACCTAAGCAATGTCATGTTTACAGCAATATTACGAGGATGGAGCATATGTGTGTCTGTGCAACCTGCATGGCAGGGGTACAGGGGTTAAACTGAGCGAGAGCGCCCTTGAATGCTAAGGGGATGTTTCAGAAGCAAAGCCTACAATCAATATAAAACAATAACAACCGCCACAGCAATAGTAATAATAAAGCAGAAATGCAGCAAGTAATTTAGTGATATGGACCCAATTGTTAAGTGCTAAACTTGGCGCCAACATGAAGAGCAAGATGAAGACAGCTGCCCTGGAGGAAGGAATGAGGTGAAAAGGATGCCACAAGTCACAAGCCTTGTACATGGAACTATTTGCCCGTTTCAACTGTGTGCACAGATGTTTGAGTACCACTGTACAAAAGAAAAACAGAATGCAAGCCGCAGATGTACTTTTCAACTTTCTAGCAGTTGCAGTTAACAAAAATGTAAACAGAAATGGAGGAAATTAATTTTAATAATTTTAATATTTAATTTTATTCGATAAAATAATTTCCATAATAAATATTCTTATTTAACCTAATAAATCCACCGCATTATCATTTCAGCATGTAATCACTATAAAAATATTTACATTCTTAGTGTTTTACCATAGTCTTTGAAAGCAAGTATATCGGGTGTAATTTTCTGTTTCCAGCACATCTTAATTTGGATTGGCCACATGTCAAGTGTTTGACACCCACGGTCAGTGGCTACCACAACAGACAGTACAGTTGGAGCGTGCTTAGTTTCATTACAAGAAAAGCACTTATTTCTGTGTCCCAGATTACTAATTTAAAAAACGATAGTAATACCTAATTCAAAATTATCCAAAGGATTAAATACAATGATATATAAAAACCCCCAACACAACCTTTGTAAACACCAGGCCCTTGATAAGTATTAACTACTTAGGCAATGGTGATGATTTAAAATCGGATGATTTTTTTTTTCAAAACGTGATAACCTTTGATTCTACTTTTTTTTTTTAATTTTATTTATTTGAGAGAGAGACAGAGAAAGCACAAGTGGGAGGGAGGGGCACAGGGAGAAGCAGACTCCCTGCTGAGTGCGGCGCCCCACAACCCCAGATCAACCCGGAGCTTGATCTCACAACCCGGAGCTTGATCTCACAACCCCAGGATCATGACCCAAGCCAAAGTCAGACACTTAACCAACTGAGCCACCCAGGCACCGCTGATTCTTTTTTTTTAATGGACAAAAACATCTTTATTCAAACCCCAAATCACTCTAATTAGTCATTTCTATTCTCTGAATGATGCAGTGCATATGATTTAGAAAAATTCTGGAGGACATTCACCAAGTAACCCCATTTAGAAATAGGTGTAAATGGAAAAAATAAGTTCCTAGAGAATAAGGAACATGTGTTTGAAAACAATACTTATAAACAATACTGAAAACTTTAGATGTTTACGCTATCTGAGCCTGATAAACACAAAATTGATCCCCTTAAATATACTAAATTAGGTTTGAATAACTTCTGCCAAGAATTTAGGGGATCCCTCATTGGAGGGTGCTTAAGTGCTCCAGGTGACATAGAAAAGGGGGAGAGAGTTTTGTCAGCAAGTACCCAACCAAGCTGAAGCATGTGATCAAATTATTTTTTAATTGTACACTCATTTTCCCACATGTCCTTCCCTTCCTGAAGGACAGGTGGACCACAGGGGAGGCTGCAGCAAGGCTTTCAAACCGTATCTGCCATTAGATTATGGGCCATATTACAGTGAAGGTTACATTTTTCAACTCACAATAAGGTTCCAATATTCACTCTTAAAGCACTCATTTTTTTTTCCTTTTTACTTTTATCAGTAAAGCAAGAGTAGCTACATTTTTTTAAGGACTGGATTCTTCAAAAAGTAGCATCAAAGCCCAATCTCAAAGATATGATCTGTAGGAATCTAGGACCAAATAGTATATATTTTTATATAATATGGCCCACTAATGTAAAAATAGGCCACATGGGGAAAGAGAACTATTTTGTACATTTTGCTTATGTATTTTCTCTTAATTCCCTTCATCTATTTGATATTTTTACATTTTGCTTATTTTTAATCCATTTTTTAATATCATGTGGCATTCTGCCTCTCAATGTATGTAATCTTTTCATTTTTTTCCACAATGTTTGGAGGTTCAAAAAGTCACAATTTTAGGACTAAGAGAGACCTCACAAACTATCTACTCTCAGTCCTGTCATCTATTCCCCTAGAGAGTATACTTGTCAGATCAGGCCAGGGTCTCACAGCTGAGAGTCAAGGGCGAGAAAAGTGTCTTGTTAACTCAGCTGAGAGCAAACTAAGACCATCTGTCCACTGCAGAACTGCCAAGGTCGATTGTTAACTGGACTGTCAAGGTATGTGTACCCTCCCCCCCTCAACAACCCCCTCCTTGATTCCCACCACGAAGCCACAAGTTCCCAACAGAGTAAGATTTTAAATAGAGCTACATGAGTGGTGGTTTTCTCCTGCTAATGGAAGAGGAAGGAAGTCTACACTAGAGGAAACGTGGTCTGAATGACTTTAATATACCATTGTGCTAGGTGACATGGCACATATCTTCATAAACAAAAAATAAAGTCCACCAACATAAAGCCCAAAAACACATCTGGACAGTCAACTGTATAGACCTTGAGCCTGCAAATCTGCTGGTCATTTTAGAAAAGGAAGACATATTCCTTTTGCTTCGTTACATCATTAGGGACAAGCACTAGAAATGAGCTAAATGGTGAACTGGTCTGCTAATTCCCAAATACAGTAAAAGCCCTCTTATCCATCCTGGTAGGAACCAGTTCTCAAAGGTGAATAGCCCTCAGAGCACTGCTTGACACTAGAGGGTGCTCAAGAAATGTCTGCTGGATAAAGAAAAATATTCTAGATAATAGGAGCTGGGTCATTTAACACACCCGACCATTTTATTTTTGCTGTTTTTAGGGAAATTTTCCAAAAAGTATATTGAATCTTTACAACTTTCATAAAAAATACCCCATGGTAAATATTTCTTTGATACTCAGAAGAAAGTGATCCCCCATCAGCACACTGGGCAATACACAGATTAAGGGCCCTCCGAGCTGCTACTCAACGGTGGAGCCAGTGAGGGTTCCGCTGGCTCTCCTAGGCTTTCCTTAAGTTGTCAGAGTGCCTGTCTTCCAAGGCTCCCTCTCCTCCCTAGGTTCTGCAACTTCACTAGATAAGGCTAGAAACCTAAGGGACCAAGTTTGATGGGTTAATGGGGTATTTTCCAAGCCTCTCTTACATGGATTTGCATGGACTTCAGTGTGAAGGTAATAAAATGGCTGTTACCTTAACTTTAGGGCTTCTGAAATGATGAAATGGCTGAGTCATGGAACTGTGCCCTTTGGATTTGAGCCTCAGCATTTAATTCTTTCTGCCTCTGTAGGACAAGGATGTTACACAGATGGATTCTCAAGTCCATCTATTGCTAAATCTTTGTGATCCAAAATACAACAGCAGTTCAAAGAACAAATAATACCACTTTACAAATCCCTCCAGAAAAGAGAAGGAACTCGGCCCGCCCCCCCTCAACAACTCATTATATGAAGTCCTGAGAGCAAAACCAGATGAGGGCAGTACAGGAAAAGAAAATCACAGCCAATTCTACACGTGACCATAGAGGCAAGAAAAACCTAAACAAAAAGAAGCAATCTGAATATAACAACATTTAAACAATACACCAGAATCAAGTGAGGTTTATCAGAAGAGTGCAAGGTTGGTTTAACACTAGAAAAATCACCGTACTAAAAAATTAAAGTAGGAAAAAAAAAAAAAAAGACATGGTCATTTTAATAGAGGTAGGGGGAAAAAAAAGAACATTAGAAATCTGAGAAAAGAAATTTCTTAATCATAGGGGCTCCTGGCTGGTTTAGTTAAAAGAGCATGCAACTCTTGATCTCAGGGTCATGAGTTCAAGCCCCACATGGGTGTAGAGATTACTATATTATAAATAAATAAATAAACAAACAAACAAACAAGCAAACTAAAAAAAAAAAAAAAGGAAATTTCTTAATCATAAAAAACTGTCTGCAAAATATGTAGCAAACATGCTTCATGACAAACCATTAAAAGCATTATCTCTTAAAAAGGCAGAAAATGTCAATTTTAAAATATCTTTTAAACTAGCATTGACAAGTATAAAATATCTTAGAATAAGTTTACCTTTTTTTAATTTAACTTATTTATTTATGAGAGAGAGAGAGTGCATAAGCAGGGGAAGCAACAGGCAGAGGGAGAAAGGAGGCCTCCCGCTAGGCAAGGGACCTGATGCGAAATTCGATTCCAGGACCCTGGGATCATGACCTGAACTGAATGAAGGCAGACACTTAACCGAGTCACCCAGGTGTCCCTTGGTATAAATTTAATAAGAAATGTGGAAGACCACCTCAAATTGCTCTTCTAACTTAATGCAATTCTAAGCACAATCCTGAATAGGGAATCTGAGAGCAAAGAGGACTAAAATACTTGTAAAGGAGAAGAGAAAAGAAGAAAAACAAAAGATATTTACCAGACATAGCAAAACTACAGTGCTACAGTAAATAAAATACTGTACTGGCAAAGGGGTAAACAGTCTAAAGGGACAGACCACACAGACTAGAAAACAAACCTCCACGCTTATGGGCATGGATGACAGAAGCAGCACTGCCGATCAGTGGGAAATGAAGAGATTATTCATTCAATAAATTGTGGCTGAACAACTGTTTATCCATTTGGAAAAAGATGAAACTGAAGTACTGTTTCACACAACACACAAAAATCGATTACAGATGGACTAAAAACTAAAATGTAAAAAAAAAAAAAAACCAGAACCTCTTAGAAAATGTTTTCAAAAACTCAGGGTAAAGGAGGAGTTTTTTAACTGGATACAAAAAATGCAAACCGTTAAAAAAAAAGAATGGTAGATCTGACCATATTAAAATTAAAACTTCCCTACAAACTGGATGAAAATATCCGCAATTCACATATCCAACAAAAGTCTTAGAACTAGAACATATAAAGAACTCTCAAAACTCACCAATTTAAAAAAAAAAAAAAAATACAATCCAGTCAGAAAATGGGTGAAAGACATGAAAAGACATCTCACCAAAGAGGATATACAGATGATAAATAAGCACATGAAAAGATGCTCAACACTGTGAGCCATCAGAGAAATGCGAATAAAACTTCAATGAGATATCACTACATACCTACTAGAATGGCAAATAAAAAACAGGGGTAACACCAAATGTTGATGAGGATGCGGGGAAAATGTATTTCTCATTGCCTGTGGGACTATTAAAGTGGTACAGCCACAATGGAAGAGAGACAGGTTTATTATAAAACTAAGTATGCACTTACCATATGACTCAAAAATTTCACTCCTGGGAGTTTATCTGAGAGAAATGAGAACCTAGGCTCACATAAAAATCTTTATACAAATGTTCACAGCAAACTTTACTCATAATAGCCCCAAACTGGAAACAACCCAGATGTCCTTCAGGGGGTAAACGGTTAAACAGATAGCGGTATCTCTATACCATCGCGTATTACTCAGCAAAAAAAAAAGAATGAACAGTTGATACAGGTAACAACTTGGATGGATCTCGAAGGAATTATGCTGAATGGAAAAAAAAAAAGCCAATCTTAAAAGGTTATTTAATGTACGATTCCATTTATTAACATTCTTAAAATAACAAAATAATAGAAGTGAATAACAGATTAAAGGTTGCCATGGATTAAGAATGGGGGAGGGGTACGTGGCTTTACATAAACAGGTGGTAGGGAGGAGCCTATGGTAGTGGAGGTCTGTACCCTGACTGTGGTTGGTGATGGTTACATAAACACATGTGATAAAATGGCACAGAACTAAATAAATACGTGTAAGACTGCTTAAATGTAATAAACTCTGTATATTGTACCAATGTCAATTCTCTGGCTTTAATTGTTGCTCTATAAACATGCAAGGTATGACTACTGGGGAGGAACTGAATGAAGGGTACACAGGACCTTCCCCCTTTTTTGCCAACTTCCTATAAATCTCTAATTATTTCAAAATAAAAAGCTTACAAAAATTAAGACTTCTATTCATCAAAATCCACAATAAAGAAATGGGGGGAGGGATTTTGACAAACTGGGAGAAGAAATTTATAAGACATAGAACCAGCAAAGGATGACATTCCAAAATTAAACAATCCAATAGAAAAATAGGCAAAGGTGGTACCCAGAACAAGATGCCCCTGTCTCCCAGCCAAGTCTACAGGTGGGGCAAGGTGATGGGGAGTGGAGGTGGAAGAATTTCCTGATCCCTTCTATTATTTATGCCTTTACAACCACTGCACAACAACCAATCATAACTCTTACCTCCTTTGGGGAGGTGAGAGTATGTCTCTCACTATTCTTTCTTAAAGGCTGGGAAGCATGAAGTCTAAATACAGAGAGACCATTTACAAGGGAATCTGGGGAAAGCACACACTCTGCTCTCTTCTCTTACTTCAGGCACACAGCCCATCATCTGGGACCAAACAGATGAAAGTCAAAGACGGACCCATCTGCCTTCCAGGAGAAGGAAAAATCATTACATGGAGATGCCAAAAGTCCCAGACCCCAAAGAGCTAGTTATCATGAAGGTCCCCACAACCAGAGCACTTCTCTATCCCCAAAGCCATCACTAGAGCTAACTGAGCAGGAGTCCTCCAATCAGAACTATTGACTGGGATCTCCCACACTTCTCAGGCCCTCCACCCACACCTCCATCTCACCGCTCAGGCAACTCCACGGCCTCACTGCCCCCACACAGCCACCTCCACCATCTGTTCTTGAACATGAAGCGCCCACTCTCTCCGCTATCACCCATACAGACAGTCCTAGAGAATGTCCTCTCCCTCCCGAGGGGAGCTATCTTCCGAAACCCAACTCAGATACCACCTGCTCTGTGGAGGCCTCTATAAAGCTCTAGACTGAATAACTCTGCTCTGGGCCACATGGGCACCTCACACTGCCACTGCTCTCATGCTTAGCTCAGTAAATTATTAGTAACTCTCATCCTCAGTCTCTCTCCTCTGACTATACGTGTCTTGAAGACAAGGTCCATCTTCTTTGACACCTGGTGCATGGCACAGGTATGCATCAGAAGTATGCTGACTTGGGGACGCCTGGGTGGCTCAGTCAGTTAAGCATCTACCTGCGGCTCAGGTCATGATCCTAGCATCCTAGGACTGAGCCCCACGTCATGCTCTCTGCTCCGAGTGAGTCTGCATTTCTTCCTCTCCCTGTCACTCCCTCTGCTTGTACTCTCTCTGTGTCAAATAAATAAATAAAATCTTAAAAAAAAAAAAAGTTTGCTAACTTGAGCCTGTTGATGGTTCTAAATAAGGGGCTAGACTTTTTTTTTTTTTTTTTAGATTTACACCTGTTTATCTAATAAATTCTTACTGTCCCCAAATCTCAAATTCCACACTAAGCTCTCTTAAAAAGAGGTCAAAGCACTCTGGACATATTTCAATACATAAATAACACTTAAGTTGAATGTATCATGCAGCCTAAGTTGAAAGAATTGTAATACACATAAACTTGTAAACAAAAGATCAAAGTGTTTCCTCTTAAAAATAATGGGCAACAGATCAGAGGTATTGTTGAAGTGTAGGCCATAAATGTGAGTTTTTCACTGTGTAATTTTGTTTTTAAAATACGGATATTCTAATATTCATTTGAATGGAAAAGGTATTTTTAGCCTCTGTATTCATTCAATTTTAAATCTGGTAACATCCTGAGATTTTTCTAGACTTGCTTTACTGGTCATCATAAACATTCACACACACACACACACACACACACACACACACACACACACAAAAGTACGCATCTTAAAAAACTACTTCCCTAGGCCTAAAGTTGCTTTCAAGACAGAGCAACAAGCTCAGTGCCCCGGGGTTTAGAGCATAATGTTAAGTATTGCTATCAGGGGCACCCGGATGGCTAAGTTGGTTAAGCATCTGCCTTTGGCTCAGAGGTGATGATCCCAGGGTCCTAGGATAGAAGCCCTGCGCCAGGCTCCCTGCTCAGTGGAAAGCCTGCTTCTCCCTTCCCACCCCCCACTTTGTTCTCTCTCTCTCAAATAAATAAATAAAATCTGTGGGGGAAAAAAATAAGTCTTGCTATCAGAGCTTCCAACTGAAGTTTAAGTTCAGCAGAATTTTTCAGTTTATTGCCTGATTTTAAAAAGTTCAGGACAATCTCCAAAAAGATCAATTTTCCAAATATCTGAAATATACAATTTACATAAGTATCCTGAGAAGTTAAAGTATATTATAAATCTTATAAATTACATCTCGTCCTTTATTCTGCATTCTTGAGCCCACTTTCTCTGGCCTGAAAACAGTCATTCTTTCCACAAAGAGGAGACTTTGATAGAGTATGACCCCACCAAAAATATGTGCGCATTAATGTCTTTTATAGAGACAGAAAGATCCTAAGATCTTTAAGAAAATTAATTTGGGGAGGGAATGGAAGTAGATTAAACATTATCACATGATTGTCCTGTCATTTAAATACAGAGCAGAGATAAATGCTAATAAAGAAAGTCAGTGACCTTCTAGATTATTCTGTGGGAAAATCCAAGGCATTCTGAAGTTCACATTTGTCTTCCTTTTAGATTTGCTGGACTGTGTCATAAGGCAAAGCAACTACCCCAGATTAAGGAGGCTAGAAATTAACTTTAGGTTTCTAATCTCTGGATTTCAAATTTTATCAAGAAAGTTACTATACTTCCCTTTTTCATCTTAAAAAAATGTTTGCTAACTATGGGAGCAGAAACAGAAAACAAAGACCCTAGGACTCCTAAAGGAACAACCATAATTCAAAGAATGAGAAATCATTTCATTCCCTGTCCCAATCTAATTTTATCACCAAAAATACCCCACAAAACCCAAAAATCAGTATCAAGGAAGTAACCACAAACTTTAACAAAAATACCAAGGAAAACTAACAAATGAACAAAGATCTTGCTGTTGACAACTTAGATAAAGCTTAAGACAGCAATGTAATTGTAAGGAAGAATCAGCTTTTCCTATTATTCCTATGATGATTTTGAATGCCAAAATCAGCTTCTCAAAAAGGAAAACAAAACAAGGCAAAAAACAAACAGGGAAGCTCCAACAGTGGAAGTGATGCAACTGACAAAAACATCAGGACTTTCTTTCGTCTTTAAATGTAGGTCAAATACAGAAATCCTCTACCAAAAATAATTCTATGAAACGGTACTACCTTTCAGTCACTCTACACCCTTTATCCAGCCAGTTGGCCCAAGATCTGGGCCCCTCACTTCCTGCTGTGTGCACAAAAACTCCTCACTGATCCTGGCATGGGATGCTTCACTAGTAGACAGGGTCTAATTTTTATTTAATTCTTTGTCAGAAACAGATACAGGCACCTGCTTTTGGGGGCAGGTACAGTCTTTAGGTCCTAATAAAACAGACGTGTGTTCAAATTCTGCCTCTTCAAGTGCTCTCAGACAAGTTATTCAATTCCTCTAAGTCTCCTGTTTTCTTATCTGTGAAGTGGGATAATAATGAGTGTCTATCTAGAGGTCCTGTGAGAACTAGATAAGACCTGACAGGTAATTCTTGGCAGAGTTTCTGAGACATCAGTGGTGGTGATGTGGGAAACAAAGGCAGAAGAACAATTATTAAGTTTCCTTATACTTACAGCCATTGACAAATCCTTGAAACAGGCAAAGTGACATTCCTCTAGAGATTCAACTGCCTCAATGTTGCCACTTTGGCAATCTTAGCCCAAACCCCAGGATCCTGTAAGTCTCCTTTAACGTATAAAAATTCCTTTGGAAACTTTATCTCTACCCCCAAGATACCTGTTGGCAGTCATCCTCCAAGCATATGACCCGCCTATACAGATCTGAAAGGTCTCATGACTGAGTTTTTACTAAACAGTAATAAATGACCTTTTCCTAACAGCAGCTAGCCCCCTTAGGATTCTGAAAACCTTGCCTCCAAATACCAGAGATGCTTACACCATCCCTAACCCCCTCCCAACTTGAAAGTATATAATGAGCCACTTCTTATGACCCAAGTGCAGCTCTTTCTGCCCACAGGTCCTGTTCCCACGCTGTAATAAAGTCACCTTTTTGCACCGAAGATGTCTCAAGAATTCTTCCTTGGCCGTTGGCTTTGAACTCTAACATCTTTTCCTACATCGGTTCCCTCGTCTACGTTAACCATAATCATTACAAACACCGCAGGCACAAAGAGCACCTAATCAACTCACTTCTTAACTGCAAGCCCAAAGCCCCACTCTGATAATGGTCTTCCAGACACCTTCACAGTACAAAATACCTTTGATAATCATTAACATAACTGTATTGAAATCTAATCCTTTCAACATGAAAACTATAGAGATGGACTGCAGATCTTTGGTTGCTAATCTGGGGATGGGAGAGAGTTATTACTAAGGGAGCAGCAGAAGGAAATTTTGGCAGGGAGTGGGGGAGAGGTGGGGAGATAATGAACTTGTCTTGCATTCTGACTGACACCGTGCTTACAAAACTCAGTGCGCTGGTCAAAATTCATGAAAGTGTATAACAAAAACAATGAATTTTACCATACATAAATTTAAAAATAATTTTTTAATTGCAAAACCAAAATCCAAACTTTTCTAACTAGAGAATCAACAGAGTGACACTTAAATATCCAAGATATTCTAACAGCAGTATTCTATATATTATCCTATAACAGAAGTCAAATCCAATTTTAGTTACCAGCTCTAATATATTCAAGCACAAAACGTCAATGCCATGATAACCAGGAGGCACTGCTTCTTTATAACAGAAGCCAAGACTTTAGAAATGTACCTACACCAATATTAAATGAGCAGTACTCTCCATTTAGATTCTCTACTCTGTTGCCTGATGGGTAGGTTTCTTAGTGTACATCCATTATTGTTTTCAATCTCCAGAAAGTAATATACAAACAGTAGGCTTTATAGATTCAACACAGCTTACAATGACCAGGCATGTACATATCAAGAGCTCCAGCCCACTTAAGAGTCAATGCATGCATTTTGCATTTTTTTCCAAAGATTTTATTTATTTATTTGACAGAGATCACAAGTAGGCAGAGAGGCAAGTGGGGTTGGGGGGTGGGGGAGCAGGCTCCCTGCTGAGCAGACAGCCCAATATGGGACTAGATCCCAGGACCCTGAGATCATGACCTGAGCCAAAGGCAGAGGCTTATTAACCCACTGAGCCACCCAGGCACCCCACATTTTGCATTTTTAAAAAGCCGTAACATGATTCACTCAAAAAACATTAATCCATAAACTAACAAAGGCAAAGGTAAAAAAAAAAAAAAAAAAAAAAAAAAATCCCACGACATACTCATTTTACCATTGCCACCTCCCGGTTTCAGTGCACACAGAAGGTATGGATACCAAATAATTGGCCTTTTTTTTCCCCCCAATTCAAATAAGCTGGAAAACAAAGCAAAGTGAAAAGGAGTACTATGAAAATAAGATCCACCTCAAAGTCCTTCTACTGGTGAATGTATAAACAAATTACAGAACCTCTAGCAAGAAAATAATACCTAGTGATTAAAGAAAAAAAATGACTACTGGGGCGCCTGCGTGGCTCAGGGGATTAAGCCTCTGCCTTCAGCTCAGGTCATGGTCCTGGGATTGAGTCCCACATCAGGGTCTCTGCTCCTCGGGGAGCCTGCTTCCTCTTCTCTCTCTGCCTGCCTCTCTGCCTACTTGTGATCCCTCTCTGTCAAATAAATAAATAAAATCTTTTTAAAAAAATGACTACTGATACTGGAAACAAAGAACATGCTCAATCATGAAAAGAAACCACACTCTCAGGACTCCCACCAAAAACAGCATTCCTGGGACACCTGGGTGGCTCAGTTGGTTAAGCGGCTGCCTTCGGCTCAGGTCATGATCCCGGCGTCCTGGGATCGAGTCCCACATCGGGCTCCTTGCTCGGCAGGGAGCCTGCTTCTCCCTCTGCCTGCCACTCTATCTGCCTGTGCTCACTCTTGCTCTCTCTCTTTGACAAATAAATAAATAAAATCTTTAAAAAAAAAAAAAAAAACAGCATTCCTTTAGATAAGCTAGGAAATGCAAACTTACCTATAGTGATATACATCATGACAGAGAGCAAAGGAGTGGTTGCCTGGGAGAGAGTGGCCAGAGGGATTATAAAACAGCAGAAGGAAATTTGGGAAATACGGGTATGTTCATTCTGGGGAATATACCTTGACTGTGGTGATGGTTTTACCAGTATATCCATGTCAAGCACATCAAACTATACACCTTAAATATGTGCACTTCACTGTAGGACAATTCCAGACATACCATGGTGATACTCCTGGTTCAACGCCACACCACCACAATAAAGGGATTATCACAAGGAAGTGAATCACATGAATGTTTTGGTTCTCAAGTGCCTATTAAAGTGATGTTTAAGACCAGGGACCTGGAGCATCTCGGAGGTGGTGAATAATAGCTACGCAAGTCTGCAATAAGAAAATGGCCTCCAATAAAAACTACATTGCAAAAAAGGGGAAAGAAACAGAGCGGAAAAAGTAAAAAAGTAGAAGAGGCAGAGCCTGAAGAATTTGTGGTGGACAAAGTACTGGACCAATGTGCAGTGAATGGGAAACATTTTATAACTGTGGATAAACCCATGTTTCTGGGATGCTACCATTTTCGGTAACAAGAAATAAATCACTTAAGGGATGCCTGGGTGGCTCAGTTAAGTGTCTGCTTAGGCTCTGGTCATGATCCCAGGGTCCTGGGACTGAGCACAGCAGCAGACTCCCTGATCAGCAGGGATCTGCTTCTCCCTCTCCCTCTGTGCTAATTTAAAAAATCTTTAAAAGTAAAAAAAAAAAAATTTAAAGAAATAAATCACTTAAAATTAAATTGAAATTTTTCCTGAAGCCCTAATCTTTCAAGTTTTGTAATTAATTGGACAATTTAAATATTATGTAGACAATTTAAATTGGACAATTTATAAGAAGCTGTATCAGAATCCATATCCATATCTATAGTCATATAAATGCAAATTTATTTGCAAGATCCCTGGAAAGAAAATTTTATCACCACCCAATGACCTCCCCACCCAAACAACAAAAACTAGACAAGTCCTGGTGTGTTTTAATTAGGTAAGCAAAACTTAAATGAACATTTAAAGGTTCTTTCTAGTGAACCATTCCTTTTCACAAAGTTGAAATCCCTGTGACCAGTCCGTAAGCAATACCCGACGGTAGGTGATGACCATAAATATTCATTCAAAATGAGGCTAACAACTATTAGTCCTGAAATTTACTGATGCTTCTAACAGCAAACTAACAACAACTGCAAACATACATCTGCAAAAGCATGAGTCCAACACCCCAAACTCACGGACTATCAGAGACCTGTACTGCCTAAAAGCTCATGTCTCATGGAATATCTAAGGCTGTGTTCGTGAAAATCTAACCATGATCAGATGGGAAGAGATGCTGGCAATTTAGCACCTGCTAGATTAAATGAGTGGACAGACTTCTATAATCTGAATTCTTGACCTGTATGTTTTTTCTTTATCCCAACTTACTTTTTTTTTTTTTTTTAATTTGCTTGAAAGAGAGAACACAGCCCGCGAAGAGGCAGGGGGAGAGGGAGAAACAGACTCCTCTGCTGGGCAAGGAGCCTGATGTGGCCTGATCTGAGGACTGCAGAGTCATGACCTGAGCCGAAGACAGACGTTAACCAATGGAGGCGTCCAGGTGTCCCTACCCCAACTTATTCCTGACATGTAGTCTCAGTCTTCTCAGTATTTGAGTTACCGGTTCAGTAGAAAACAGGAAAAACAGTAACTTTGTAGTCAGAATGTTATCCAACTGTATATTGTTTACTTTATTGTAAATACCGGTAATCAGTGATCAATAAGGTTTTATATTCCTTAAAAAAAAGTGATGTTAAATTATACTATTATCTATTAAATGTGGCCCAGCATTATGTCGAAAAAAACTATGTATATACCTTAATTTAAAAATACCTTATTACTAAAAAGTGTTAACCATCACCTGAGCTTTCAGCAAGCTGAAATCACTGATCACAGAGCACTATAACAAATATAATGAGAAAGTATGAAATATCCCAAGAATTACCCAAAATGTGACACAGAGACATGAAGCAAGCAAATGCTGTTAGAAAAATGGCAATGAAAGACTTGTTCAGTGCAGGGTTGCCCTGAACCTTCAATATGTAAAAAAAGACAGTATCTGCAAAGCACAATGAAGCAAGATATGCCTATAATCCTCAATAAGGCTGTTTAAAAAGAAAAATACCATTTTAAAAAAAACTATGTGGGGCACCTGGTTGGCTCAGTTGTTAAGCATCTGCCTTTCGCTGGGGTCATGATCCCAAGGTCCTAGGATGGAGCCCCACATCAGACTGCCTGCCTGCTGGCAGGAAGCCTGCTTCTCCCTCTCCACTCCCCCTGCTTGTGTTCCCTCTCTCGCTGTGTCTCTGTCAAATAAATAAATAAATATAAATAAAATAAAAAATCTTTTAAAAAAAATAATAAAAATAAATTTGTCTTCCTAGTACATTTAGACCAACCCTCTCTTCCCAACGGGTACATGTCCTAAAGTCATGGAACTGTAATACCAACGGGTACGTGTCCTAAAGTCATGGATCTGTAATACCTTTTCCCTTAGTGATTTTCATGAATGAACAAAACTTTAAGAACCCGAAGATTTAATTATAATAACAAAAAACGATGAATACGTACAGAGCTGTAATAACCCGCCAGGTATTGTTTTAAGCAATCTTCTATTATTAACTTATCTAACCCTCATATCAACCCTATTTTAGGAGATTGAAGCAGTTAAGTAATCTGTTCAAGGTCACACAGCTAGTATGTGGAGGAGTTAGGCTTTGAACCCAAGGCATAAGGCTCTGAAGTTCATTCCTTTACCCACTCTACTCTACTGGCATACACAACACAAGATTCAATACGTAACAGTCAAAAGCAGTACATATTATATTTATCCAACACTTAAGCATTTGCTGCATTTTGAAAAACTCACGTAAGGATAAATTAAAAGACTACACAACCTTCATTCTTTTCCAAATTAATAAGTGGAAAAGAGGCAACACAGAAAAGCTGGACAACTTACTGAGCACATAGAACAAATAAATGGCAAGTTGATTGGTTCCTGGGAAGCTGGGAAGCGTTTAAAAAAAAAAAAAGATTTTATTAATTTATTTATTTAATTAGTTGATTTTTTAAGTAATTTTAAGTAAATCCATCTGGGATTTTAAAAAAATCTAAACAGCATGTGAAAAACATAAACGTAATTTGCTGTTCTCTCAAAGACCTTACTTGTTCGTAAATTCCAACCACAGGGTCTAAAACTGCAGATACTGGCCTGGAATCGTTTTTTAAATTATTACATTTCTCATTAGAGGAAGGCGAAAGAGCAAGATGCCACAAAAAACTTCGGTAAAGCATGGCCCAAGGTTTTCCAAGTCAATATTGAATTGTTGAACACGTGCAGGCTTTTGAATTCAACTTGTAATAAATTAAAAGTAAGGGACGCCTGGGTGGCTCAGTGGGTTAAGCCGCTGCCTTCAGCTCAGGTCATGATCCCAGCGTCCTGGGATCGAGTCCCACATCGGGCTCCTTGCTCAGCAGGGAGCCTGCTTCTCCCTCTGCCTCTGCCTGCCACTCTATCTGCTTGTGCTCACTCTCTCTCTCTCTGACAAATAAATAAATAAAATCTTTAAAAAAAATAAATTAATTAATTAAAAGTAAAATATGCACACAGGTGTTGCCATGACAACAGTTACATAATAATATACCAGACTGATAAATTCTCAATGTTTTAGAAGACTAAATTGTTATCTAGACCTCAAGATGATGGGTAAAAAACACAAGAAAGGGGCGGCCAGGTGGCTCAATCAGTTAAGTGTCAGACTCTTGGTTTCGGCTCAGGTCATAATTTCAGGCTCCAGAGTTCAAGACCCCAAGTCAGTCTCCATGCATAGCAGTGGAGACTGACTTGGGGCTCCCTCTCTCCTTCTTCCCCTCCCTACCCCTCTCTCTAGAAAAATAAATAAATAAACACAAACAAATGTAAAAAAAAAAAAGGCCAGGAAAACATGTCATATGTCTACTGCATGGAAAACATGGAATAAACCAATATACTGTGAACTGTTCAAGAAACACAGGTTGAAAAGAGGCATTCTATATCCTGAGTTCATGTCCTGAATTAATGCTCCATGAATTTTAAGGTACACTCCCCAGGAAAATTCTGATTGACTGAATCTTAAGATGGGATCTGAGACTAAAGTCTCTAAGAAACTCCCAGGTGATGCTGTCAATAGGCCACACTCTGAGCAAGACTCTAAGTAACTTGAATATTGATCATAAAATTAGCCACCTGGCCTACAACTACGGTGGCATCTAGGATCCAAGAAGTAAGTGTCAATACAATTTCTCCCTAGTGCGGGGGGGAGGGGGGGAAGGAAGGTGAGGAGATCGAGGAAGAAGCAGGGGGATAACTCGTCATATTCCAACAGTGCTAACCACCACAGAATATCACCTGCCCCAGCCTAGTAGCTTTTGAGATCAGATAGAATGCAAACTCCAAGAAACAAAGTTTTGTTTTGGTTTGGTTTGGTTTACTGCAGAATCTCAATAAACGCAATGAATGAGTAAACGGGCAGTATATACAAACACAACCCATACCTATGTCGTAACCTAGAAATGTCTGAGAAGAGACTGTTTTTCTATAAATAGTTGTGGACAGCCACAGTTTGATACAAACACCTGGCCCATTCAGTTTACTCCATTTCCTCCCCACAAAAAAAAAAATTCTCCAGACCAAAACTTTCCCCTTTTATGCCTAGGTTTCCTGCACCGTTAGGTTAACAACTCTTTAGCACTTTGAAAACAATGAAAAAAGTTGAAAGCACAGGGAAAAGAATTCAGAAAAAGCTAAAAAATCAAAATAAAGAAACCTCGGGGAGTGGGAGGAGGAGGAGATGGGCAAATAGTTCAAGTGAAGGAACACTTGGGTTGTCAGGAGTTCCACGTTCTTACCTATGACGGTGGTAGGGTTTGGATTCGGGATTTTATTAGTTTTGTTAGTGCCCAGGGTCACTGGTGGAGGAGTACTTGGCTGAGGAAACAGACTAAACAGGGAGCGGGCTCTCAAGCCCACCTTCAGCTGCTTTGGGGATTCAAGCTTCGGCCTTACTTCCCCTTTCCCAGAGTTTCCCCGCGCGTTGGGAAAAACGCCGCCGCCGCCGCCCAAACACAAGATGATCTGAGCGGCCTCACCCTCTGCTGAGGCCAAAACCAGGACTTAAGATGGCGGCGAAACACTGAGGGGACAGGAGAGAGCGAGGAATCTACCCCAAAGAAAAATGGCCTCCGCCCATTTTTCAAAGAGAGCCCAAAATAAAAATGGCCTCCAAGGCCGGCTATTCAGAGACTAGGAGCGCCGTGAATATGATTGGCAGGTAACAAATCACGGTTACCCATAGTGCTACACGGCGGAGATGATCGAGAGAAAAGAAAAATAAAACCTAACGTTTCTGTGGTTCAGAGCACCTTGATACCGGAAAATTACAAGCACAACAATCAGGTTATAAAGAAGGTCAGAAAGCAAAGGTGGCTTTCATAATGCCGGATAAGCTTTAAAATAGAAATACACATATTTTCCTCCGTAATTCTTTTGAATGCTACAGAAAAACAAAAGTTTTGTCCCGGAACTAAGAAGCAGGATGGGTAGACACTGCCAAAATTATCTACTTTGTGAAACGAAAGAGTTGGAGGACTCCTGACCTCCTCAAAAACCCCCATAGGAAAGGCTATGGGCAAAAGCTCTGTGAAAGCGACCAGCTCTCATTTGCGCATGTCCACTTTCCAACCCGCTCCAGGGACGTGGTGATGAGCTATTCCTTTTCTGGTTTTGGAAGCAGACGTAAAAGAGGGCGGGGAAATAGCGCCAAAAAAAATAAAAAAATGAATCAGGCGCCTTGTGATTGGTCAAATCTGGGAGGACAGTGTGTTGCGGGGAATCGTTAACTACTTTGTCATTCAGCCAAAAATAGTTCCGAAGCGCGCGCCATAAGGCGGATACTGCACCCTAACACATCCACTTGATGTTATTTAAATTCTTTAGTTTCAACTTCTTCGCAGAGACTGACGCCGAATAAGCTCCGCCCCCGGCTCTTTCCGGTCTCTGGCAAACGCTTTCCGGACTGAGAGCCTCACTAAAACCCGGAAAAGCGAATTTTCAGCAGCGCCGGAGCCAAGCACAGCGCTGCGCATGCTCTGTCTCCAGGCGCTGTGCGCCAAGTTGCTAGGATCGGCTGCGGCGGCTGCGTGAGGCTCGGCCTCTGGGGCCAGCTGGTGACGGCGGCCTAGGGAGGCTCAGCGGCTGGTGGGCAGGTGAGAGCGCTGGAACCTCCGATGAGAGGGGAGGTGGGCTTGTTGGTGCCCCCTGGCCCCTCTCCGAAAGGTCACTGGTATCTTCGCTGAAGGATATTTGGGGGCGGGGACAAAGAGGAGGCTGGCTCCTTAGAAAACTAAAGACCTACCCGTAACATAGCCATAGGCAGTAAATGTTTGGTTACGGAAGGCATGTGGATGGCGAGGAGGTTTTCCAATCGTGTGGGTAGAGTTCCAGGTGCAGGCCCTCCTCCCTCTCCCATCTGCGCGGCCACGCGGTGGAGGAGCTGGAAAAGGTGTTCCCAGTGAAAGCACCGTCTGCACCTGCGCTGTCACCTGCTAGCTGGAACCTGTGATTCGTCGGTCACTCCTTCAAGGAAGAGGGCACTGTGCGCCCGTGTCTGTCTGGGGGGTCAGGGCCACTCTCTGACGTGGAACTGGACGTCAGAACTGTTGTACAGCCTGGTTGGTGGCCACCGTGTGAAAGCAGAAGCAGGACTCACAGGACTTTTGACGTTACGGGGATGGAAATTCTTTTGAGATGAAAAACTCCTGGGTCATGTTCATCTTTTTCTCGAATAGGACCATGCCCAAATACTGTAGCTGTTACAGAGGCTCTCAATTCATTCACTAACTTTGTCAATTTATATTTATATTCATATATATATAATTTATATTTCTCTCTCTCTCTCTCTCTTTCTCGCTCTCTCTTTCTCTCTCTTTCTTTCTCTCTTTCTTTCTTTCTCTCTTTCTTTCTTTCTTTTCTTTCTGTCTTTCTGTCTTTCTTTCTTTCTGCCTTTCTTTCTTTCTTTCTTACCTGAGTTAGCGGATACAACTCAGTATCAGCAGTGACCAAGACAGACCTAGTCCCTAACCACATGGGGCTTATATTCTAGTGATGGAAGAAGAAACAATAAACAAGTACCCTGATAATGAACAAGGTGCTTCCAGATTATCCTAGGTTGGGTTCCGAGGAAAGTGGACTCTAAGGAGGAGAATTGTGGGCAGGACGTTTATTAGGAAGAACTGTTTTGGATCTTAACAAGGAATAAAGGAGGAATTGGCAGATAGAAAAAGTTAAAATGCAGTGCAGTCCCTAGGGAACTCTAGTGCTAGTTTGTCCCTTCGGGGGTGTCCCAAATTGGAGGGAAGGGCCAGACCTTTATACCTGGACAGTCATTGGATGCCTGTTGTCCTGAAAAGAAGGCGTGACTTCCGCTCTTTTCAGCCTTGTCTGTCCTGGAAGGAGACTGACAACTGAGGGCTCTCTCAGCAGTCCCAAGAGCTAGGGAAATGAGCCTTTTATTCTTAAAGGGGATCAAGGTGGCACATCACAGCATTCACCCACAACAGTAGGGCTTTGAAGGTAATGGTGGGATGTGTTAGGGAATAATGGGGGTGGGAGAGGGAAGAAACTGTAGACTGGGTGCTCAGAGAAAGTCTCTGGGTAGAACATCTGAACTAAGTTGAAGCGCAAGAATGAGCCACCCTGTGTAAGACGAGGGGAGGAAGATGCTCCACTTTTTGTTATGTACTGAGAATATAATGGAGAAACAAAACAAATGGCTGCTACCTTCTGTTACAGTGGGTGGCTGTTACTGGCTTTAATACATACTGACTCCTGCCATAACTAAAGATGGAGTACATAAAAATAGATGGGAGACTAACAGGAAGATAGAGGAGAAACTGAGAAGTCCAGAAGTTTTGAAAAACTAGTCAACTTTGTAAAGACTTTAAATCTCTACAGTATTTTTTTTTTTTTTTGGCTCATATACAGCATTTAATCATGTTTTATTTGGATTTTGCCTTTCTCTCCTCAAGCTTGTATTCTCTTTGAGGACAGGAATCATGCCTTATTCATCTTAATTGCCCCACAATGCCCACCCTCACCCCCACCAGCCTAATGTCCTGCTAGCACCTAACAGAGACTAAGTAAACATTTGAATAGAATCAATCTCACGTATTTGGAATGAAAATTGACAAGCCCTATGTGACTGAAACACTGTTTTGGGATCTGTCTTTACAATATTCCCCAGTTTTATAAATTATAACCCAATATTAGTTGAAATATTAGATGATAATACACAATTGCTTTGGTCAGACAGGAATCTCCAGAAGTGCCTATTTCTATTAATTTGTATTAATACAAAGATAATATACTTCTAGTAGTAATAGTTGCTATATATTGAGTGCCTCCCACAAACTAGACACTGTACTAAGCAGTAAATACATAAGTATATATGTAGTGATCTTCATAACATAGCTGATATTATAGATTATTAAATTGAGGCAGCAGAGAAGTGATTTGCCCAAAGTTACAATTTTTGGTAGATACAGTTGGGATTCCCATCATTACTTAATGCCTTCGCTGTTAAGTAACAAACATGCTCACTCTCCCTCTCTCTCCGATGTTTTAAAAAAAATAAACATTTCTGAATATATAGTCCACTAGGACTCTATTAGCTGTTATCAAAGAAACAAATTACCCTGTTTTTGTTGCTTTGCTCTGAGTTTTTCCTGTTTCCTTCACAATTAGCTTTCCTGGCTATCACTATAGGAGTTTACCTTTCCTGTAACAATCATCCTGGAATCTGATTACAGATCCAGCCCCCTCTAGTCAAAATAACCCCTGAGGGCACCTGGGTGGCTCAGTGGGTTAAAACCTCTGCCTTCGGCTCGGGTCATGATCCCGGGGTCCTGGGATCGAGTCCCACATAGGGCTCTCTGCTCAGCGGAGAGCCTGCTTCCCCCTCTCTGTTTCTGCCTGCCTCTCTGCCTACTTGTGATCTCTGTCAAATAAATAAAATCTTTAAAATATATATATATTTTTTAAAAATATATATATATATAAATATATAACGAACAGCTTTTAAGCAAAGCATAAACCAAACCAGATTTGGTTTTTTGCAAGATGGCTGTTAAGTGGGTGGAGTATATTTAATGCAGAGCAAACTAGAACAGTGGTTCTCAAACTTTAACTTAGAAAACACAGATTACTGGACCCCACCTTAGAGTTTCTGATTTGGTAGGTCAGAGGCAACCCAAGAATTTGTATTTGTCATTCATTGATGATGCTAAGGCTACTGGTGAGGGGACCACACTTCGAGAGCCCCTCGGATTATAAGCAAGGACATCATCTGAAGTGATAAAGATCTGGACCGTAACTGGGGGGAGAGGTTATGTGAAATTATCATGTCAAATGGCAGGGCTGGGGTACTGATTTGAAGAGGAATACAAGGAAAAGGGCAGAGACCACTATATCCAGACTTCTGAATTGAAAGGCTTGGTAGTTTATTTTCTTTTATTTTTTAACTGAAACTGTTAATAGAGATAGAACAGCAGTTTGAGAATGAAAGAGGATTCATATGTATATGAAATGAGTTTAGACCGTTTGTGGGTACAAATAGAGGTGAACCATAGCAGTTGGATACATGGTTTGAAGATATAACCGTTGTGAATGGATGTACTGTAACAGAAGCTTTGGATGTGAATGAGACCACCCAGGGATGGAACACGGGAAGATACCGACCAAGGACAGATCTTTGATAAGGATGAAGAGGTGGATGGAAACCGAGGGACCATTAAAGGAGACTGACAAAGAACAAACCAGAGTCTCAAGTACTTAAGGGAGTTTCAGGAACACATCAAAATGCTTCAGAGATCAAGTAAAGGGAGAGATCGGTGATCGTCACAGTCAGAGCAGTTGCCATGGAAGGTAGAAAGCAGATTAGCTGAGTTTGAAAATGGAAGTGGGAAGTGACTCTAGGAAAAGATTCATTTTTTGAAAGGGCAGTGGCTGGGAAAAGTGTAGCAGCTGGAAGGGAGACAGGGAAAGGGCAGTTGCTTTAGGAAACTTGTTTTGGTGCTTTTCAGTAGGGGAAAATGGTCAGGTTTTGCGGAGGAGGAAGAAGACCCATTATAAATAGTGGGAGGTGGGAAATGTAAGAGAGGGATAATGGAGTTAGAACCCTGCAGAGACAGCAGGGAAGGAGGTTAAGATGAGAACGGAGATGGACGGGTTTTTCCATGTGAGACGGGAAGTCAAGGGTGCTAATACCCAATAGCCACCGTTTCTTCTGGCCATTAGCTTAGCTGCAGAAACAGAGGTGAAGAGTAAAACAGAGCTCTTGAAAAGTGATGAAGATAGAAATCACCTTTTTAGGGATTCAGAGCTAATTAGGGGTACATAGTCACTGCTCTAGCACCAAGGGGCCAATTAACTGCACATTTAATCTGAAACAGGCTGGCTTTCAGCGTGATACCCACTCCCTCTCCCCCACCAACCTCAGCATCAAAGGGCATCCAGGTGTAAAAACAGGGAATGGAAAGGTTGTAGTGTTGTTTTATAGAGTTTATACTTAAATTAAGTATACTTAAAAGAGAATGTATCTAAATATACTTAAGTATAAACTCAATAAACAACATTTGGACTGCCAACATTTAGTAAAGCGCTCATATACAATTAGTGATGTTTTCAGTATATTATTTATTCATAAAGACGTTGAGTTCACGGTAATGGGGGAGGTAGCAGAGACCATAAAATACTTATACATAACTATGTTGACCTTCACTGTGTTCTTGACTACTTCTGACCAGCTGTGCTGTCAGCACTATAGCTACTGGGTATAGGTCAAGCTGACCTTGAGGTGGTGGGGAGGGAAATGTGGTAGGATTTTGCCAAATGGAAACTTTAGAACTCAGGTATGATCCATTCAGTTCAACAGCCCGACAGTAGTGTATTTGATTGTGTGTGTTTTTACAAGACGAAAATTCAGCAAAACTGTTATTTGAGGTGATAAAGATAGAAGATGGGAAAAAAGGAAACTGGTGGTCTCTCTAGTATGCTAATCAGTTGAATAAGCATGAAGACCGTACACAGACCTTCTAATGTGTACACAAAAAGTGCCAACATTTGAACTGCCATATTAAAAACTTGGGATATTTTTAGCATCAGAGATTGGAGGTTCAGAAATGAAGAATTCTCAAGCATCTAAGCCAACATTGTCATAAAAGAAAAGGCATTATACAGATCCAGTAAACTTCATCACAGTCACAGTCACAAGATCTGGGCTAATTGATTGTGTAATATTCTGTCTAATGTCCTCTTCACGTTTAAATTATATTCAGGGAAGTTTTTAAAAATTACTATTTTTCAAATACTTTTAGCAGAGCAGTAATGGAAACCTGAATCTACCTTACACTGTGTCCAAAAGACCAGCAGATGGCGCCCCGCAAGCCCAGTAGGCAAAATGATAACCTTTTCTAGAATATTTCCTGCATCCAGGTTGTTGTAGGCCTAATTTAGTAATGGCCAATAACAAAACTTGATGATTTTAATTGACATGATGCTACATGGGCAGAATAAACTGATAGCTAGAGCTAGGCTGTTTAGGATTTTGTAGGAAGCCTACCTGTCTTTCTGTCCTTTGCCTTACAGTCCAGTTCTGTCATCTAGAAACCTTCACTTAGCTTGCAATATAACAAGCCACAGCAAGCCTGTGAGAGGTCTCGTGGTAGAAACTGAAGAGATAATAATTTCTGTAATACAAAATAGGGGGAGGGAAAGTTGCTACTTTAGACACAGTAATACCTTGACTTTAAACAATATTTGTGGTGTAAAGTAATATATCTCAGTGTTTTCCTTTCTTAGCCTTGATATTTATGTGCACTCAGGAGATTACAGTTATTTTATTAAGGTGGAAATACAGCAAGCTTCTCCCCATTCTGTTCATTAACTCTTATTATTCATTCTGTATATGGAACTAAGCTGAAGAAACTGAACTAAAATTAATGCAGCTAATCTCAACTATTAGTAGGTCACAGATGTGTATGTGGAGGATACAGACTAATTTTGGGCAAGTTGACACAAGACCACTGTTAACCTCTTACATACCTGACATGAGAATCAGAAGAACATGACAGGCTTAATACATTAGGATAGGTGACCTCAGTGACTCTTAAAAGTGTGCACGATGCGCTCAGAATGTCCTTATCCATTATCATGCACTGGAAATTCTGATTAACTCTACTGCCAAAGCTGGGTCACTAATTCTTGATTCTGGAAAATAGCCTAAAAGAATACCAGCGAAGACTTTTAGGATTCCAAAATCCAAGCTGAATGCCAGTTAACTGACAATAATCTTGGAATCAATCATTTAGTGTTTCCTCATTTATAAAGTGGCCTCATAAAACTGCTATGAAAACAAAATGAGTTTAAAAATGTGAAGCCTTTGGAATAATGCAGGGTACGTATTTTGGAAAGAAGAGTATATGAAAGCTTAATCTGTGTTAAGATTGTCTCTAAACAGGATGCCTAGGTAGCTCAATTGGTTGAGCCTCTGCCTTTGGCTCAAGTCATGATCCCAGCGACCTGGGATCAGGTCCCACAGTAGGCTCCTTGCTCAGCAGGGAGCCTGCTTCTTCCTCTGACTGCTGCTCCCCCTGCTCATGCACTCTGACAAATAAAATCTTAAAAAAATAAATAAATAAAGTTTGTCTCTAAACATATTTTAAACTTAACAGAAGGCACTTCAATGAATAAAACTATAAACGCTGTTTTTCTTGACCTAAACTTAGTAATTTTGTAACTCTTCTTTTCTCTCATCTTTCCAAGAGTTCCGTACCTTCTTTGTTTCTTTAGGAGTACGTTTAAAGAAGATTCAGAAAAGATAAGAAAAAGGCAGTTGCAGGTACCAAAGGGGTAAAGGACGAAGAAAAATCATTATGTTCTTGTTTCTGTTGCTGCTTTACTCCAGGCACACTTGAAAAGCTCAGTGAATAAATAACAAAGACTAATTTATTTTTAGGGACCAACCTGTGACTGCTCATCAAATCTGATCATTCTGAGTGCATTCTTGTTTTGTTTCAGACTCCGGAATCTCTGGTGTCAGTAAATAGTTCCATCTCACTTGGAATGACTTGCCAAGTGTTTTGAGGGAAGGACCATCTCAAGGTAAGTTGTATTTAGCTTAATTTCCCAAATTGAATTTCAGTATCCCTTATGCTCAGAACCATGAACCTTTGTAAAAGTCAAGGTTTTAAAAAACGCATAAACTCATTTGGAAAATGAGTTAATGAAGAAATGTGGTAATTTTTTATATTATCCTGAGAAGCAGCATTTAGGGACTCCTAAATGATTCCCTCATTACTTCCAAATCACCCAGGGTTTTACTGTATCCTCAAATCTCGAAAGCATTTTGTACAGTGGGCTTCACAATGAAATTTAATGATACAGTTAATTGTGATTGGCTTTCTCCAAAGATAGAACATAAGTATGTCAATAAGAGGTATGGTCCCTAAAGGTTGCAAAAAGTACATAGAATACAAGAGGACTTTAGAACCAGAAAGAGGCAGGACACCTGGGTGGCTCAGTTGGTTAAGTGGCTGCCTTTGGCTCAGGTCATGACCCCAGGCTCCTGGGATTGAGTCCCATACCGGCCTCCCTCCTCAGCAGGGAGTCTGCTTCTCCCTCTGCCACTCCCTCTGTTTATGTGCCCTCTGACAAATACATTCTTAAAAAAAAAAAAAAAAAAAAAAAAAACAGGAAAAAGGCATAAAATACTTTCAGTTGCAAAGTAGACCATTGTTTTTTTTCCATCTAGTAGTGTAAGTTTTACAACAAAGTCCTTATAAAATGTGAATTTAGACACTGGGATAAATGGTTTCTAATGCTAGAAATAATGTATGTACAAAGAAATGACTAAATTTTGTTTTGTTTTGTTTTGTTTTAAAGATTTGTTTATTTAGAGAGCATGTTTGAGAGCAGGGGGTGGGGCAGAGGGAGGGAGAAAGAATCCCAAGCAGACTCCCCACTGAGCAGGGAGCCCCATACAGTGTTCAATCTCACGACCCTGAGATGATAACCTGAGTGGAAATCAAGAGTCGGATGCTGAACCAACTGAACCACCCATGTGCCCCCATTTATTTATAATATATGTAGAACACTGAGACAGTTAAGGTGTTTAACTCATTAGCAGTATATTTTAATCTTGACTTAAAGGGGAAAGAGTAAGTAAAAGTTCTGTTTAGACAGTTTTCTAGTGACAGTCATACAGTTATTGTAACGTAAATGATTGCATGATATTGAAACTCATATATATGCAATTGAACCTAATTCTTAGTGTACTCCATAGATGATGGAGCAGTTTGTACTGTCTTTCTGTGCTCAGAAAGGAACTTTAAAAATGGGCCCATTCAGGGGCGCCTGGGTGGCTCAGTGGGTTAAAGCCTCTGCCTTCTGCTCAGGTCGTGATCCCAGAGTCCTGGGATCGAGCCCCGCATCAGGCTCTCTGCTCAGCAGGGAGCCTGCTTCCCCCTCTCTCTCTGCCTGCTTCTCTCTGATCTCCGTCTGTCAAATAAATAAATAAAATCTTAAAAAAAAAAAATGGGCCCATTCATAGCATCACAAGTCTGTAAGCTAATCACTAAAGCCTAATGAGCATCCCTTAAATTAAAAAGTATAATTAGTCTTTAGAGGTTGTCTAGACTCGAGTTCCCAAACCCAGCAGATCATCAAAACCAGACTTCTTGGACCATCATGCTTTCCAAACCAAAGACCGAGGAAAGGAATCTTTTTTTTTTTTTTTTTTAAGATTTCTTTTATTCATTTGACAGAGATCACAAGTAGGCAGAGAGAGAGAGGAGGAAGCAGGCTCCCCGCCAAGCAGAGAGCCCAATGTGGGGCTCGATCCCAGGACCCTGGGATCACGACCTGAGCTGAAGGCAGAGGCCTCAACCCACTAAGCCACTCAGGTGCCCAAAGGAATCTTTTTTAATACAACCTACCTTTGAAAGTACAGGCAGGTTACTACCCCCAATTTCTCTGTATAAACTGGGTAAAGAGTAAACCCTGTAGGGTGGAGTTAGTAGTAAAGGTAAACACTAAAATCCTGTGCTTTGGGACATAAATAGAAATGGCATTAATTCCTCCTAACCCAGAGTCCATGCCAGTATTCACTTGGAATCCATGCATGACTGTCCCAATCTCAGTTGAAACACCGTCCCTTACATGTGTCGGAATACAAAATCTAAATTCTTAGTGCATACTTAAGGATTACCATTTGATTCTTCTGTTAAAATTCTGACTAAATGTATTTTTTTAAGTCTAATTTTACTGTGGCTCAGAGAATGTATAATTAATTATATAAAGAAAATGACATCTATGCCTGAGGATTTCCAAAGACTTATATAGCTTTTCTAGCTGGTGATTTGGCTCCTTTAACGATTTTCAACTAAAGGTTTGTATTGCTTTATAAGTTTCTCAAGCCTGAATTCCCGCTTTCCCTTTGAGCCTATAACCTATCCTTTTTTGTTAATTAATATTACACTATATTGTACCCAAAAATGTTTAATAGTCAACTTTTATTAGAGTGCAAAATTCTACTTGTGGCAGTTCACAGATGTAACTTGAGGGAGTTGTTTTTTGTTCTTACCTTCTTTGCCTATTGGCCTTTTCCTAGGTGCACTGAAGCTAAAGTACTATGAGCTTTCAGAACCTTTGGAACAACTATAAAGTTTTGATTGTTATGATACCCTTAGTTGGGTTCATACATTTGGGATGGCATAGAATCAAGAGCAGCCCTGTTTTCCAAATGCCCAAGAAGGACAACGTCTCTGCACCAGATAGTCCAGCATTCGAATATCCTAAGAAGAATCACACCGAAGGGAAATAGCAGGCTTGGAATCTTCAGGTAAGCTCAGTTTAATCTGGTCAACCAAATGGTATGTTCCCACAATGGGAAATACAGTCTTTAAAAAATATGGGGGCACTTGAGTGGCTCAGTCAGTTAAGTGTCTGCCTTTGGCTCAGGTCATGATCCCAGGGTCCTGTGATTGAGTCCCACATTGGGCTCCCTGCTCCTCCAGGAGCCTGCTTCTCCCTCTCCTTGATGCTCCCTCCGCTTTCGCTCACGCTTTCTTTCTCTCTCTGACAAACAAGCGAAATCTTTAAAAAAAAAATTAAAAACATTAAAAATTAGAGCTCTGAAAAGAGAAAGCTTAAGTGTTAAATTACCTGTTGTTTTTATGATGACTCACTGACACAATATTATTCTGCAGTTGCTTCTAGAAAAGTATGTTCCATACAGACCTTGACAGTTGCCTCACAGAGTCATTTGGATGAAAGGAGGACAGTCAATCCATTACTTTTCCTGTCCTTTTCACTAACATTGTCACCAGGATCATGAGTGTGTCCAAAAGAGCAGTTGTCTACTTGCCATAAATCCATCCCAGAGCATACAAATCTGTAACTTGCAGAAGTTCTTTCCTTTGTTATTACTGTTCTGTTTCTTCCAAGGCAAATAAAACTAACTGTATTCCTTCTTCAGTATCTTTTTTTTTTTATCTTTTTTTTTTTAATTTTACTTGTTTATTTGAGAGAGAGAGATACCGAGCACAAGCAGGGGGAGCTGCAGATAGAGAAGCCTCCAGCAGACTCCCCACTGAGCAGGGAGCCCCACACCTGGCCCAGTCCCAGGACCCTGAGATCATGACCTGAGCCGAAGGCAGACATAATCAACTGAGCCACCCAGGCATCCCTAGTATCTACTATTTTATCTTCAAAATAATTTACTTTTGAGAGTCACTGAAATAAGAGAATATAGTTACATTATTCAGGATTATACTCCCTTAACTACAATTCCAAAATCCAAAAAGTTCTAAAATCCAAATGATTTTGTCATAACTCCTTTGGTAGCAAAACTTGACCTTAACACACAAGGAGGTTTGCAGTCTTTTTTCCACTCAATATGGATATTTAGTTTCACTGCAGAAATACTGTTGGGTTTAATTATGAGTGTTATATATATACTCGTTATGGGAATTAAACAGTGTATTTTGATTATGGGTACTAGACACTATATTATTTTTCTAAAATCCCAGAAGTTCTGAATTATGAAACTCATCTGCCCCCAGATAGAGAACTGTGGCCCTATAATTGTGGAGTATTTTCTATCTTAATATATCATTTTGACCTTATGTTGAGTAATAATGTGCTTTAAACTTTGGCATAAGGTAGGTCACTTCAGGGTCTGCTTCTTACAGAAGGAAGACCTCAGTAAGATTTTTCCTCGTTCTTAAGAGGTCTATGATTTTGACTTATAAAATTATGATATAATTTCTGATTATATTATTTTAAATCAAGATTTTATTTTTAAATGCTCTTAAAGAGAAAGGGAAGAGCATGGCTCAGAGTATTAGAATATTAGAGTATTAGACAATTATTTAATAATAAAAATAATAATATAATAATAAAAATCCAATTTTTATTTTAAAATATCAGAAGCTTAATAACTTAAAAGAGTAACTTTAAAACATTCTATGTAAGATTGTGTTTATTTATTTATTTTTTTTTTTAAGATTTTATTTATTTCTTTGACAGAGACAGATCAGAAGTAGGCAGAGAGGAAGGCAGAGAGAGGAGGAAGCAGGCTCCCTGCTGAGCAGAGAGCCCAATGCAGGACTCGATCCCAGGACCCTGAGATCATGACCTGAGCCGAAGGCAGAGGCTTTAACCCACTGAGCCACCCAGGCACCCCTAAGATTATGTTTATAAAGGGAGTTTTAGTGCACATGAGCAGGGAGTTAGAGTTTATTAGATGCTTAATTTTTATCCATGAGCTTTTCTAACTGTAATGATATCATTAGAGAGCGTGTGTGCGTGTGTGTATAGAGAGGAGAAAGAATACATATATAGTGTGATATATATATAGAGAGAGATAGTATGTATATTACTTATGACATCATTTTTTTCCCCTTTAATTCTTCTCATAAGAGTTTGAAGCCCTGCTATAGCCAAACTTTGTGGGGGGGGAGAGAAAGTAGTTTCTCTTTCTGTGAAAAGAAATACAAGGAATATTATTGAGGTATTCCTGAGGAAAAGTAGAGAAGAGAAAGCATCTTTCTAAAACTTTAAGGTAAAAACAGAGATTTTAGATGTCAGTGCTGCAATATTTAGAAGTCTTAGAGTGACCAACACTGCCAATCAAGCAAGCAGAAATAGATATTAGAACAACTTTGGGGTGAGCAAATGTTACAACCAGATTTAGAGTGAGTTAAACACGGATTCTACCAAAAGAGTGTACTATTTTTTTGTCTTTTACTATTTTTTAATTTTTACTTTTTTTTAAGCTTTATTTATTTATTTTAGAAAGAAAGAGGGTACAAGCAGGGGGAGAGGGAGGCAAGCAGACTCCCTGCTGACCATGTAGCCCAACATGGGGCTCAACCCCAGGACCCCAAGATATGACCTGAGCTGAAATCAAGTCAAATGCTTAATTAACTGAACCACCCCATAGTTTTTACTTTTTATTATGGAAAATTGCAAACATACCCCAAAATAAAGAGAGGATAGTATATTCAGCTCTCCAGTATCCATCACCCTGCTTTAACACTTAACATTTTGCCCGTCTTCTTTTATGTCATATCCTTCCATCCCCACCCCCTTTTTGATTATTGCAATATTTTAAAGCAAATCCCAGGCTTCAGTGTGTATCTTTAACATTAAAGATAAATACACACACAACCATAAATGCATTATCACACTGAAAAAACTAATGGTAACTTCTTACTACCATTGGATACCCAGAGCCATGTTCATATTTCCGAATTTGTCTTTAGAAAAATCTTTACAAGTGGTTTGTTAGAACTGGGATCCAAACAAGGTCCACACATTGCATTTTAAAGATCCATCTCTTTTCAGCCACTACATAACTACTACATTACTTCTTTTTGAATGTCCCACATTCTGAATTTTGTTGGTTGAGTCCTCATTTTGTCACTGAACAAGTTTCTTACTCTCCCATATCTCCTGTCATCTGGTAGTTAGATCAGAAAGCCTGCTTTGATTTACTTTGTTTTTTTCCTTCTTGAAAAAAAATACTTCATGTATGTGCTATGGTATACATCCTAGTGAATCACATTGTTTCACATTTAATGTCTGATCCACTTTCAGTGTTGCTAAGATTAAAGTGCATTATCAGTCTGATCTCACCATTATAAAATCTGTTACAAAATTTATTTATGATCAGGCACCTGGGTGGCTCAGTCAGTTAAGTGTCTGACTTGATTTCGGCTCAGGTCATGATCTCAGAGTCGTGGGACTGAGCAATGTGACAAGCTCTGTGATGAGCATGGAGCCTGCTTGGGACTCTCTCTCTCCCTCTCCCTTTGGCCCTCCTACCTCTTTAAAGAAATTATTTATGATCATTGTTCTAATCTAGGCATTGGAAAACTTTTTTCTACGTATGACCAGATAGTAAATATTTTACACTTTGCAGACCATAGAGCCTCTATTTCAACTACTCAACTTTCTGTTGTAGCACAAAAGCATTCATATATAATACAAAAGTATGAGTCAATAAGACTTCATTTACAAAAATAGGCAGTGTCCGGGGTGCCTGGGTGGTTCAGTAGGTTAAACCTCTACCTTTGGCTCAGGTCATGATCTCATCTCATGGTCCTAGGATTGAGCCCTGTGTCAGGCTCTCTGCTCAGTGGGGAGACTGCTTCCCCCTCTCTCTCTGCCTGCCTCTCTGCCTACTTGTGATCTCTCTGTCAGATAAAAATAAAATATTTAAAGAAAAAAAAAATAGGCAGTGGGCAAGATGCGGCCCTAATGTGGCAAGATGGGCTCTAATTTGCCAACCACCATAAAGGTCCAATCCATCCTTTCCTTAGAGGTTGCAAAATGACGCTGTTCAAATTGCATCATTCCTTCTCCACTTAGGAGCTAGAACAACTCCCCTCATCAGCTATTCATTTATCCCTCAAAGTGCATTTATCAGGAAAAGCAAGATAACTGCTTTATTTCCTCCCAGTTTTTATAAAAGTGCGTTAGTGCCCTAACAGCAATGAGGGTTTTGGGGTTTAATGACAATATGAATTCATGGGTCTGCAAATTATTTGAATTATCTCAGGGTATTACTATCAGTATTTTCAAGACTCAAATTGTACCATCTTGGATACCTTCCAAGTTGACTCCTGTGTCTCTTTTTTTCCTGTGGTCTTTGATATGACCCAAGTATATTTTATGGCCAAAAACTCCTCAGTTCATCTTTTGTATTTCTTGCCTCAGACCTAGAATCAGCCATTTCTCCAAGGAAACCTGGTTCCTGTTAAGAGAAAATTTTACCTGTTTATATTTCTTTAACTCATAACTTACAGTGAGTATCTAAATTTAGAATACAGTCATGTAAGTTTTACTGTTATTTTAATTAAGGTAAGCATTCCTGCAAAGGCCCATCTGCTGGGCCTGTGTATCCAGGAAGTCAGAGTCGTTCATGTGATGGTAGCCTTTGGAACTCTGGGTCACAGTGTTAGGAAAAAGAGTCTTAATAGGTCTAAACTGACACTTCCAAACATATTTATAAGCCAGCCCAGTGTTTGGTTTATTTCTTTTCTTTCAATTGTACCTTGTTTTGTCTGGATCTAGACCCACAAGTCCGCAAGTTTTGACATCCTAAAAATGATTTGGGAGTCACCAGCACTTTCGATGATTGCTTCCTTTCTTATTTTATAGAGAGATTAGCCAAAAGATGTGGTTACTGGTCTCACTACCACAGACTGTTAGAGGTGTCAGCTTAACATTCCATTTTTGGAAAGTTGCATGTCACTGTTACATATTTAAAAAGACTTTTTTTTTTTAACTGGAGAAATAATTTTCTTGATCACAATTTCTATTACAATTTGTGGCTTGTGTGGGTGTGTGTTATAACATGTAAAGTAAGTATGGAAGTCATTGCACTTAAGGTTTCATTTAAATATATCTCAGATTTTGCTGAATCTAAAATAACCACTGAAATAATATTTAATTACCTTGCTGTTCCTGGCATAAGATGAAAGATTATTTTCCTCGTCTTATAAAAAAAGATGACTATAGATTTATTCCAGAGAGAAAACTAGCCATTATTGCTTTCCCTTTATTTGGTCCCCAGTTGCCATGGTTATAGTCCTTTAACTGGAGAGGAGTGGTAACCAAAATAACATTTCTAATAACACTCCTTCCCTCTCTTCACCTGTTCTTTGCATATCTTCCATCTTCCATCACCTTTTTGGTCTGTATCACACTGTGCCATAGTCTACTTCAGGTCATACTGTAGTCTGGTGGTCCACTTAGTTTTATTTATTCTAAATAGTGTCCAAGGAATTAGCATAATTATCATATTCCTGGAAATAATTATTGGCTGAACTTTTATCTTTAAAGCACCTAAACTCAACAAATAAGATCCATGACCTGAGGTTTTTAATTTTTTCCACACATTATTAACATGTCAGGACTTTGTGCCTCAAGGCACACTGTTTATTTACAACCATGTTAAGAAAGTTAGTACGAGTGCACTTGTTACAACATTTTATGGTATTTAGACCTTTTGAGATCAAATTACAAATCAGATGCTATTTTTCTCTTTGTCAAATAGCATATCCCCTGATTTTTGTATTTACAAAGTCTTGGAGAGGATTCAGTTGTAGGACATTAAAACTGACAATCATTGATTGACAGACTAAAACTATAGAAAATTACTTTGAAATTAGCCGAACATTGAAAACATGGTTTTGACAGTATGCTGTGCAGAATTATACAGCTAGAGATGGCCTACACAATACGGAGTATGTCTATAGTAGGGAAACTAACAGTTCTTTTAACTCATAATTATTTACCAGCAGGATTTGATGTATGTGTATCTTTGTTCAGACCTACGGTTTCCAAGTAAACCAGTTATGGAAGAAAACATTAAATCTTGATGTAAGAGAATAAAAACATTTGGGATCTTTTTTTTAAGACTCAGTGTTTTATAATGAGTTTTATAATATAGCATTTCTTTTCTAGAAGCATATCATATTCAAGTAACTGTACTGTAAGCTTTCTAACTATGTTGTTCTGCATTCCAAAATCATTCAAATATCAGTACATTTTCTTGGAGGGATTCATTGAAGAATAAAGGAATGACTGTTTAGTCTAAGTGGATTTACATTTCTCATTTTGTGGAGGCTTGTGCCAGTTGCTAATTCCTTTTTCTAAAGAGGGAGCAGAGCATCAAAATACTAAACTGCATTCTATTAAATGTTTTGGACTTACTTCTCTAAAATGTTTTTTTCCTTTATTTCTTACAGAAAGAAGCATCTTTGAATCTGAGCTTGACATTGAAAGAGGAGATGAAAAACATCAGCTGGATTAGAAAGAACTGGCTCCTCGTAGCTGGAGTGTCTTTCATAGGCGTCCACCTTGGAACATACTTTATACAGAGGGCTGCAAAGCAATCTGTAAGATCTCAGTCTACAGGCAAACAAGAGAGTATTAAAGAATGAAGTAAAAATAAATATTTGGAACTAAATTACTAATATATCATTAAATCATTACATGCTAATTAGCTTCATAAACCAGGAGCTATTTAATCTTAATAGCCAGAAGACTTTCATTCCTGAAGAATAATTTTTTTTCTAAGTGTCAAGACCCATGACAATGCAATAAATAGAAAAATATGGTTAACAAAATAAAAACTGTCTTCACCACTTAACCACCTAAAGTAAGATGTCTCGTTTAGAAGCTAAAAAGCCATCATTGTGTAAAAGTGAACCACTGACAAGTGAGAAAGTCAGGGCCACACTTTGTGTCTTGAAAGGAATCCTGACATCGAGCTATGGCCCTTCGGGGAGGCTGAAGCAGGTTCACAATGGCCTTGGAGGCTGCGTGTGCACCACCTCACAGTCGTCAGCCCTGCTCTCTAACCTTCCCGTCACCCATCCCATTTTAAAGATCCTGACAACATCCACGAAGAATCATGTGTCGTGCTTCAGTGACTGTGGCTTATTCACAGCCATTCTTTGCTGCAATCTGATCGAAAATGTTCAGAGAACAGGCTTGACACCCACCACTGTTATTAAATTAAACCAGCATCTTTTGCGCCTCTGCACCAGTTACCTCAAGTCTGAGTCCTGTGGTTGTCGAATTCCAGTTGACTTTAGCAGTCCTCAGACCCTCCTCTGTTTGGTGCGCAGTATAGTAACAAGTAAGCCTGCCTGTATGCTCACCAGAGAGGAAACAGACCATATCAGTGCTTTGGTTCTGAAAGCCTTTTTGCTTACAATTCCAGAAAACACCAAAGACCGCCTCATTTTAGGAAAGAGTATAATTGTGCCTTTAAAGGGTCACAGAGTTTTAGATTCTACTGTATTCCCTGGAATACTTATTGAAGTGTCAGAAGTTCAACTGATGAAGATCTTACCCATCAAAAAATCAGACGCCTTCAAGGTGGCACTCTTTTGTGCTTCTTTATCTGGAGATCTCTCTGATACTGGAGAAGGAACTGTGGTGGTCAGTTCTGGGGTCTCTCTTGAAAATGCAGTCCTGGAGCAGTTGCTTAACCTAGGAAGGCAGCTAGTTAGTGATCATGTAGACCTTGTCATGTGCCAAAAAGTTATACACCCATCTTTGAAACAGTTTCTCAATATGCACCGGGTAATTGCCATTGACAGAGTGGGAGTGGCTCTGATGGAACCCCTGAGTAAAGTGACAGGTAAAAAGCACCTTCAGCTTTTGCCCCCCACAGTTAATAAATCAACAGTCTTTTTTGAGCGGAGAAATTCTTGGTGTGTGTCACTGTTAACATCCTGAAAAATTTTAGAAGCTGCCAACCTCACAACATGTGTATCATTTCTGCCCGCAAAGTTGGCTTCTCAAAAATATATCCATTAATGTTCATTTACTTAAAATTGAGTGACTATGGCAATTTCTGTGTTTGTACGGCAATTTCTATTTTCCAGCCCCAGAAAGGACTACAGAGTCTGTTATAATCTAAAAACATTAACCCCCCCAAAAAATCTTAGATTATTGAGAAATTTAGCAGCTTCATAATCCTAAACTCTTTTATACTTTATACACAAAATCCTTCTACTTGAATTTTACAAGTAGAAATGACATATTCAGAAGGTAATTTTGCAACTGAAATATCCTTTTCTTCACTTCTCTACTTCTTCACTACTGTACTGCCTAAATAGTAATTCCTAATTAGGGGTAGGTAGGTGGGTGGATGTGTGCGTGCACACATGCGCGCTAGCTTTAAATATCCCAGATATTTCCAGCTGAGCTCCTTGAGAATCAGGATTTGTCTTTTATTTTTAGCACTAACAACAGGCCTAGTTCACAGTAGGTGTTCTAAAAGGTTTATTGAATTGACTAATATTTGGTAAGATACAGAATTGTAACAGACAAGAAATTCACTGTATTTTACAAGTTAAAATCAGACCCAAGGTTGGTATTCACCTATTACAGCCAAGGAAACATGATAATGTAAAGAGTTCGTGATTTGAGCCACTTTTCAATATCCTTTTGATTGCACTGACAACATATCAGTCATTCCATTCTGATCAATTACTAGGTTTATCTGACTTAAGCCATTGTTACAGTTCACCATTTTTAGTCTTATTATAAATCATCAAATAGTAGTATGTATGCCAGTACTGACTACCTGATATCTGGGTTACTGCCTTATTTCTATAAGGCTGTCCCATGATTGCCAAAGTGGAAATTATTAAGAAATAATGGAAACAGTTCTATGGAACTCCTTGTTGATGTTCTACATCACACCCATAGTTTTAAATATTTACTGGTTTTTCATGACTTTTCCAGCTGTGAATATTGGGTATTACAATTTTTAAAATGTGAAACAGTGACCGGGTGGCTCAGTCGGTTAAGCATCCACATCCAACTCTTGATTTCAGCTCAGGTCATGATCTCATAGTTGTGGGATTGAGCGCCACATCAGGCTCCGTGCTGGGAATGCAGCCTGCTTAAGAGTCACTCTCTCCCTCTCTAAAAAAATTAAAAGGTGAAAGATTTTGTCATAGAAACAATAGTTTGAAGTGGGCACTGGGTTTCTATAGCCCCACAATTCTTGCTTATCCCACATATAACTAGAACATGGTATAAATAGCCAGAGCTTTAGTCCTGCATCTTGGGAGCAGTGACGTTTTGAGACAAAAAGGAAGGGAAAAAAAACAACTATACCAAGCCCGTGGCTTAGGTAAACTGTGTTTCCACCCTCCCTACGGTATCTAGGTTAATGTTATCTCCTTTCTTCCCCTTTCAGACAAAATTCCTCTTGATTAGTCTGAATTAAGTAGTGGGGTTATTGGGCATGAGCCGCTGGTGTGTTTGAAGCTTGTCATGGTGTACAGAGCATTGAACATTTGATTTGCTTTATCTCCCTATGGGGAGGCCCGCCCTGAAAAGTAAAATGATATGAGTGACTTGCTTCATGTCCAGCAGCTTATAAGCAGTAGAGCAAGATCCTCTCACTACAACAGATTGTCTGTTGCGTCCAGGTGAAGTAACACATTCAATAGATGGTTTTCGGTTTTTTTTTTTCCAATCCTTAAATTTCAGATTACTCAGGTATGCCTTATTCTTTGAGGCTTCAAGAAGACAAGAAGGATGGTCAAAGAAGTTTAATCGTTCAGTGATTATTTTCTGGGTTCTTGCAAATTTTTTAAGCTCCCAGAAAAAGAATGCACATTTTTGTGTGCCTTTTTCTGGAGAGTACAAAATAGCTCGTAACAGATGTTCAAAGAAGTCTGTAAACCAAAAAAACCTCTGCTTTGCTTTATTTCTGTATCATCTTAATAGCAGAATACTACTTAATTTACAGGTCTTAGAAGCATCTTGTTATTTATTCTGTATTTCATGTGTTAAGGTATATGCGTGTGGGACTTTTGTTATTGGCTTGGAATCAGTTTTAAATGACTGCATGTTCCATCTTTACTCATACGTTTTGTGTTTTCTGAACTTTAAAAAACAGGAACACAACCTATTGGTTCCCTAGGCTCAATCTCTCCTAGTAGTTACGGAAGTGTGAAAGATTTGTGCCCAGCAAAATTTGGCTTCAAACATTTTCTTCATCTAATTCCTAATGAAGCAATTATCTGCAGCTTGCTACTCTGCAACAGAAATGACACTGTGTGGGATGAGCTGAAGGTAGGTCACAGACTCAATTCCATTATTTAGGGGCTGACATTGGGATTGAATAGTAGGACAAAAACGATAGGTTTTTTCACAGAGGTGATCTATGTTTTTTGTTTTTCCTAACTTTCCCAGGTGATTTAGAAAGCAAAAACAACAAAAATGACAGAATTAAAGTCACAAGTAAGCTGATTTACTTGCCTGTGATATTACAAAAGACTTGGCAAGTGCTACCAATATATTTCTAGTATCTACACACGATCTAAAGGTCCTTGACATATGACCTTTTCTTAGCAATTAACATGAACTATGTACTTTTTGATGCTAACGTGTATGAATAATTCACTGAAAAAATGAGCTTCCTAGCCATACCCATCATCCACCTCTTGGTAGAGTTTGTTGTCTTCTACCAGCAATAACACATGCAACTTATATATTATAAGAGAAGTGATAACCTATGGGTATTGATCACAAACTTAAAGGTTCATATATACTCGATATACCCTTGGTAAGTGTGAAAGGTTTCTTGTGTTTTTCTATTACTACTGGGTTGTAGCTGTTATTAATTCCATAGCAACTTGAAAGAAATTCTAAAGCATATATATAGCTAATTTATTTAGACTGAAATCATTTTTTTTTTAGTAGAAATACTAAACCTTGCAGCACACCTTGCTGACCCAGTTATTTTGAGGCTATCCATTTGTGAATCTTAGTTGGAAGAGCTAAGTGCATAAGAGAGATGCTATTAATCTGGTTCATGGAAACAACATCTTGCTAAAATATTTTTCTTTAATCTCTAATCTTTATTATTCCAAAATGTATCCGTTATGTTACAAACTTGGCAACACAGGTTTTGTTCTTTTGTAATTAAAATCCATCTCTTTTAGTCCGCTAAATTCCCTTGAAAACATGGTTATATTTCTTTGTGAACCTGATGGCAACGTCTGATTCTGATGATTCGTCTCTTCTTTAGCTCACGTGTCAAACCGCACTGCACGTTTTGCAGTTAACAATCAAGGAACCATGTGTTTTGTTGGGAGGCGGCTGTACTGAAACTCATCTGGCAGCATATATCAGACACAAGGTAGGTTACATGGACCTGCTCAGAAATCTGAATTCTCAGCGACATTTGTTTTATGAGATAATAAACCAAATCATGATACCCTAGGGCCACTAGTCTCATGCAAATTTTATATTTCAAAACACGTGAGAAAAATAACACTTGCAAATATAAGGTAATATCTCTATCACAATGATTATTGTTAATCCATCCTCTCACCAAATAATCACATTCTTTGACTATTGTTGAAATACTGCATATTGAAATGAGCATTCTGTTAATGGAGGTTGTATTAGAGATTTCAACTGCTGTGGTATAATCATAATTGATAGTCATAGTGAAAGTGTTAAGATTCTACAGAATACTTCAGTACCTTTGGGACTATCAAGAGAAGACTTAGTTTCATTTAATAATGCATTCCAAGTATTAGATTGTATTATAATTTTAAATTGGTATCTATTTATAAGTTCTATCAAATAGAATGTTTTTTATTCATGTAGGAAACTATATCCTGATAATAGGTAAATTTAGTGCATTATAGTTCTGATTAATTATTTCATAAATACTGACCTGCTTTATTTGAAAATGGATACAAAAAGGTATGTGTTTTCCAGATATTTGCAGTTGATTCTTTGGATTGTTCCCAAAGAGAATACAGGGGGTGTCTGAGTGGCTCAGTCAGTTGAGCATCTGACCCTTAACCTCAGCTCAGGTCTTGATCTCAGAGTTGTGATTTCAAGCCCTACACTTAACTTTAAAAATGAAAAAGAGAGAGAGACTGCAGAGCTTCCAGTGACTGACTAGGATTAGAGGAAAAGTAAACATTTTTTCACAGAAGGAAACAGAAACCCTGTTTCCCAAAATGATTTAAAATCTGTTTGATGATAAAGCCCATTCATGAAAAGTTATCAGAATATACATTATGAAAACCAAAATCAGTGCCTATGTATTGATGCTGAATGCCAATAATGTAGTCTGCAAATAGAATTAAGTAAACTGGAAAAGTTTTTTGGAGGAGGACCGTTTTTTGAGTAGGATTTTGAAGAAACAATACAGCATTGAAAAAATGGGAAAAGAACATACAGTATAGAGGTCTCATCTGGTTCACACCTCCTGGGCAGAAAAAAAAAGCAGCCACTGCTTTGGAATAGTTTGGATATGGGTTTTAACTATCATTCAGTTATTAACTTGCTAATATGTTACTTTTTTCTATCATGAAATTGCTAGGAGAAACTTATTTATTTTATTTATTTTTATTTTTAAATACTCAATTTATTTATTTGAGAGAGAGAAAAAGAGAATACAGAGGGAAAAGCTGACTCCCTGCTGACCAAAGAGCTCTATGTGGGGCTCAATCCCAGGACACTGAGATTATGACCTGAGCCATAATGCTTAACTGACTGAGCCACCCAGGTGCCCCAGGAGAAACTTTTTCAGAATGGTGAAACCAAAAAAAAATGTTTAAAATTATATTACCTTTTCCTTAATTAAAAGAGAACTATTTATTTTTAAAACATTGACATGAAAATTACACATGTCCCTAAATGGCTTTTGTCTTAATAATTATGCATGTTCTAATTTTAAACAAATCTCAAACACTTTGCCAACTATAAATAAGGATTTCACTTGGACATTAGCCTTCAGGAACCTCCTCCTATGTGTATAAAAACCTTTGATATGTGCATTATGTCTTGTCCATCATATATTGAGGGAGCACAACTGGACAGTCATTCAGAGGAAGCTGATGATGGGGTTTATTCTGATACCATGACTAGCATATATTTATACTTTATTTATACTATAATACTATTCCGATTAAGGAATAATAGCCTGGCCAGCTGATCCATACATGGCTATCAGCATTTTGCTGACCCCCTAAGGAAACTGAACATAAATAGTAACTTGATGATAAAGGTCTGATCAAGTATTTTATTTTTGAGAAACATCTTTGTAATATTGCTCTGTATGTATTTTCAATGGTTTTATTACTCTTTAGACTTGTAACGAGCCAGAAAGTATTCTCAGAGACAATGGATGTACTCAAACACAACTTCAGCTACTCACTGAAGCATTCTGCCGGGCATTAGAATCTGTCGCTGGCTCTTTAGAACATGATGGAGGTGAAGTTCTTACCGACATGAAGTATGGACACTGTTGGTCCAGTCAGGCAGAGTCTCCCTCTGTTGTTAACTGGCCAGATTTGCTTTCAAGATGTGGCTGTGGGCTATGCAGTAGCCAGGAAGAACTCGGCTGGTCGTTCTTAAAGACTCCTCCGCATCCCACTGCACCACAAACCTGCCTTCCACATGAAGCTATAGGCTCATCCAACAACCTGACCTTGGACTGTTTCACTGCTAAGCTTAGCGGCCTGCAGGTGGCTGTGGAGACAGCCAATTTGATTTTGGATCTTTCATATGTCATTGAGGATAAAAACTGATAGCACAGCATGTTTATATTATAGACAAACAAAAAACCTAGTCAGGTGTCAGTTAAGAAAAATATTGAGTGTATTTTTTTCTCTCCCCATATTCTGCTTATCTGGATAGATTATTCATAAAATTACAGAGATACATATGGGGGGAAAGTACGATTCTTAAGTAGAAATACCATAAAATATTAAAAATATGAAGCATTATTATTAAAGATATTAGAGTATCTTAGGGTATCCACAGAATGCCACTGTATGTTGTTATGAATTTTTATTGTTATTATGCCATCACTCAAGAATCTACAGAAATTTAAAAATTTCCTAATTTATAAAAAAAAAATTACTAATCTCGGCTCTGGTTTAGATATACTTAGTATACTTTTTAGTAGTTAAACTTTAAACATGTTTAAAGTATAAAATTAGACTCCAGAGTATCACAAAGCACCTAATATATATTGCTCAATCAAGAGAAGTGCTCAAACTACACATCTAGTAAAATTTCTATGTTCTTTACCTGAGGCCCTATCATTCAAGGGTTAAGTAACTGATTTCTAACCTGACCTACCTATAATTTTTAGTTTTTATCACAGTTCTTCATTTGTGTTATTTTGAAGAAATGTGTGGTTAGGGAAAAAAATTACTTACATAGTAACAAAGCAGATAGAGAAAAGAAGTGGAAAAGTTATTTCTCTAGTTCACTCAGTAGTGTAAAGAAGAAACCAAAACAGCTCTCATAGTCAAAGTAGAGACACTGATGTTTCATCAAAGAATGTAATTTGAATGTTATGCAAATGCAATCAATGTATCGATAAATTGAAGAAGAAATACAGAATGCAGCTTGAGGAATACATATGGAGCTATAGCAGATGCTGTATTAAACCTTAGGAAAATGTTTTGAAAATTTTAGGAAGGGCACCTGGGTGGCTCAGTTGGTTAAGCAACTGCCTTTGGCTCAGTCCTGATCCTGGAGTCCCGGGATCGAGTCCCGCATCGGGCTCCCTGCTTGGCAGGGAGTCCGCTTCTCCCTCTCATGGTCCCCCTTCTCATGCTCTCTCACACTCTCTCTCACTCTCAAATAAATAAAATCTTAACAATAAAAAAATAAATAAAAAAGAAAATTTTAGGAAAATTAAACGATGTGTAAGAGTCTGTGATCAGATCTATAGCCATGACAGAAAGAGATAGAATTTTTAAGCAATTTCCTCCAATAATCTTGTAACGCAAAAGAATTTTTACCCAGAGCCAAAGAAAAAAAATCCAATACAAACGCACAAGGAATGCAATATATATTGAAAACTCAGCTGCACTCCATGCTTCATAAAATAACTGCTCTTAAACTTTACTTCTTTTTTTATTAGAGTCAAATAGAAGGGCAGTGTGGTAGGCAGCCTATAAGATGGCCGCCAGTGACCCCCTCCCTCACTCCTGGTTTTCACACCCTTGCATAATCCCCTCCCCTCCCAAGGTGCTGGATGTAGAGACTCCTCTGAGTCTCCATTTTCCCCCTTGTGAACAGGAATGTCTTACTGCAGTACTCCTATGCCTGCTTTATTATTGTATGTTGAGCGTGGTAGGCAGATGACTTATCCCATTAGCTTCTTGGATCTACTGATGGAGAGGAGGTCCAGAAGCTGTACTTAAAGAGAAGCCTTACCCACCCTGACCTGGTTCCAGTGATAAGATAACAGACTCCAAGCTGATACTGTAATGCAATGAGACTTCTGGGAAAATGGGGAGTATGGGAATGTATTTTGCATGCTTATGGGCAGCCTCTAAGAAGGCTCCCTGATCTCATTTCCCGGTAATGCATCCTTAGGGTGTGCACGGGACATAATGACTGGCTTTTAATGTGTATACAGCAGAAGTGATCTGATGTCACATTGTAAAACGATGGTCTTCTCTGGATCTCTCACTCACTCACCCTGATGGGAACCACCTGCCAGGTTGGAAACCAGCTATCGAGAGGCCCACATAGCAAGAGACTGAGAAAGACTTCCAGCCAACAGCCCACAAGGAACTGACTCCTACTGACAACCACAAGAGTGATTTTAGAAGCATAACCTCCTTAGCTGAGCCTCAAAAGTAGCCCCCACCACTGCACTCCCTCAAGAAGCCCCGAAGCAGAGAACCTAGCTAAATTACTCCCGGATTGATTCCTGACCCACAAAATCTGAAAGATAGTAAATCTTTAATCAAGTTTTGGATGTAATTTGTTACACATCAATAGACATAATAAAGGCAGGAACAAACGCTTATTTATAATTACATACTGAAAACTCAGGTCGCACAATGGAAAAAAGCATTCTTGATACCATGCCTCTGCATTTCCACCACCCCTCCAAACATAAAGGCAGTGTTCTTTATCATACATGTTCGCTGTGGGGTTTTTACATTCACATACAAAAGCCCGTCACATGGGTGGCTCAGCCAGTTAAGTATCCGACTCTAGGACTCCGCTCAGGTCATGACCTCACACTTGTGAGAAAGGCTCTGTGCTCAGTGTGGAGTCAGCTTCAGATTCTCCCTCTCCCTATTCTCCCTCACCCTAATAAGTAAATAAAATCTTAAAAGAGAGAGAAAAGAAAATTGATTGATTAAGAAAGATGTCACATGGAAGTATAACTCTCCTGGGTCTCTTTGGCTTTCTACTGCATTTCCAAGTTACTCTACAAAGGGACACCACAGTCAATCTCTCTAATTGACCTTAGAGGCTGAGTGTCTACTTCCCATGACCGCCATTAGCTCTGTCATTTTTAGCTTTGCCATAAAATTCAGTTACATACCTTGGTGAAACATCAGCGCTCTCATTTTTTAATATGTCATAAATCTGCTGAAATACTCTCATCAAGTCATTTCCCAAAGTTGTGTACAATCCTTAGTAGAAAATACTGAACGTAATTTTTAAAAAAACCCACTTCCTTAATTGTTCAACGAAATCATCATTTAAACTCAGATGGTAAAACAAGAAATAAAAGTTCTTTTTTTTTTTTTTTTAAGATTTTATTTAGAGCACGAGTGAGCAAGGTGAGGGGGAGAGGGAGAATCCCAAGCACCACTCTTCACTGAGTGTCGAGCTGACACACAGCTGAATCCCACGGCCCTGAGGCCATCAACTGAGCTGAAATCAAGAGTCAGACGCTTAACCAACTGCACCACCCAGGCACCCTGAAATGAAAATTCTCGACGAAAATAATTTCAGGGGAACTCATTTTGACAGAAATAAATGACAAGAAAAAACAGCAACCAAGTTAAGCCTCAGGCACTGCTTCGTGACTTAAAATAAAACTGAGGTCTAAATATTGCATTACAAGGTTCCTCAGGAGACAGAACAGGAACCTGATAGTTACAGAAAAGGAAAGGGAGAGTAATGCACAAGAGAATGAAGTCAGTGACAGCTGCTCACTTTTATGGTGCTTACAGGACAGACAACATTCAAGTTTATTGAGCCATAAGTGTCCAACGGGATTCGCATCTTATTAATCAAAAGAGGTTTGGATTTTGGCAGCAAAGAAAAAATTGGAAAAGTAAAGCAAATGAAAAGAGTCTTTTAAATCAAATACTTATTTGGTCTCATAAACATCCCATTCCTTAATTCTTCCATTTGTACTATATTTTAAAAACCTTTACATTATTAGATAGTGTAAATCAACCATAACAGTGAAGTATTTTACCCAAGATATGTAAATTACATATTATTAGTATCTTTTATTATCCTTGTGTCCTTGAGCTCACTTAGTTTGTATAATCAAAGCTAGTTAGGCATTCACATGATAGTAGAGAAAACTTAAATACTTCTGTAAGATCCATCTATCCTGTATTCATCACAATGGTGAACAGTTCTTTGGACAACTTTAAAGTAATATTGTTTACAGTCACATAAACTATGCAGGTTATTATGTAAGAGCATCATGTACAAAAATCTCTTACAGGCCCTGTATGCAGGCCCTGTCAAACATCCAATTAGTTAGCTTATTCATTCCTTTCTGATAATCTTGGAGGAAACAGCCAAGGAGACAAAACATCTATTACTATTTCAGCTGTCTAAATAAATCTATCTCTTAATCTGGAGGAAAAAGGCAAGTGTGAACCTCTGGTATCTTTATAATTTTTTGTATCATGTAGTTAAATGTTTCCACTTAGCAGCTATGGTATCCCATAATCCTTGGAAATTTTTGACCCTTACCTACAAAAGTTGAATTTAAATTTTACCTAAACCCAGTGTAAGCCTGTATCTTTAGATTGCAAGAAAATTTATATACTTCATTATTAAGGCTATAGTAACACACAAAACAGGCCGCAGCCCCCGAAAATGCAGGTATGTGCTATGCCATTACCTGCAATAAATTGTGACTTTAGAGGGAAATGAAATAACTTGATAATTTCCTATTAAGAAATCACACTGAGGGCACCTGGGTGGTTCAGTCAGTTCAGGTCATGATCCCAGGATCCCGAGATTGAGTCCTACATCGGGCTTCCTGTTCAGTGGGGAGGGGAGTCGGCTTCTCCCACTCCTGCTCTCCCTGCTGGTGCTCTCTATGTCTCTGTCTGTCAAATAAATAAATAAAAATCTTAAAAAAAAAAATCACACTGAGAAAATATTTATAATGAACATCCTATTTTAGCCCTGTCGCTTTTGTTTGACATGTTACGATTTTATTTTGAGAAGTATTAATTAACCTCTTTTTGTTTGCCAGATAAAACAGTCAGTGGTATTAGAGGTTTTAAAAAAAAAGATTTGTTCACGGTCCCTGACCTCATGGAGCTGATCACCTAGCCCGTGAGATATTTTTTAAATACTCTTTTTCTTTCTTAAAAAGCAATTGCATAAAATTATTTCATAATCATTCAAATTATTCAGAAACATTATGTGGTAATAGAAAATTAGGAAAGTATGCAAGACACATACACAGAAGGAAAATAAAATCCAATGTCATCCTACTACCCAGAAATAACCACTGTTTACATTTCCTGTGCATCTTTTCAGTTCGTTTCATATATATACTTTTCCAAAATGTGATCATGTAGTATGTTGTTTTATAATCTGTTCCTTTTACCTACTACGATGTACAAACATCATAAACAGGTACAATCACTACATATCCTACTACTACAGCATTTTTAATTCCTAAGGAAATTTCTATTGTAGAGATTCTACCATAATTTAGTCAATGAGCTTTTATTTGTATACTTTCAGGCTGTTTTAATTTTTGTACCAGTATAAGCAAAACCTCAGTGAACATCTTGTATATATATCCTTTTCCCATATTCTGATTATTTTCTCAGGACAAATAAACAATTAAGATTTCTGGGCCCAAGTATTTATTTAAAACGGAAAGACCATCAATGTACATTGTCTTCATTATTAAGTCTTCCAGAAATGTTGCATCAACATACTCTGACCACAGTGTGTGGAACTGCCCATTTTCCTGAACTTTGGCCAATACTCGTTATTTTTTTGCCAATTTAATAGCTGAAAATGGACTCCTTTTAGTAATCTGCATTTTTAAAATTATTAATGAGATAAACACTTTGTAAACATTATTGGCCAATGTCTTCCTTCTGTAGTCAAATTTTTCTTAATAGGCCTTCCATGGTTTCTATCAGTAAGTTCGTCTTTCACATATATATTTATATTTATTTTTTCATACACATTATTAAAAATATGTACACATCAGAAAGGTACATTTTTTTTTTTTTTAAAGATCTTATTTATTTGTCAGAAAGAGAGAAAGCACACAAGCAGGCAGAGAGGCAGGCAGAGGCAGAGAGAGGGGCAGGCTCCCTGCTGAGCAAGGAGCCCAATGCGGGACTCAACCCCAGGACCCTGGGATCATGACCTGAGCCGAAGGCAGCGGCTTAACCCACTGAGCCACCCAGGCGTCCCGGAAAGGTACATTTTTATTTTTTTTTTTTTTTTAAGATTTTGTTTATTTATTTGTCAGAGAGAGAGAGAGAGAGCAAGCACAGGCAGACAGAGTGGCAGGCAGAGGCAGAGGGAGAAGCAGGCTCCCTGCCGAGCAAGGAGCCCGATGCGGGACTCGATCCCAGGACGCTGGGATCATGACCTGAGCCGAAGGCAGCTGCTTAACCAACTGAGCCACCCAGGCGTCCCAAAAGGTACATTTTTAAAGCAAATGCATTGCCTTTCTTCATGGTCTCAGTTTTCTAACTAGCTCCACAGGCCCAAGCTTTTAATGGTACAGTTTGGTACACTTCTATTGATTTATAATGCATAAACAGCAGTAAAACACCCATGAAGTATGAAGAATATAAAACACTAGATAAACGCCTGTCTCTGCCTTTTGCCATCTAACCCTGTGACAAAACATCCGTGACATGGACTCTGTATGACTTGACTAGGGCAGCCGTAATCAATTACCACAAACTTGGTGGCCTACAACAACACAAATTCATTTTCTCACTGTTCTGGAGGCTTAGAACTCCGAAATCAAGCTGTTGTGAGGGCTACAACGTTCTCCTCCAGTTCTCCTTGGACCAGATGGGGGTGTGCTGATTTGCCCCCATCCAGGCTGCAAACCGTGATGGAAGAGCCAGGCTCCACCATGGGAACACGTGTCTGCCACAGTTATACCTTCTGTACTCTGTGCCGACTGACCTCCCTTCCAGTCCCTCCATATAAGGTGACCATCGTATGCTGGGATGTGTGACCTTGACAAACCAGAAAAAAAAAAAAAAATCTCTTCATTTTAATGCTCATTTCAACAGCTATTTAGGCTCCGGGCACTGTTCTAGGTTCTGAGAATAAATTGTCAAACAGAAGGCTCACAAAAAAACAAAATAGCATCAGATTGCAAAGCTGAAGGGTTCAGTTCTAGATGACTGCCCCCTCCCCACCATGACCCATTCAACTTCAGATGCCATTGGCAAAACCAGGATATCACCTTGCTTCTGACCTACCAGCTACAGAACAAAGATTCCAGTGATCCCTCCTTGGGTTCACTTAATTTGCTACAACAGCTCACAGAACTCAAAGAATTTATTAGGTCACCAGCTTATTATAAAAACATGTAACTCAGGAACAGCTAGACAGAAGAGATGCATAGGGTAAGGTATAGGGAAATAGCCCAGAGCTTCAATATTCTGAGTTACTACTATCCCCAAATCCATGTGCTCACTAACCCAGAAGGCTTTTATGGAGGCTTCATTACATTAGGCATGACTGATTAAATCATCGACTGGAAATGAGTGATTCAATCTTCAGCTCCTTTCTCCATCCCACATGTCAGAGAGTGGGACTGAAAGTTCCAGACATAAATTTTTGGTTGGTTCTCCTGGCAATCAGCCTCCATCCTGAGGTAGAGTCCAAAAGCCACGCCATTAACATAACAAAAGACACCTTACCTCTCATCGCTTAGAAAACAAGGGTTTTACAGCTCCGTACCAGACACGGGACAGAGACCAAATATATTTCATGGTATAAATCATCAGTATCACAGTCCATCAGAGAAGTGAGGTCACAGGGCAAACAGCTACTCCCAAAACTGGAGACAGATACAGAGAATCACAGTTTATCAGAGGAGAAACCCACAATCAGAAACCACCGCGGGAATGAGTGCCAAGGTGGGAGAACCGGAAGTGTTATTAATGAATTGCTGTCCCCTCAAATAAGGACAAGTCTGAGAAATAAAAACTCGGGGGGGGGGGGCATGGTGAGGTGGGGCGGCACCTGGGTGGTTCAGTAGGTTAAACCTCCACCTTCGGCTCAAGGTCCTGGGATCGAGCCCCGCATCAGGCTCCCTTCTCAACGGGGAGCCTGCTTCCCTCTCTCTCTCTGCCTGTCTCTGCCTATTTGTGATCTCTTTGTCAAATAAATAAAATCTTTTAAAAATATATTTAAAAAATTAAAAGCAAACAAAAAAGCTACAGGTGGACTGAGTCATAGGGGAAAGTCACACTTCCGTGGGTTTTAACCCTCGCCCCATTCCAGAGCTCTACTCGGTACTAACATTGAATATGGAAGAAAAATCCCCTTGTGTTTTCAACAGGCAGAGGGGAAAAGGAACCACGTGGAAACCATTCTTCTTAACAAGCCCTACCCTCAGGAGAAATTAATTTACCAATGCCTGATAACCTTAAAAATAAAATTGCCAGTTATTTTACTAGCAAGTGGGCTAGTGGAAATAGTGAAAAATTACATTCTTCTGGGACATGTGAGCCACGTACCAAAACCAGGCAAAATCACAGGCAAGGAAGCAGAACAAAGCAAAGGAATGGTGTTTTATACAGGAAGGGGAAATTGCAAAGACTGTTATAAATAAAAAGGCCATTGGAGTAAACTCCGAGTTTGAAGTATAATGGCTTTTCATTGGCTGAGTTGTGACAACTCTCATTGGCTGGGCTGTTGCCAGGGGAGGAAAAGAACCCTTCTTCCTCCTCCTGGGATAGTAAAGTAGCCCTGAAGTAGAATTGACTCGGAAGGTACAGCTCTTCCTGTTGGGTCTACAATTGACAAGCTGTAGCAGGCTGGGAGAGCTCCCCCTGCTGACCTCCTGACTCCATTCTAAACTAGGTTTCATGAACTGATTTTCAGTCTGTTTTATCAGACCCGCTGGGATATTATCAGAGGCACACCTACCTGAGTGAAGAGAAAATCTCCAGTCCCCTATGTCCTTCCAGGGTGAAAGGGAAATACACACCTCCAGCCCTCTCCAGCTGTCCTGTCTCACCTAAGGGGGAACAAAAAATATTGGACGGGTCCAAGATGTCCTTCAATAGATGAAGGACAAGAGAATATATATTCAGTGATAAAAAGAAATGAACTTCCAAGCCATGAACAGATAACAGAGGAAACTCAAATGAATGGTTGCAAGAGATTGGGAGGAATAAATAGGTAAAGTACAGTGGATTTTAGAGCAGTGAAACTACTTGGTACGATATTGCACTGGTGGATACATGTCATTATACATTTGTCAAAACCCATTAATAAAAGAATGTTTTAAAGTTTCAACTGAGATAAGGCAAAATTACAAATTTATAAACTTGGTTGGAGTGGTTACAAGGATATTCAATCATTTGCTTAATTTAGAAGTCTTCATATGGGCTTAGTAATTTAACTGGGTATAATCTTATAATTTTCTTGGGTTATGTCAGGGACTACACAATGGGCATATTTATTAAACCTCCCAGACAGTCTTGGTTCCCTAGTAACATAGAGAAATGTACTACATTTTACTCTTCATCAGTGTATCAGATATATCTATGAGTATGGAGTAGTGATTTCATTGCAAAGGAATTAAATATTCCCTGAAACTAAGAAAAATGCATTTAATTTGTGTCAACAAATTACTAACATTTGATCTCAATAGTGCTTAAAGTATTATCAAAACTGCTATTTTTGCAACTCTTTACTCCTATTAAAAATTGTTTTGGGCTACAAGAAATGAATAAATATATGTGAAATAAGTATGAATCTACGATTATATAAGCAACTTGAAAATTCTCAAGTTACTCATCAAAATTAAAGAACGTTTTAAAACTAAAACAAAATTTTTTCTATCAGTTTTTCAATATCAACTATCGGCCATTCTTATTTATTTTACTTAGGAATTTACTATGCATGAACATCTTATTAAATTAGGCTATTCTTACATGATGATGTATAATGGAAAATTTTATCTTTATATTTATGGCACATGAAACCAAAGTCTTTACAACACAGATGAATTCAAGTTCTTGTTTAAATATTCTTTTTGCTTTTTATTGAGCATTGTAAGAAATATCTTCATCATTTTTTATTATAAATTAAATCTTGATTATCTGCATGGATGAATCTCTCTTTTCATATTTGAATCCCTTCTGGTTTATTTTCATTGTAAGGCATTGACATAAATATTGGGCCTCTTCTATAGAAACAATTTCAAAATGGGAAATTAAATATAAAGCACTTACAGTTGGTCTTCTGAGCCATGATTCTTACTCACTTAGAAACAGATTAAGTTTCTCCTCATTCTCTTAATGAAGAGCTATTGTTTGCTGACCATGTCAAGCCATTGTGCACATATCTGTATGTCTAGTCTCATTTTTCTATTCATTTATTCATGACCTAGCACCATAGCTAGGGACACCATAGCAAGTACAAAAAGACATTGCCCCTGTTCTGATTGAGTTTAAAGTCTGAAAATCAGCCACATAAGGGTAAATTTAATTTGAGTTATGTAGCAGAGTGATATAAGAGTATAATGGGAATCAGGAGGATTTTACCTAAGAAAAAGAAGATTGCAATGAGATCTTAAGAAGTAGAGTTAATTAGGATAAGGAAGAAATGAGATGATTCTAGGCAGAAAGAATAGCATATACAAAGGCCCTGTGGCAGGAGGAAACATCACATGTTTCAAAAGTTGAAAGATCACTATTGCCAAAGCTTAGAAGGGAGGGCAAATGTTATGGAAGACCAGGCTGGGCCAAACTTTGTAAGCCATGATGAAGAGCTTGGAATTAATCCTAAAAGCAATGACAATCATGACATTGTTTTGAGGTAGGAAAGCAGCAGAGGGAAAAGTACTGAGTTTGAGGAGAAGAAACTAGTTAAGAAGTTACTCACCAGAATGGGGAAGAAATTATGGCAGATGGTGGTGGCACTATAGATGAGAGACACAGATGGACTCAAGAAAAATTCAGCAGATAGACTCAGTGGGATTTGTGATGATTTAGATAATCACAAATGGACAGTTGGATGGTTAGAGATAATGCCCTGCTTTTAGTTTACCCATCTTGATGACTGGTAGAGGAAAGGATTTGCAAGAGGGATAGTACATTATGTTTTGAACATAATGAGCCTAAATTGGTTTCTTGCTAATCAAGTGAAAAGAGTAAGGAGACAATGAGATATACAGGTCAGGAGCTCAGAGAATGACTTTAGGGTAGAAATACAAATATATGAGTCATTTGCATATAGGTAGTTATTGAACCTGTTCATTTACTCATTATTTAATCACCCACATTTATTTATTCATTTTTTAAGATTTATTTATTTGAGAGAGAGTGAGTGCAGGGAGGGACAGAGAGAGAGAGAGAAGCAGAATCCTCACTTAGCACAGAGCCTGACCCAGGGCTTAATTCCATCCTGAGATCATGACCTGAGCCAAAATCAAGAGTTGGATGCTCAACCAACTGAGCCACCCAGGCACCCCTTTCACCACACATTTAGTACACCTCTACTATGTGCAGGGCACTGTTCTAGGTTCTGGGATTCAGCTGAATTTTAAAATCAGCTTGAGAAGTTCCCTGAAAGTCCTTTGGGACTTCAGTTGGGATTTCATTATTTATACATAATCGACATCTATGCAATATTTAGGCAGTGCAACCTGAAAAATGATATAATAGCTCTCTACTTAGAATTTACTTCTTTAATACTTTTATAATTGTTTCATTACATGCCTTGCATGTTTCTATTTTTGGATTTATTCCTAGATTTAATTTTAAAGATTTTATTTATTTGAGAGAGAGAGCACAAACTGGGTAGGGGGGGAGAGGCAAAGGGAGAAGGAGAAGCAAACTCCCTCCTGAACAGGGAGCCCTACCCCAACTAGATCCCAGGACTAGGGGATAATGAACTGAGCAGAAGGCAGATGTTTAACCGACTGAGCCACGCAGGTGCCCCTATTCCTAGGCATTTTATTAGGTTTTTTTGTGCACAGAATCTTGATGTCACATTTCTCAACTGATTATGACTGACCTATAGAAAGGGCATTGGTTTTTTTATGTTGGACATTTATTCTTTCTTTACTAAACTCCCTTACTAGTTCTAAAAAATCAGTTATTAGAGTTAATAAGTCAGAATCCCTTGGCTTTTGGAACTAAACAGTTATATTATCAGCAAATAATAACAGTTTTATTCCTTCTTTCTGCTCTCACTGCATCAGCTAGGACTATGAGTACAATTTGAATAGTAAGAGGGATAGTTAGAACTTCTTTTAGTTTCTTTTGTTTTATATCCCTTTTCCAGTCTGTATGAAACATACCTTTCAAGATATAGAACCAAGAAATATGTCCTATGGTAATGTCCCCAAATGCTTGAATTTATATTGAAAATGAGCCATATATAAGATAATTTAATGTGTAGTCTCTACTGTCATTATTATGAAATTTGAAAATGTTAAGTTTTACTGATATAACATGAACCTGACAATTCCAAATAAGGAAGATCTTTTTGGTTTGAGCTCTACATCCTAAAATATATTGAGCAAGCTTAGAAAATAGCAGGGATAACCAAGCCAAATTGGAACATATGTCTGAAAGGCTACAAAAACCACTAGTCTTGCACAGTTAATGATGACCCTGGAACATGTGCTGTGAATAGCACTTTGCTTCCTGTTAATAATAGCTTGCCATCTAAATAGAATAATATAAATTGTAATGAGCACTACTCTTAAGATAAATATTGCTTTTATTTTCAGTGAAGTGGAAACTACTGCCTTTGTCTTTTTTTTTTTTTTTTAATTTCCAGTTGCTACAAAAAATAAATTTACCTAAAGGTATGTCCAACAGCCATTGCACAGCTCTGAATTCAGGATATAGTCAACTAGGCTGATGAAGAGCAAAGTTATCATTATTAATCTGCAAAACATTTGAGGGACCAAGACTGTCAGATTTGCTTGCCAAATTGCATAATGTTTATGGACATTTAATGTCAAAATGAATATAACTATGATGATTTTGACATGCTACTCTATAGATAAGAACAAATTATTTACCTTTAGAAAAAATACACTTTTTTTTTTAAAGAAGACTTCATTCCCAGTGCAGAACCCAAAATGGGGCCTGAACTCACAACCCCAAGACCAAGACCTGAGCCAAGATTGAAAGTAAGACACTGGAGGAGTCAAGATGGCGGAGAAGAGCAGGCTGAGACTACTTCAGGCAGCGGGAGATCAGCTAGATAGCTTATCTAAAGATTGCAGACACCTACAAATCCAACAGGAGATCGAAGAGAAGAACAGCAACTCTAGAAACAGAAAATCAACCACTTTCTGAAAGGTAGGACTGGTGGAGAAGTGAATCCAAAGCGACGGGAAGATAGACCGCGGGGGGAGGGGCCGGCTCCCGGCAAGCGGCGGAGCAACGGAGCACAAAATCAGGACTTTTAAAAGTCTGTTCCGCTGAGGGACATCGCTCCAGAGGCTTAACCGGGGTGAAGCCCACGCAGGGTCAGCGTGGCCTCAGGTCCCACAGGGTCACAGAAGGATCGGGGGTGTCTGAGTGTCGCAGAGCTTACAGGTATTAGAACGGGGAAGCCGGCTACAGAGACAGAGCCGAGGAGTGAGCTCTCAGCTTGGGGTTACCTTGAACCGGTCGCAGGCTCGGTGAGCTCGGAGCGCGGCCGGAGGCAGGGTGACGGAAGTAACTGGGCGCTGTTCTCTGAGGGCGCACTGAGGAGTGGGGCCGCGGGTTCTTGGCTCCTCCGGCCGGAGACCGGGAGGCCGCCATCTTTATTCCCACCCTCCGGAACTCTACGGAAAGCGCTCAGGGAACAAAAGTTCCTGAAAGCAAACCCGATCAGATTACTCAAACGGCCCCTGGTAAGGGTGGTGCAACTCCGCCTGGGGCAAAGACACTTGAGAATCACTACAACAGGCCCCTCCCCCAGAAGATCAACAAGAAACCCAGCCAGGACCAAGTTCACCTACCGAGGAGTGCAGTTTCAATACCAAGGAGAGCAGCGGAAATCCAGAGGAGGAGAAAGCAAAGCACGGAACTCATGGCTTTCTCCCCATGATTCTTTAGCCTTGCAGTTAATTTAATTTTTTTTCTT